>NW_027492252.1:0-635073 GCF_021521415.1 Bidens hawaiensis | reverse complement strand
GTTTATTTATTATTTATAAATATGGATATGTGTTATTGGGTGGAAAATGGGTTTGAAACTTTGAATGGTCGACCGGCCCGACGTGAATTGGAATATTATTTTTATTAATAATAATATTAATACTAATAAATTTTTGGAACACGTATTGAAGTTTGACTTTCAGATAAACCGGAGAACGGGTCATTCGAATTTTCGTTTTTGGTTTTTTTGTGTGTTGACCGCCATTGTTTGTATCAATTCAAAAAAAAATATATATATATATAGTAAGTTATGAACGATTAATACGTAATTGTGGTATTAAATATTATTAACTAATAATTTAAAGTACAGCACGGATAATTAAAAAATAAAAAAAAACATAAGTAATAAAGTAAATGATATCTTTTAATTATGATATTATGGTTGCCTCTCATGACTGGCTATGTGAAACATGTGTCTAGTTTGCCACCACGCACTTCCACATAAGATATTCAATAGTCCAACAACCTAGAACGATTTGAACTAATTGATCAAGAATCATAACAGCATTTGAACTAATGTATGGAGATTAGTGATTTGTAAGGTATTTCACGAGCTTCGCCATCTAGAGCAAACACGTCTACGCGAATTGCGCATTGTGATTCTTTGCTTACATGTAAGATGAATTCGTTGATTGTTGGTATAGATTTCGTTGTCGATTTGACGGTGGTTACTACTCCAAACGACTTATTCCACTAATAATAATATGTGATAACTGTTACAGCAAGCAATCCGTCGTATCATGGTTAGAAGCTCTGACACATCATCACAACAATTGTAAGTTGGGATAAGGTTTATTTTCGCATGATGCAACTCAAGGCTATAAATTTTCCTGCCAAAAAAGTGGTGGTTGGTCATCATGTCAGCTTTCGTGTTATTTGAATCGAGTTATTAGTATTTGAAAATTTTTAAATGGAATTCTATTAAAACAAAAAAAGCGGGTTGAGTAAGATTATTCGAATACATGTGTTCTAGAATAAAACGAATTAAAAAAATAACAAAAGGTCAGAAATTCAAAATTATGAAAAAAGAGCAGAATCTCTTTTCTTAAAGTTTACTTGAAAATGATACTTGACAATTCTTTTAAACAAAACTAATCTTTAAGGCCCATGTCTTGAAAAATCGAAGCCCAACCCACTAAGTCTATTATACTGTCAAAATTTGAAGCTGACATTTGGTTTAGATTAGAAGCCTATTCAAATATTAAAGAGTTGAAGTCAATCATCAATTAATTCGATTCAATTCAATTTATAGGTTTTTGACATCAATTCAAATAATAAACACCCATAGTCCAGAATTCACTCATATACAACCCATGAGCAGCACTTGAAGAATGCTTACCAGATTGAAAAGCGATCTTGTTGCGCCGATCACAAGACTTGAACATCATATCTAATCGTTCTTTTTGTTGAGCATGTACATCACACGGGGGGGGGGGGGGGGCACTCATTTTCATGTTGATTACAAAGTGAAGGCAGTCTTTGTCACTTCGTGACAATTTTCCTAGTTATGAATAAGCTATTTATAAGATTATAATAAGAATTATACAGACTCTAATCGAATCGTATTTCTCAATTATATCAAAGACTATTGTAATAAATCTAACTAATATAGTGTTTCTAGCATTTAAATTAAATGATGTTACATTCTATCAAAGTATCAATAACGACTGCAATGTTAATATTTTTTTTTGTTTGTAAATTGTAAAGAATATATTCCTAGCAATTGTATCTTGTTCATTTAGGCTATGTGTAGTGGAGGGGCTACAAATTGGGACGTTTTGCGTCATGTGGCTCCCAGTCAGCAAGAGGTGAGAATTTGTTTTTGGGGTGTAATGGTGTAGGGCTACAAATATAATATAATAATAATATATATGTATGTATGTATATATAACACACACACACTCCATACATGCCAGCCCCCCACCAAGTCAGAATTCGCCCTTCTTCCAGGCGATAGGAAGACCTCGCCCGCGCCCCTAATCGCCCAAATATCGCCCCCGGGGGCGGTGTTTGCGCCCTTTGTCGCCCCTTCTCGTCCCAAATTGTAGCCCACTACATTTGGCTTTATATTAAACATTAATCATTTTCATGTTGATTACAAAGTGAAGGCAGTCTTTGTCACTTCGTGACAATTTTCCTAGTTATGAATAAGCTATTTATAAGATTATAATAAGAATTATACAGACTCTAATCGAATCGTATTTCTCAATTATATCAAAGACTATTGTAATAAATCTAACTAATATAGTGTTTCTAGCATTTAAATTAAATGATGTTACATTCTATCAAAGTATCAATAACGACTACAATGTTAATATTTTTTTTTGTTTGTAAATTGTAAAGAATATATTCCTAGCAATTGTATCTTGTTCATTTAGGCTATGTGTAGTGGAGGGGCTACAAATTGGGACGTTTTGCGTCATGTGGCTCCCAGTCAGCAAGAGGTGAGAATTTGTTTTTGGGGTGTAATGGTGTAGGGCTACAAATTATAATATAATAATAATATATATGTATGTATGTATATATAACACACCACACACTCCATACATGCCGGCCCCACCAAGTCAGAATTCGCCCTTCTTCCAGGCGATAGGAAGACCTCGCCCGCGCCCCTAACCGCCCAAATATCGCCCCCGGGGGCGGTGTTTGCGCCCTTTGTCGCCCCTTCTCGTCCCAAATTGTAGCCCAGTACATTTGGCTTTATATTAAACATTAATCAATGTTGTGAAAGCACCATAAATACATTATTGGTAAAAGTGTTGTAAATATGAAGCCATGGAGGTAAGTAAATAATAATAATAAATAATAATAATAATAATAATAATAATAATAATAGTTTTTGTCTTTCTTTAACCGTAAAGCACGTAAAGAGAGAGGAATGCAGGCAAGCACAAAGGGCCGGGGTTTTCACGGCGTTCTGTTTTCGATACATGTATCTTTTTCTTTTTTCATGTTTGTCAGTTTTTTATGTTTAAGCTTGCACAACAAACAGTGTCAAGGATATTATATGATCTTGTATCTTTGGTCTGTCAAGTGTCATGGTTAAAAGTATATATTTCATATGCCTGCCTGCCTGCCTGCCTGCCTGCCTGCCACAACATGGGCTGTACTACACATCTGTATTTATTATACCAAACTTTAAAAGTATTCATTTCATATGCCTGTCTGCTCACAAGATGAGAAAGGTGCAAAACCTTCGTCATGGTATCTAGTGAGCAATAAACGAATTGAAAACTCATGAAATCGAACCAAATTTAACCGATACCGAATAGGTTTTTTTTTTTTTTTTTTTTTTTTTTTTTTTTTTTTTTTTTTTTGGGGGGGGGGGAGATTGTATCCTTAGTTAACCGAACCAAAAATTGAAAAATTAACCAAATAAACAGAACCAATTATCCGAAAACCAATTGGTTAATTTAGTTGAGGCTATTAACCGAACTGAACCTTGCACACCCTTAGTGACATCTTTTGTCGGTGATTGCCATTACATACCCGACATCAAAGGACGCTAAAGAAGAGGCGGCATCGGTTATCGACTCTGATTTTTTTTTTCTTTTATTTATATATTTTTAATAGTTAAAGCAGTCATTTAGTTCCATTTCACCAACATTCACATATTTATCATATTTAACCCCACCATAACACATGTTTTGTAATGTAACGTGTGAAAGCATGTCTGCTACCACAACGCACGTGTGTCGAGATTTGCAAAATGTCATTTCACCCGTCTCATAATGCATTACTTGGAGCTTACCTAACGCGTTTTTTGGACGCAAACTGAAGCCTGTATTGATAAGTACCCAAACCCATGACCTTACCCGACCCATAGGAACACACGTGTACTACACGTATGGCCGTCTCCAAGAATTGTAAAAAATATTTAGGCCAGATGTGAAAAAATAGGGCCTTAAGTAAAAAGGGTTTATTGGCTCCAGGAATTATATTTTTAAATGGACTTGCTTATTTATGACATGGGTTGTTTAAAAAAGTATAAAAATGGGCTTAAATGAGTAAGTAAATGTGTTTAAACATAAAGAAGACATACTTTAAAAAAAATACATATATATAAATAAATTTAAAAAAAGAAAAAATCTGGGCCTACCACTCTACCAGGGTGATCGGGTCGAGGGCACAATCAACCTCCTCATCCCCTTCATAGCCGACCCTGACTACTCTCGCATATTGGAGTGGAAACAAAATGTTTTTGGATGGTAGAATATAACCAGTCACAAGCAAGAAACTTGAGAAAACAGTACATGTGAAAACAATTACACCATGTACGTTGCTTTTCATCCCCATGAAAGTGGAGTAAAAGTTGTTTTCATGGGTGAACAACAACGTACATAGTGTGATTGGTTTTCACTTAAATATGCAAGTAATCCATGTCGGTTCTTGTGGGTCGGATCAGTCTAAGGGCAGGGTACGTATCAATTCCCAGATCATTAAAATGTCCTTTTCCTCGAGGGTGGAATTGAATAAGCTTTTGGTTATGCACTGTGGCGACCGCCATTCAATTTGTTTGGTGCCATTTGGAGAAGTCATAATTGTCACACCCCAACTTAGGGCCTAGGAGTGTGACCAATAGTTGATACCTATTTTGTAATTTTATCAGAGTTTAAGGTTGTAAAGCGGAAGTCTTGATTAAAATATTATTATATTTCAAAAGACTGGGATTAAACACCCGATAGTTGTTACAAAAGTGTTTAAAGATGAAAAAAAACATAATTTATATTATTTTAATAATAAAAGCTTCATCCGAATCATCAGATCGTCTAATGGATATCCATCATCTCCATATATCTATTCTTGATTAATTGTAAAACAATTTATAAAATACGTACCTCAGCAACAAATGTTGGTGGACACGTTGACACATATATTTTAATACTCAATTATCCCCTAGAGACATCGTATGCCTCGGCCCAACGTGGTTTAGGAAATAACCAAGTTCTGGAAATCTGAATGACTATTACAAAGTACAGCTCAACTCAAAACCGCTCAACGAACACTGCAGCGTTGGAGAACGTAGCAACTACCTATATACACAAGATTATCCTCACTCGAACATCGTAGGTCCGGCACAACGTGGCGTAGGCATAATCAGGTGTGGTGCGGTGTGTCCACTGTCTAACCACATATTTAAGGATCCAGACAAACGTATACGATAACCTGAGGGCCAGTGATTACCTTTGGTTATAACGTTTTAGGGATACGGAATCCCATGTAATAATTTATAAGACTCGATTAAAAAGTTATAAAGAGTTTGGACGTATTCACCTTGTTCTTGATTAGTTTGTCTCACTGAATACTACTTCTTGTTACCTTAGACCTATAGTACGAGAATGACCTTTTATAAATACTAGATCAATGATATAGCTTTAGACCTTTAGTCTTTACAGTCATTTCTTTATATAATATACTTTGACCTTTAGTCCAAGATGTTTATCATTTATACACTACATTTATTCTTCATGAAGAAACGTATATACTAAGTTTATTCTTTATTAAGAAACATTATTAAAACTTTGTATATTTTATCTGTACCCTTTTCTTATATAAACAATATTTTACTTATTAACCAATCAAAGTATGGGCTATATCCCCCCTACCTTGTATGGCTACTTTATAAGAAATGCCTAGGATTGATGTAGGAAGCACTCCTACTTGTCGTCAGGTAATCGAGGGAATAAATTGGCAAAACTTCCATTCCTTGCACGTACTTTGAGAAATAAACACGTCGGAATGTCAGGATCAAGACACAATTTCGAGAAAAGTTTTTGTATAAAAGTGAGGTGTATTTGGGATGCTTCAAAGCTGAGCCCGACCTCCTTATTTATAGGGCATATTTTTTGACGCGTCGCATATCACAATGGAGCATAAACACACTCCATCGCGTAGCGCGATGGACTTATTCACCACCTCTGAATATTTTATTCAATTGTGTAACGCAATGGAGGCTTGAGTTGGCCATTGTGTAGCGCGACAACGCCCATTAGCTTTAATTCGTCGACATGTTGACCTTCCACGTATCACCACTTGGCTTGTCACGTGTTGCCACGTGGCTGGACTCATGTAACGATTCATGGTGTGCGATAAGTGTAGTATGAAAAATGTGTTAATTTTTTCAAATGTTGTTCATACAATGTTGAGTTTTAAAATTATAAAAATGATATTATCTTAACTAGACCACACACAAATAGGCAAGTGTACCTATCGTATATGTAGTAAAGTATATGCCAGAACCAAGTATCGATCCACAGACACACTTATAGAGTTTTACTACTAAATCGTTGTATTTATTTAACTGGAACTGAAAATCATTTTGGTTTTGGTTTTGGTTTTAGTAAATGAGTTTTAAGAAAAGTAAATTATTAAGAAAAGTAATTTAAAAGACAATATTTTTAGGTTTTTATATTTTAAGATAGAAAGAAGATCAAAGATAGAAGTGTATCATCTTGGTTAAAACTCTTCTTAACTTGGCTTAATGGTTGATTCGTAAACATGTGATTTTGAGCTTGCTATGGAGATTGAATGTGAGAATAAGATCGTTAGTCATGTTATTCCATGATAATTAAAGAAAGAGATAACTCTTGACGACCCTTTTAACTAAAACATCATTTTATGTAAGCAAATGGTTTTTGATAAAGATAAGTTAACTCACTTTAAAGATGAGACAATCCCTTAAAATACTAAGTGAATTGTCCTTGATACTTTAGTATAAATACACTTTGTATTATACATAAAATACCAGTTAAGATTAGTTGAGTCTTAAAGGATTAACCTTGAATTACTAAGTATAAGACCGCACAACTCTTGAACAATTATAGAACTCATGTAATAACCACTCAAGAGTTTCTTAAGATTGGTTATGTTACATACTCACTCATTGAGTAATTAACCGATCTTAGTGGATGAATACCAATAATCCGTTTCCACAACATTGTTGATAATTCTCATTCTAAAATGGTTAATCACTATTAATATTCCATTTGGTCCATGTCAATATTAAGATTCATGTTATTTCCCAACCAAACCTTGCAAGATGGTGATTTCGTGACTTATCATCAAGTTCAGAATCTTGCCGGCTTTTTAAAAGTTTATTAAGTTATTCCCCAAACCCTCACAAGAGTGGCAGTTCCCCGGCTTATCGTCAAGCTCGGCGTTTGGGAGTTGATTTTAAGGATTCTTAATTTATCAACCAAGTCCTCACAAGAATATCGATTTCATGACTTATCATAAAGTTCGGGGTCTTGGTGTCTATTTTAAGGTTCGCCAAGGCTTTGAAAGACTAGAAATTTCTCGGCTTCTTGTCAAGCTTAGCACTTGGGGTATATTTTAAGAGTATTTTATCATTCCTCATCAAGTGATAATTACAACATAACCATTAGTTATTAAAAACGATCACAAGTTTTACTAGCGCTATCGAACTTTAATTGAGATTCATTATAAACTAAGATTATACTATGGAAGTTTAGCCACTAATAGACATAATGAAAAGTATCAAGTAATAAATACCAACATGATCAAACTAAAACAATCTAACCAATTTGGATGACTAATCTTTGATGCTAATGACTTCTCCCAAAAGCTTAATCTCCTTAATATTCAAGTATTGGATGTATGAGATTGATTCCCTTATTAATGGTGGTGAAAGAAAGTGGTTGGAGAGTATTGAATGCTCCTCAAAGGGGTGTTGAAGTCCATTAAATGAAATATAAGTGCATTTAATTTATTGGTTGAACAGACCCTTAAGGCACGACCGTGTTAAGAAAGTCACGACCGTGTTGCTATTTTTGTCCTACTGCATTAATTTTCCATGTCATATCGTACATCTCAAGGTAACACGGCCGTGTTAAGCGAGGCTTGATCGTTTTGAGTTCCACAACAGTCCAAACTTCTCTTGTTTTGTCCTTTTCTCTTGTATAGAAGGCATGGCCGTGTTATGGGAAGGCATGGCCGTGTTTTGCTTCAGAACCTTCTATTTTGTCTTTTCTTCCTTCTTTTGTTAACATGGGGTGTGTCTTGGTTAACATGGTCATGTCTTGATTTCCTGTTTTTTGTCTTTACTTCGTATGCTCTAGGCGTGACCATGTCTTGATTCACTATGGGGTGTGTTGAGTTAGTATTCACTGTTTATCTCCATTCTTCTTCGTATTTCAGCTTTTTTATTCCTTAGGGCTATATTTACCTATAGATAGAAATTATAAACATTAGTGGTTATTTATTCTAATATAATTGTCGAAATTACGCTTGTTTGGGGATATTTTAACACTGAAAAGATGTATAATTTCTTGTACATCACTTTCAATTCTTCTTAATCTCACTATGTCAAGATCATAAGTCTTCTCCTAGCAACTAATTAACTCTATTCCAATATAGAGTTCCCAACCAAATACAAAATACTATTGTATCAAGATAGTGTGTTCCCCTCTCAAATCATAAACAATATGATGAATCCTCAATTGTCAAAACACTACAACAACCTCTAGTGGCGACCACTTAAAATACAAGTAAGATGGTTGGATGATATCTTAGAAAAGCTCTTCTTCGTGTGACAAATAGTGAGTATCTATTTTTTAAATATATCAGAGTTACGGGTTGTTTTAGCGGAAGACGTTTGTTTAATATAATATTTATTCATAAAAATTTTCGGATATTATATACCCGAGTATTTGTAAATTGTTTCACATGTTTCTAAATATTATAATAATTTTAAAACTAAGGCATCTTCTTGTAGAGAACATCTAACTTTATAATCTTGCTACTCCTTGCTATTGTTGCTTAACTTTTTTCCTAAAATGTGGGAAAAATGTGTCGGCTATATGTTGGTGAACATTGTTGAGCCACAAATAATTAAGTATTGAGGATATGTTATTTTTGGTGGCCAGTCTGGATCAGTTATCTTTCTGAAGAGCTCCAGGGTTATGTCAGGATCAAGGATCCTCGGTACTTGGTATTATTAATGGTTGTTTCTTGTATGTAGGTTGATATTTATCAAATGCAACGACTCCAAGACTTAGTCCACCACCTATTTCGCTACTGGACTTCTAAAGCACGTGGTCAAATGGCATGAAGGAAGTGAGTGAAGAGATGGCGAATTAATAGGACCTAGTAGTTAGTTGTTATTTTCGTTTGTTATATACCGAGATTATGATCAAAGTTAGGTCTTACAAGTTTATTCACATACAGCTGATACTCACAAACACTTGGACGAGAACTCTCTCTAGCAGCTTGTTCACACACTTAGATATTTTTGTAATCATTGATCATAAACTCCACCCATTGTAACACAATTTTGATATTAATAAATTGGTGATAGACGAGTTGTCATTGTTTCGGTCAAAAATTAACTAAGAATTATGTAACCAAATCCGTAATTGTGAGGTATAGTGCTATGATAATAATGCTGATTGTGTAAACGAAATAAGGATGAACACCGTGATTGTTGCGAGGAAAAACACCTTGATCTTGATTAGATCAAAGGAAAAAAACCCCGGGCGATGACAAATCGTCTATCACCACTTTATTAATATCAAAATCGGGTTACAATGGGTGGAGTTTATGATCAATGAATACAATAAAGCTAAGTGTGTGTGGTTACAAAGATTTTGAGCTAGTGTATACGAATGTAAGCTAGTAAGTGAGTGTGTAAACCTAGTTGATCATAACTCGTTTATATACAAAAATCACAAATAACTATATCTCCTATAATCACGCCACTCTTCCCACTAGCCGTACCACCTCTTTTGACCACGTGCGGGAGTCGTCCAGTACCACAAAAATAGGATGACCAAGTCGTCCAACCGTTATATCTATCACTCACAACACCACTCAAATACAATCATTAGTAAACAAATAATACCAAGGATCCTTGATCCTTATACCTGGAGCATATTCCAAGGATAATTAATCCATAAATTATTCAAGGATAGAAGATACTCAACATAAATTCTATTCCCTAACAATTGCCCCCAAAATGGTGGGTGTTTATGCAATACAACTGTCATTTTGAAATTTGAATTCCTGCAAAAGATCAAATGATTAGACGTGTGTCAGCGATAATTATTATCAAAACCCTTATTATTAACTATAGCCGCCTATATATATGATCCCTTCAATCCTTTTATAACCACATAATCCAGCCGTCAATCATGTATCCTTCTCTTTCTCTCTGTTCTTATAATATTCTTTTGAGATGTCTGTCGCTTCTTCTTCTTCTCCCTCTAAACATTCCGACCAATCCGATGACTCTGAGTTATCGTAGATGCAACCTCAGAACCTCATTACCAATCCGTCCATGGAGATCTGCAAGTTCACCGACCATGAGATTGACGAATTCTGGCAACTGTTCCCACTGGAAACCGTTTTCCGACCATATGACTCCTTGATCCGATGCGATGTTTACTCGCAAACTTGGGTTTGTTTTCTGGCCTGCCCTTTTCTCATCAGCTATACGTATCAGTTTCCTCCTTTCACCCAGAGTTTCTTCAAATCCACTGGCATGTCTTATATTAAGGCCATGCCCATGATTTGGAGGCTTTTAGGCACCATCGAAAGAATCATAGAAGAGGAAAAGATCGACTTTGGCGTCCATGAGTTGTCACATCTTTATACCCTAACTACCCATGGTTCGAACCGGTTTTTGTTGAAGTCTAAACCTCGACAACCCAATCCGATTTCAAAAGTAACCTTTAACGATTCCTTCTGGAGGAATCAGTTCTTCTTTGTGAATCAAAACTCCATACCTGGTGGGGCTGATTTACCACTAACTTGGGTTTAAAAGGGTAGGATCCCGGATCCTTAATAGAGAAACAATCCGTGATAACTTATCTAACTCTTAATCTTTTTTCTTGCTTACAGTTGAAAACTTTGCTTCCCTAGCCAAGCTACCTGGAACAGAAGAAAGAACAAAAAGGTTTCTTGCCCTGGATTCCGAAGTTATGACCTTCCAAGCCAGATTCGTTGAGGCTTTTTGTGAAATCTCTTCAGATTCTGACATGTCAAGTAAGATTTATATTTGTATATTAAATAAAATAAAATAAAATAGAATACTTATCTGTTACTTGGTTCCTGCAGGTGCTCAGAAATCCGCTAGTAAGTTTTCTCTGGAGGACATTGATAGTATGATCACTCCTCAAACTGTCAAGAAGAAATATTTGAGGGCAGCCACCACTTCCGAGCCAAGGACCACAACTACCAGGGCCAAGTCGGCATCTTCCAAGAGAAAAATATCTTTAGAGCCCGAGACCCACTTCGATATGATCCTCACTGTAAGCATCCTCTATCCTGGTATCTTGAATTTGAGGATCCAGTATTCTTACAAATTTTAAATAATCGCTGGTCATAGGCTGTGAATGCTTGCAAAGATCACTACGACAAGATTGTGAGCCAACTGAGTGATAGCCTCTCGGAGAATGGGAAGTACGGCGGTCGCCAAGGATAAAGCCATAGCCCAGCTTAGCAAAGACAAGAAGCGGTTGGAGGATCTGTTATCCATCACAGAAGCCCAACACCAAGAGGAAGTGAAGCAGGCCATCGAGGAAGCAATGATGTAGGCTGTAAGGTCGGTGTTGCAAGCCATGATGAAGATGGCGACAGAAGCCGGTGATCCTACTTTTGACAAGGCTGCTTGGGATGTGAAAAAATGGAAGGTGGCTTTGGTGGCTCTTGGTGGTGAAGAGGATGTGGTGATAACTGATGGGAATGAAGCTAGAACTAGCGGAGCAAAGGAAGCAGTGGAGATTGAGGAAGGAAAGGGTGCAGCAGATGGTGAAGAAGTTGCTTGAACGGGCAATGAAGGATATCAAAGACAAGGCCAGAGCCCGTTTTTTTATTTTGCTTTGATTGTGTTTTTATATATAATGATTTGTAATAGACAATAGTAATTAGGGGAAGGATCAGTAATCCTTAAGACAATTTCAAGGGTAGCAAAGGTGGATGGATCCTCTGTTTGTGGAGATCAAGCCTTTGATGCCCCTAACTTTTATTTTCCTGCACTCGGTTAAACTGTCAGTAATAACTTACTTTAACCCGGATGGATGGTCCATGTTTTAAATGGTGAAGTTCGGGTTAACTTTTGGTAATTTTAAGTAAGTTTTTAATAAATAATATCTTTTGACTATTTACGTGTTATCATCTGTTATTCTCAATTTAAGTTTAATATAGTTTTAGCTTTATCGAGAATTTTAAGAAATATCTTTAAGTGAAAATTTTTAGGATAGAATATTCCTGTAAAAATAAACTAAGAATTTTATTTTCTTAAATAATAGAGTTTACAAAGATTTTAACTAAATAAATGTAAATTGATAGGTAGAAATCATACCATAAGGTCTGACTAGACCTAAGTTACCATAAGTAGTGATCCTTTTATGATCCTTATAGAAATAAGTTAAAGATTTTTCAATCCATAAGTGTTGATCCTCGTAGTTGAACCTAGGAGATCTGTTGCAAATAACTTATAAGATCAATTGGGATTAGACCCATCAAACTGGGGACAAGCCCACAAAATAAACTGGGGACAACCCGTGCAACTGGGGACAAGCCTGTGAACTGGGGACAAGCCCAAAAATTGGGGACTGGCACAAAGATACAAATGGCAACTGGGGACTCGCCCAAACTGAGATTTAGCTCAAACATAAGATAACATGAAAATGTTATAAATCTGTGGTATGGTACGTCTACCCTAAATCGTAGGATCCTCCATATAGCCGAAGACAACGAAATTGTCAGCCACTAAGCGTGTACTGGTTCCGCTGCCCCGGACTGTACGTTGGATAGCGTGCGCTCCAGGAGAGAGTGTAGAAACTCTAATTTATAAGAAAGGTGAAAACCTTTAAACCTTGGAAGATATGACCATCGGGGGTCATACCTTAAACGTGGGCTAGGCCAATGGAAATAGTAAGATACCTTTAAACGTGAAGGAGAGAAGGATTACTTCATTGGCCTCAGAATCACGGATGCTTGTTCTGGCTGTAGGAACCACCATCTCTATAGGGATTACTGCCTCTGATCCAAACACCAATGAGAAGGGTGTTTGGCCTGTTGCATTCTTGGGTGTCTTCCTGTCAGCACAAAGAACATAAGGTAGCTCTTCGGCCCACTTGCCTTTCTTGGATCCTAGTTTCTTCTTCAAATTGTTGATGATTATCTTGTTGCTTGATTCTGCTTGGCCGTTAGCTTGAGGATGTACCATCGTGGAAGTAATCATCTTGATGCCCCAACTGTCACAAAAGTTAGTAGTTCTTTTCCCAATAAACTGGGATCCATTCTCACAAATAATTTCAGACGGGATGCCAAATATAGTTTTAATATTTCTTTTTATGAAGGATATAACTTCCCTTTATCGGACTTGTACGAATGCTTCTGCTTTAATCCATTTAGAGAAGTAGTCTGTCATGGCAGCATAAAGACCTTTCCACCTGGTGCCTTTGGTAGCTTGCCAACAATATCCATTCCCCATTTCATGAAAGGCCATGAAGAAGATATATGATACATTGGTTCTGCTGGCTGATGAAGGATGTTTGCATGCCTTTGACAAGCATCACACTTCTTTAAGTACTCCATTGCATCCTTCTTCATTTTTGACCAGAAGTACCCAGTCCTAAGTATCCTGGAGAATAATGCTCTCCCCCCCACCCCGTGTGGTTGTCGCAATCGCCTTCGTGGAAGTCTTGGAGCACCTCTTGTATTTCAGGATCCTCAATGCATCTAAAATAGGGACCTGAACGAGATTTTCTATATACAATATCTTGTAAAATAATGAATTGTGATACCTTCAATCTTAAAGCTTTAGGATTTTCCCCTGTAGGGATTTCTCCATCTTGAAGGAACTTCTTTATTGAAAGGATCCAAGATCCTGGTTTCTGAGAGGATGAAGGATCCTTAAGGTTTTTTGTGCAATCAACTGTTTCCTCAACAACTTCCTGTTCTCCAATTGCCGGATATAATATATGAATGATAGGTATCTTTACATCATCCGGGATCTTCAATGATGATGCTAAGTTCTCTAAGGCATCTGCCCCAACATTTTCTTCTCTTTGTACTTGTATGATACTAAACAACTCGAAGGATTTTGCTAATTCCTTCACAATGTCTAAATACTTGATCATATTCTCACCTTTCAAGCTATAAGAGCCGTTAAAGTGGTTAGTTATAAGTAAAGAATCTATATAAACTTGAAGATATCTGATCCTCATTTGTTTGGCTAAAAGTAAACCTGCGATAAGTGTTTCGTATTCTGCCTCATTGTTGGTGGCTTGAAATGCACATGCAATGGACTGGGGTATTATGTCCCCCTGTTGCGATTTAAGTAGTATGCCTAATCCTGTTCCTATTACATTGGATGTTCCATATGTAAAGAGGATCCAAGGATCCTTGGTTTGTTCTAGTTGTTGGACATCTAAATCAGCTTCCTTTTGCATGTCACTGCTGAAATCAGCCACAAAGTTTGCTAGTGCTTGCGATTTAATGGATGTTCTGGGCTCATACTGAATATCATATGCACTTAGCTTCACAGCCCCTTAGCCATCCTTCCTGAAAATTCTGGTTTTTTAAGCACATTCTTAATAGGATAATTAGTTTTCAAAATAATAGTATGTGTTTCAAAGTAATGTCTTAATTTAGTAGAAGCCATAATAAGTGCAAAAATTAATTTTTCTAAATGAGAGTTTTAGGGCATGAATTCTATGCTGAGGATCCTTAATCCTTAACTATCTTATGGATAGATTATCCTTGAGATATGTAACAGATTATAAAGGATCAATGATCCTCGGTTTTATTTGTTTACTAATGATTGCATTTAGTATGGTGATGTGTTAGACAGGTATAACAATTCTAAGACGTACTTTCATCAATTATCCTCATGGAGTCTCATCTAGCTGGAGTATGGATCTAGGATCCTTATTCAACATAGCTATTAATGGACGATTTCGTGTGAAGACGGATGTTTAAATATCAGCAACGGCTCTTGGACTTAATCTCCCGTTTATCTCGCTATCGGATTTCTGTGGCACGTTGGAAGAAGGTGGAAGACTAGCGAGATTATAGGAATAGTTGTTAGTTTGTTGTATTCATTTTTCTTTATATACGGAGTTGAGATCGACAGTAGAACACACACGATCTCACGTACTCTAGTGGTTAAGATATTTTGTACTCACATAGAATTAGTTGATCATCAACTCCGCAACAATTGTAATCACCTTTGACCATTAATAAACTTGACGGTGATAGTTTCCGTCCGGGGGTTTTTTATGCCGGAGATTACTATAATCACGTACTATCCGACCAAAGATTACCTTGTTAATCCTTGACCGAAGCAATTCGACCAAAGATTACCTTGTTAGTTTTTGACCGAAGTAAAGATTATCGTAATTAAGGGTTTTTTCCCTCGTGATCAAATCCTTGTGTTCATCAAGATTTCATTTATACAACCACTATTATCGTGTTAGCACTATACCTCACTTGACAGATTTGGATACGTTATCCTTAGTCGATTTTTATCCAAAACAATTTGGCGCCCACTGTGGGGCAATCGGTGCTATAATCCATATTACTCCTATCAATTTTTGATTTTTTCATACCCATATCAATTCCAATGGTCTCTCAATCAACCTCTGCTTCATCAACTATGCCGGCTACGGTTCCTCTCTCATCAAGGACCTTGCCACCACTGCCTCCGCCAATTATGGGAACACAATGGGCTGCTGCTGCTGGAAGCAAGACGCAACTACCAGTCTTCCAGAGCTCGAAGACCGCTGCTGCTGCGCCGGTGGCTAATACTAACAATGATGTTTCATCTATGTTTTCGCAGGTTAAAGCATATATGGAGAAACAGACCAAGACTAACCAGACGATCCTTCATGAGATAGAAGATCTCAAGAGGCCTAAGAGGCCAGCGGAGGATCACACCCCCCTGATACCCAGGATGCTGGATTTCACCAGTCCGGGATCCATGACTCAGTTTACTCAAGGATGATCTATCCTTCAACAAGGATCCAAGGGTCAACAGACTCAAGGATCCTCGCTGTTTTAGCCAGGATCATCTATCCTTCAACAAGGGTCCATGGGTCAGCACACTCAAGGATCCTCATACTTCCAACAAGGATCATCTATCCTTCAACCGGGATCCATGGGTCAACTAGCTCAAGGATCCTCAACTGTTCCACAAGGATCATCCATCCTTCAACCAGGATCCTTTGGATTATATCACCAAGGATCCTATAATTCCCAACCTCAAGGATCCTTCTTTCAAAATCAAGGATCCTCAGGAGTTCAACATCAACGATCCTCTGAAGTCCATGAAGGAGATATAATCCCCATGCAGACCATAGCCTCTGGAGGACCAACTCCTATCGCAGATTCTTCTTATCCCAACTACTCATCCGGGATGCCGACCTTCACCCAGCAAAGAGGTAACTTGTATGATCCTATATCCTTAGATACTAACCGTGGTCCCATGCAGGATACAGGTATCAACCAGACCATGGCCAAAGAACTACATAAGCTTAAGGATATGATATCCAGTATTCCCGGGGTGATACGACCAATCCCCGAGATACCTGAGGGAAGCCACAAGTTATCAAGATTTTCTCCACCTATCTGTGATGCTAAGATTCTGAAGTGGTTCCAAACCCCCAACATGAAGACTTATGATGGGACCACGGATCCCGAGGAGCACATTGCATAATATAGGGAAAGGATGGAAATCAACCCCATTCCTGAGAGACTCAAAGAAGCTTGCTTATGCAAAGGATTCGGATCCACACTCACAGGTTCTGCATTAAAATGGCTGCTAAGTCTTCCTCCCTTTTCTGTTACTTCTTTTTCACATTTAGTTAACTTGTTCAACATCCAAATTTCCTGTAGTAGGAAATTCGAGAAGTTAACTAGTGATTTATACCGAGTTATCCAACCTAGTGATGAATCCCTTAGGGATTTTGTTACAAGGTTCGGTAGGGAAGCTCTAGAAATCCTTAATCTTGACATGGCTACTGCTGTTGAGGCCTTCAAGATGGGAGTTCAGAGGAGCTCCCCCTTTTATGATGATATTGTGATGACTCCTTGCAGGTCTCTAGATGAAGTAAGGAACAGGGCGCTCAGATTCATATGGTTGGAGGATGACAAGAGGATCCATGATCGTCTGGGGAATCAGACGAAACAAGAATCCTCCGACAAGAAGCAAGGATTCTCGTTCAAGAACAACAACACAAAGCCATATAACAAGTTCAACAACCAGAATGTACGAGCAGTTGAAGAAGAAGAGGATGATGAAGATTATCCATGCATCTCCAAATACTGTTTCTCCGTAGATACCCATGGCTTGATTTGCACCATGAAATATCTAGGAGATAAAGAAAGGTGGCCCCGAAAGAACGAGAAGGCATCAGCCTTCAAAGACAAGTCTAAATGGTGTGCCTTTCACGAAGACTTTGGCCACACAACAGATGAATGCATCGGTTTGAGGAGGGAAATTGGATACCTCCTGAGCAAGGGTCACTTTAAAGAACTCCTGGGAAGGAAAAAATCCAGGATCCAGGATCCTGAAGATCTTCCACAAAAAGCAACGCCGCCACCACCAGACGCTCATATGATCAACTTTGTCTCCAGAGAATACGAAATGTTTCAAGATTCGTGTGCCATAGAAGAGAAGCTCACAAAAGAATTCGAGTTGGACGATGAAAGAAGACCGCTTATCCCCATTACTCGAGTGACTGATCGGAGGGTCTTTTTCGACTCAAAGATCCAGGATCCTCAGAAGGATGAGCTGGATGTCCGAATGGTGAATTTAATCTCTGGAGGATCAGACATTTGTGGAACTTCCTTCTCTGCAGCAAAAAGGCTGGCCAAAGAAGTCAAGATGGATAACAGAGACAAACCGATAGTATCCACTACCTTAACAACAGACAAAAGGATCTTCTTAGACGAGGAAGACAAACTAAACATCCAGGATCCTCATCATGACGGTTTGATCATTACTTTATTTATCGCTAACTATTATGTACGCAGGATCTTAGTAGACGGAGGGAGCTCAGTCAACATTATCCAGCATGATGTCCTCAAAAATATGAACATACCGGACTCAGAGATCAGTCCTAGAACATCAGTGCTAGTCGGTTTCAGTGGTGAAACCAAGAAAACATTGGGGGACGTCAACCTCCTAATTTATATCGAGGGGTTAAATTCATACCAGAAATTTGTGTTATTGATAACCTTTCTTGTTGCAATATTATTTTAGGTAGGCCCTGGTTGCATGGAATGAAGGAAGTAGCCTCAACGTATCACCAATGCATCAAACTGCCTACTCCTTGGGGAGTTGTGAAGATAGTTGGTGACCAAGAGGAGGCCAAGAACTATTATTCTTCATCAATGAAGCCAACAACCAAACAAACTATCGCATAGCAACTACAGCAGCATCCTAGGGACGTGCTGGAAGCTCGGGAGAAAAACCTTAAAGAAGTATCATTGGACCCTGAGGATTCAGAGGTAAAGGTGTTCCTAGGATCCAGTATCCCCAGCAAAATCGAGGAGGATTTAGTATCCTTCTTGGGACAAAGAAAATCTACCTTCGCCTTCAAGCACTCAGATATGACAGGTATTTCAAAAGAGGTAATCACTCACAAACTAGGCCTTGATTTATCTGTCAAACCCGTCCATCAGAAGCGAAGAAAATTCGCTCCTGAGAGGAACAAGATCATACAAGAAGAAGTTGAGAAACTTCTTAAGGCCGGTATGATCAGAGAGGTTCAGTATCCTCGATGGTTGGCTAATGTGGTTGTAGTTTCAAAAAAGAATGGAAAGTGGAGGGTATGCGTTGATTTTACAGATTTAAACAAGGCATGTCCCAAGGATCCTTTCCCGTTACCACAAATAGACTCCATGGTGGATGCAACGGCAGGACATGAAATTCTTACCTTTATGGATGCTTCCTCTGGATTCCAACAAATCCAGATGGAACTATCTGATCAAGAGGATACAACATTCATGACTCCTACCGGCATATACTGTTATACTGCTATGCCGTTTGGACAAAGAAATGCAGGGACAACATACCAAAGATTGGTCAACATGATGTTCAAGGATCAGTTAGGCAAGACCATGGAAGTCTACATAGATGACATGGTGGTGAAGTCGAAGAGAGCTGAGGATCACCTCAGAGATCCTGAAGAAGCATTCAATATCATAGATCAATACAATATGAAACCGAACCCGTCAAAATGCCATTTTAGTGTTAAGGTTGGAAAATTTCTGAGATATATGGTGACTATAAGAGGAATTGAAGCAAGCCCCGAGCAGATTGAAGCCATCCTTAATTTAAAGTCTCCTGCAAACGCAAAATATGTCCAAAGGCTAACAGGAAGAATAGCCGCTCTCAACAGGTTCATCTCAAGATCCTCCGAAAAGTGTAAGGACTTCTATGATATCCTTAGGAAGAATAAGAAGTTTGAGTGGATGGAAAGCATGAGGCGGCGCTTAAAGCCTTGAAGGATTACTTATCCTCGGCTCCAGCTCTAATGAAGCCTGTGGATGGAGAATCCTTATATCTGTATTTAGCTGTCTCAGGAAATGCAGTGAGTGTTGTTCTCATCAAGGATCATGAAGGTGAAAAACACCCTGTATATTATGTAAGTAAGAGTCTGTTAGATGTAGAAGCCATGTACTCTCACCTTGAAAAATTAATTCTTGCTTTAATTATGGCTTCTACTAAATTAAGACATTATTTTGAGACCCATACTATTATTTTGAAAACTAATTATCCTGTTAAGAATGTTCTCAGAAAGCCAGAATTGTCAGGTAGAATGGCTAAGTGGGCTTTGAAGATGAGTGCTTATGACATTCAGTATGAGCCTAGAACAGCTATTAAATTGCAGGCACTTGCAGACTTTGTGGCTGATTTCAGCAGTGACATGCAGAAAGAAGCCGACCTAGAGGTTCAGCAACTAGATATAACCAAGGATCCTTGGATCCTCTTCACAGATGGAGCATCCAACGTAAGAGGAACGGGATTGGGCATACTACTGAAATCGCCACAGGGGGACATAATACCCCAGTCCAATGCATGTGCATTTCAAGCTACCAACAATGAGGCAGAATACGAAGCACTCATAGCAGGTTTACTTTTAGCCAAAAGTATGAGGATCAGGTATCTTCAAGTTTATATGGATTCTTTACTCATTACTAACCACTTTAACGGTTCTTATACCGTAAAAAGGTGAAAATATGATCAAATATTTAGAAATTGTGAAGCAATTAGCAAAATCCTTCAAAGTGTTAGTATAGTACAGGTACCAAGAGAAGAAAATGCCGGGGCAGACGCCTTAGCAAATTTAGCTTCATCCTTGAAAATTCCAGAAGATATGAAGATCCCAATTATCCACATACTCTCGCCAGCAATAGGAGAGCAAGAAGTTGGGGAAATAACAAGTGATAAGCAGATTGTACTTTGGGATCCATTATCCTCAGAAAATCAAGGATCCTGGATTCTTCCAATCAAAAAGTACATTCAAACTGGAGAAATCCCAGCTACGGAGAATCCGAAATCCTTCAAACTCAAGGTATCACAATATATTTTATTAGATGATATGCTATACAGGAAATCTTTTGCAGGTCCATACTTGAGGTGTATCGAGGATCCTGAAATCCAAGAAGTACTTAAAGACTTTCATGAAGGAGATTACGGAAACCACACAGGAGGAAGGGCATTATTCTCCAGGATACTTAGAACGGGGTACTTCTGGCCAACAATGAAGAAGGATGCAGTAGAGTATTCGAAGAAGTGTGATGCCTGCCAAAGGCATGCAAACATCCTTCATCAACTAGCAAAACCAATGTATCCTATATCCTCTTCATGGCCTTTCATGAAATGGGGGATGGACATTGTTGGGAAGCTGCCAAAGGCACCAGGTGGAAATGTCTTTATGCTCGCCATGACGGACTACTTCTCTAAATGGATCGAAGCAGAAGCATTCGTACAAGTTCGAGAAAGGGAAGTTATATCTTTTATCAAAAGGAATATTATAACTAGATTTGGTATTCCTTATGAGATTATATGTGATAATGGTTCCCAATTTATTGGGAAAAGAACAACTAACTTTTGTGACAGCTGGGGCATAAAGATGATTACTTCAACACCAGTGCATCCTCAAGCTAATGGTCAAGTGGAGTCTAGCAACAAGATCATCATCAACAACTTAAAGAAGAAGCTAGGATCCAAGAAGGGAAAGTGGGTCGAGGAACTACCATATGTTCTTTGGGCCGACAGGACAACACCCAAGAATGCAACAGGCCAAACACCCTTTTCATTGGTATTTGGGTCAGAAGCGGTAATCCCAACAGAGATGGTGGTTTCTACAGCGAGAACGAGCATCTGTGATCCTGAAGCCAACGAAGAAATCCTTCTTGAAGACTTGGATACTGTTGAAGAACTCAGAGACCTGGCCAAGATTAGAATGGCAGCTTATCAACAAAGGGTAGCTGGGGCATACAACAAGAATATAAGAATCAGAAGATTTCAAGAAGGAGTTCTAGTCTTGAGGAAAGCCTTCCAAAATATTACCAATCCGGTTGATCGAAAGTTAGCACCCAAATGGGAAGGACCTTATATAATATCGAGTCGGAAGCAGGAAAGGGGCATATCATTTGCTCACAATGGAAGGTAATAGATTACCAAGGGCATGGAATGCTATCCAACTCAAGAAGTATTTTTTCTAATCAGGATCATGTATCCTGAGAGGATATATTATCCTTAAAGGATTAAGGATCCCCGAAATTGGTAATATCTATCCGATCACTTATCCTTTTCATTTTATTATTCTTAATTTAAGGATAATATATTTTTAACATTTTGATCTTTTCCAAGTCTTAAATATCAATGCAGGGTATTATTGAGATGTGTAATAGTCAAGAGGTTGGCCACCTCTCCTTTACATTCAAGGTACTATCTTGTTTCCCTTGGCTTAGCCCACGTTTGGGTATGACCCCCGATGGTCATATCCTCTAAGGTTTAAAGGTTTTCACCTTTCTTATAAATAGAGTTTATACACTCTCGCCTGGAGCGCACGCTATCCAACGTATAGTTCGGGGTAGCGGGACCAGTACATGCTTAGTGGCTGACAATTTCGTTGTTTTAAGCTATATGGAGGATCCTACGAATTATGGTAAACGTACCATACCACCGGTTTATAACGTTTTCACGTTATCTCAAGACAAAGGTTTCTAACATTTTCATGTTAGCTAAGATTTATAACGCTTTCACGTTATCTTCGTTTGGGCTAAATCCCGGGTTGGGCGAGTCCCTAGTTAACATCCTTTTTTGGGTTTGTCCCCAGTTTTGGGCTTGTCCCCAGACACGGGCTTGTCCCCAGTTTATTATTTGGGCTTGTCCCCAGCTTAATGGGTTTAATCCCACTAACACTATGAGTTGTTTGCAACAGATTTTCTAAGTTCATTATGAGGATCAAAATTCTAAGGATCCAGAATCCTAAAGTTATTCTTTCAAGGATCACTGAGAGTTCAGTACTTATGGTAACATAGGTCTACCTGGACCTTCTGGTATGGTTTCTATTAATGAATTTATGTATTATCTTAGTTGCAATAATTTTGGATATTTTAAGTTAGTAAATTACTCCTTTGAAGATATTTTATTACTAAAATATTTTACCTGTTTTTAAGGATACTTTATCCTAAAATTTGTCCTTTGAGGATATTCTTTTGTATAACGTTTATCATCTTTTAAGGATACCTTATCCTACTGTTTGTTCTTTAAGGATCTTCTATCCTAAGTTATTTTCATAAGGATCTTTTATCCTGAAATCTTTTACCTAAGAATATTTTTCAAAACTATCAATAATGCTAAAGTTATATCTAATAAACTTTTAGAAATAAACAACAGGCAAATAGTTAAAAGATTTATATTAATTAAAATAAGCCACATGGACTTATCCAAAATTCTTAACCCGGACTTCACCATGCAAAAGATGGACCATCCATCCGGGTTAAGTAAGTACTACTAACAGTTCATAAGTGCAGGAAAATTAAAAGACAGGGACAACAAAGGCTTCATCCCCACAAACAGAGGATCCCTCCACCTTTTCCACCCCCGCAAATTGTCTTAAGGATCATGGATCCTTTATCCTATTTACTATTTTTTATTACAGACCAAAGTAATTGTTCAGGAAAACATAAACACAAAATAAAAAGGTGGGCTTGGGCCTTGTCTTCTATATCCTTCATCGCCCACCTAAGCTGCATCTTCACCCTCAGCAACACCATCCTCTTTACCGGCTTCAACCGCCTCCTTGACGCCACTAGTCCCAGCCTCGGTGTCCTCAGCCATTTCCTCGTCGTCCTCACCATCAAGATCATCAAGGGCAGCCTTCCACTTCGCCACGTCCCAGGTCGACTTGTCAAAAGCAGGATCACCGGCCTCCTTCGCCATCTTGATCCTTTCCTGGAATACCGACCTGGCAGCCCACACCTTGGCCTCGTCTGTAGCCTGATCCATTGCCTCTTGACGTTGGACTTTGGCTAAGGATAGCTGATCCTCCAACTGTTTTTTCTCCTTGGAAAGCTGGATCATAGCCTTATCCTTTGCAACCACAGCTTTCCCTAATCCCGACAACTTGTCGCTCATTTGGCCGATGACCTTTTCATAATGCTCTTTGAAAGCACTCATGGCCTACACACAACAAAGTAGTCAAAGTCAAAAGGATATTGGATCCTGCAAATCAAAGTGTCAGGATACAGGATACTTACAAAGAGGACAATGTCATAATGGGTCTCAGGATCAGAAGACCTCTTCCTCTTGGAAGCCGCGGATTTGGCCCTGGTTGTTGCAGTCTTGGGCTCGGAACTAGTGCCTGCCTTCGAGGCCTCCTTCTTGACAACAGGGGAGGTGACCATACAGTCAATGTCTTTTAGGGAGAACTTGCCGGCTGACTTCTGGGATTTCTTGGCGCCTGAAAAGGGAAAAGGTTAACAGATAAGTTTTCTTATTCTAATCTTATTTATAATAAAATTATTAACTTACTTGATATGCTTGAACCTGAGGAGATATCACAAAAACCTTTAATGAAACGAGCTTGAAAGGTCCTAATCTCGGTATCCAGTGCTAGGAACCGTTTTGTCTTTTCTTCTGTGCCAGGTAACTTGCCCAAAGAAGCAAAGTTGTCAACTGCAAATAAAGAGGAAAGATCAGAGTTCAACTTAAAGCATCAAGGATCCTGCTATTTCTTAAGGATCCAGGATCCTACCCTTTCTAACCCACTTTGAAGGAAGGTCAATCCCCCCTGGTATTGAGTCACGTTTTACAAAGAAAAACTGGTTCCTCCACAAGGTATCATTTAAAGTGACTTTTGATATCGGGTGAGGTTGTCGGGGCGTGGATTTGAAGATAAATCTGGCAGGACCGTGGGTAGTGAGGGTGTACAAATGTGATAACTCTGGAAAGCCGATGTCCATCTCTTGCTCTTCTATGATTCTCTCGATAGTGCTGAGAACCCTCCAAACCATAGGCATAGCCTGTATATAGGATATGCCATGGAATCGAAGAAGCTTTGAGTAAAAGACGGAAAGGGATATTTGTAGCCGATCAGAAATGGAGTCGCTGTAGAGCAGACCCAGACCTTGGAATATACATCACATCTGACACTGGATTCATAGAGTCGGAATAGGGTTTTCGGAGGAAACAGTGTTCGAAAATCATCAACCTCTGGATCCATGAGTTTGCAGATTTCGGTAGACGGGTTGGCCAGCAGACATTGGGGTTCCATTTCCGTTAACCCAGAACCGTAGGAGGTTTGTTCAGAAATTTTAGAGGGAGACGGAGAAGAAGAAGACGAAGCAGCAGACATGGTAAAAGAAAATAAGAGAAAAGTAAGAAGGATACCTGATGCGTCGGATGAAGTTGTGTTTATAATCAAAGATATAGGGCGGCATATATAGACGGTTATTATTAACCTGGGGGCTAAATGGTAAATACTTCTGGCAGAACCGTCCCATCTATCTGTTTTCACAGTAATTTTGAATTCCAAAATGACAGCTGTATTCCACTGTCACCCGCCATTTTGGGAGCAATTGTTAGGGCATGAAATTTTTGCTGAGGATCCTTAATCCTTAACTATCTTATGGATAGATTATCCTTGAGATATGTAACAGGCTATAAAGGATCAATGATCCTCGGTGTTATTTGTTTACTAATGATTGCATTTAGTATGGTGATGTGTTAGACAGGTATAACAATTCTAAGACGTACTTTCATCAATTATCCTCATGGAGTCTCATCTAGCTGGAGTATTGATCTAGGATCCTTATTCAACATAGCTATTAATGGAAGATTTCGTGTGAAGACGGATGTTTAAATATCAACAACGGCTCTTGGACTTATTCTCTCGTTTATCTCGCTATCAGATTTCTGTGGCACGTGGTCAATTAGCACGTTGGAAGAAGGTGGAAGACTAGCGAGATTATAGGAATAGTTGTTAGTTTGTTGTATTCATTTTTCTTTATATACGGAATTGAGATCGACAGTAGAACACACACGATCTCACGTACTCTAGTGGTTAAGATATTTTGTACTCACATAGCATTAGTTGATCATCAACTCCGCAACAATTGTAATAACCTTTGACCATTAATAAACTTGACGGTGATAGTTTTCACCGTCTGGGGGTTTTTTGTGCTGGAGATTACTATAATCGCGTGCTATCCGACCAAAGATTACCTTGTTAATCCTTGACCAAAGCAATTCGACCAAAGATTACATTGTTAGTTTTTGACCGAAGTAAAGATTATCGTAATTAAGGGTTTTTTCCCTCGTGATCAAATCCTTGTTTTTATCAAGATTTCATTTATACAACCACTATTATCGTGTTAGCACTATACCTCACTTGACAGATTTGGATACGTTATCCTTAGTCGATTTTTATCCAAAACAGAGAGTACCTGGCTTCCGCTTCTAAAAGACTTTTACTTACATAATAAACGGGATGCTGTTTAACTTCGTGATCTTTCACTAGGACGGCACTTACTGCATTTCCCGAAACAACTAGGTACAGATATAATGATTCTCCATCCACAGGCTTCGTCAAAGCTGGTGCTTAGGATAAGTAATCCTTTAAGGCTTTAAGTGCAACTTCATGCTTCTCCATTCACTTTAACTTCTTATTTTTCCTAAGAATGTCGTAGACATCCTTGCACTTCTCGGAGGATCTGGAAATGAATCTATTGAGCACAGCTATTCTTTCCGTTAGTCTCTGGACATCCTTAGCATTCACAGGAGACTTCAAATTGATGATTGCTTTTATCTGTTCGGGGCTCGCTTCAATTCCTCTTTTGGTCACCATATATCATAGGAACTTCCCAGCTTTGACACCAAAATGGCATTTTGATGGATTCAACTTCATATTGTACTGGTCCAGGATGTTGAAAGCTTCTTCAAGATCTCTGAGGTGATCTTCAGCTTTCTTCGACTTTACCACCATGTCATCTATGTATACTTCCATGGTCTTACCTAACTGATCCTTAAACATCATGTTGACCAATTTTTTATATGTTGCCCCTGCATTTCTTAGTTCGAACGGCATAGCAATATAACAGTATATGCCGGTAGGAGTCTTGAATGATGTATCCTCTTGATCTGATGGTTCCATCTGAATTTGTTGAAATCTAGAGGAATCATCCATAAAGGTGAGCATCGCATATCCTACCGTCGCATCCATCATGGAGTCTATATGTGGTAACGGGAAAGGATCCTTGGGGCATGCCTTGTTTAAATCAGTAAAATTGACACACACCCTCCACTTTCCATTCTTTTTAGAAACAACAACCACATTAGCTAACCATCGAGGATACTTAACCTCTCTGATCATATCGGCCTTAAGAAGTTTTTCAACTTCTTCTTGTATGATCGTGTTCCTCTCAGGAGCAAATTTATTTCGATTCTGATGGACGGGTTTAACAGATAAATCAAGGCCTAACTTGTGAGTAATTACCTCCTTAGAAATACCTGTCATGTTTGAATGTCTGAAGGCAAACGTGGACTTTCTTCGCTTTAGGAAGGATATTATATCCTCCTCGATCTCACTAGGGATACTGGATCCTAGGAACACTTTCACATCTGGATCCTCGGGATCCAAGGATACTTACTTTATGTCTCGCTCCCGAGCTTCCAGTACGTCCCTAGGATGCTGATGTGGATGCTATGCTATCGTCTGTTTAGTTGCTGGCTTCATGGATGAAGAATAGTAATTTTTGGATTCAACTTGGTCACCATCTATCCTTACTACTCCCCAAGGAGTTGATAGTTTGATGCATTGATGGTAAGTAGAGGCTACAACCTTCATTCCATAGAGCCAAGGCCTGCCCAAAATAACATTGCAACAAGATAGGTTATCAATAACACATAATTTTTGGTAAAAATTTAACCCTTCAATGTATATAGGAAGTTTGATGTCCCCCAATGTTTTCTTGGTTTCGCTACTGAAACCAACTAGCACCGATGTCATTGGGATGATCTCCGAGTCTGGTATATTCATTTTCTGGAGGACATCGTGTTGAATGATATTGACAGAGCTTCCACCATCGACTAGGATCTTGCGTACATAATGGTTGGCAATAAACAAAGTTACAATCAAACCGTCATGATGTGGATCCTGGATGCTTGATTTGTCTTCTTCGTCGAAGAAGATCCTTTTGTCATTCGTCGAAGTGGTGGATATGACTGGTCGTTCTCCATTCTCCATCTTGGTTTTTTTGGCGTGTCTCTTTGCTGAAGAGAAAGCAGTGCCGCATATATCTGAGCCACCGGAGATGAAGTTGATCACTTGAGAATCTGGTGGGGGCGGAGTTGCTTTTTGAGGAACCTCTTCAGGATCCTGGATCCTTGACTTTTTTCTTCCCAACAGTTCCTTAAAATGGCCCTTGCTTAAGAGGTATCCAATTTCCCTCCTCAAACTGTTGGACCTAGTTTTATATGATTTGTACTTAGTCTAAGTGTTAGCATTGGGCCGCGTATGTGAACCGAGATCCTAAGGGATCTCGGTGGGCTTTATGTTGTTTATTGGGCTTATATGTTTTGGTTCTCTATATAAAGGACACATTGTATAGAGATTAGGGTTGTTCATTCATTCTGTTGTTAGCTTTGGCCTTCTACGTGATTCACTAGACGAGGTTGTAATTGTGCTTAAGCACCCGACGTATAATAAACATACGTGTGTTTTGAAGCAATCCTCGTGTTACGTGTGTTCTTGAGTCACCAAGTGTTGGATTTCCGCTCCAATACTTGTTTATTGATATCATAATTGTAGTGATCAAGATTCGGGACTTACAATTGGTATCAGAGCCTTAGGCATATTCAGGCTCGTTATTGTGATATCAAGGGATTCAAGAAATCGGTTTGTTAGTAGGTCGTATTCTGAAACTTTTGAATCTGTGTTCTTCGTGTTCTTCGAAGATCTGGTTATCTTTGGGATAGGTTTTCTCACTGATTGAAACTTAAATTCAAATCCCTGAAATTTCGGGATTTGAATCTTTTTCTATCTTTGGAAAAGGTCAATTAGAGATCTCGGTGAAGAAATCAGGGATTTTGATGAAAGGTCTTGGTCAGAATCCTCTGTTTTGGTGGGTTCTCGGTCATCATAGTGTTTTCGGTCTTTGGGTTCTCGGTGAAGGAATAGTAAGTCAGGGTTCTCGGTGGACATTAGTTTTCGGTCAGTATTAAGAGTTTTTGGCCTAGATTCATCGATTTCGGCCAAGATTTGTGTTCTCGGCCAATATTAAGAGTTTTTGGTCAGCATTTAGTGTTCTCGGTCAACGCGTGTTCTCGGTCAACGATAGTTTTCGATCAACGCTAACTATTCTTTGTTCTCGGTCAGAGGGTGTTTTCGGTCAACACTTGTGTTCTTGGTCAAAGAGTTCTCGGTTAGAAGTAATAGTTCTTTAAACCAAAAAAAAAATTAGTAGTTTGGCGGGAAAATTTTTCTTGAACGAAAATTAACCTGAATACTCCTTATAAGCGAGACTTCATTCTTGAAAATTTTGGCTAATTTTTTTTTCCGGGTATTTTCAATGAATTTTTGGCGGGAAATTCGAAAAAATTTGTCTTGAACAAAATTTTTCCTAGTGACGCTTCTTTTGAATGGACATCTTTCTTGAGAATTTTGACGATCATATTTTTTCAAAAACATTTTGGCGGGAAAATCAGATTAATTCCTTTAATTCAATGGATTCTCCACAACCCATCTCAATGTTTGAAAATACTCTTAATTAGTCTGCTTCCTCACAAGTAGAATTCAGAGTTTGTCTATAGAGGTAAGTTTTCAACCTTGTTCTCTAGATTGTGTTGATAAGATAGAGTTATATAAGCTCCTTAATGATAACTTAATTAGAGACAAGGAAAGAATAAAATCTGAAAATTTTAAACTTAAGAAAAATGAAAAAGCTTTCCTAGACAAAATAGAAGCACAGAAAAAGGCCATCTCTAAGCTTAAGTCTGATTTCAGTATAAAAAGTTGTCACCACCTAGATGCCAAACAGGAAATCGTTGAACTAACTGCTAAACTGGAAGCCTCCAAGTTAGAAATTCTGAATCTAACTAGTAAATTTGAAAGGGCTGAACTTGATTTCAAAAAATTCAAGGGTTCCAGTAAAGTAGTCAATTCAATGATTGAAAATCAATTATGGTGGAAAGAGAATGAGGGTGAGGGTATAGGATATAGTCAGGTACCCCCACCATACAATGACAACTATACTAGTCTTCCTCTTACCAAAGAGCAGGAAGAAAAGGTAAAAGACATGAAGTATGGAAAACAGGTTCAATCCGAAATTGTTGGATCAGGAGAGGTAATTAATCCTGCTTTTAAATGTGTGAATAATTTTGATGCTTCTACTCCATGTGCAGATATAGTAAATGATGTTGCTTCTGATAGTAAAGGGGTTCAGGCTAGTGAAAATGAATCTTATTCTAACGTGTTATCAAACTCAGATGACACCACAACACAAAAATGTACTAATAATAATACACAGAGTTGTGGCAACAAAGGGAAGACGCACAAGAAATCAGCACAACAAGGACAGTCTCGTTCTCATAGATCCTTCGGATCTCCATGTGTTGATAAATCATTGGGTGCTATTTACATTAAGAGGCAAACATGTTACCACTGTGGCACACCAGGACATATAGCCAGAAATTGTGTTCATCGTCTATATGTTCCCTATTACAAGCAAAATCAGAAGGCTTCACCAAGGGGTAAGAAGAATGGAAAAACCTTTCCTAAGAAGGAATTCCAACATGAGGCAAGTGCTTCCGTTGACATTAGAAGAAGGATGAAGGCGTGTTTCATCTCGGGAACAACGGGCATTTGGCAAAGGAGTGTCACTACTGTGTTGTTAGTAGACAAGCTTCTAAAGTAAAAGGTAACAGGTTTCAACCAAATCCAGTGGTTAAACAAAATGCTTATTTTACAAAACCACGAGTATAAGTACAACGGGTCACATATTCTCAAGGATTCAAAGTCAATATGACAGGTTTGCACTCAAATGATTTAGAAACTGTTAAAAGAAAAATAAATTTTCAGAAGTCAAAGAGTGTTGAGAGTTCTAAGAATTCGAATTCGAATTGCTCCACTCCAAAGTCTGTTCCATCAGATTTCACTAAACCAAGACAGACTTGGAAACTTAAAACTCAGAAAACAGAATCTGTATTAACAAATGATTCTGTTAAAGATGGGAAAGATATGAGTTGGCAGGGGTCACATATGTTGATGCTCAAGGGAACCCCAAGACATTTATGACTTGGGTTCCTATGTCCAACTGATCCCGCTATGCGTGTAGGAACAACCACAAATTCATTGTTTATTAAATGCTACGTTTCAATGATTGAGTCTTTTTGAGGTTAAATTTGTACATGAAAGTTTTCCTTTCGGTCAAAATTTTTCACAAATTTAGGGGGAGAAATTTAAAAAAATTCAAAATGGTGTGTGTGTATCCTTTATTAAAATATATATATATATATATATATATATTTAATTTTTTGTGTTTTTCAAGATTCACTTTCGCTTAAAATTATGTCGGCTGCTCAAGTTTGAAGAACATATACTTGTATATGTTTGGTCCGGTGATCTACTTGTAGATCCACAGGATATCCATTATCTAAAGACTGAAAGCATCCGGGGCGATTGTGATGTGTTTTTTGTGTTTTGAATTCTTTCACTTAAAACTATGCCGGTAATTCCAAGTTGGACGGACACGCATTCTCATATGTGTTTTGGTCCTGTTAATTACCAGTGGTCATACGGGATAGCCATTTACCTGAAAATTGAAAAGTGACCGGGGTGACTGAGTTCTTAACATGTGTATCTTCTATAAACCTCTGGGAAATGATATATAGTTAACAACTTTTTAGAAGTTCCAAAATATTTTCAAATGAAAATTGATCCAACCTTTGGAAAATGATAGATAAATTGTTTTTGTGTGCCTAACGGGTGAAGTTATTAAGCTTAAAAGGCTCTGGAACAGTCATTGATTTGTATGGTAGCTTTCCATGATGCGTAAAAGTTGAAGTGATATAAACTAACTATGCTGAACTTACTGTGGAGTGTCATTTTGAAGAAATGTGCATGTCTCCATATACATCTCTCCGAATGATAGGCAGAAAAGCAATTACCCAGTCATACACGAGCCCGTTAGTGTCTTGATCACCAAATATATTGTGATGTTTTACTGTAGTGATCCAGATTCGGGAGTTAAAGGTGCTTGGTTGTTATTATTAAAAAAATGAAATTAAAAAAAATGATGAATGATGTTGAGTAGTTGAGTATATATGTAATTTGGGATGTTGTATTTCAATAAGCTTAAAGCTCAAAGTTTTATTGCTTCCTATAAGTTTTTTATCAAGCAATAGGGGGTTGAAGTCAAGTTGGGGTGATCTGGGAAAGCCAAATACGCTTTGAGAAGAGATAGGAGGCATCACAGGTCCATGAGTGATGTCCATATGAGATTTATGCCTAACTGAACCTAATCCATATCACTGACGCAATGAAAATCATGCTAAGTTTGTTATACCTACTATTAACCTGTTTTTTTATGTCATAATAACGTTGAACATGAATCTTTGTGAAAGTACCTTAATCAATAAGATTCCATGTTCGGATCTTTTCATAAAGGCGGCAGTTTTATCAAAAATTGAAATTTGATTCCAAATTACAAGAAGACGGGGTGATTAAATTTGTTTTATTTGTTGTTTTTGGTTTTATTTTATTCATTTATTTTATTTTCTTCTTGATAACTCTTGTCGAAACAAATGTTTTAACAAATCATTTTAAAAATGTGTCCTCAGCTTACAAAATTTGATGTCGGTTATTGTGTTATAGTTGGTATAACTGGTATGATCTCATCTCAAGTCATTTCAAGAAAATCATAAAAATCAGAAAAATAAAAATTACAAAAATTATGACTGTCTTATTTTGTTTTATTTAAATGTTTTTAAAATATTTTGGTTGATCTTTCTATCAAAGTTGATTGTTCTTTCAAGACTGATTTCTTGCAACGGAAGCATATGAAGTATCTGAGATTCAAATTGGATGATGCTGTCAAAAAGGGGGAGATGGTAGAGTATTGGATGCAGATGCTGAAGTTGCTGATCATGTTCAAGTAAATATTCTGAAGGTTTTGAGGATGCAGATGCTGAAGAAGCTGATCATGTTCAAGTAAATATTTTGAATGTTTTGAAAGCATCAGTCTAAGGGGGAGATTTTTGGGTCATAAATTTGTTAGACTGACGCATATCAAAAGGCCACGACATGATCAAGACTAAAGTGAAATAAGCGGAGACGAGTTGAAGAATTGCTCTATGGTTGTGATGGTGTAATACCGAAATCCATAGGGATTTCGGTTTGTCTAGTAACATCAATAGGCTTAGTTGGGCTTGGCCTTTGGGCTTTGTATATGGAAACCCTGTATATAGTTAATATATAGTCATTAGATAGGGTTAATCATTATTGAATCAATAGTAGCCACCATCAAACTATCAGAGTGCTTAGAAGAATCAGTTTATGTATTAGAAGATTTATTTGATAATAGAATTGTATGCATTGAAACCATATTACTTCGTGTTCATTATATTCATATTGTTCTTTTATTCTCGTTCTTGAATCACAACGGTGTTAGGATTCCGCACTAACATCGTGTTTGGGTTGATATCATATTGCATAGAGTGCCAACACTCCCATGGCAGAAAGGCCACTACTGTCATCTGATCCTGAAGGGAGTCCCGTAGATAAAACATATTATCAATCGATGATCGGGTCTCTGATGTACCTCACAGCCAGTCGTCCTGACATCATGTTTCCAGTCTGCCAATGTGCTTGTTTCCAGGCTAATCCTACACTCTCTCATTTAATTGCTGTTAAACGTATTTTTAGATATCTGAAGGGACAACCGAAGTTAGGTCTTTGGTATCCCAAACAATCAGAATTTGATCTTTATGCTTTTGCTGATAGCAATTATGGTGGAGATGACATTAACAGGAAATCCACATCCGCTGGATGCCAGATCTTAGGAGATCGTCTAATTTCATGGCACTGTAAAAAATAACAGACGGTGTCCACCTCAACCGCCGAAGCGGAGTATGTTGCCACATCAGCTTGCCGTTCTTAGGTTATCTGGATGCAAAACTAACTGCTGGATTACGGTTTGGAATTCCATTTTTTGTGATAATGATGCTGCCATTGCTATTATGAAAAATCCTGTTCAGCACTCTAAAACCAAGCACATCGATATTAAAATTGATTTTATTCGTGACTGTTTCGATCGTAAATTGATTCACCTTGAACAAGTTCACACTGACAATAATTTGGCGGACTTATTTACAAAACCGGTCGAAACAGCCAAATTTAATGTGCTTGTGAGCTTTCTTAAAATGCTTTGTTTCGAGGATTGAGTCTTTTTGGGTATAAATTTGTACATATTTGTTTAATTTTTCACAAATTTAGGGAGATAAAAATCCAAAAGTCAAAAATAGTATGTGTGCGTTGTTTTTATTATTAAAAAATCAAAAATAGTGTGTTGTGCGTAATCAAAAATTCAAAAATAGTGTGTGTGCGTCGTTTTTATTATTAAAACTTTTCGTTTCACGATTCATTCTCGCTTAAAATTATGTCGGTTGCTCAAGTTGGAAGGACATATACTTGTATATGGTTGGTCCGGTGTTCTACTCGTATAGTCACAGGATGCCATTCACCTAAAGGCTGAAAGCACCCGGGGAGATTATGATGTGTTTTATGTATCGTATTCTTTCACTTAAAATTATGTCGGTAACTCTGAGCTGGAAGGACATGTGTTTTCATACATGTTTGGTCCGGTTAACCACTTGTGGTCATACTGGATAGCCATTTACCTGAAAGCTTAAAGTGACCGGGGTGACTGAATTCTTAACACGTGTGTTTTATGTATTTCCCTGGGAAGTGATGTTACTATTCAGTTAACAGCTTTTTAGAAGCTTCAAATATTTTCAAATGAAAATTGATCCAACCTTTTAAAAATGATATATCAATTGTTTTTGTGTGCCTAACGGGTAAAGTTATTAAGCTTAAAAGGCTCTAGAATAGTCATTGATTTGTATGGTAGCTTTCCATGATGCGTAAAAGTTGAAGTGATATAAACTAAATTTGCTAAACTTACTGTGGAGAGTCATTTTGAAGAAATGTGCATGTCTTCATATACATCTCTCTGAAGGATAGGCAGAAAATCAATTACCCAGTCATATATGAGCCCATTAGTGTTTTGATCACCAAAATATTTTGTTATTATGCTATTGTTATTTAAAAAGAAATCAACAAAAGAGTTTTCGTTATCTTATTAAAGTTCATATTTTAAAGCTTAGAGGGTCAAACTAGAACTACAGAGATAGGGGCTCACAAGTAAGTCATGTCATGTCTCGAATGAAAGTCTTGTCAGTTCACTGGCTTGTAAGTCCAACGTTCAACCTTAAAGCTTAAATTTTTGTTTATGTATAACAATCTTTTAATCAAGCACTAGGGGGTTGGAGTCAAATTGGGGTGATCTGGGGAAAGACAAATACGCTTTGAGAAGAGATAGGAGGCATCACAGGTCCATGAGTGATGTCCATCTAAGCTTTATGCCGAACTGAACCTAACTCATATCACTGATGCAATGAAAATCATGCTAAGTTTGTTATACCTGCTATCTCCCTGTTTCTTTATGTCATAATAACACTGAACATGAATCCTAGTGACAGCCTCTTAAACGATATGATTCCATGTTCGGATCTTCTCATAAAATGGCGGCGTTTTTTCAAAAACTGAAATTTGATCTCGATATTATAATATTCAAGGGAGTTCTTTTGTACGTTAATGCTTATTTTCCTTTTTATTTAATTTATTTCATTCTATTTTATTTTACCTGTCTTGTTTGTTTTATCTCGAAACTACTCTCCTCGAAACGTTTGATTTAACTGAAGTTGGGTTATATCCAATATGGGCTTATTATGATTGGGGCTGCTTGTCATCCTTGGGTTGACATGACTTGGGCTGCTTGACTGGTTGGAGCCCATTTAGGGTTTTCGGCCCATGAGTGCTAAGGCATAAATACCCTCCAGCCTCAATTACTGGTTCTAATTCATTCAAAACCTTTTTTATCTCTTCAATCATCTTTCTGTCGAGAACCCTCTCTTGCTTAATCTGAACACATTCAATAAGTGCTATTAATCTGTGTTTGTTATCTTACAGGTAAATGAGCATAGGCTTACATTTGATCTCTCTAAAACTGGTGTTTTTGAAGAAACTGACACATGAACAGCCGGATTTTATGGATTAGTTTGAATAATGAGTTACTGGGATTTGGGGATCTCGGTTGATGATTTTAGGGTTTACTGGATTTTTTTTTCGGTTGAAAATATGTAAAAACTCTTGGATGAGTTGCAGTTTACGGAGGTTTAGAGAGGATGACACACTTTCCAAGACGGAACCCAAAGGGTTCTCTGTCCACAACTGTCAAGGTGTTCTTGGTTGACTTTGGTTGAATGAGATCACCTAGACTTGACCGAGAACAGCCGTTCTCGGTTAAACATTTACCGAGAACTCTTGTTCTCGGTTGATCTTCGTTGACCGAAATCACAAGATTTGACCGAGAACTCATGTTCTTGGTTCAATATTGACAGAGAACTCATTTTTGACCGAGATCTCCCTTGTGGACTTAATCAATATTATTACTGTTTCAGTATGGGCCATCTAATGAGTATTTGGGCCTGTTTTCAATCTTTAGCCTAAACAACTAATAAATCTTGGGCTCTTTCAAATCAACAAATGAGTTTATCTCCACTAACTTGGTTCGTTTGGTGCAGGAATGGCTTATCAGACTCCTTTAAAATTTGTGGATACTTATAATATTGTTGGACACTTATTGGATCCACCACTGGCTCACAAGAAATTCAAATCTATGATCGTCTGCCTCAATACCTACAGAATTTCTCATGCACTACGAGAGAATCCTGTTATATGCAAGAAGATGATCACGGAGTTTTGGAATAATGCCTCAATCAACCAACAAGGGCAATATGGAGTCGTGTCAATAGACTCCAAAGTTCAAAAGAAGCCAGTTAGTATTACAGAGGATATCATCAGAGGTGTTGTTGTTTGGTGATCAACCAGATTATCCGACAGAATACTCTACTGCTGATGTTACTGAGATCCTCACCAGAATGGGTTATTAGGGTACTTATCCTCCGGCAATAAAGAAGCTATTTCACCCTTACTGAGGTTTTTAATTCACACGTTTTTCACATGCGTGTCGGGTAGAAAAGGGGGTTCTGGCGAAATAAGCCATATCCAGATGTCTGTTGTCACTGCTCTGATCATGGATTGGAATTACAATTATTCCAAATTTTTTTTTAATGAAATGATGAGCAATCTGAAAGGGAAGAAGAAATAGATGTTCCTTATGTATCCAAGATTCTTGCAGATGATCTTCGATTCTCATTACATCGATCTCGCCAAGTCTGTTAATACCTTGGATATGAAGTCAATGGGACCCAAAACCTTTGATTTAATGAAACAGTCCAGAAAAGGATCCAAGATCGTATATCAAGGCCTCAAGACTCTGGTAAAATTTGGACGATTTGCTGAAACAGAAGTTGAACCAATTATAGCTCAGGTTGCTGATGAACATGTGGCACCAGTTCAACCACGTGTTGCGACCTTTGGGATTTCTAATGATGAAAATGAAGAGACAGAACATCGTAACTTGGAGACCGCTTCGAGTGCCCAAGATTTAGAAGATTTTGAACGATTTAAAGAACATCTTCAGTCAACTGCTCTGAAGCCTCCTCAGACAGCTATTGAAAACATTGAAGAAGATGTGACTGAAGATCCAGCCGCCGACCTCACTCCACGCAAACGAAGGAAGAAAGATCTGAGGCCTGGCGTGCTGGTTAGTGAACATGAAACAACTACAACACCAACATCAATTGCAACCACTAGCCCACAACAACAAATTCACCAACCTGAGTCACATGCTCCAGAGACTCATTTTGAACCAAGTGCACCCACTGCTGAGCCACTGATTCAAGATCAGGTGTTTGATGACTTTGTTCGTGATTTTGATTTTGAGTCAGATATTCCTCACACGGGTGAGGCTGATGCATCGTTCTATGCTGCTCCCTCCAGCTCATCAGGCCCAGAAAATCAAGGTCAGTCAAGTTCAAATGTTTCCGACAAAGTTGCCCAAATTCTTGCCATGAAAGAACAATTTATGCAGAACAAAGGCAAGGCGTTGTATTAGAAGATGCTCCGGTTGACGTACAAGCTCTCCAACGTCGAGTCTTTGAGCTCAAACAAGATTCTATTGTTAAAGATGTCTGAGACATTGAAACAATATATGGACGCACCACCAATCTCCAAAGAAAAGTCCGATAGAATTCAGAAAAGGTTGTTGGTGATGAAAAACTCAATTCAAAATGTCCAATCATCAGATCATCCAGAAAGATTCATTGTCACTTTTCCTAAAGGCTTCTCAGATAATTATGGTGATTGTTCGGGAGTTGTGTCATGGGGTTTCGATGCTGAAAAGAACATGTGGTGGATTAAGAAGAAGTCGGGGACCACTGAGTACTATAAGAAGATGAAAGATTTTGGATCGTTGACTAAAGTAGATCTTAGTGACCTGATAAATTCTCCCTTCACTAACCCAACTAATGATAAACGTGGTATAGATTTTTAGAATTTTCTGAGAAGTCAAGTTGATAGAGGCTTTCCAAATATGACAACCGCAGAATCCTTTCTGAAGAAAGCAAATGGAGTCAAGGATCCAAAGACTGGAAAAACAATGGTCAACGTCATGTGGCCTGCTACGAACAAGGCCACTCACATTCCTGTACCTGAAGCGATTCCAGATGGCGCATTGGACAACATGAGGTTCTGGATGTATGATAGTGAAATTGCCACTGGTATTGCCAAACTAGAGAAGGGAAAAGGACAGTATAGATTTGTTGATCCAAGAGATCTTTTGAAGTTTGGAAAAAAGGATATCAAGACTCTCAGCACGTTTCAGATAATCGCTGATCCACTTTTCGAGGTGGCTGCTAAGGAGTACACGAGTTGCGTCTATCATCAGATGCAAGTTTTGGACTGGTGCGTTGAAAGATGCTGATATTGATTATATGGAGCATGATTGAAGACCAAGCTACAAACCAAGGGGGAGATTGTTGGGCCTAATTTTGTATGGTTTGTACTTAGTCTAAGTGTTAGCATTGGGCCGCGTATGTGAACTGAGATCCTAAGGGATCTCGGTGGGCTTTTGGTAGTTTATTGGGATTATATGTTTTGGTTCTCTATATTAAAAACACATTGTATAGAGATTAGGGTTGTTCCTTCATTCAGTTGTTAGCTTTGGCGGTCTACGTGATTCACTAGACGAGGTTGTAATTGTGCTTAAGCACCCGACGTATAATAGACATACATGTGTTTTGAAGCAATCCCCGTGTTACGTGTTTGTGTTTGCGTGTGTTCTTGAGTCACCAAGTGTTGGATTTCCACACCAATACTTGTTTATTGATATCATAATTGTAGTGATCCAGATTCGGGACTTACACAAACCGATGCAATCGACCGTCATGTGGCCGAAATCCTCATGGAAGGAGCACCATTTGGATTTGTCTCTGAAGGTCGTTGACTTCTCGTTCTTTCGGGGCCACCTTGCCTTCTCTCATAGGTCTTTCATGACACAAATCAAGCCATGATTATCCATAGAGAAGCAGTATTCTGAGATGTTGGGGTAATCTTCATCATCATCTCCTTCTTCAACCGGCCAGACATTTTGATTATTGAATTTGAAGTATGGCTTTGAGTTATTGTTTCTGAACGAGGATCCTTTATTCTTGTCAGGGGATTCTTGTTTCGTCTGAGCCCTCAATCGTTCTTGGATCCTTTTGTGATCCTCCAGCCGTATGAACCTTAATGCTATGTTCCTTACTTCATCTAAAGACATGCGAGGAGTCATCACAAGATCATCATAAAAGGGGGAGCCCCTATTTAGCCCCATCTTGAAGGCTTCTACAACCATAGCCATGTCAAGATTTGGGATTTCTAGGGCCTCCCTGCCAAACCTCGTGACAAAATCCCTAATGGATTCATCATTAGGTTGAACTACTCTATATAAGTCACTAGTTAACTTCTCAAATTTCCTACTGCAAGAAAATTGGCTGTTGAACGAGTTAACTAAATGTGAAAAAGAAGTAACAGAAAAGGGTGGAAGACTTAGCAGCCATTTTAAAGCAGATCCTAATAGTGTGGATCCAAAACCCTTGCACAGACAGGCTTCCTTGAGCCTCTCAGGAATTGGATTGATCTCCATCTTTTCCCTGTATTGAGCTAATTTCTCCTCAGGATCAGTGGTCCCAACATACACTTTCATGTTGGGGGTTTGAAAGCGGTTCGGGATTTCCACGTCTCAGATCGGTGGAGCAAATCTGGACAATTTGTGGCTTCCTTCCGGTATCTCGGGGATTGGACGAATTACCCCTGGTACGCTGGATATCATATCCTTGAGTTTCTGCAGTTCCTTAGCCATAGCTTGGTTGATACCTTCATCCTTCATGGAACCACGGTTGGCATTTAAGAATATAGGATCATGCGTGTTACCTCCTTGTTGTGTGAAGGTTGGCATTCCAAAAGAGTAGCTGAGGTAAGAAGTGTCTGCTATAGGAGTTGGTCCACCAGAAGCGATAGTCTGCATGGTGATAATATCTCCTTCGTGGACTTTCACAAATCTCTGATGCTGAATTTCGGTGGATCCTTGTTGAAATATTGATGATCCTTGATGAAAGATCGAGGATCCTTGAGTTTGCTGACCCATTGATCTTGACTGAAGGATAGATGATCCTTGTTGAAAAGTGGAGGATCCTTGAACCTGTTGACCCATGGACCCCGTGTTAAGGATAGATGATCCTTGAGTAGGTTGAGCCAAGGATACTGGAGTGGTAAAATCCATCATCCTGGGTATCAGAGGAGTTTGATCCTCCGCCGGCCTCTTAGTCTTCTTCAGGTCTCCTATTTCCCGAAGGATCCTTTGGTTAGTCTTGTTCTGCTGCTCCATGTATGTTTTAAACTGTGAGAACATAGCAGGGACATCATTGTTAGTATTGACCACCGAAGTGACAGCAGAGGTTTTCGAGCCCTGGAAGACTGGTAGTTGGGTCTTGTTTCCAGCCGCGATTGTCCTTGGAGCTGCTGCTAGTGGGGGAGGCATCGGTGGCAAGGTCCTTGATGAGTGAGAAACGGATGATGGCATGGTTGATGAAGCAGAAGATTGTTGAGAGGCCATTGAGAGTGGTATTGATAGAAAAGGTTGAAAATTGATTGGGTATTTTCTGGATTATAGCACCAATTGCCCCACGGTGGGCGCCAAATTATTTTGGTCAAAAATCAACTAAGGATTATATAACCAAATCCGTAATTGTGAGGTATAGTGCTATGATAATAATGCTGATTGTGTAAACGAAATATGGATGAACATCGTGATTTGTTGTGAGGAAAAAACCCTTGATATTGATTAGATCAAAGGAAAAAAAACCCCGGGTGATGACAAATCGTCTATCATCACTTTATTAATATCCAAATCGGGTTACAATGGGTGGAGTTTATGATCAAAGAATACAATAAATCTAAGTGTGTGTGGTTACAGAGAATTCTGAGCTAGTGTACACGAATGTAAGCTAGTAAGTGAGTGTGTAAACCTAGTTGATCATAACTCGTTTATATACAAAAATCACAAATAACTATATCTCTTGTAATCACGCCACTCTTCCCACTAGCCGTTCCACATCTTTTGATCACGTGCGGGAGTCGTCTCGTAGCACAAAAATAGGATGACCAAGTTGTCCAGCCGTTATATCTATCAAACACTTCACCACTCAAATACAATTATTAGTAAACAAATAATACCAAGGATACTTGATCCTTATAACCTGGAGCATATGCCCAGGATAATTGATCCATAAATTATTCAAGGATGGAGGATCCTCAGCATAAATATTATGGCTTAACAGTCATCACCCGGGGTTTTTTTTCCTTTGATCTGATTAAGATTAAAGGGTTTTTCCTCGCAAAAAATCACGGTGTTCATCTCCATTTTATTCATATATTCATTATTGTCACCTTAGCACTAAACCTCACAAAACTAATTTGGTTACAATATCCTTAGTCGATTTTTTATCAAAACAATTTGACGCCCACCGTGGGGCAATTAGTGCTATAATCCATATTATTCCTATCGATATTCAACCTTGCATACCCATATCACCACCAATGGCCTCTCAATCAACATTTGCTTCATCAACCATGCCATCTCTGGTTCCTCTCTCATCAAGAACTTTTCCACCGATGCCTCCTCCAATCACCGGAGCACCAAGGGCTGCTGCTGCTGTAAACAAGACGCAACTACCAGTCTTCCAGGGCTCGAAAACCGCTGCTGCCACTTCGGTGGTTAATATTAACAATGATGTTTTTGATATGTTTTCACAGGTTAAAGCATACATGGAGCAACGAAACAAGACTAACCAGAGGATCTTTCGGGAGATAGAAGACCTCAAGAGGACTACGAGGCCAGCGGAGGATCAGACTCCTTTGGTGCCTAGGATGCTGGATTTCACCACTCCGGGATCCTTGTCTCAGCTCACGCAAGGTCATCTATCCTTCAGCAGGGATCCATGAGTCAACAAACTCAAGGATCCTCGATCTTTCACTCAGGATCGTCCATCCTAGATCAGAGGTCCATGGGTCAGCAGATTCAAGGATCATCGATCTTTCAGCAAGGATCTTCAATTCTTAATCTAGGATTGATGGGTCAGCAGGTTCAAGGATCCTCCATGATCCAGGGAGGATCATCGATCCTTCAACCAGGGTCCTCTGGGGTGTATCACCAAGGATCCTACAATTCTCAGTCTCAAGGATCATTCTTCCAGGATCAAGGATCCTTAGGGGTTCAACATCAACGGTCCTTCGAGGTCCATGAAGGAGATATAATCCCCTGCACACCATAGCTTTCGGTGGACCAACTCCTATATCAGACGCTTCATACCAAATCTATTATTCTGGGATGCCAACATTCATGCAACAAAGAGGTAACGCATCTAATCCTATATCCTTATATGCTAATCTTGGTCCTATGCATGGTGCAGGTATCAACCAAGCTATGGCCAAGGAATTGCATAAGCTGAGGGATATGATATCCAACGTGCCAGGGGTGGTCCGACCGATCCCTGAGATTCCAGAGGGGAGCCACAAGATGTCCAGATTCGCTCCACCTATTTGTGATGCTGAAATACCAAAAAGATTTCAGACTCCCAACATGAAGACGTATGATGGAACAACTGATCCCGAAGAACACGTAGCTCAATACAGGGAGAGAATGGAGATCAATCCAATCCTTAAAAAACTTAAGGAGGCTTGTTAATGCAAGGGTTTTGGATCCACACTAACAGGATCTGCACTCAAATGGTTGCTAAGTCTTCCTCCTTACTCTGTTACTTCATTTTCTTATTTAGTTAACTTGTTTAACAATCAGTTTTCTTATAGTAGGAAATTTGAAAAGTTAACTAGTGATTTATACCGAGATATCCATCCTTATGATGAATCCCTTAGGGATTTTGTTAAAAGGTTTGGCAAGGAAGCTCTGGAAATCCCTAATCTTGATATGGCTACTGCTGTTGAAGCATTCAATATGGGACTTCAGAGGGGCTCCCCCTTTTATGATGATCTTGTGATAACTCCTTGCAGGTCTTTAGATGAAGTAAGGAACAGAGAACTGAGGTTCATACGGCTGGAAGATGATAAAAGGATCCAAGAATGATTAGGGCTCAAACGAAGCAAGAATCCCTTGACAAGAATAACGGATCCACGTTCAGAAACAACAACTCGAATCCGTACTCCAAATTCAACAATCAGAATGTCTGAGTTGTAGAAGAAGGAGATGATGACAATGAAGACTACCCGAGCATCTCAGAATATTGCTTCTCAGTAGATACACATGGTTTAATTTGTGCCATGAATGATCTAGGTGAGAAGGCAAGGTGGCCTCCAAAAGAACGAGAAAACAACATCTTTCAAAGACAAGTTCAAATGGTGTGCATTCCATGAGGACTTCGGCCATTTGACTAATGATTGTATTGGCTTAAGAAGGGAAATTGGGTACCTCCTGAGCAAGGGCCACTTTAAGGAGCTCTTGGGAAGAAAAAAGTCCAGGATCCAGGATCCTGAAGAGGTTCCTCAAAAAGCAACTCCGCCCCCACCAGATGCTCAAGTGATCAACTTCATCTCCGGTGGCTCAGATATATGTGACACTTCTTTCTCTTCAGCAAAAAGGCACGCCAAAGAAACCAAGATAGAGAACGGGGAACGACCAGTCATATCCACCACTTTGATGACTGACAAAAGGATCTTCTTTGATGAAGAAGATAAATCAAGCATACATGATCCACATCATGACGGTTTGATTGTAACTTTTTTTATCGCTAACCGTTATGTACGCAGGATCCTAGTCGGTGGTGGAAGCTCAGTCAATATCATTCAACACGATGTCCTCTAGAAAATGAACATACCGGACTCGGAGATCATCCCAAGGACATCGGTGCTAGTTGGTTTCAGTGGCGAAACCAAGAAAACATTAGGGGACATCAAACTACCAATATACATCGAATGGTTAAATTCTTACTAGAAATTCTATGTTATTGATAACTTATCTTGTTGCAATGTTATTTTAGGCAGGACTTGGCTACATGGGATGAAGGCAGTAGCCTCTACTTACCATCAGTGCATCAAACTACCGACTCCTTGGGGAGTAGTAAGGATAGATGGTGATTAGGTGGAAGCCAAGAATTATTATTCTTCATCTATGAATCCGACAGCCAAACAGACGATAGCATAGCAACCACATCAGCATCCTAGGGACGTGCTGGAAGCTCGGGAGCGAGACGTAAAGGAAGTATCCTTGGATCCCGAGGATCCAGATGTGAAAATGTTCCTAGAATCTAGTATCCCCAGTGAGATAGAGGAGGATATAGTATCCTTCCTAAAGCGAAGAAAGTCCATGTTTGCCTTCAGACATTCAAACGTGACAGGTATTTCTAAGGAGGTAATTACTCATAAGTTAGGCCTTGATTTATCTATTAAACCCGTCCATCAGAAGCGAAGGAAATTTGCCCCTGAGAGGAACACAATCATACAAGAAGAAGTTGAAAAACTTCTTAAGGCCGGTATGATCAGAGAGGTTAAGTATCCTCGATGGTTAGCTAATGTGGTTGTTGTTTCTAAAAATAATGGAAAGTGGAGGGTTTGTGTCGATTTTACTGATTTAAACAAGGCATGCTCCAAGGATTCATTCCCGTTACCACATATAGACTCCATGGTGGATGAAACGGCAGGACATGAGATGCTTACCTTAATGGATGCTTCCTCTGGATTTCAATAAATTTAGATGTAACTATCTGATCAAGAGGATACAACATTCATGACTCCTACTGGTATATTCTGTTATATTGCTATGCCATTCGGATTAAGAAATGCAGGGGCAACATATCAAAGATTAGTCAACATGATGTTCAAGGATCAGTTAGGTAAGAGTATGGAGGTCTACATAGATGACATGGTGGTGAAATCAAAAAGGGCAGTGGATCACCTCAAAGTTCTTGAAGAAGCTTTCAACATCTTGGATAGTACAATATGAAACTGAATCCATCAAAATGTCATTTTAGTGTCAAAGCTGGGAAGTTCCTCGGATACATGGTGACCAAATGAGGAATAGAAGCGAGCCCCGAACAGATAGAAGCCATCATCAATTTGAAGTCTTCTGTGAATGCTGACGGGAAGAATAGCTGCTCTCAACATATTCATTTCCAGATCCTCCGAGAAATGCAAAGATTTCTACGACATTCTTAGGAAAAATAAGAAGTTCGAGTGGACGGAGAAGCATGAGGCTGCACTTAAAGCCTTAAAGGATTACCTATCCTCAACCCCAGCTTTGATGAAGCCTGTGGATGGAGAATCCTTATATTTGTACCTAGTTGTTTCAGGAAATGCAGTAAGTGTCGTCCTAGTAAAGGATCACGAATGTGAACAGCATCCAGTTTATTATGTAAGTAAAAGTCTTTTAGATGCGTAATCCAGGTATTCTCACCTAGAAAAATTAATTATTGCACTTATTATGGCTTCCACTAAATTGATACATTACTTTGAAACACATACTGTTATTTTGAGAACTAATTACCCTGTTAAGAATATGCTTAGAAAACCATAATTGTCAGGAAGGATGGCCAAGTAGGTTGTGAAGCTGAGTGTATATGACATTCAGTATGAGCCCAAAACAACCATTAAATCACAAGTTCTTGCAGACTTTGTGGCTGATTTCAGTAGTGACATGCGGAAGGAAGCTGAACTAGAGGTTCAGAAACTAGAAGAAACCAAGGATCCTTGGATCCTCTTTGCAGATGGAGCATCCAACGTAAGATGAACAGGATTGGGTATCCTACTGAAATCGCCACAGGGGGACATAATACCCCAGTGCATTGCATGTGCATTTCAAGCCACCAATAATGAGGCAAAATACGAAGCACTTATCGCAAGTTTACTTTTAGCCAAACAGATGAGGATCAGGTATCTTCAAGTTTATATAGATTCATTACTTATAACTAACCACTTTAACGGCTCTTATACCGTGAAAGGTGAGAATATGATCAAGTATTTAGAAATTGTGAAGGAATTAGCAAAATCATTCTAGTTGTTTAGTATCTTACAAGTACCAAGAAAAGAAAATGTTGCGGCAGATGCCTTAGCAAATTTAGCATCTTCATTGAAGATCCCGGATAATGTAAAGATACCTATCATTCATATATTGTCTCGGGCAATTGGAAAACCGGAAGCTATGGGGGAAACAGTGGATTGCACAGGAAAACTTAAGGATCCTTCATCCTCTCAAGTAGCATGATCTTGGATCCTTCCAAATAAGAATTTCCTTCAAGATGGAGAAATTCCTACAGGGAAAAATCCTAAAGCTTTCAGATTGAAGGTATCACAATTCATTATTTTACAAGATATTGTATATAGAAAATCTCTTGCAGGTCCCTATTTAAGATTCATTGAGGATCCTGAAATACGAGAGGTACATCAAGACTTCCACGAAGGCGATTGCGGCAACCACACATGAGGAAGAGCATTGTTCTCCAGGATACTTAGGACTGGGTACTTCTAGCCAACAATGAAGAAGGATGCAATGGAGTACTCAAAGAAGTGTGATGCTTGTAAAAGGCATGCAAACATCCTTCATCAGCCAGTAGAACCAATGTATATATCCTATTCATGGCCTTTCATGAAATGGGGAATGGATATTGTTGGCAAGTTACAAAAGGCACCAGGTGGAAAGGTCTTTATGCTTGCTATGACAGAATACTTCTCTAAATGGATTGAATCAAAAGCATTCGTACAAGTCCGAGAAAGGGAAGTTATATCCTTCTCTAAATGGGGAATGGATATTGTTGGTATCCCATCTGAAATTGTTTGTGATAACGGTTCCCAGTTTATCGGGAAAAGAACCACTAACTTTTGTGATAGTTGGGGCATTAAGATCATTACCTCCATACCGGTTCATCCTCAAGCTAATGGCCAAGCAGAATTAAGTAACAAGATCATCATCAACAACTTGAAGAAGATCATCATCACTTGATCAAATATCCTCCGAGGATAGAGTATCCTTAAAGGATAAAGTATCCTTAAATTGGTAATATCTATCTAATCACTTGCTCATTTCTTATTCTTATTTTTAACCTAATAATAATATATTCTTCACGTTTATTTTTTCCAGGTTTTAAGTAACAATGCAGACTTCAATAAGAGGTTCAAGGTCCAAGAGGTTGGCCACCTCTTCCTCAAGCTTAAGGTACACTATTGTTTCCTTTGGCTTAGCCCACGATTAAGATGTGACCCCCGATGGTCATATATTCTAAGGTTTAAAGGCTTTCACCTTTCTTATAAATTATAGTTTCTACATTCTCGCCTGGAGCGCACGTTATCCAACGTATAGTCCGGGTCAGCGGGAACAATTTACTATATGTGGCTGACAATTTCGTTGTGTTCGGCTATATGGAAGATCCTACGATTTATGGTAGACGTACCATACCACCGGTTTATAACATTTTCAATTTATCTCAAGACAAAGGTTTCTAACACTTTCATGTTAGCTAAGGTTTTGGCATTTTCACATCACTTACGCTTGGGAAAATCCCCGTTAACATCTGTATCCTTGGGCCAGTCCCCAGTTTGGGCTTGTCCCCAGTTTAACAACAATTTGGGCTTGTCCCCAGTTTAACAACAGTTCATGCTTGTCCTAGTTTTCAGGCTTGTCCCCAGTTCACGGGCTTGTCCCCAGTTATACGTGCTTGTCCCCAGTTGCAAGGGTTTATCCCCAGTTTGTTTTATGGGCTCGTCCCCAGCCTGTTGGGTTTAATCCCAATTAATTTCATAAGTTATTTTCAATAGGTATCTTGATTTCAATTATAAAGATCGCAGATGGATCGACGTTTATGGATTAAGGATCCTTAACTTTTCTTACAAGGATCGATGAATAATCAATACTCATGGTAACTCAGGTCTAATTAGACTTTATGGTATGATTTCGGTTTATCAATTTACATTTACTTTGCTGAAGATCTTTGTAAACTCTATTAATTAAGGATTTAAGATCGTGGTTAATTTTTGCAAAGATATTCGATCCTAAAACTTATTACTCAAAGATATTTCCTAAAACTTTCAATAAAGCTAAGACTATATTAAACTTACTTTTAGAATAATAAATAATAGCAAATAGCTAGCCAAAAGATATTGTTTAAGATTACCAAAAGCTAACCCGAACTTCACCATTTAAACATGGACCATCCATCCGGGTTAAAGTAAGTTGTTACTAACAATTCAACCAACTACATGAAATAAAAGGCATGGGCACCTGCATCCTTCACACCGCTCGTTCCGACTTCACCCTCATCTGCAGCCTTGCTTCCTTCACCGGCATCTTCCTCATCCTCTCCTGCTCCCAGTATAGCCAGTGATTTCTTCCATTCGTCCACCTCCCAGTTAGCTCTGTCTAATGAAGGATCATTCGCCTCAGACATGACCTGGATCCTTTCTTGCAAGATAAGCTTTGACGCAGACAGCTTGGCTTCGTCAGTTGTTGCCTTGATCCCCTCCTTCATCTTCGTCTCCATAGCATGGACTTGGGAGTCAGCCTGTTTTTTCTCCTTGGTGAGCTTAGCAACCTGCTTATCCTTGGCAGTAGCAAGAGTCCTCATTCTCGTCAGGTATCCTCAATATCCTTGATGACTAAATCGTAGTAGGAATGGAAACCTTGGATGCCCTATAAGTCACAAGTTTGGGATCAACAAAAAGTATATGACAAGACTGGCAAGAAGAATAAAGGATCCTTACCTGAACAACAGCCTGAGTAACGTCTTCTTGAAGATTCTTTTCAACATCCTGGACTTCAGCTTGCGGCTCGGGTAGTTTCCTCTTCTTCCCTGACTGAGCCTTAGCTTTGGTAGTCACTGTGTGAGGGCTAGGAGCATGGATGGATTTGGAGGATTCTTTCTTGACCGTCTTCGCGGAGATCAAGTGGTCTAGGTCATCCAAAGAGAATTGGGCAACAGGCTTGTTGGCAGACTTGGTCATATCTTCAAAATACAACAAAACAGATAAGTTTTCCTTTTTTATTTTGTAAAATTAGAATACTTATCTTTATGATTTATACTTACTTGACATATTGCTTTGAGGTGAGATGTCTAACTGTTCAGCTTCTGAGTCAGAATCAGGGATCCTGATCTTGAAAGTCCGGATTGTTGGGCTAAATGCGAGGAAGGTGTCTACTCTCTCTTTGGTTCCTGGAAGATTTGCCAAATGTGCGAAGTTTTCAACTATACAAAAGAAAGAAACAAATCAATACTTCAACCTTGAGCAGAAAGCAATAATAAAAACAGAAACCCTACCCCGCCTAATCCACTTGGTAGGAAGGGTATTTCCATTTGGAATGGAATCTCGCTTGACAAAGAAAAACTGATTCTTCTAGTGAATCGTTTTGTGTAACTTTGTCGAGCGGAATAGGTTGGTGATGTTTGGATTTAAGCAGGAAACGAGTAGAACCATGGGTGTACAAAGAGTATATGTATGACAATTCAAAGAGTCCAAACTCGAGGTCATGATCGGCTATGATTTCTTCAAGGGTCAACAATGCTCGCCATATCATCGGCATAACCTAAATGTAGCTAATGCCGGTAATGGCGAAGAACCTCTGGGTAAACTCCTAGAATGGGTACGAGTAACCGAGCAGGAAAGACAGGCCGGAAAACAGACCCATACCTTTGAGGATATGTCACTTGGGGTTGATGAATCATAGGGTCTAAGTACGGTATTGGAAGGGAAAGAGGATGCTATTTGGTCAATCTCGGGATCTGTGAATTTGCAAATTTTCGACGAAGGATTTTGCAGTAACCCTTGACTTTTCATATCTCCGGACTAGTTCGAAAAACAACTATCGATAGGCATCAAATACAATGGAATATAAAAGAGAGATGGGGATAAAGGATTACCTGGGCTAAGAAATATAGAAGATGAGAAGCTTCCGGAATGAGGCAAATTAAAAGGGAGTAAATTATTTATCTTTAGTCCCTATGTTGGTTAATTATTTTTTATCTAACCCCTACTTATGTCCTTTCATCTTATCAATTTGACAGCCTTTTTTGAATTTTGAACGAAATTTGACAGCTGTGAAATTATCATCAACCGCCAAATTGGGGGAAATTGTTGAACCACAAATAATTAAGTATTGAGGATATGTTATTCTTGGTGACCAGTCTGGATCAGTTATCCTTCTGAAGAGCTCCAGGGTTCTGTCAGGATCAAGGATACTCGGTACTTGGTATTATTAACGGTTTTTCTTGTATGTAGGTTGATATTTATCAAATGCAACGGCTCCAAGACTTAGTCCACCACCTATTTGGCTACTGGACTTCTAAAGCACGTGGTCAATGGCACGATGGAAGTGAGTGGAGAGATGGCGAATTAATAAGACCTAGTAGTTAGTTGTTATTTTTGTTTGTTATATACCGAGATATGATCAAAGTTAGGTCACCTTTTACACGTTCATTCACATAAAGCTGATACTCACAAACACTTGGACGAGAACTCTCTCTAGCAGCTTGTTCACACACTTAGATATTCTTGTAATCATTGATCATAAACTCCACCCATTGTAACCCGATTTTAATATTAATAAATTGGTGATAGACGAGTTGTCATCACCCGGGGGTTTTTTCTTTGATCTGATTAAGATTAAAGGGTTTTTCCTCGCAACAAATCACGGTGTTCATCTTCATTTTGTTAATATATTCATTATTGTCACCTTAACACTAAACCTCACATAACTAATTTGGTTACAATATCCTTAGCCGATTTTTGACTAAAACAAACATGTTGACTCAAAAATATTTTTATATGAACCTAGTTATTCCCTTATGATCCGGCCAATCATGGCATAGGAAATAACCAAGTTAAGTCATTTATGTAAATCTTCAGTTCAGACTCGAAATAATAAATAACCCTCTAGACCGGTGTACCAATTATATCACATTAATCAAGCCATCATAGCCCTGTAGATTGGTTCAATGAGAAGGAACTTGTACCATGCTAGTGGATTATGCCTACCCTCTGCCCACATATGTAATGAACCAAAAATAAGTATATCTATCCTGACGCGAACAGATACTAGAGTTTTAGGTATATATAATCCCACCTAAAATTTTGTATTAATGACTCATTTAAAAAGTTTGAAAACTATAAGCGTATTCACCTTTGTTATGATCAGTCCAGTTCACTAATTTATGCTTGAGCGTTACCTCGGACATATAATACGAGAATAACCTTTTGTAAGTACTAGATCAACGATCTAGTTTCAGACCTGTAGTCTATTTTGAATAGCTTCAACATTGATATAGCTTTTGCTTTTATAAAATATTTGGACCTTTAGACCCTTTGTTTATTTGTCACTTGCATGCTATGATTCTTTTTCACAAAGAAACTTCTTTTGTTTATGCTTTTTCGTCCAGAAGATAGATTAATTTGACCATAACCTTTGCATATAAAGTTTTACGTTTCTTAGCCACAAGGAAATATATCTTTGGCTATATTCCTTGTATGTAAAACTTTATGTTTCTTAATCATGGAGAAATGCTATTCCGACTATAATCTATTGTATGTAATTATGTTTCCTAATCATGAAGAAACATTATTTTAACTATACCTTTTATATATAAAACTTTATGTTTCTTAATTATAAAGAAACATTATTTTGTCTATACATTGCTTTATGCAAAGCTATATTTAACTTATAATTAACCAAGGTTTGGGCTATACCCTCGACTAAAGTCTAACCCATATATAATAATATAATAATTTAAACGGAACCCCTTCCTTACACGGGTACTTGCAGTTAAATGCCTAAGCTTGAACGAGCAGCACTTCTACTCTATGTCGCGTACTGAGGCTTAAACCATCGGATATTTGGAGCTTGGCACACATTATGAGGTTTAGCACGATTCCTGAGGCTAACTATGTGTGTGAGAAGTGTGTTTTTTGTGTGATAAGGGATGTGCCGTGATCCCCCTTTTATAGGCGAATTTTATGTTTCATCGCATATCACGATAACCATTTTAAAGGGTCATCGCGTAGCGTGATGAGGGACATCGTGTTGACACATGGCCTTCCATGTGTGCCACGTGGTGGAACACGTGTTATCTCGACGTGGAGGTTACGTCGTATCACGGCTGACTTCTGGGTTGGTCAATCGCGTAGTGCGACACATCCCAATCTCTAGTTTTGAGAAGTTTCATTGCCAATTGCGATGGGCTTGTTTCTTGCCCGTCATCAAGCACGATGGGTTCAAAAATTCAAATGTCCATTTTTGGTCATTTTACTTTCAAAGATACTAAGGCGGCTCGCGGTGATGCGAGTGTGCGAAGTGTAAAGTGTGCTACATTGCGTCCATCGCCCGTGCCTGTGCCCGTGCGAGAGCGCATTTGGTGCTTTCACCCTCGCTAAGACCACTAAGTGTGTCTTGTCATATAAAAATAATATATTGGATCCAATCTCCCTATAAGAAGCTCACAAGTTTCTTCTTTTATCAATGTGGGACAAATTCTTTTTCTTTTCATACCCATGTGGTACAATTCCACTTTTTCTTTCTCGAATGTGGGACAACTTTAATTTCTTATTTCACCAATGTGGGATAAACCCACTTCCTTATTTCATTTCTTCATCACATATTTTTTTGCGAATATTTTGAGTCCCTCATCTTTCCTATGTTGTCAAATTTGAATTGAGAATTTTGGGAGTTACATTTCTCTTGATAATTGAAGCTTGATTCGACATGAGTACTTCAAGAGATTAACCTTGAAGTGTGTATGTAAATGTTGTAGAGCAAAGGGGTGAAGACTTAGCTTGAATAAGTATTCTATGTATATACGAGCATGTGAGATATAATAATTTGTTGGACGTCTGACAGTCAATCCCATGGTCGCTTCCGCGACTGTGGACGTGTTGTAACATCTCAAAAAAATACCATATTTATTTGGGTTAAAAATGTCAATTTTTAAAAAATAGAAGTACCGAAAAATATTTTAATAAATACGGTAAAGAAATAATAGATATATATTATATTAAGTTGAAAGATCCATTTAAGGAAATGGGGGGAAGGAATCCATCCCACATTGAAAGAAGGAAGGAAGTGGAACTCATTCACATGGGTATAAGTAAGATAGATAAAGTCCATCCCACATGGAAAGTAGGAAGGAAGTGGAACTCATTCACATGGGTATAAGTAAGATAGAAAAAGTGGAAGCAAGACCAAGAAGTGACAAGATATCAAAGTTAAGGGACCAAAATTGAAAACTCTATTTTCTTGACCCATCGCGATACGCGATGGATCAAAAAACAACCCATCGCGTACCGCGATGGGTATGTCACAAAATCCCAGGTTGGGCGGTGTCGCGATACACAATCACCCATTACCAATACGTCATCGCGTACCGCGATGACGTAGTCTGACAAGCTGCGACGTTTGTCAAGCCACGTGGCACCACGTGGCCAAGCTATATGATGATGACGCACGGCTACTGGGCGGCACCACAATATACGATGGACGTCCAAAACTCCATCGCGTACCGCGATGGAGTATAATAATAATAAAATGTCCACAGTTCCATCGTGATACGCGATGGATCCATTGCACGACCCATCGCGTACCGCGATGGGTCAGCTGGACATCCTCTATAAATAGGGCAGCCATCCCTCTCATTTCAGCACACCAAAATCATCTATTCATCTCTCTCTCTCTAAAATACTAACTCTTTACCTCAAAATCGGTGCCCCGCCCAAAAATTGTTACCTCGATTTTCGTGCCCTCAACCGACGATTCCTCGAAGTTTTTAACAACCGGAATTATGCCTCGAAGTATGTGCATAACCCGGCGACCACCATATGTCACCTAGTTTTGCGTTCTAAGAAGAGTTAATCAAGAATACCTCAATAAACGTGAAAGTGCGAAAGTGCTGCCGAGAGTCTAGGTGATTATTAAGCTAATCAAGGTAGGGATTCTGCCCGAGTAAAATATTATTATATTATTATGATATTAATATGGGCTTAGAACCTAGTCTAGGGTATACTCGATACTTCGAAAATATAAACAAAGAAAAATATCAATAGAATCAACCGTGCACATACTGAACTTGCTCAACAAATTCCCGAGAAACTAATCAATAGAATCCAAGATATGATCACGCAAGCCGTGATGGATGAATCCGATCAAAAAAGTGAATCAAGAAAATCCCAACACACTGTTCAAACCCAAAAATATATCAAATCTAAAACTCACCATGAACCATCTCACCATGAGAAAAATGACCGTGATTCAAGAACATTAGCCCCAAAGAATTCTATGGCGACAAGGGTGCCATTGCTACGCTTAGGTGGCTATAAGATATGGAGTCCATTGTAATAATCAGCAGATACGCCAAACGAGAAAAGATCAAAAATGTTGTGCAAATGTTCAAGGGAGAACATTGGAGTGCTAGAACTCCCTGATCATGAGCAAGGGAAGGGAACCATTGTACCAACTACAATGGGAAGTGTTCATAGAATTAGTAGCAGAAATTTTGCCCAATGCACGAGACCGATATGTTCCAATCAAAATTCCTTAATCACAAGGTGACTAGAACCAATCTTCGTAAATACAATACCAAATTTCAAGAATATTGTAGGCTTGTGCCTCTGCTGGTAACGCCAGAATCCAGCAAAGTGACAAACTGCCGATTCTGCCATGGAATTGGTTGGATATCTGACGAACGGCGTCATCCGGAACAAAAAGGAAGATAAGAATGTGGTGTCAACAAATGAAAACAAGAAGATAGGGAGCACCCGATTCAAGGGAAAAAGTGTTGAGCAACGAAAAGGTGAATCCAACTCCAACTACACCCAATGCAAGATTTGCTAGAAATACCATAAAGGTCGTTGCCACTTCGCTACCTCTGCATCGACCGTTTGTGACTCATGTCACAAACGGTAACATCTCGAAATTTCTAGAAATGATATTTAATATATTAATTAATTATAATAGAAAAGTTTACTTGAGTTAGTTGAAGAAATAATAAAATAATAAAGATGGAAGGTTAAGTAGGCTTTAAAGATCAAATTAAATATGGACTAAAAAGAATATATGGGCCTAAGGTTCATGGGCTTAAGGGAGTATAATTACCCCTTAAACCCTAATTCTTTCCATTTCCATCCATCTCTACACCATAGCTTACACCTTAAAAAACACACACTTCTCCAATTCCCGTTTTTGAGAAAATAGCCCACAAAGACACAACGATTCTTGAAGATCTAACCATCGGATCGGTCTTAAATGTTAACTGAGTGGTCATGGCATATAATTTAAGATTCCCACTGATTAGATCTTCGATCATAGATCGGGAAGTTTGGTTTTTATCAGCAAAACCATAGAAGCTCAAAAATGAATATTTCCACCGACTGTTCAGCTCCTCCGACCACTTTTGCAGTGTTTTCCGGCAACGAGGAGCATATGATTTTGTAGATCGGGGCGAGATGGTTCCATGGCCACTTGAATCACTCAATTCGGAGCTCGTTTGATGTGGTTTTGGTCTATTCGAGTGACTTTAAACATAAACCTCACAGGTACGTTTTTGTTAAAAAGGTTTACTTTTCATGTACGGATTTGCATGAAAATTGGTAGGATGATAGAACGGGTCACAATTATTGATAAAGTAATGAACTTGTGAATAAATGGGTTAGTTGGTTCGTTTCGTGTAAAACGAGTGGTGTTTGGTTTGTGAAAAGAACGGGTAAACGAAGTCGGTTTTGCATGAAACTTAGTAGGATAGTAAATTGGACCTTACTATAGAGAAAAATGTAAACTTGAACATAAAAAGTTGTTTGGAATGAGACGGGAAAAACGTGAGACGTTTGGACCATGTTAACGCAAGGAAACAAGGTAGTTATAGACCAAGGCATGTTCCTTATGCAAAATGGGCAAGCCTAGTCGAAAGGAAAGGCTGGAAAGTGATGAAACTATAACCATATTCGAATCAGGTCCTTAGGAGACCTGAATCAAAGGAACAAAATCAAATCGAATGGGGAAGTGATCGAATAGAATGTGTGATTCGATTCCAATAGAAAGTCGATTCGAATAGAAAGTCCATTCGAATAGAAAGTCCATTCGATTAGAAAGTCCATTGGAATAGAATCTACCATTCGAATAGAAAGTCCATTCGAATAGAATCTAGCATTCGAATAGAATCTAGCATTCGAATAGAAAACCCATTCGAATAGAATCTGTTATTAGAATGGGATTTGCCATTCGAATAGAACCGAGGATTTTATTAGAATAGCCCAGACTTAAAAGTTTCTGATAAAACCTTAATGATACGGGTAGGGTTAGTTGATTGATATGTGTAATTGTTATATAGTTAGCCGAGCCCAGTTAAAGAAAGGAATTACTATAAATTCATAAAGAAAAAAGACCTAGGTGAGTTTCTAGCCCCATTTCTTGTTATGTTTTCGAGGCTGTGTGCATACTCAATGTGATTAGTTAATACACTTACCATAAGTGGTAAGTGTATGATATGTATTAGTATGATATATGAAGTATGAATGATGTACGTATGAAAATGCAAAGATTGAAAGTATGTATGAAAGTTATAATTATAAAGATAAAGAAAGGTGAGGTATGGTTGTATGGTAGAAAAGGGAACCGGAACCTAATAATATTTGAGGCAAGAGGGAACCAGACCCTAATAATATTTGAGGCAAGAGGGAACCGTACCCTAATAATATTCGAGGTAAGAGGGAACCGGACCCTAATAATATCCGAGACAAGAGGGAACCGGGCCCTAATAATACTCGATGAAGTAGGGCGTAATGCTCTTTAAAATGTAGAAGTATGTAAAGTAAGATAAAATATGAAAGTATGAAAAGTATGAATGTATGAAAGAAAGAAAGTATGAAAGTATGAAAGAATGAAAGTATGAAAGTTTAAAGTATGAATGTACGTGTATGTATGTATGTATGTATGTATGTATGTATGTATGTATGTATGTATGTATGTATGTATGTATGTATGTATGTATGTATGTATGTATGTATGTATGTATGTATGTATGTATGTATGTATGTATGTATGTATGTGTGTGTGTGTGTGTATGTATGTATGTATGTATGTATGTATGTATGTAAGTATGTATGTATGTATGTATGTGTGTATGTATGTATGTATGTGTGTGTGTGTGTGTGTGTGTGTGTATGTATGTATGTATGTATGTATGTATGTATGTATGTATGTATGTATGTACGTATGTACGTATGTATGTATGTATGAAATATAAGCAAGTTAAGAAATTAATATGTGTCTTCGAATATGTATAAGTATGTATGTGAAGGTAATGTATGGTGCCTGATTAACTATAACTCACTCGGCGTAGCTGACTTTTAGTATGCACGCATGCAAATAGGATGAAGGAGCTGGCTTAATGGGGCACATGGCATGGACTAAGCTGACTGGCATCTAGTGAAGAATAGTTATGATGTTTTATGTTAAGATAATTTGAAAGTTAAAAGTTATAATTTTAATATTTTATAATGAATGTTTGATGTTTTTATATTCTGCGAAAAGTTTTTAACTAACCCTAATATTTAGAACTGCGTTTATGAGTAAATACAACTTCCAAATAGGGCAACGAGACCGGGGCCTTACACAAACTAGGACATGCGACGACCGATTGTTGGAAGAAATTGATGGCTTACTGTAACTGCAAGGAAATGGGGCATCTTAGCTTCGAATGCCCCAAGAAACAACCCGCTAAAAATTAAATCTAGTCATGTAACATACATTATATCCGATCATTTACAGAATTGATTCCCTTTTTGACCAATATGAGCATGTTAACTACTGCTAGCTTTTATTATAATACATATGGAAAAAAAACTAAAAAGTATTGTTACATCAAGACTTTTAAGTTCTTAAACCTCACATAATTAGTTCACACTTGAACTCTAACATATAGGATGCTTTGAGGAAATGAGTCAAAGTTGCAATTGGATACTTATCAGAATTTTCTTGCTTTAATTAATTAAGTAATTAGAGATGATCAGATGGATTAGTGGCATGTTAAACCATCCGTAGTCACTCAATTTGTTGTGTTTTGGGGGTGAAAACGTCGGGGGCACCCCCTCCCTTGGCGGTTTGGCTTGGCGTTTTCTACAAAACGCTGAAATGGCACACATTTTCAAACTTTTTTGACCGTTATTTGTTGTGACCGTTTGACAAAAAAATTTATTTACTTTTTTTTTCAAACAAATTCCAACAATACATCCTACAGATAATACAATCCAACTTATTTTTAAACGCTTTCTCCACTTAATCTCTACAACAATCTCTTTATTCAAAATATATATTTTCAATTACCAACCAATATGTTTCCGTTCAATAATCAAATACTCGGTTTTGGTCAATACGCGCGACAAGGCAACATAAACAATCCCGGCCCAAATACTCCACAACCGAACCACGGACTAAAAAGATAACTATACCGTGGAAACCGACGAGTGTGACTTACTTGCTCGGGCGTGGTGCGCGGTATCGGAAGATCCGAATTTTGTAAGTTTTTAAAAAATATGTGTTTTTCTTAAAATTTTTTAGAATAAACATTAAACTTGTAATATTTTTATTTTTTTAGCGAACTATCAAGAAATAGACGTACTTTGGAACAAAATTAAAGATTTGTTCCATGAACTTGGTGGGGACTCGCGTCGTAAAAAAGATTCTGTAATGTCAAAATGGACCGATATAAACTCCAAATGCATGGGTTACCATTCGATTCACTCTCGGATGTTGACACGTGGGGTAGCGATGTCTCTGACGCAGATATCATTGAAAGGGCGTTGATAGAGTTTCAGCAAAAGTCGGGGAACTTCCATTACATGAACTGTTGGAAACGATTGAGTTTTCATCCTAAGTGGTGCCCCGTGAAGCCCGCCAACACCGGAAGTTTTAGGCCTAACAAGATGTAACATCCCTAAAGTTTTCATACCAATTTTTTCAATTTAGGAAGTTGAGAGACCATTTAGTCATTTAGCTAAAATAAATATATAAAACTCTCAAGAAGCGACACATATCCGATGACTAATTGCATAAAATCGACACGTGTCCAATGATTAATCATATGGAATGACATGTGTCACCACATGTCAACATGAAGGACACGTGTCATCATAAGAATGAAAGGTGGCAAGAGACGGTCCGACCGAGGGTGTGAGTTTCAACTATAAATAGTGGTCATATGTTGCTCATTTGTGACATCCCGAACACCAAACCACTCTCACTTTCTCGAAGTTTGTGCCACCGAGTTGGAGTCCCGACGCCACTATAGAGTTTCGACGTTTCATACCCCCGACACCCTACATATAGTCGAAGTAGTCATCGTTCATCCTTAAGCGTTATACCAATTTTAAGGTAAGAGTTATGTTTAAGATATTTTAATTAATAGCTTAGATTTTAGTCGAGGGTATAGCCTAAACCTTGGCAAGTTTATAAATATATTTAAACTTTTTTTAATATATAAAGGCTTAAAAAATAAATAAATAAACGTTTCTATATTATTAAGAAATATAAAGCTTTACATGTAAAGGTTATTGTTAATTTATTTTCTTATAAACAAAGAAACATTAACTTTTATATAAAAGATATTTAAAAATAATTAAAAAGAAAAGTGTGACGGGCATGTAGTAATTGTAAGGGTGACGATACCGGTAGTCGAGTTTCTTGTCTAAGGAAAGTAATTCGTATAAATCACAATCAACCGTGGGACCCGTTTACTTTCCTGGAGAGCTTGATGAGAGTGTTCGAACCTATTAGGCCAAAACATGCCACACTAAACGTTATGCGAACTAAAATAGCATTTTGAAAAAAATGACTTTTATATCAAAATAAATGCTTATCAAGGTTTAAAGCTACAAATTAGACTAAAGGTCTAAAGATAGATCAGTTGATCTAGATATTCATACAAAGATATTCTCGTAACTACAGGTTCGAGATAACACGCGCAACATAAATCAGTAAAGACATTTTGATCATAATAAAGGTGAGTACATTGATTCTAAAACTAGCGCGAAGGCGTTAAGCATTTTACATATGATTTAAAAATCAAAACACATGGCTTGAATGGTTTTCAAAACGTTTGATGCGTAAAGGTAGTCTAACGACATAGCATTCAGGCCATAAGAGCACGCATAGTTGGATCCAAGTTTATACACGTGTTACGGATGAAAGGCCGTAACATGGCTAGTAAAGAGACTCAGTTGTAGGAATACGTAAAACTACGGTCAATCTGAGTAAAAAAAGACTAGTGTGCTCCGTGGTTGTACACTCAGGAGTAACAGCCCCGCTGAGTATGCAGATATACTAATACAAATTACGATTGAACAGGTTTTAAATTCTTGCCAACATAAAATACTTTGTGTCTGTTAATGTTATTCACCAGCTTTTAGCTGACTTAATATTTTAAACATTTTCAGGTAATCAGTAGTAAGTGATAAAGACATTAGAGTAACAAGGAGACAGCTTATTGGAGATATAGAAGTATATGTGGGCTCATTTTGTTAAACTCCTTATAAAACATGATTATGTTAAAATAAATGTTTTATATTATTAAGGGTATTTAAATCCTTGTTTATATAAAGATATATTTTGTCAAAAGAATTTTCCGCTGCAACAAAATAAACTCTGATATATTTTCAAACCGATACCAACTATAAGTCATACGTCTAGGCCCCTATGGCCGGGTGTGACAGGTTGGTATCATAGCCACAAGTTTTAGCGAATTAGATATTTGTTAAGTATCTAGGCTTTAACCAAAATAATTACGGATAAGATAGGTGTATTTGTTAAATGTTTAGGCAGAGTAAATAACAACTACCTCTTTTTCTCGTCTATAGAATGTCGAAGAAAGGGAACTCGAATATCGAAGTTAACAGTGGACCCTCGAGGAACACGAGAGGGAGATTAAAGAAAACAGTTGTTAATCTTGAAACCGATGCTACCCCTCTAAACGAAGGTCAATTTGTTCGAAAAGGAGGAGATGCAACATCTAATTACTAAAGGAATTGCTTAAGCCTTACCAATCATGCTCAAAGCTATAAAAGAACAAGAATCTTCGAACAAGGAATTGTACAACAAGTTAGAAAGAGAGGAAGAAGAGTATGCCAGCTCTAATGCTGATAGTGACTCTGAAGAAGAAAAGCCGAAGAAAAAGAAGGCTAAACATCAAGGATGTACATACCGTGCATTCCAAGGATGTAAACCGACCGAATTTAGTGGTAACGAAGGTGCAGTAGCGACACTGCGCTGGATAGAGAAGATTGAGAAAGTGTTAGCCATTAGTAAATGCGTTAACGAGGATAAAGTGTTGTATGCTTCCAACTTATTTAAAGATGAAGCATCGGAATGGTGGGACTATCATTCAAGCTAAGGAAAGCACGAATGCTTACTCAATGGAATGGAAAGAATTTAGTGGCATGATTACCCGAAAATTTTGCCCTAAATATGAACAAGAGCAGATGAAGGAAAGATTTCTAAATATGAAAATGGAAGGTTCTGATCTAAAAGATTACAACTCCAAATTCTTTGCATACTCAAGGTTGGTACCTCGGTTGGTAACACCCGAGTCAGAGAAAATCAATCAATACATTTGGGGTTTAAATAGTAAGATCAGGGATGTGGTTAAGGCAGCAATGCCAACCACAATGGATATAGCGACAGAGGTAGCTGGAGTCCTAATTGAAGAAATGATGAGAACACTGAAGGAAAAAGGAAAGAAGAAGATAACTAAGAAAGTGGAAGAGAGTTTAAAAACAAAGAGTGAATCTAAGAAATCTGATAAGAAATCAGGTAAGAAGGTGTTTCAACCTTCAATCCCTGAATGCAAGACTTGCAAACGAAGGCATTTAGGAAAATGCTGATTTGAGAAATTTTGCAAATATTGCAACATTTCTGGTCATTCAACCGAGGAATGCTACACCAAGAATAAAGACAATACATGTTTTTGTTGTGAAGAGAAGGGGCACGTCAAAACAGTATGTCCAAAGTTGAACCAAGTCGGTGGAAGTGGCACCAAGACTGACGGGGGTGCAAGGAAAGGAAATGCACGAGCTTTCGTTCTTAACACTCGTGAAGCAGCAGAGATACCGGACGTTATTACCGGTACGTTTCATGTAAATAATATGTATGCTAGGGTTTTATTTGATTCAGTAGTCTACTAAATAAATCCTTAGTAAAGTTAGACCAAACCTACGTAGTTGAAACGACAAACGGAGAACTAGTCAAGATATCTGAAGCATTAGAAGATGGTGAAATCACCTTGGCAGGGCATATCACTCATGTACGCATACTGCCAATGGCACTAGCAGGATTTGATGTAGTGCTCGGTGTGGATTGGTTAGTTGATAATCAAGCTCGTATCATTTGTCACAAAAAGATTATAGAAATTCATACACCAATAGGAGAAAGGATTCAAATTGAAGGAGACAAAAGTGCTGGTCACGTTAGTATAATCTCTATGATTAAAGCTAACAAATGCCTAAGAAAAGGATGTTTAGGATTCATGGCATGTGTGATCAAAGAGCCAAAGAAGAATCAGATCGATGATGTGCCGGTAGTTAAGGAGTATGTAGATGTATTTCCAGAGGAACTACCAAGAATCCCTCCAGATAGAGAAGTTGAGTTTAGAATTGATCTGTTACCGGGTACAGCTCCAATTGCTAAATCGCCATACAGATTGGCACCAACGGAAATGCAAGAGTTAAAGAAACAGTTGGATGAACTTTTAGAGAAGGGATTCATTCGACCTAGTTCTTCACCATGGGGAGCTCCAATATTGTTCGTAAAGAAGAAAGACGGATCAATGAGAATGTGCATCGATTACCGAGCCTTGAACAAAGCCACGATTAAAAATTGATACCCGCTACCAAGAATAGATGATCTCTTTGATCAACCACAAGGAGCGAGTTTCTTTTCGAAGATTAATTTACGTTCAGCTATCATCAACTAAAGGTGCAAGAAGAAGATATACCCAAAACAGCTTTCAGAACAAGGTATGGACATTATGAGTTCACGATTATGCCGTTTGGACTTACTAATGCTCCAACAGCATTCATGGATATGATGAATAGAATTTGTAAACCCTATTTAGATAAATTTGTAATAGTATTCATCGACGATATACTTATTTATTCTAAATCAAAAGAGGATCACAAAGTTCACCTAAGGATTTTACTTGAACTACTTAGAAATGAGAAATTGTATGCTAAATTCTCCAAATGTAAATTTTGGCTCCACGAAGTACAATTTCTTGGACATGTGGTCAATGCAAAGGGCATACAAGTAGATCCTACAAAGATAGAAGCTATAACTAAACGGGAGATTCCAAAAACGCCAGAAGTTAGAAGAAGTTTAACCCCAGCTTAACCCCTGCCAGGGGCTCTGCCCCTTGGACCCCGCTAGGGGCTGCCGCCCCTAGAACCCTGCTGCCAGGGGCGCTTCCCCCGGACCCTCGTTCGTTGTGGGTTATATGAAGATAGAAATACAATATGAGTAATAATAGTTAATTGATACATGTAATTATTATACAATTAGCCGTGCACAGCTCAAGAAAGGAATAACTATTAACGGTGAACGTAACCGCATTCAGGTGAGTTTCTAGCCCCATTTCCTTGTTATGTTTTCGGGGCTGTGTGCATACTCGATGTGATAGTTAATACACCTACCTTAAATGGTAAGTGTATGCCATGTATGACTTATATGTTAAATATGTATATCTTGAATGTGAACGAAAGTTTGTCGGTACGTGAACGATCTTCGGATATTGCACGTATTAACAAGGGAGTTATGTATGTAATGGATGAATGTGTATGATAGCTATATGTACAATATATGAATGTGTATGTTATGAGTATGTAAAGACAGAATGTACAAAGATGAAGAAGTAAGAGATCAGACCCTAATAATATCTGAGATAGAGAAGAAAGGAATCAGACCCTAATAATATCTGAGATAGAGAAGTATAGAGGGATCAGACCCTACTAATATCTGAGATAGACAAAAAAGGGATCAGACCCTAATAATATCTGAGATAGACAAAGGAAAGAGGGATCAGACCCTAATAATATCCGAGATAGAAAAGGAAGGGATCAGACCCTAATAATATCTGAGATAGAATGGACAGTAAATATAAAGTATGAAAGTAATAAAGTATGTACGTATGTGTGAAAGTATGAAATGAAAGTAAATTAGTAAAGTAATTATTATGTATCTTCGGATGCATGATTGAAGGTAAGTGTATGTATTGTATGATGTATGATTAACTAGAACTCACTCAGCGTAGCTGACTTTTAGTATGCACGCAGGTGAGTAGGATGAGACAGCTGGCTTGAGCAGGGAAACATGGCAAAAAAATAAGAGTCTGGCATCTGAAGACGCAAGTTGTTTTATGTTTAATGTTTTAATATTAAAAGACAAAGAATGTTTTAAGACGTGTTCATGATTTGATATGTAATGTTTTATGAAAGTTTTATATTCCGTGTAAAGTTTTAATTAACTCTGATATTTGGAACTGTGTTTATGAGTAAATCCAACGTCCAAAGTAGGGCACCGGTAACGGGGCCTTACACATCGTCTTCGGTTGCTTCAGAAACGCCAAGGTTCGATGCTTGAAACTTCAACTTAAGTGATAATAAAGACGAGAATGCTTATGCGGATGTTTCCGAGATCCATCGACCGTCGGTAGAAGAAGCAAGGGAAGGGGTCACGTCGTCGGCATCAACGGATTCGAATGCCGAAATAGAAAGTCATTTCAAATAAATGAACATTTAACTCAAAGGTATACAAGACCTTGGAGCTCAACGTCTTCAAGTAATTTGGACGTCGTCGAAGTCTTTAAAAGGAAGGAATTGGACAACGACATCGAGGTTTTAACAAACGGGTTATCCAAAGACCATCCGAGAATCCAATCTCTAAAAGCAATTCGGCAAAATAAAATTTTTGAAAAATACAACATTTATTCTTCTTATTATTATTGTAATTTTTATTTTAAAATTTAATGTATATTTTTTATTTTAATATAGTTTTTTTAAGTTTAATGTATATTTTTATATTTTAATGTAGTTTTTTTAAGTTAATATTTAATTATTTAATGAATAAACCAAAAAAAATATTAAAGTGACCGAACGTCACATGACGCAAAATATCCACATGTGGAACATTTTGACTACACATGGTCTTAGTGATTTAAATTAGCTTTTAAAAAATTAATTAAATTGTACCATGTTTAAGTTTGTAATCATTTTTTTAATCTATCTATATGAATGTCTACCAAAATATCATATTTGTTACTCTTAGTTGCCCTTTCATCATCAAACGATAACTTTCGCAGGTAATGAGTCTCACCAAACCTTGATAGCCCTTAAACGGTTTATAACATCTCATTTTGTGAAACTCTTTTATCACCAAATCCTAATTTATTTTTTCCCCTATACATATTTTCCGTCGTCGGTCTTTCCTCTTCATCACCGGTTAACTACTGATTACCACCTACCATCGTCAACCTCTGATATAATGTTAAATATATATGTTTCCCTTGTATATTTTGTTTAATATTTAATTAGTTTTTATTCGTTTTAGTTAAGATTTTTATACTACTAACATTATTGTGTTTTGTAGGTTCCGAGAGTTGATCGTGGTAAAAAAGGGGCGAAAAACGAGTCAAAATAGTCAATACGAGAAGCCGGAACGCATCAGGAAATGAACCGGAAGGAGAACTGGCCGGTCAGATCGGCCCCCAATATTGATATCACCGCGCCGCGCGACCAAAGGGCATTCATGATCTCGGGGCGCGACCACCATCATATTCCAGATAGTTTACTCATTTTTGTTCAATATTGGGTCATGTTTCACTATAAATACACCCTTAACCTTAACCTGAAAAATACCCTACAAACCAGAGCCGAATTTGGGGTTTCTTGGAGCTTAGGATTGCAATATTTTGCGGTTTTGAAGGCAAGGAATTACCCGGTGAATCACTACTTGTTCAAGAACGAAGACTACGGGTTTCGTCGCCTTTAATCTTTCATTTCTACTGTTTTTCACCATGATTTCTTTTATCATTGTTTTATTTGATTTTAAGATGCTAGGCTAAACATTGTAGACTGCCTAGGCTTATGATGAACCATCGTTGATGTTTTGATTTTAGTTGGATTGTTTATTTTTGTTATGGTTTTATGATTCAGTAAACTATTTAATTTTACTTGATTGATGCGTATGTGCACTTGGTTTTGGTTGTTCTAGTTTATTTATTCCACATAATCCTTGGTGATTGTTTCGTATGATAGGATTTTGTTAGGTCATTTATTGTGTGTTCTTGACTAGTTTATGATTGAATTCGAATAAGATCATAGAAATAATATTATTAGTTAAACAAATAAAAGTGTGTTGCTAACCTAGAAAGTTGTAAGGTGATAGGTTATTGCTAGATATTTTTTGATTAAGATTGCTAGATTTAGTTTTTCGTAAGGAGTTCGTCTAGGTTTGATTAATTAATATTGTCTATCGAGTCAATTAAGTTTGTCAAATTACCTTTGATTTCCGCGCTGTTAGGTAGGATTTCACTATAGATGTACTCTATCATAATTAACTAGATAAGCGTAAGGGAGTTTAACTTATAAAACTGACGTGACTTAAAACTTATTGGAAACACATAGCTGTCTTCTTGAGAAGGGTCAGGGGTCCTGTTTGGGTTTTCTTTTAAGTATCTATTTTATGATCCCGGTTCTATAACTATTATTTTCCCAACTATTTGATAACTGAAACTTTAGGGATTCTCGCCTAGGTGTTTTTTCATTATCATCTAAATCAGTCAAACGTGCTTGTCTTGTGTTTTATTAACTGTCTTTTCTTAATTAGTTAGTTTATTAGTTTAATATTTATTTATTTTAAAACCCCCTTTAATAATAATAAATAAATAGTCATGTCAGTTAGTTGAGTCTAATTAGTTAATTTACGTAATTTAAAGAGTCTGTGGGTTCGATGTCCGGATTTACTAAACTGTACGAAGTCGGCCGGTACAATTGCCGGTTAGTAGTTTTAGTTAAGTTTAAGAGTCTAGAATTTATTTAGTGTCTAGATTAGCATGTTTTTATTTGACTACTTTTTGCACATCAAGTTTTGGTGCCGCTGCCGGAGACTCTTGGCAATTGTGTTCATTAGCTTTGATTAGACTTGCTCTGTTTGTTTTGTTTTTGTTTTTGAGTCTTAGGAGTCTAAGTAGTTTATATTTTATTTTTATTTTTGTTTTTCGAGTCTGTTTGAGTCGTTGGAGTTAGGATAATATAGTTTATTTTAATTGCTTTAAATTAGTTTAGTTTTTCTTTATTATATTTTTGACAGAATTACAAATTTTGTCCTTTAAAAAAAGCCAATTTACAGTTCGTGTCATTTTGTAGTTTCTTTATAGGCGGTGTACTTTATTGTAAATCTAATGTATCCTTAAATTTAAAAAAAAAGAAAATATATATAATACATTCCCATCCTTTCTCTCTTCTTTCTCTATACGCCACCACCATCACCATAAACTCCGGCCACCATATCCCCACCCACCTCGTTGTAGATTCCATTCAACCCACCATCACTACCTCCTCTCCATACCCCCACCTACTCTCCTCCCTAATATCCAACCTCCCACTCCCCACCACCGCCGTCAATAACCCATCTCCAACCACCACCACCACCTCCTATCCATCTCACAAACCGCCGCCACATTTTCCGTTCATAAACGCAAACCCGTATCCGAACCCGGCCCATCCTTTTCCAAAACCCGTATCCGAAAACCCAATTCACCTAACCCACCAACTGACCGAACGGCCGCCTCCACTGACCACCATCGCCTGTTACAGTCTCCACCCGACCCCCACCACTATAAACTCCCTTTCTTCTTAAATCCGGCACCATCTCCGGTCATCTTCTCCGGCGAGGAAGACGAAACCCTAATTAACAGCAACTATCCTTCTTGTTCGCTACATCTGGGAGGTTTAATGGAGAGTTGACTGGGTCGGGTTCGGGTGTCGGTGCTTTGGAAGAGGATGGGTCGGGTTCGGGTGTCGGAGTTTGGCCGGAAAACTGGATTCCGGCGGCGGCGGGGTTAACTGGATCTGGGTTTGTGGATCTGGGTTTGAGATTTTTGAGGGTAAAAGTTGAAGAAGAAAGAATTTATTGTTATTGGATCTGGGTAAACAAGATATGGGTTAAAGGGGAGGTGGATATGGCGAAAATCATGAAATTAACATCTGACTTGTGTTTGATTTAGCGGTGAACGATGGTGGTAGCGGATTTGGTGAAAGGGGAGGTGGATATGGCGGTGAAAGGTAGTGGTTGCCGGAGGTTGGATGGGGGCAGGTGTGGGGGTGGCTGGTGGTGGTGAGTTGGTGGTGGTGGTGAGTGATTAAGAAAGAAAGAGAAGCAGGGAGAGAGAGAGTAGAGTTTGATACGAGAGAGAGAAAGAATTTTATATTTTTTATTTCGTATAGACGAAAAGACAAAAATGCCCTCACATGCGCCTCCCGTGAGAGTATTTAACTGAGTTTTTCTAAACCAGTTAGCGTAAAGGACATAATGTGTAGGAAAAAAATGTTTAAAGTACACCGCGTGCAAAGAAACTAAAAAAAGGACACGAACCGTAAATTGGCTTTTTTTAAATGACAAAATTTGTAATTCTGTCTATATTTTTTTATTTTACTAATATTTGGCGCTCGTGATCCTAGTCTGTTTAAGTTTATCTTTACAGTGATCACAACGGAGTGTTACTACGAGTCCAAATTCTGCGTGGTGTTTTATAAGATGGAGAATGTTATCGGTTGTAAAGACTCATCTGGTGCAATGATGGATCACATACCACATCCAGAAGAGATATTAATAGATTTCTTACATGTCAACCATAACATTAATGCAAATGCACAACTTTCAAATATAAATGGATGCTTTCCGACTAGGCTTAATGAATCAAATACAATTTAATGGGCCGACGATCGAGTTTGAGGATGTCGGGTAGCAGAATAAGATAGAGGAGTGTATTCCCTCTTGGGAGGATGAGTTTAGGGATGAATTCGGTGAAGATTTGGTGAGTTTAGCTGATGTGGATGAGAGAGATTTTAACCCCGAAAGAGATATTGAGGAGTCTGAAGTTTTGTTATTCGGGGAGCCGGTTAAGAAACTAAATGTCAAACATAAATCACAAGAGAAACTAAATGTCATCATCTAAATCAGTCAAACTTGCTTGTCTTGTGTTTTATTAATTGTCTTTTCTTAATTAGTTAATTTATTAGTTTAATATTTTATTATTTTAAACCCCCCTTTAATAATAATAAATAAATAGTCGTGTCAGTTAGTTGAGTATAATTAGTTAATTTACGTAATTTAGAGAGCCTGTGGGTTCGATATCTGAACTTACTACTGTACTAGTTACGACCGGTACACTTGCCGGTTAATAGTTTTAGTTAAGTTTAAGAGTCTAGAATTTATTACTTAGTGTCTAGATTAGCGTATTATTATTTGACTATTTTTAGCACATCAACCTCCCCTCTCATGCATCAACCATTATCGGCACTTATATCAACCGCCTCTTTTTCATAACAAATATTTGTGTTCATGTTTTTTCATTTAAAAAAAATCAACATGTTCGTGTTCGCTCGTTAAAAACTGAAAAATCTATACATCTCAATTGAAATAACCCAAACGTCAGGCCCGGCCCGTGAGCCAATCAAGTAAGGCATTGGCTTTGGGCCTCCAGTCTTAGAAGGCCTCCAACTAAACCAAGGGTTATGTAGTATGGGCTTTCATATTCAGAAGTGGGCTTTTTTAAATTGGTAACTGATTATTTATTGATGGGCCAGAAGCAACAAGGAAGAGGCCTTAACCAAAAACAATAATGGAAAACGCAAGGAATTGAAGCGGCAATACAGGTGGAAATTCAGTGTTTTTTTATTATTTTTTATTTTGAAAGGCATAAGTTCTGAATTTATGAATATGAAAATCGAAATCGAGATCTCTTCAATCAGCTTTCAAAACGGTTAACTGAAGGTAGGAAGCTGGAACATCAATTCTTCAAAGGCGGCTTGATACCGAGTTCAATAGTCGATTAATTTGATTCCTCTTGTTTCTGTTGGAACCCTAATTCATAATTCAATTAGTTTGATTTGAAGGCTTGTCGTCTGGTTTTATTGAACCTATTTTGAAGCTGTAAGGTACACTAATAAGCCCTAATTCTTCGTGTTTTGATCTCGTTTTTTGTGAATTTGGATTATTGTTCCCAATTTTTTAGAACTTGAAAGTAAGAATTGTGTCGCTCTAAAAGATTAAACAAACAAAAAGAGAAGCCAAAAAAATTCTTTATTGTTGGTCTAAAGCTCGGGTAAAGGATGATAGTTTATATAAAATAGTTTTTGAAATATGCCCCAACATTATAGTTAGCTTTAGGCCTCATACACCGTTGAGCCGACCCTGCCAAACGTTAAAAAATACAATGAACGTAATAAACTAAAATATATATGTATTAAATCAAAACAAAATTACGTTAAAAAATAAAACAATTCATCATAAAATATAACTAGCAAAACGATTAAATACAAAAACATAAATAAACCCCATAGCGTTCAAACTAGTTTATTTAATATAACCTTAGTTATGTAGAATCTTAATATGGTTTAACAATGTCCACACTCCACAGGAACACACTCCATCACTCCATCCATCATACTCAGATTGGGTCAATACGAGATTTAAATCAAACCTACGCTAAGCCCAGTTCCAAACCCGTAAAGAAACTAACTCAAACAAAATCTAGCAACTTGATATCCACTAGCAGTCCAGTAAAGTTTCTTACAGAGTTACAGTTGTTCAACTATTGATTTTATTCCAGTTATTATCTAACATACTGAAACATTTTTGAATAAATGAGCGATTAAAAGTATCTTCCAACATTATGCCACAAAATTATTCACTAGAGTTGCTCAATTAATTGACTTCATGGCGATTAATAATATTGTCTACGTTACATTAATTATTCCGTCAAGACAAGTGCCCATCAATAATAACTTTTGTTTCTAAGATGTCTTGCTATGCATATATTTCTTCTAACAAATTTAATCTCAAAAAGTATCCATGTAAGGCCGTCCTAGATTACATAAAGGCTCAGCCGGGTCTAGTGCACATTCTTATTTAAAGGCATGAAATATTTATTAAAAGAAAAGTATATGTACATAAGGAATAAAAAATTAACCTTAATTAGTGAATTAAGCTTAAAATGTCTGAAAAGAAAACAACAAGTGTCATAAAATCGGAACAAATCTGTTAAAAATTAAACAATCTAATAAAGTTTAGGCCTATTTATGAAATAATACAATTTTCATCAATTCTTTTGGAATTTTGTTTTTATGTAATGGTCAATTTTTTTTGTACTCGTGCACTCAAGTCTTGAAGATGGCCCTGGACTCATGTACAATGAACATGATTAATGTATGACTAAACAAATGATTAGTGAAACACGTATGTAGTAACGATTGTGAAAATAAAGTTCCGTGGACTTAAAATTGGAACTATGATAAAATCGTTATGTGATCTCAAATTATAATACTGTTACAAAGAAATAACATATGTTTTTCAGATTCAACCACATTGTTTTAGATATTTTCATATTAACGTTTTTTATTTGGGTTAGGCTAAATGTATCCCCCATGGTTGCTTGTCATACCCCTTCCTCCCCCCCTTTGGAAAAACCAACTTTCATATTAACCCTTGAAATCATATAATTACCAAATTAGCACAAAAGTAAGGATTTAATATTATTTTTTTTACAAGTTGCGTTTTCTTTTTATGATTTTGAGTTTAGGGTTTTGGGTTTCGGTTTCGGGTTTAGGGTTTAGGGTTTCGATTTTGGGGTTTAGGGTTTAGGGTTCGGTTTTGGGTTTCGGGTTTAGGGTTTTGGTTTTAGGGTTTCGGTTTTAGCGTTTAGGGTTCGGTTTAGGGTTTAGGGTTCGGTTTCGGGTTTCGGGTTTAGGGTTTTGGGTTTAGGGTTTCGGGTTTAGGCTTTAGGGTTTTGGTTTATTTTGTAAAAGATAAAGTGGTAAAATAAGGATATTATAAATATATATATATACTATTAAAATTAAAAAAAGATATTATAAATTTTTGTAATATTAATATTAAAAAAATTGATAGTTTTTAATTTGATATATGTAGTGGAGGTTATCAAATGAAAGTAATATTGTGGGACTAATATGTATATAAATAATGTCAAGAGCTAATTATAATTTATGTAATAAGTTCATGGGGAAGTATATTTAGTAAAAATGGAATAAGGGGAGTATGTTTAGCAGCACCCTTTTTATTTCCACCACAATAACACTTGTTTGCTATTTTGTAAACCAGGGAGTTTACTTGGAAAAGGAAATTTTCGATACTAATAGATTCGGGTCATAATCAAGACTTCCAAATCATGAGATATTGTAGCACTTACTAATGAGGTCTATCGATTAGTATTACACAAAAGAAATTCATGATACTTATACAATTAGATCCGCTCTGCGTTGACAAATTGATTTGCGATCCTAGCTATAAGACGATTTGATTTTCTAAAACCTTGCTTTGAGTTGTTATATTTTGATTGAATTACTATTACTTTTACTATTACTAATTACTAATAATAACAAATGAGAACTTTGGTGCCGCAAAACCGCCATTGGACCACTGTGCGACACCCTGTTGGTTATCGGCATTTTGCTTCTTTTATATTTATTTTTGTTTTTTAGTCTTTGTAGCGTAACGAACGTAATAAAAGCTGAATGGATGCCAATTTTTTTGTTTTAGTTACGAAACCGTAATTTTTTTGTTTTAGTTCGCGTAAACTTTTTCCCTTGGTTTTAGTTTTGTTACCGTAATAAAGGAGAAAAAACCGACTGAATGTCAATTTTGTTTTTGATTGTTTTCCTTTTAGTACCGGTATCATAACGAAAGTGTCGCAAACCAACCGAATTTACATAGATTCACCGCCTCAATGGTCGGGATTGACAACGTTTTTTACCAATGATAGAGTTTTACCGATGGATGTTACCTCATTGGTCCACTCATTTTGCCACTTGTTTTTGTTTTATTTATGGTTTCAGTTCCATCACCATAACGCTTGTAACTAAAAACTGAAACCGACCAAATTCGTTTAGACTTACCGCCGTAACACCCGGGACTGACAATGTTGGGGTCTTACCATCCTCGAGTTTTACCGACTAGCACAGCGCAACGCGCCGAGTAAAACTCTAGTTTTGTTATAAAAAGCAAAAACTAAAGATAGTTATATGATTAAAAATATATTATGAGGATTTTTTTATCGAAACCTCAAACAAGGGCTGTAAGTGAACCGAATCAAACCGAAAGAAACCTTCTCCGTGTTTCTCCGTTAAACGAACGGTTCACGAACAACCTGCCGAGCGAAAATTCATGACTGTGTTTGGTCATGAATTGAGTTTGTTCGTGTCCCTTCGTTAGTATTGTAAACGGACGCTAACAGGCACTAATGGACAAGTAAACACCAATTGACACTAATGAAAGTTAATGGGCAAACAAACATAAACACAACAAAATACTTAACATAAACACTAATAATTACACCACATGATATCAAAAAAATGCTTAACACTTAACATACTAACCAAAAACATAATCATAAAAAAAAAATTGTAGTTCAAAATCCACAAACAAGGGCTGTAGGCGAACCGAATCAAACCGGAAGAAACCTTCTCCGTGTTTCTCCGTTAAACGGACGGTTCACGAACACCCTGTCGAGCGAAAACTCATGAATGTGTTTGGTCATGAATTGAGTTTGTTCGTGTCCCTTCGTTAGTATTGTAAACGGACGCTAACAGGCACTAATGGAGAAGTAAACACCAATTGACACTAATGAAAGTTAATGGGCAAACAAACATAAACACAACAAAATACTTAACATAAACACTAATAATTACACCACATGATATCAAAAAAATGCTTAACACTTAACATACTAACCAAAAACATAATCATATAAAAAAATTTTGTAGTTCAAAATCCACAAACTTCTACTGTTTCACGAGAAATAAACTTCAAATTCTTCATTCTTTAAGGAATTTCAACATCCACAAAACTATTAAACTAACTTTAGCCGACGGACGTTACCGGACAGACGCTCACGAATACTATTGAACAAACACGGCATTGTTCGTGTTCGTCCGTTACGCTTACCGAACAAATTTTTGCCGTTCGTGCTCGCGTTGTTTATTAAACGGACGAACATAAACGAACTTTCCATCAAACAGACAGCCGGGTGGACCAGTGTTCGCCGGTCGTGGTTAGCTTACAGTAGAGGTGCACAAGAAACCTGAACCCGGAACCGGACCCGAACCCGAACCCGGAACCGGTTTTTTTAATACCCGAACACGTACCCGACCATACCCGTAGGGTACGGATAGGGTATGCATTTTGGCACTAAAACCCGAACCGGTTCCATACCTGAATCGGGTTTTTCCAATACCCGAAACCGAGTATTTCAAATACCCGATGTATAGCCGAAGAATACCTTAAAAATACCCAAAAATTACCCTTAAAAAGTGCAAACTTTTAAAAAATCCAATCTATACCCGAAAAATACCCGAAAAAAAACCCCGAGAAGGGTATTTTCAATACCCGATAATAGGGTATTCAAATACCCGGTTTTAGAATACCTGGTTCTATATCCGAACCCGATGCCTAGGGTATGGTTTTTAGAGACAATACCCGACCCGAACCCGACCCGATACTTACCAATACCCGGTCATACCTAAACCCGGTTCTATACCCGAACCTGGGTATTTAAAAAACCGATTTGTGCACCTCTAGCTTACAGCCCTACCTCAAACCGAAATACTTGGATTGGATCATTGATAAATGCGATTGGGTTATTTACTTAATTTTTACATTCTTGGATTTGGGCCTTACGTGTGCATATAATCAACAGATGGGCTTGTTTTTAGTTGAAGTAATTTTGTATTTTTCTAGCTGGTCTTTTCTAATGCAATCCTTCCGTTGAGACGTCAATTTAAGGTTGGTAAACATTAATTAAGTTAATAAATTGTTTTTTTCAATTAGAGGTGACAATGACAAGACATAAAATATCAAGTAGACCTAAAAAGTAATAGTTGTAATTTGGCTTAAGAGTCATCATGTGTCAAAATCTTATGTCTTCTAAAGTCATGTGTAGTGGGATATTATAAGAACGGAGAAAGCTTTTACATCATCTTCCAGGCATTATGAGACGTTATAAGAGCTTGGATGTTTTTATTGTAAAGTTCATGTGTGTCTTGAAGTGTAATGATTGAGAGGGTATTGAGGGGCATTATCCAACACATGTTTTTGACTAAAAATGTGATGATAAGATGATATGACAGAAAATGCACCTTAAGGGACATTAACCATTACGCATGGTCATATGTAATGTGGCATTACATGAGCGGATAAAGCCCCTACCCCGCCCATGTCCCTGAGGCATTATGGAGATTTATAAGGGCATAGATATTATTACAATAAAACTCATATGTGTCTTGAAATGTAATCATTGAAAAAACATTAACGAACATTATCTATTGCAAATATTTTTTACTAAGAATGTGACGATGATGCAATAAAAAATTGCTGCTTACGAGGCATCAACTCTTAATCATGGCATAACTAGTAGTTTTCTAACAAAAATGGTTTGCATCATGGTTTTACTTGAAGCCAGAAGAGGTTACGTCATTATTTATATATATATTAAAAGGTAGATTGCGGTTACCTCATATTAACTACTATGTTTTACTATGTTTTTTTTCTACTTTACAAAGTAAATTGGTGGATGGGTATGTTCGTCATTGATTTTCCTATGTTTGAATCTAATTTAATCTTTTGTTTGAAGGAATATAAAGTGTTGAGCACACAGAATACTATTCTTATCGATTACTACTTATATGATTTGGGAAATTAGGGGTTCAATCATGAGTGTAAAACCTTTAATCATATATCTTTGATAGATATTCAGTTCTTATTGGATTTGGTTAAATTAGGGTGGTTTGAGTTATATGAATACAAGAATATTGGTTGTTGATTTCATATAGTTTCTGATGTGTTGCTGTTTTCAATTGGGATCATGACTTACGAATACAACCCTGATGGTGGGAAAGCTAGGGCACTTCAGTTTGCAATTGGAATTCGAATAATTGGGCATAGTAAGTGGATAAATTAATTTCTTATATCAGTCATTTGATTAAAGTTACAATTAATTGTATTATGTCAATATTTAATATCTCTAAAGTGATTATGAATTCATGCTTTGTGTTTCTTTAAATGTTCATACAGGAGATGAATAAACCAATTGGTGTAGCTGAAGAATCAAAAGACATTTTAAATGTTATTTATCTCGGTACCAAGTAATTTTCAAGAAATTCATTGTGGTTTGTTAAATTTAAATAAACTACAATAAAAAAATTATCGTCTATGGAAGCAAAAATGGGTTTCTTGCTTTCTTAACTGCCCCACCGACTCTTGCAAAGGAGAAATTCGTTGTTAACTGGGTTTGCTGTCCATACATATATCTTTGTTACATAGCATCTCAAAGTCCTTATAAGATACAAAATTCTGTTTTACATTATAAGAGTGAAGATGTTAATTAGTACATTTTGTACATTATATATTCAGGTATTGTTCTAACAGATGAGATAACGGATAGTTTAATCATTTTTGACCATTTGTTACATGCTTATATTAACTGTTGTATACTCATGCTAAGTGTTTATACTTTTGCTCTGTAGGTTGGGTTTATTATTCTGTTGGCATTGGCAATACATTAGTCTGATGATCTTGGTGATGCTAAGCATCTGACCTCGGTTGGGCAGAGATTTAAAGGTAAAACATGACATATACTGTTTTTTTTACCTTTTTTCATGTATAGTAGTGAATATGGATTTTAAGTTTATTTTTAAAATTGATTACGTATCTTGTAGTTGTGAGGGCTGATCTGGTGCAAGTGGTGGGATGGAGGCAATGCCATATAAATATGATGGAAGATATAAGGTTTTTGGATTACTTTAGATTATTATTCATAAATGTTGTTTGCAATACTATTTATACATGGCAGTATTTTATTTTTTTGGTAAATAGCGCAGTGCTATTCTTTTGTAACTATGTAAATTCTGTAACTAATAACTGCAAATCTTTGTTGTTAACTATGGTTGATCCGTCACAACCCCAGACAACTGTTCGTATCCATATCTTTTTATAATAAGCTTTTATATGATCGCCCAAATCTTACTAAAATTCATGACAGTTTCTTTTTGCGCCGCAACGCGCGTGGGCATAAATACTAGTTAACTATTATTAACACTCCTTGATTTTTATATCTCATGCCAAACATGCACTTAAAAGTTAGACGTATAAAACATAGAGTTACCCCGAAGTGCTTTTTTTAAGGAATGAATTGCATAATTTTTTATTTTAACGGCCAACAAATGAAGAATTACCTAGGTACTTCGTACTGGTGGCCTAATGGCAAAAGGCTCCCACTAGCTGACCAAGCCCAGCCGTATAAAGCCCTTAAATTCCTTAAAGTTATCTCCAATTTCGAGGAGAACCCACTCGACCAAAGACCTATTGATGGTGAAACCCGGACGCCATTAAGATCAAACTAGAAATCACAAATTAAAATCTTAGTCTTCTTTTATTGAGCTAGCAATATCAAGTGGCGCGCCACCAAAGAAAAATTAATGTGTATAGTATTTGCCGATAAAAACGTAAGATTTGTTTGGGATGTTTAAAAGAAATTTAGTAACAATAATCAAATAACAATTACTCAACCCGAAGAAAATTTATGAGTAATTTAAAAGGTTCATGCTAAATAAATAGATATGATATATTTATAAACAATACTTTATTGTAATCTATCAGTCGATGTTCTCATATTATATTTGACAATTAATTTTATGAATGGGAAAATGGACTTCATAGGATTAATGTTGAAAACATAGTATACCTGCTCTACCACATGTAGTTCGCAATATGATCTAATGGTATGGGGTAATGATTAAAGCTTGAAATCTTAAGATATCATGTTAGAAACTTGATTTAATGTGGTTTTCGAAAGTTATGGGTTTCCTCCTTGATGATAGTCATGGGTGAGTCAGGCTTAGGGCTTTAAAATCAGTATGAGTCAAAATCAGTATGAATGGTTAATATCTCGTATCATGAATACTCACTCAGGTATTAGGGATAGCTTCACACGCTATTAAAAAAGAATCCATACCACATAAACAACCTGGGTGACATGGCATTCACCGTAGACTATCTTAGGCGACATCACACGTAAATATTATATATCAATATCAAGAAAAACAAACACGTGTACAAGTTTACTTTTTTTAGAATATAAAAAAATATAAAATTTTATTTTCATTTTTCTAGAAGAAAATAATACTTTTTATAGAGGTGAGCAACATAAGGGTCTGACCCTTGAAACCCGGTAATCTAATCTGTAAAATCCTTATTTAAAACAAGGTATATAATATGGGTTGAATTAAGGATCATGAAATTCACTTTAAAGGGTAAAAAATGTTTCAAGGGTCCGACCTTTATTCAAACCCTTGACCCTTTTACTAGTTTTTAGATATAAATCAGATTCGTGATTGATATGAAATTTAGGTGAGATTTGTATTCAACATATAATTCATTTGAAATTTCATAATTGCTGAGGAAAAAAATTAATAAAGTGTCATGCTACGTATTCGATACATATATATGGGAACCACTGGATATTTTCTATATGTAATTTGTGAATGTGAATATTATTTACATAATTTCAAATGGTTGATAACCTTTCAAATTTATATATTAAATTCATGTATAAGATATACAACTAGCAGATGCTAAAAATGAGAGGTTTGTAGCCATATAGTGGATCAGTGCCCTTAAACTATACATGATTAGCCTTGACTCTTGAAACCATTATTCATACCTGACTCGTTTATTGTTTAGAAGATAGTGTCTCTGGTTCATTTGTCTTTCAAAAAGAGTAAAGGTCCTGATCAGGTTTTTGATAAAAGGTTTAGGTATCCCCATAACAAAAGTTTAAAAGTTGATTTGTTTCTATACCATTAGCCATTTTGTCTTTGAATAAAATAAATTATCTCGAGTGATTAGAAAAAGGGAGAGAGGTGAAGAAAATAAGCCATAAAACATTTGAGTTTGAAATATAGCATCGTCAAATTACTTTCTTATTTATGGATTGGGGATGGGAGTTACGTTTATATTGATGAATATTGTCCTTTTATTTTGTCTTATTTCAACTGGTCCACAAATGATCGTGGGACTTGAGAGGGGCGACGATATTTGGATTGTGAATTTAATGTTGAAATTTTATTAGAATATAATGGTACAATTTATTTTTCTTATCGAATTAGGTGCACATATAATCTTGTTTTAGTTTAATGTTCGAAGAATGTTAAATGAATCAGTATCAAATAATCGTTATATTTTAATCAATGTTTTAAAAACTGGTATTTTATTTATATTGAATTTGGTTAAAAATAGTATAACCTGTTAAACCGATACAAGTATTTAAAACATTGTTTTAATTGAGCTGTGATACATAATATTTAAATACTTTATTCACTAAAAGATTTAGTCTAACAATATCAACGTGTAAATACAATACACAATGATTTTTTTTCAACAAGTTGTAGAAGGCTCTGTTATCACACACACATACATTACATATACATCCACACATATACATATACATACACACACACTTCCTTTTAATTCCACTCATAAATAAATAAAAACATTAGGTGAAATATGTTGAAAAAACGAAATATTAGTGGCCAAGTGAGAGAATTATGGGAAATTCAATGTTAAAAAATAACAAATCATGAGACAAAGAAGCCCTACTTCTAAACAAATTGCAATCAAGACTATCTTAAAATAAACATACATCACCTACCTTTCATTTTCATCATAAATACACGTCTCCCTCGAAAATTCCAATTATTAATTCCACCTAATAATTTATATGTGACCACGAAGAAGAAGCACAAGGGAACTTGTCGAGTGTGTGAAGGACCTCCTTCATGTGTGGTCTCTTTTGAGGAACAGGAGATATACAATTATAAGCTAATTTCAACAATGTAAATAAAGCCTCCTCTTTCCCTTCCATGTCACCGCGAATTGCCACGTCAGCCATTCGTGCCACCTTAATTTTCTCTTCCTCCGTCAATGTGGAACTCCACGTCATGCTAGCGGGCCCAAACTCGTCTGACACGATAACCTTCCCCGTCAAAAGTTCTAGCAAAACAACACCATAAGAAAACACGTCCCACTTTGTAGTAGGCTTTATGCTTCTAAGGGATTCAGGGGCATAATATGGTGATATGCATCCCATTGCACTAGGACTTGGGCTAGGATTTGAACCGGTGACATCCTGGAAGCTGTCTCGAGACGCGGTTGATCTCTTGCTACCGAAATTTCTAGACGAACCTCCAACTTTACAACTACTTTCACCCACCACTAGTCTTTCAAGCCCAAAATCTCCTATCTTAGGCTCCATATCGGAGTCTAATAGGATGTTACTAGGCTTAAGGTTCCCGTGTACTTGTTTTTTGTCATGTATGTACATTAGCCCGCGAGCCGTGCCTTTGGCTATCTTGAGCCTTACCTCCAAGGTAAGGGACAAGGTGAAGATCCAACTTTTTCCTGCATGATGTACAAGTGGAAAGTGTTAAATGATTAAAAGGCAAATAAATACAAGACAAGGGGAGAGATGTGTCACACTCAATTAGAGTGACCACCATGAAGTGCAATTTTGTGACATTAAGATCTTTAGGACATGTCTATTGCTACCATACGATATAGGTAACAAATTAAATGGTACATAAGAGTTGACTTGTGGGTACCACTTGGTGCTTTAATACTACAAAGGTTAACCAACCCACCGTCAGCTCACTTTAGTCGGTAACAATATCAAATGGCTACACTGCGCATGTGATGCATATGCTTCTTGATCTAAAAGTACTATATCGGGTAATTTATTAATAGAATAATTGTCCCAACTCCCAAATGCTTTTAATAAAAGAAATATCAAATTAAGATAAACATCCACCCTTGGATCCAGTTTTCTGCTTTCCTTTTTAGCAGATAAAATCACTAAAAGATTGCATGCTATTGTGCACCTAAGAATGCTAACTTGAACACTTTAAAAAGAATAAGGTTAACAATTAATCGTGTTCTAAATTTTTAATTATAATGGATTAAACGCGTATACTAATAAGATATTTATTCATTTATTTTACTAATTATAATGATTTATGTATTTATAGTTTGTATCAATACTAGGCTACTAGCATTATTAATTTAACTTTTTTTTAACTAATTACAATAAAAACTTGTTATTATTTATATATATCTAAATTTCAAGAGAACACTAGGGCTCTTCATAGGTTTGGTTTTCGATGTATTCCGTCCGGAGAATTTTAGATCAAAACTTTAAACCAAACCATATCCTGGAAGTGCAAAACCAAATTTAAATTTAGTTTGTTTTCAATTTCGACCAAATAACTCTTACTAAAAGAAAATATCATTCTTAAAATATATTTTTATCATTATTTGTTAAGAGACCAAGTAATAATTAAAATTAAAACTAAGTTGAGTTAAACGATATACATCAAAATAATCATTATACGTTAGCCGGTTTATTCAAGTTATTCGAGATGAATTGAATTTAAAGTTTGTGAAACCGGAAAAAGTATTAACAAATAGACTTCGGATTAAAACCAAACCAAATAATAAAAAGCCAGGAGAAAATAAAGGTAAACTTACGATAACGTGCGTTGGCTAGACTGCCATGAGGAAAGTAGTCGTAAATAACAAGCTTCTCATCCGCACCCCAATAAAACCCCCGGATCCGAACCAAGTTCGGGTGAACCAGTTTGGCAATGACCCGAACTTGGTTTTCAAAATCCCTAAACCGCTCCAACCCGCTCTCCCCGATTCTCCTGACCGCCAACGCCGACCCGTCCTCCAACACCGCCTTGTATATTATACTCGAACCGGTTGCACCCAAAATATACGCCGAAGCTTTAAGCAGCGTCTCTAGCTCCAACTCTTTCCCGCCACCATCAACCGTCACCAACTCCCCTTTAATTGAACTCTCGGGTTTAATATTTTCCGACACTGCAGGTGCAACCTCGCTTTCTGAGGTTGTACTTTCGTTTGACGAGTCTTCCTGTTCGTTGACTTTTTTTGAAGTCAAACATGGACATGGACGTAGACGTAGCCATTTATGTTCTTGATCTTCCGAGGATGACGCCCAGTCAAACTCTTTATTATTATTATTATTATTATTATTATTATTATCCGATGCAACTTTTCGTCGTCTTTTCAGTATGTAGATGAAGATCGTGGCCAGAATTGCAATCCCGGCGATGTCTCCGACCACTATTCCAACCAGTGTGGTGGTTTTAAACCCGGTTTTTGAGGATGCACTCGAGGTGTTCGACGAATTGCCTGAACCAGACGAGTTAGCGGTTTTGGGTATTGCAGCTATCGCCGGAGGAGATGTTGCCGGTGCTGAGACGTTGGGTGGTATGGAAGCCGATGATGGGATTAAGCACAAATTATCCAACGGCTGGCCGCAAAGCTTTGAGTTTCCGGTAAAAGATTGCTCATCTTGATTAAAGAAAACACTGGACTCCGGGATGGGACCGGTGAGGTTATTATACGACAAATCAATAGTCGCATTTGTGGGTATTTTGTTAGTGAACTCCAGCGGAATCTCGCCGGAGATATTATTATGTGATACGTTAAAATAAACAAGTTTATCGCTTCCAAAATCTCGAGGTAATGACCCGTTGATCAAATTTGCTGACAGATCTAAAAATTTGATGGAATCAAACCCAGCAGGAAGATTCCCATGAAAATAATTATTCTTTAAACAAACCACCGTTAAGTTAGTAAGACGACCAAGATTCTCCGGCAGCTTTCCGGTTATTGCGTTACCGGAAATGTTAAGAACTTGAAGCCCTCTCCATCTTCTAACAAGCTCCCGAAGCTCTCCCGAGATTCGATTATTCGAAAAGTCGATAAATTTCAACCCGGTAGCGTTGTATAATGATAACGGGATCGACCCGTTGATCGAATTATTCGACAAGTCGAGTTTCGTAAGGTGTTGAATCAGGCCGAGAGTTGCGGGAATCGAGGCTATGAGTTTTGAGTTAGGCAGTTGGACTGCAGTGACGCGGTCCAACTGATAACGGGAATTACCACAGACGACGCCGTTCCATGAGCAGGGCGAGTCGTCTGAGTAATTCCAGTTATTTAAAACGCCTAAGGGGTCGTTTAAAACCGAGTATTTGAAGGAAAGTAATAGCACTCCATCCGTGGTTAACCCGAAAGATTGATTGAGAAAAAACACAATATTAATAATAATAATAATAATAATAATGGGAAGGGTGAAATGTAGGTTGATCATGATGGTGTTCATGGTGTTTGTGAGTATGAATGCATGATGTGTGTTTTTGGTTTTAGAGAGAGGGATGGTAGAATATTAAGTGAGATTTATGACAAGCAGAAGCCATGTGGGTAGGAGTTAAAAGTAAAACAATAAATAATATTGTGACAGAGTCACAGCTCACGTCAAGACCAAATTATAAATACCAATATGCTCTCTGTTCAGACCTTTTGATATAATAAACCAAGGTTGTTCATTATCGAGATGCAATCCATGAATCTTGAGACTGGTGTCGACATCAGTTTATCGACAAATCTATTGTGTTTATTAATTAAAAAAGATTTTATTATATTATTAATTTGGGTTTAAAAAATTATAAATATTAGGACACTGCTCTGTTTCTCGACATAAAACAACTGTTAACGGAATGTTTTTATAGTTAATATCAAGATGTATTTGCTTATCATGTAAATAATTTTTTTGCACAATCAGCCATGTTAATCTTTTATTTTATGCCTTAAAAAGAAAGGCTCAAAAGGAGACATTTGTGCTAAATTTAGCATCACAAGTAATTGATAATGGCGAGAAAAGGGGAATTGGCATCTTCACTAAGTGACACTACTAAAGATAGTATCAGATGTATTTCAGGAGTCAGGACCTTTGTCACACATTTGACTTTTTTTAATATGATGTAACATTTATTATTATTATTATTATTATTATTGAAAAACAATACTGTTTATACTTTACATTTTATAAAATAAGTTAATTATTTTAAACATCTGTAATTTTTTTTAATAAAATGAAATTAGTTATCAGTTAGTTAATAAACATAACACATAACCGAGTACTTTAGGTAAATCCAAACATGATGAGGACTCGTAAATTATGACAAACATATGAACTCGAACATTATTCATGTTTCCGTAACTAACAACTATCATGGTCCATTTTACCCAAAAGAAACACATTTTTCTTTACATATTAATACTCTTTAACATTACAAATGTACATTAACAAACACAAATATACAAATGTCTATAAAAGAAACAATTACGCTTAAATTACAGAACTTGACACTCATTTCTCTATTAATTCAAAATTTGATACAAATAACCAACATTTAACTTTTAGCAACAAATACCCTTCAAATTTTGGCTCGAGACCAACCTCTTAATCTAAACGTGTTCATAGGTTCAACCAGAAACGGACTAAAATCCTAAACTAGACGTTAGCATGTGAACAATACAAATTATGTTCCTCGAGAAGAAAGTGGAGAAAGTTGAAGGTTTGGAAGTTTTGTTGAAAGACAAGAAGGAAATGACAAAATTGACCCCATGAATTTAGATGATTGGGATAGGGGGTGGGGACTGAGATGGTGATCTGCACGGCTTTAATATTTAGTTGGTGTATGCATATCAATAGTTTTGGGATCGTTGGGTACCAGACTGGGTTGATATCGTTTATCTTTTTTCAGGTTGAATGGTACAGCTTTGGAGTTACCTTGGGGGCCATGGTCTTTTTGTTTACTATGCTCTTGTACCTTGCTTTCATATCACTTGGATTTTAACACATTTTTGGATAATAATTGATAAGTGTGTGATTTTGGTTTATCGCCTTCTTGTGAAATGTTAATTTAGGCCGATTCAAGTAGGCCAAAGTTTAGTTTAACATATTGTGGTTTCATGTGAAAATGTACATTTTATGTATTTCTTTACTGTTTAAAAGGATTGGTTGTCGAGTTTTTGTTAAATTGATTGTTTTTTAGAAATACTTATAATGACAAATGCGTTTACCTTTTATGAATAATTTTGATGTTTGGGTTAGCCAATCACTATGATAGCGCTTCAAATTAACAAAAAAGCGACCGTTTAGGTTATTTGGATTATTTTTATTTATTTTGATTAACATATAATTTAGTTTCTTTTTAATAATGTGTAACATCTTATACTTTTGAAAAGTCTGCGCTTCTTTTTTTCTTCGTTTTGATCGCAATATATTGAAACGAAGTTATTTTGGTCCTTTATATCAGCAAGTATGTTATTTTGGGTACAACTAGATTTTCAATGAAGTTTATATCAAAAGGTATAAAAAGACATGTATTTAGTTTATCTTAAATAATATATTAAATTTCTCTTACAAATCTGGTTAAAACCTATCAAATCTACTTGTTATATGTATCAAAACCTATCAAATTTATATGAAAATATGAATATTTGAACAAAACATATGAAAATTGTATGAAATTTATATAAAGAAAGTTTAAAAATTCAAACACATTTATTTTATTCAATTTCTAATTCATTAACGCAAATGAAAGTGGGTTCAATTATTTGCCGTTTTTATAAAACCTTTTTACTAATAAATGAACACACGTTTTTCTTTTCTTTTTTTTTATTTTAATAGAAGAATCTAATCAAGGGTCTTTTTGCAATCTATGTTTCCTCTCACCATCAATCTCCACGATATTCACCACCGAAAACATATTTTGATCATGGCCCTTTTTTTAAATGGTGCAGCGCGCTGTTGTATATTTTTATCAAGTTTATTTTTTTCAGTTCTTAATGCAACGTCTTCAACCAATTTTTTAAATTTTTATCAGCATACTAGCATAGAATCCTCAATCATATGTTTTAATTTTAAGCATATTTGTTCAACTAAATCTTGACAATCAACATGTATTTATTCTTTTTTGTTTTTGACACATACTTTTGGGTTCTTGGCGCATGAAACCGCAGAGTTACTTAGTGGAGTTAAACGGGTCATGCGTAGTAGTGTTATGTCTCCAAGATCAACCAATATAGTTTTTTAAAAGACTAGGTTTTACAATTCAAAAAGGGGTAGCAACTAGGGATGAGCATGGTACCGGACCGGTACCGACCAGTCCCGATCCCGAAAATCCCTAATTCTTGGTACCGGTACCGGTACCGAAATATTTGGTTCGGTACCGGTACTGGGATTATACCGGTACCGGAGGTAAAAAATCGGGAAATACCAGTGCCGTACCGTACCGTGCCGGTACCGGTACCGTACCGATCCCGAAACTTAAAACTTTGGTACCGATTTGGTACCGACGGTACCAAATCGGTACCGATTTCTTGGTACCGGTCCCGATTTTGATCATCCCTAGTAGCAACTAGCTTGTTACCCGATTACCTTATGTTTCAATGTAATCACTATTTTTCTGCTACATTTAAGTGACACATAAATTACTTAACTTTTAAGCAATATTCAATAACACACTAAGTATATATGTGATTATTCCCTTATTTAATGATATATTTTTTTATGTTGAAATGGTACGAGCTTGGCAAATCGGGGCTCGTTAGATTCTTGAAGTCTAAGAACCTTTTTGGTCAGTCAAAAAGTTTTTGGTTAGCTGTTGAGACACATGCTAATGTCCTATATTATAAATAATAATTGTTTTTAACTACTCCAAGACTACACTTCTATACCTATTAAATCCATCTAACACCACACTTATTGTGGGGATCGAACTCTCACCCCTTAAGGTAGAAAAGGGCCAATACCGCCATACTAAAACCCTTTTCATAAATAATAAATAACTAGTATGCGTACCCGCGCGTTGCTGCAGAACACGTTAAAAACATGAAATAGGTCGATTTTGCATTACATGTGTGCATACCCGCACGCTACGGCGGGACACGTTAAAAACATGAAACAGGCCGATTTTGCATTACATATATGCTCCAGAAGGTTCAACATCACAAAGTTTACTGAATGATTACATAATGAAATAAAAGGTATACTAATCCAATAATATGTTCTCTAAAAAAACCTGCATATGTGGTTTATTCAGTATAGGTGTGGTGCTTTTTGTGCCAGTATTGAGCACTTCTCACCTGAAAGAAAGTAGAAATGGACGATTTCAAAAGATGTTAAATGTGATTGTGAATCCAAGTATTGTTGATATTGTGTATAAAGTATCCAGTATAAGTATGCAGTATAAGCAGGTAAAGTTATAAGATAAGTAGGTAGGTATACTCACATAGAGGTTGTCTCATGCATAATCAAAAGCCAGATCGAGAGACATTCTTATACGAATGATGTGCATATGCACTAGCTTTACCACGTTTTCATGGGATATTTCCTTAGCAACTGCATCCACATTGTAACATTTTTACACTACAAAAAATGACCATTCGAGACTAAAATATTAGGGAATGATATATCTGTCTTGAATACATAGTATTGGGGACTGATAAATCAGTCCCCGATAACATTGAGGACTGATTTCTATGATATTGATGTTAGCAACTGGGAATCAGTCGCTAATATTCTAGCTCCTTATTTGAGACTGAATTTCAGTTACAAATATGTAGGATGAATATAAATTTTATGAGGAAAACTTATTAGCGACTAAAATTCAGTTTCAAATAAGTAATAGGGTGCAAATGTAAAGCGACTGATCTTCAGTCTCTAATTCGGAAAAATATATTAGAGACTGAAAATTAGTTGTTAATATTCCTAAATCTATTCAATTTAGGGACCGATATTATGTCATGAACGCGCTTTTTATATGAAAGGATCAAGTGATCAACGACTAAATTCAGTATTTTATGTATTTGAAGATTATTGTGCCATTTTATGAAAATGAAAAAAATAAATAAAAATATTAAAGTATATAAATCTGTTTCAAAATTCATACAAAGAACCTTTTTTGAAACTAATATTTTAATTTCTAAAATGTTTTGAAATAAAATAAGCAGGGATAAATATTCGGTCTCGAATAATTGATTCATATGCTACCATTTCAATTTCAAAGAACTATACTGGAGATTGAAAATAAGTCTTAAAAACTGTCACACCCAATTTTTTAGGCCTAGGAGTGCAATCGAACAGTTTATACCACATTTGTATATAAATCAGAGTTAAGTTTAGTTAGCGGAAGACTTTATAACTTGTGGATCAAAGTTGTAATATTATAAAAGACGGAATTATAAAAGATTCCCGTTTTAAGTTCAAAGATTATTTGTTTTATCATTACAAAACCACCATTTACATTTTTAAAGTTTCAAACAAAAGATCCGAGCCATCGGATTTAAATATAGCACTTCGACACTCCAAGTGCTAATCTTGACTCGTTTGAAAATGAGTTTGTAAAAGTTTGGGGGCGTATTCACCTTATCGCTTTGGGATCGGCTTCAACACCGTCCGAGGTTCTTTCCCTTGCTATCTCGCACCTACAGTACGAGTATAACAATTTGTTAGTCGGACATACAATCCGGCTTAAGACCTTTAGTCTTATTTTATAACTCTACCTCGATAAACCTTTAGTTCATAGATCTCTTTTTACTTAAAAACCTTTAGTTTATTTATAGAAACCCGACGTTTCTTCTTCTCAAAGAAACGTATTCTTTTCTTTTATTATTTAAGAATACTCATTATTACTTAAATAATATTTCCATAACAAAGAATATATATATTTGCACACACACACACACATATATATATATATATATATATTTATCTATCAAAACATATTTTTATTCTTTCTTTGTTATGTTTTCTTTTCTTTTATCGAGGTATCGAGTATAACCTTGACTTAAGGTTTAAGCCTTTATAATAATATTTTATTATTATATTCATTGGCGTTAAGTCTTATCTATAAAGGCTTATGAAAACCCTAACGATTCGAGCAGCACTCCAACGCCGCTTTACTTCTCGATCAACTCTTTTCTCGACACGCAAATCAATGAACGCCAATTTTCAACACTCGTTGACACGCTTCTCGGGACTTATTGCCATGATAACAAACGCCTTCTCGGTATGTGGGTGGAGGGTGGCACGAACTTCGAGGAAACGTTGGCACGCAAATCGAGGAATCGGGGCACGCCTATCGAGGTGGATCGAGGGTGTGATTATAGGATTGTAGAGAGATGTTAGAGAGAGAGTATATCAGCTGAATTTGGTGTGTCAAATGGAGATCCCGGACTTGCTATTTATAGGCAAAATCTGAGATCCCATCGCGGTACGTGACGGCGTCCTGGGCACCCGTCGCGTAGCGCGACGTAGCCTTGCGCAGTCACAACGTAGGTCTGCCAAGTGTCGCCACGTGGCAGACGGTGTGCCACGTGTTGACACGTGTCGGACGACGTGCCACGTGTGGCCACGTGGCAGGCCACGCGTCTCGCTGTCAGACACCCCATCGCGATACGCGATGGGTCTCTTTTCTGATCCATCGCGTAGCGCGATGGGTCATGAAATCAAATTTTTTATTTTTAACCCTCAGGTTTGGAATTTGGCAATTTTAGTCCCTAGACTTTGGAAAGTTTACATTTTGAACTCCAAATTTTCTCGATGTTACTTCCTCCCCACCTTGAAATAAATCTCGTACTCGAGATTGCTTTACAAGAACAAATTGGGGTATTTCTTTCTCATTTCTGATTCGAGTTCCCATGTATATCTAGGCCCTCTACGCGAGTCCCATTTTACTTTCACAATTTTTAATGTTCTTCTCTTTAATTTCTTTGTTTTCAAATCTTCTATTTGAATTGGATGTTCTACGAATTTTAATTTTTCATTTATTTCGGCGTCTTTTAATGGCATATCTAAAGATTCATCAGTTAAACATTTACGCATATTCGAAACGTGAAATACATCGTATATCCCTTGTATTTCCTCGGGTAATCGCAATCGGTATGCAACAGTACCGATTCGTTCAAGTACCTCGAAAGGTCCAGCAAATCAAGGACTTAACTTTCCTTTCTTACCGAAGCGAAGAACGCCTCTCCAAGGCGAGACTTTTAAGATAACCTTGTCACCGACATTAAACTCTAACGGCTTACGACGGATATCGGCATAACTCTTTTGGAGATCACGTTCCGTCTTAAGTCAGTTCTCGGATTTGAAGAATTTTGTCGGTGGTTTCTTGGACTATCTCGGGTCCAGATAATTGACTGTCTCCGGTTTCAGACCAACACACGGACGTCCTACACTTTCGACCATATAACGCCTCGAATGGTGCGGCTTGAATACTTGTGTGATAGCTATTATTATATGAGAATTCCATTAGGGGTAAATGGTCATCCCAACTTCCACCTAAGTCAATTACACAAGCCCGAAGCATGTCTTCCAACGTTTTTATTGTCCTTTCGCTTTGCCCATCAGTTTGCGGATGATAGGCGGTGCTAAGGTTAAGATTTGTACCTAACGCTTGTTGGAAGCTCTTCCAAAAGTGAGACGTAAAACGACTGTCTCGATCAGAGATTATAGATAGCGGTACTCCATGCAAATCAACTATGTTGTTCACATAAATTCGCGCTAATTTATCCATAGAGTATGACTCATTGATGGGTATGAAGTGTGCGGATTTCGTCAATCGATCCACAATAACCCAAATTGCATTGTGTTGTCGATTCGTTTTAGGGAGTTTGGTAATGAGATCCTTTGTGATTAACTCCCCCTTCCATACGGGAAGTTCGGGTTGCTGAAGCAATCCCGAAGGCTTTTGGTGTTCAGCCTTGACTTTCAAACATGTTAAACATTTCGCCACATGCGAAGCGACATCCCTTTTCATACTGTTCCACCAATAATTAGACTTGAGATTATGGTACATTTTGTCGCTCCGGGATGCATCATGTATTTAGATTTGTGAGCTTCATTCAAAATTTTCTCACGCAAGCCTCCAACGATTGGTACCCAAATCCTATTACCAAGTCTAAGGATTCCATCGTCACCCTTGACTAGCGAGTCAATGGTGCCGTTACGTTTTTCGTCGGAAATTTGGATTTCATCGATCGCTTGAGTTTGGGCCAATTTGATTTGCTCGAGGAGGTTGATTTGGAGTTCTAGCCTCAACGCTCAAACTCTTTTTGGCTTTCGTGCTCTTTATGACTTAAGGCATCAGACACAACGTTGGCTTTTCCTTCATGATAAACAATCTCACAATCATAGTCGTTTAGAGTCTCCATTCAGCGTCGTTGGCGCATGTTGAGCTCTTTTTGATCAAAAATGTGTTTTAAGCTCTTATGATCAGTATACACGATAAATCTTACTCCATAGAGATAGTGTCTCCATATCTTAAGTGCAAATATTATGGCACCTAACTCTAGATCGTGAGTCGTATAATTCTTCTCGTGCATCTTAAGTTGACAAAAGGCGTAAGCGATTACTTTCTTACGTTGCATCAGTACACATCCCAAACCGGAGTGAGATGCATCACTAAATACCACAAAATCCTCAGTACCTTCTGGCAAGGCCAGTATATGTGCTTGGGTGAGCTTTTGTTTGAGTATATCGAACGCCTCTTGTTGCTTTGTTCCCCATTCATATTTGATGTTCTTACGAGTTAAGGAGGTTAGGGGAACATCGATTCGAGAAAAATTTTCGATAAACCTACGGTAATAGCCGGCCAAACCTAAGAAACTTCGGATCTCAGTTGGCTACTTTGGAATTTCCACTTAGAGATAGCTTCAATCTTAGCGGGGTCCACTTGAATACCGTCAATGTTGATGATATGACCAAGAAATTGTACCCCAAATAACCAAAATTCGCATTTGGAAAATTTAGCATACAACTTTTCGGTTCTAAGAATTTCGAGCAGAGTTCGAAGATGGACTTCATGATCGGCCTTGGACTTAGAATAAATAAGTATGTCGTCGATGAATACGATAACAAATTTATCCAAGTAAGGCTTACAGATTGTCCATGAACGCGGCTGGCGCATTAGTAAGTCCAAATGGCATAACCATGAACTCAGAATGTCCATACCTTGTTCGAAAAGCAGTTTCCGGGATATCTTCGAATTGAATCTTAAGTTGGTGATAGCCGGAACGAAGATCGATCTTAGAAAAGAAGCTAGCACCTTGAAGTTGGTCAAAAAGATAATCGATTCGAGGGAGTGGATATCGGTTTTTGATTGTGACTTTGTTTAACGCACGATAATCGATACACATACGCATGGATCCATCCTTCTTCTTGACGAAAAGAATTGGCGCTCCCTTTGGTGATGAACTCGGTCGAATAAAGCCTTTCTCAAGAAGCTCGTCGAGTTGTTTCTTTAACTCCTTCATCTCAGTTGGCGCTAAACGATATGGAGCTTTGGCGATCGGAGCGGTACCGGGAATAAGATCGATCCTAAACTCTACTTCACGATCGGGAGGAATTCCGGGAAGTTAATAAGGAAAAACATCGGAAAAGTCGGAGACTATAGGTACTTCCTTCATCTCCTTTGGCTTTGACTCTTCAGTGACGTAGGCTAAGAATGCTAAGCATCCTTGATTTAAACATTTGTTAGCTCTAATCATGGAAATTATGCTAACTTGGCCAGCGTCTTTGTCCCTTTCAATTTGAACTGTTCGTTTATCGGGGGCTTGAAGTTCAACAGTTTTGCTATTGCAGATGATACGGGCATGTTATCGGATAACCAATCCATACCAAGTACAATATCAAAACCAGCAAGTGCCATAGGTAAGAGTTGGGTAGGTAAAATATAGCCAAACTAAATGGATTTTTCCGTTTTCAAGGGCTTCGGAGATCTTAACGATTTCACCACGAGCAGTCTCGACGCTTAGAGTATTATCTAACTTTATTAACGGTTCATTTAATAGACTACAAAAGCTATAATCTGTAAAACTTAAATTGGCACCCGAATCAAATAAAACTCTAGCATAGGTGTCGTTGACTAGAAACGTACCGGTAATGGTTTCCGGCATGTCAGCGGCTTTCTTTGTGTCGAGTACAAAGACTCACGCATTTCCCTTTTTGTCTTTGCCACTTCCACCCGCACCACCAGTCGCGGGTTTGTTCTTTGGGCATTCAAAGCTCAAGTGCCCCATCTCTTTACAATTATAACATGTCATCTTCTTCTTCCAGCTGTCAGCAGCATCATGACCCGATCGTTGACAATTTTCACACACTTTTGAGGACGGAGCGAAATTGCATCGTCCCTTGTGATATCTTCTACATGTCTTGCACGGCGTGGCGTTTGAATTGAATCAACTTTGGTTTACGCCTTTGCCTTTGAATCGATTGTTTCCTCCAGTACTTCTTTGGTCATTGGTTGACACAACCTTCTTATCCTCTTCTTGTTGCGGACCATGCCGCCCATCAAATAACCAGCTAACTCCATCGCGAAGTCGGCGGTTTGTGGTAAGTGTGACCTCACCATTTCGCGAATTTCCCGCGGCAGTCCCCAAATATACCTTGTAACCTTTCTAGATTCAGGATTCACCAGCTGGGGAACCAGACGACAATATTCGTTAAACTTGGTGTTGTGTTCACGAAGATTCGTCCCCACGACCTTAAGATTTAGAAATTTATTTTGGATTTGGTCGGTTTCATGCATGGGACAAAATTTTCCCATCAACAGCGTCTTAAACTCATCCCAGCTTAAATTATACATCACTTCTCTCCCTTTGCTCATCAGCATCGTATTCCACCACTCGAGCGCCTCTCCTCTGAACATGAGAGCGGAGTATTGAATCTTTTCTTCGTTGGTACACTTTCTCGTAAACACAATCGTCTCCATCTCCTCAAGCCACCTCACAGTTGTGATGGCTCCTTTATCACCATGGAATTCTTTCGGTCCATAGTATTTTAAATCTTTGAACGAACACCCACTAATCTTGGGTTTTTTGAACCCTTTCCTAACTCCTCCATCAGCGTTAGATTCATGAACACTTTCATCGACTCGACACGGGTTCGGACGAGACTTAACAGACTTTCGGGAAGGATTAACGGAATGAGAATGTTTCGAGTTTCTCGATTGAGATCTAGCCATAGATTCTTCTCTAACCGCATCCTTAATCATCTTTTGTATTTGATTTTTATATTTATCGGGAATAGGTTCATCTTCTTCTTTCTCGGGGCCTTTCCCCTTTTCTTTTATTTCTTTTTCTTTTTGAATTTTCTCAATGTTGTTACTTTGTTAAGACATTTTATCGTTTTCTTTTTGATTTATATCTGAAATTTAAACAACGTTTCTTTCTATTAAACATATAATTTTATTATACATTCATATATATATCACAAAGGATATGTATATATTTATTTCACACATTACATACACACACACACACACACACACACACACATATATATATATATATATATATATATATATATATCGATCAAACGATATATATATATATATATATTGATCATCCCTATCTTTATTTTAAGAACGTTTCAACGTTCTTGTTACACACATATATCACATAGCATACACGACTATATTACACATGACTTCTTCACATTCCTTATCAACATTGCCTCAATCCTTCAAAAACTTTCTCACAACCTTCGTCAATTTGTTGCACTTGTGAAGAAGCTTTTTCTCCTATCTTCTTCTTTTTCTTCCCTTCCTCAGACATCTTCTTTCTCCAATCGTCTGTTTCGTGCAGAGCGCGGTCCAAGTGTTCTTCATACGACTGTGGGACCTTGTTGCGGTATCCATATTGTGGAGGTGGGTTGCGGTAACCCAACGTCACCATTTCGTAATGGTTCCTTGGTTCTGGATACAGAACATCGGTCATTTCGGATGAAAGGTAGAAGATAGCTTTTGCAACTTGGTTCTGTTTTCGGATCTCATTTGTTTGCTCTTCTATTGATGGAATCTCCCCTTGGAATGGTGGGAAGCTTGATGAAGCTTGGTTCTTAAGAGCTTCAAGATATTGGACATATGGATCCATAGAACCGTAGCTCGGGTTTTGGGAAGTAAGTGATCCATCCATTGATGTTGATATCTCATTGGAGTTATCAGGATGCTCTTCTTCCGGTTCTTCCACATTCTCTTCCTCGGGATCCTCCTCTTCTTCGGGGTCCTCCTCCTCTTCTGGTTCCTCTTCTTCCGTCTCTTCTTCTTGCATGGGTTGAGCAGTTTCATTCACCATTGAAGGCATTCTAAAACTTTCATAAGACATCATCACCCTCATTTTGGGCTTTCGGGACGACCCTTCACCTTTTTTGGGTTGAGAGCTGGCTTCATTCATGGTGGAGCTTCCGGTATGCCATCATCATTGATCAGAGTGACATTGTATCCAGTCGGAGGATGGGGATCTTGGTTCTTCCTTAATTGGTCGTTTTGAAATAAAGACATATGATGGGTGTGGATTTGGTAGGTATCCAGTTGGAAAGTACTGCGGTATCTCCGATGGTTGGTAAGTGGAAATCTCCGAGGGATGGTACGTCGGTACTTCAGAGGGTTGATACATGGGTATGGTTGGAGGATGGTACCTTGAGTGCCTCGGTGGTTCATTTCCTTGTCTTGGTGGACTATCGGGAACGTTTATTGGATAGTGTCTACTTCCGGGGTAGTACACAGGTTTGGTCAAGTCATGCTCTACATCTTGGTCAAAGTAAGCCTCATAATAACCATCACTCATGTTATCCTCAGGGTAAGGTTCGGCGATTCCGGCTTCTTTTGCCTTTCGTACATAGTTCTCCATCCAATTATTGAATGACATCTACATTATGGGTGGTTTAGAATGTGGAGGGAAAGAAAATGTTACCAGCCTATCTTATCTCTAAAACAAATAATCAATTATTTCCTATACTTGGATCGAAGCTTGGGTATTGTTTCATGATACCCAATTCTCTAAGATTGATGGCTCCGATACCAACCTGTCACACCCCCATCTTAGGCCTAGGAGTGCGACCCAACAGTTGGTACCACATTTGTATATAAATCAGAGTTATGTTCAGTTAGCGGAAGACTTTATAACTTGTGGATCAAAGTTGTAATATTATAAAAGACAGGATTATAAAAGATTCCCGTTTTAAGTTCAAAAGATTATTTGTTTTATCATTACAAAACCACCATTTACATTTTTAAAGTTTCAAACAAAAGATCCGAGCCATCGGATTTAAATATAGCACTTCGACACTCCAAGTGCTAATCTTGGTCACCTACAAAATGTAAATAAAATAAGTCAGCAACGAATGCTGGTGAACACGCTGACGCTAAAATATTTTCTTTTACTTTATTACCCCTCGAGACTACGCCTACCTCGGCCCAACGTGGCTTAGGAATAACAAAGTCAAATAACACATTTATAAACTCGAGTCTCTACACTAGGTCACCTCAGCAAACACCGCAGCGTTCGACTTAGTTAAGTGTCCGTAAGTATAGACATGGTCGTGCTTCATATAGGAACGCGTCCTACGACCAGGCATGGTGCGATGTGCCCACCACGTACTACCACATATGTAAGGATCCAGACAAACGTATACTACAGCCTGAGGGCTAGGCTAATACTCTTATTTATAACGGTTTTAGGAACACGTAGTTCCTTGTAAACAATTTTCATATAACGTGTTTGACTCGTTTGAAAATGAGTTTGTAAAAGTTTGGGGGCGTATTCACCTTATCGCTTTGGGATCGGCTTCAACACCGTCCGAGGGTCTTTCCCTTGCTATCTCGCACCTATAGTACGAGTATAACCATTTGTTAGTCGGACATACAATCCGGCTTAAGACCTTTAGTCTTATTTTATAACTCTACCTCGATGAACCTTTAGTTCATAGATCTCTTTTTACTTAAAAACCTTTAGTTAAAAGTAATTATAAACCTTTAGTTTATTTATAGAAACCCGACATTTCTTCTTCTCAAATAAACATATTCTTTTCTTTTCTTATTTAAGAATACTCATTATTACTTAAATAATATTTTCATAACAAAGAATATATATATATTTGCACACATATATATTTATCTATCACAACATATCTTTTATTCTTTCTTTGTTATGTTTTCTTTTCTTTTATCGAGGTATCAAGTATAACCTCGACTTAAGATTTAAGCCTTTATAATAATATTTTATTATTATATTCATTTGCGTTAAGTCTTACCTTTAAAGGCTTATGAAAACCCTAACGATTCGAGCAGCACTCCAACGCCGCTTTACTTCTCAATCAACTCTTTTCTCGACACGCAAATCAACGAACACCAATTTTCAACACTCCTTGACACGCTTCTCGGGACTCATCGCCATGATAACAAACGCCTTCTCGGTATGTGGGTGGAGGGTGGCACGAACTTCGAGGAAAATGTTGGCACGCAAATCGAGGAATCAGGGCACGCTTATCGAGGTGGATCGAGGGTGTGATTATAGGATTGTAGAGAGATGTTAGAGAGAGAGAGTAGATCAGCTGAATTTGGTGTGTCAAATGGAGATCCCAGACTTGCTATTTATAGGCAATATCTGGGATCCCATCGCGGTACGCGACGGCGTCCTGGGCACCCGTCGCGTAGCGTGACGTAGCCTTCCGCAGTCACAACGTAGGCCTGCCCACGTGTCGCCACGTGGCAGACGGTGTGCCACGTGTTGGACGACGTGCCACGTGTGGCCATGTGGAGGGACACGTGGCGACCGGTGTGCCACGTGTGGCCACGTGGCAGGCCGCACGTCTCGTTGTCAGACACCCCATCGCGATACGCGATGGGTCTCTCTTCTGATCCATCGCGTAGCGATGGGTCAGGAAATCTGAATTTTTATTTTTAACCCTCAGGTTTGGAATTTGGCAATTTTAGTCCCTAGACTTTGAAAAGTTTACATTTTAAACTCGAATTTTTCTCGATGTTACAAAAACAATTCATGTAATACACCATATTATATATAAGATAAAAATATATGGTTTGATGTCATAAATTTTTTTATTAATTTGTGTGGTCTGATGGCTAATTGAATTACATAACATATTTCTTTTGGTTTTGGTATTTGTTTGCTTTGCGCGAGATCGAGTATGACATTTTGGCTTATTTTATTTTCTTTATTTATTTATTTATTTAATTTTTCATGTGTTTTGTCTGTATATCACAGTTCTTTTTCAAGTTTTGTTTACTTTGTTTTCTTTACGTTAAATAAAATCATTTGGCGAAATTATTTTTTTTGTTTAATTTCGATACCATAACTGGTCTAAGCGATACCGACCGAAATTGCATTGACTTAATGCTGAAATGCCTGTGTTTTTTGTATTTCTTTTTAATTTATATATGTTAATTAGACTAAATTATTTCTTTAGATTATTTCCGGTAGCGTCACGAACCAAACCGACAACACCTAAATTTGTATCGCTTTTATCATAAGTTGTGCGCGTACCAATAGTGTTTCAGTCGTTCGCATATTTATTACTTCAACTTAGTGTCGGTATCGTACTAACTTAATCGATACAGCTTAATCTAATTATTCAGGACATAATATGTCCTAATATGGTCGATTAAGACATGTTTTCTATTTTTATCCATAAAAAACTATTCCCACCACTATCTCCCGCCCCTAATTTTCACTTTTCTTTCCCCCACACACACACCATGGAATTTAAATATCGTCAAACATGTATCCAACTATCTCCACTCTCTGGCTTTCAATATGTTCAAGAGTGAAACTTCTACGCCCTTACGAACCGCCGTACCAATCATCCACATGTCTCACCAAATCGCACCACCGTCGCACAAGCTCCGTCAATATCGTCATCGCACCTGCATCAACATCATCACCGTAACCACTGTCGCACCACCTCCTTCACATCGGTGGAAATTGTTCTATAGGTCTGTTCAATCTATTTTCCGATTTATATAATTGATTGCACGTTTTTTGTTTAGTTTGGGTTAAACCTTCCTGTTTACTTGAACTTGTAATTTCACAAATGAGATATTGGGTTAGCTTTATATATTTTATTTTATTTTATTTTATTTTCTTGCATTTTTTAAGTATCAACTTCATGGGTTAGGTTTATAATTTTATTTTGGGTTTTAATAGCTTTACTTTAATACTTTCCTAGTATAAAATTCATGGTTATTTTAACATTAGACTTTTGCAAAGGTGAAGGATCGTGCCATTAATTTGCTAACCAATCAAAGCGAAAATAGACGTAGATGGTTAAAATTGGTTGGTCAGAGAAGAATCAGTCAATAACGTCAATATTATCCCAACAACTTTTAGGCGTTTATAAATATGAAAGAAATTCCAAAGGCGAGTCGTGGTGGAAAACATGGCTGGAAGTTCATCACCAAGATGGATGTACGTTATTTAATTGTATAAAATACTTAATTTGAGTATTAGTTTTATTATCTTATGATGTTTTTCATTAAGTGCAATAATATAGCAAGGATAGAAAGAAATGCACAAAAGCAAGCACATTAATGTTGGATGGTATAGACATTCTCCTTTATTAAAGATTGTACTTTTTTAGGTTTTAAGGTGTATTTCTATTGCAAAAACTTGGTCTTATCATTGCTCTCTCTGTTGAAGCTTGGTATAATGTGTTGACTTCTTTTTTATGTTTCTTCATATCGTTTCTAACAATGTTATAACAAATAAGCAGCTAATGCATATTTGAGATATATTTTTTTATTGTATTTTAAAAATTAAACATGTTTATGAACGAGAAATTCTAATGCACTCAAAAATCACAAAGGTGGCCAAGTTGTTACACATAGGATTCGTAATTACTCCTATGCTACAAAGGTATGTATGTTAACCAAATTTTATTCATAGCTGTAACACTATTTATTAAAAGTTACAATTTGGTTTCTTTTAGGTGCAATATCAATCCTATCAGTTTAACAAATTTATTATGAGTCTGTACATTCAAATAAGAATGCATTTATTCTAATATACTATTTGCTATTTTGTAGAGCTACAAAACGCTAAGACATAATTATGTCCGACAATTGATTGTAGCAACAAAAATAAAAGTCAGAAGACATTAACGTGCTAGGTTGGAGATATTTTCTTTATGGAATAGAAACTAGAAAAAAACTCTAGTGGTTGCATTTGTAAACACCAAAGGACAATATTGTATTGTGTTTGGATAACTTGTATATATATGGTTTGACCAATTATTTGGTTTAGAATGACATGGTATTTGAGATTTTTTGTATGTTAAAGGAATATATTATTGACTAACATGATGTGGTATCATGGACTAATTTGTAGTCATTAAAAATGTCTTATTTAGGACCGAATTAGAAAATAGTCGAGAACCTTAAAGGAATGTATTTAGGACAAAATATAATTAATTTGAAGGATTGTTTTTCTATCTCTAATGAAACATAGATACTAGAATATTATAGTATGTGAGACTGACATTTAGTCTCAAAATAAAGTATTAGGGACTGAAATAACATGGTATCACGTGACAAATTGAGGACTGACTTTTATGTATTGGAGACTAACTGTTAGTCTTCGTTAGTGTCATGCAATGGGGACTGATTTTTAGTTACTAAAACCACTATCTAGGACTAGGCATCTGTCACTCGTCAGCGACTGACAAATCAGTCCCCAATAAGCATTAGGTACTGATTATGGAGTATCAAAGACTAGTTTTTCAGTCCCAAAAACTAATCTTTTTTGTAGTGATCAGCAAGTAACGAAAATTATATATGAATTTAGCATCAAAGGATTGAGTTGTAGAAAAACTACAACTACCATGATAATTATATAACCTATTTTTTCCTTTTTATTAAGCCCCTTCTCTATTTTAACCGTAGTCACTTATCAAAACCGACACAGAACCACCCAACCTGAACTCAATTACCGAGCCTGACTCAAAGTCACCCAAAAACTGAGTAACAAAACCCGAAATACATGAACCCAATTAAAGTATAAGGCTACTGAAACTTGATCCTATGTAGTCCCAAACCTGATTCGGGTCAGCTTTGGTTATCTATTACCGGGTGTTATAGGTAACCGATTAACGGGTCGTGTTGTGGTTTTGGGTATTGTTTTGTCAGTTTTCAAGCTACTTCAGGCCAGGTTCCGGTAAGTTGGATGTTGTTTACTTACATTTCTTGTGGGTTGAGGTTAAAAACCGTAATTGAGTTCGGATCGGGTAGGTCAAACATTCTTACTCAAGCTATGAGTTTCATATTCCCTTTTTTATCTTAACCCGGTGTCGTTTTAATCGTAATCGAATAACAGAACTGACCCGAAACAACTCGTTCTAAACTCAGTTACCGAGCCAGACCCAACTAATTAAACATATACAGTTACATGTTATGACATCATAGTTCTTTATATAGAGTTGGTAATAGCTTACTCAATTCACCATGTGTAAATATATATGTACATAGCATACACATACATGTATGCCATAAAATTTATAAAGACGAATGGTAGATAGTTTACCTTTATATTACTGTGTCAAAGAACTGTGCACAATGCCAAACGAATCACATTAGTGTATAAACATTTGAACTTTTACACATATGGGACAAAAGTGAAAGTGAATCAGCCCTAAATAATAATGTAACTTGTGTTCTCTACAGGGAAATCATATAATAGATTAGCATTATGAAATAGCAAATAGTAATCAAAACCCCCTAAAACTAAACATAAAATGAAATTTGCATGACATGGAAGCTCTCTCTATCCTCGTCTGAATATCCCAAACCCTATAAACCACAATCAATCTTCTTTACAGAGCATATCAAAATAAACCTTGCCAATCGACATTATTTAGAATTCAGGTTCACTATTAATTTATTAATTTAAAAGTTAAGAACTTATATACCTTAATAATGTAACATCAAAATCCCTAAGTATATCCATACACCTAAACTGCATAGAACTGAATGATGATAATCATAAACTGAAGCGAGTGTGGAAGATGAAGATGGTACTTCTATGTTTCGAACTCCATCGACGTCGCAGGTAGGTTTTTGACCAACGCCGTAGTCTCAATATTAAAGAAATCGTTGCAGTTCAAGAACTACTGTGAAACGCTTAACCCTAGCACATCATGGTGGACAGAGTAAGATGATAAAAAAGCAAGGGGATGGATCATGAAAGTAGTAGATGTCATGTGGTGGCAGGTGGTCAGGCGTGGATCCGACATGGAAGAACACGTCCAATAACATGTGTACACAAAACAGAGCATTGCATGCCTGTACACAACATGCTTTATTAATAGTACAACTAGTATTTAGGACCCGCGCGATGCGGCGGGCATAAAAAAGTCATAAAAAAATCAAGTAAAATCAATCGGTCGTTTTCCAAACTATGCACGGACTTTTTCCTTAAAGCCCACATTGTGTGCGACTACTCTTATCAGTATGAACTTAACAGACTTAGTTGGACCCAATTCTAGTAAAATTGAGATAACGACCCATAACTAAACAAACGCAATTTACCTAACTATACTATCATCATCTAAGGAAAAAGAAACCAACTAGAAAAAGAGTTGTAAACAAATGAATTTAATCGATTATTATAGTTAAAAAATGTTGCTTTAAATGTATGCATCTCCACAGTTGGGCTAGTTGGCATCTCTATTTTCTCTATCGAGCTTAAAATTTGGAAGACGACTGCTTATGAAGCATGAGGTTTAGGTGCGTGTAGAAAGATAAACCAGCTAGAGCCGCACCAAAGATTATGGTTGACCTTGTTAGGATTTCTGAAGGCTTTGGGCTAGTTTTGGGCTTTGGCTCAAATTGATGACAAGGAGAACAAGGACTTGGCCCGTTATTGTTTCTTGTTAGTTAAGCCTTTAACCCTAGTTTTATATCTATATATACCCATGCTATGTAATTGTAATCTTTGCACCTTAATAATGAAATAACCTAGTTGCAGCCCGTGGATGTAGGTCCCCCACTGGGACCGAACCACGTAAAAATAATTGTGTCGTTTGTCATTTATTTTTCTGTTTACTGTGTGTATAACCGTGTGCTTGTTCGTGTGTTGTTCCGCTGCGCCGCTTTGTTCCTAACAAGTGGTATCGGAGCTTTGGCTCGTAACACACGGTTCGTTGCAATGGTTACGGTTTCGCAAGAGGTTTTGGTTTGAATCTGTTTTTGGCGATTAGGGTTCAGTGGGTCCGTCACCCTGAAGTTCAAAAGGTTTTAAGGCTCACAAGTTCATCAGTTTTAAGGGTGTGGCCTATTGTCGGCTAGGATTGCCGACTGAGTATGTCGTCGGAAAACCGAGATACTAGTTCGAGTGACCAAGGTTCCTTGGATGTCATCGGAAAACGAAACAGGTGGTTAACTGTTTGTGTTGTGAGGGCAGGGTTTGTGATCAGTTTCGCTGGGTTTAAGTCGCCGGAATGAGGAAATCATCGATGGCGTTTATTGCCGAGCGCGAGATCGAACTCAGTGGCTTGGCGTATTTTTGCAACATAGTGGCCAGCGACTAGTACGTGGTCTATGTGACAGGAACTGATTATTATAAAACAAGTTGTTGGCATATATATTCTTTTGTCTTGGGAAACGTGCAATCCAAAGGAAAATGGTTTGAATTCTCTTGTTTGTTTTCGTATAGAAAAAAAAAAAGAAAGGATGATCTTTTTTTGTTTTGTTTTGTGAAAAAAAATAAGATTTTTTTTAATTGCGGTAGTACCGTGTTGAAACTTTTGAAGCCGCCGATTAGGGCTTGGTTAAAAAACTCTTGGATTCGTCATGTAAAAGTTTTAGTTCCATCTCTCAAGTTCGGGTTTAACTATTAATTATCAACCGTGAAATTGGGGAACCGGGCTATGTGAAAGTCAACATTCGGGTTAGATTTGTCTGCAGGGGATAGTCTAAGGTAACTGTTTACAGTTTATTTATAGTTACTTGATTTATTGGTTTTTGTAGGAACAAATCGGTTTGATTGACAGTGTTTAGTAGAACAACCGTCAAGTCAAGTTCTGGCCCGTGCCCTTGTTGTGTCTGTTCACTGTTTCCGATTTGTTCTCGTTTGTTTTTGTTATAACTGAAGATGATATGTTTATGATCGGAATGTTTGGCGATTTGGTTGATTGGGTTGCCATGGGAACTTGGATGTGGTACTGATATGCGGGAAACCATGAGAAAATGGAACCAGTGGGTGCGCTGGTAATGACATAAGCAAAAAAAGGGGTTAGTGTCAAGTCATGTGAACTATTGCTCATATGATCTTTCGATTAGGGTTTGCGTTAACTGATCGTGTGTACGGTCATAGAACCCTTGGTACTGCTTACTTTCCGTTGAAATCTTAACTGTTGTTATAACCATTTGCCTATTAGCTGGTCTGGAATTTTGAAGTTATTCTTGTTCGATGGTGATAAGTGGTTCGACATTTTAGGGGAATATTTTGTACTGATACTAGGTGAAGTTTTTCGCTAGGGAAGTAAAAGTGGAGATTCAATTCATGAGTGTTGTTTTGGCATGGGTTGTGATAACAAAGACAGTGGGAGCTGAGCATAGTTTGACTTATTGGTGGTGCATGAAGGTGTGGGACATTCTTTAGAGTTAATGTCCATTGATGGTAAATTATGCTTCTGAGAATGTGTCGGTGGTGATGCGTTGGGACTCAGTGGAAGACATTGAAGATTCTTGGGTTTGAGATTCTGTTTTGCTTCATTTTCTTGTTACCTACTTCAATGAAGCATCAGTGAATCTATTATTTAAGACTTTTCTGGAGTTGTAAAAGTCTTGGCTCGCTGCGTCAGGTAGAGCTAAATGGTTTCGTATTAAAAGCATGAATCCTGGAGCCACAAGGATGTCAGCTTGAGCGTATTCAGAGGTTTAAACCTTGACGAGGATTTGGTAACAGTGGGAGCACGGGGGTGTTCAAGTACAGTTACATAGTGACGTTGGGGTTTTGAGACCGGAATTTCGAATGAAAATTCTCTCTTTGGTGCTTGCTGTATTAGGAGAGTGTTCTTTCTTCTGGAAGTCACTGAAGCCGGTTGTGTGAGTAAGTAGGTGTCGGTTGAGATTGAAGATGAGTCGATGGCGGGCTTCATCATGACTGGGTCTGTGATGACCATATTGGAGCTAGGGCGTTTCAATGGGCCTTTCGGGAAACTGATGCAAAGACCGGATACTGCAACTAGGTGGTTTGTATTGTTGAAATCTTAGCTTGTTCATGAAGAACTGAATACTAGGAGAACTTCTTTTGTTGAAGTTTTAGTTTGTTCTTGGAACTAGAGGCTTGATGGATTTTTGTTATTAAAGATTACTAGAGTTACTGGGTATTGGTTTTCTTTGGATGGCTATTGCGGTTTGTGCAAAGCCTTCAAGTGGGAGATTGTTAGGATTTGTGAAGGCTTTGGGCTAGTTTTGGGCTTTGGCTCAAATTGGTGACAAGGAGAACAAGGACTTGGCCCGTTATTGTTTCTTGTTAGTTAAGCCTTTAACCCTAGTTTTATATCTATATATACCCATGCTATGTAATTGTAATCTTTGCACCTTAATAATGAAATAACCTAGTTGCAGCCCGTGGATGTAGGTTCCCCGCTGGGACCGAACAACGTAAAAATAATTGTGTCGTTTGTCATTTATATTTCTGTTTACTGTGTGTATAACCGTGTGCTTGTTCGTGTGTTGTTCCGCTGCGCCGCTTTGTTCCTAACAGACCTTAGGACATTGAGACAATAATCACACAAAATTGGAGTTATTGTTGCTAAGCATAAATTACTAAAGTTAAAGCAATTCAAATGTTAAAGGAATAAAAGATACATATAATACAATGGTGAAGGTAACGTAATAATCCAATGTAATTTGGGTTTAAACAATAGCTTAACTTAATGTTAAAGTTAAACGGGTAAAAAGACATATTTAACTCGATGCTCGTTTATAACCACTTGCACATTCAAATCATATATTTATAAATCATAATACGCTAGTGATGAGATTTATAATCTCATTATGGAACCTATACATTCAATTAACCCTGTTTTATACCTGATCGTTTACAACTCTATGGTCGTAAAATAAATATCTCTTATCAAATGTTCCTGGTGTGATCCGTCCCATAGCTGAAGTTCCCACTGATAGTCACAGGATATCCCGATTTGTGCCATCAATTGGTGACATACAGATCCCAAAACGGTTTCAAACCCCAAATATGAAACTGGTTTTGGATAATTTAGGGTTCTATCGATGGAATAAGGGGATAACAACAGTCGCCGTAAAAATCCCCCATCATCAACCGGAGGTAACAACCGTCACCTTATAAAGCCCGAAACATCGAAAGTGAAATCATTAGCAGGTGAAATACTACCACGATAGGTGACCGCCGTTGCCTAGGGTTCCTAAATGAAACTTGCCAACAATCAATCGGAGCCACAACACCACCATCGTACCTCCACCACCTAAAAGACAATCATTTTCGCGTAGGGTTCGTAAATGGAACCCGACACAAAGAAGAATGTGTGGAACTAGTTGCAAAGCTTGTGTTAACAGTGGGCCGAGGAGAGAACTAACACGTAGCAATAGACTGCAACACCTGGCAGCCAAAAATGAGAAGAAAACGTACAAAAGAGAGACACATTTAGAAACACAATCCTCCCACTTTTATTATTATATAAATGTAATTTCGGTACAGAATCGGTACCAAGTTTTAAGTTTTTCGGTATCGGTATTTTCCGAATTACCGGTACCAAAGCTTGCACGAAATACCGGTATCGAACGGAACATTTCAGTACTGGTACCAGTACCAAATATTAAGGATTTTCGGATAGGCTCATACCTAATAATCATAATAAAAGATGATCATAGAAATGTCAAATTTGTATATAAATCATCTCCATATACAGTTGCAGATTTTTCATTTTAGGAAGGTCAAATATGTATCTAAAATGGCATATGCTATATACAACTGATATAATGCAAAAGTAATAAAGAACTTTCTAACAAACCCTAGCATCACAATAATGAAAGATGAGCAGCTAAAAGATAGAAATATGTGATTAGTCCAGATTGCATCATCAAATCTTATATATAAACTGACAAGCCAAATATCAAGTTCATGAGTAAATGATCGGAATGACAAAATATATGAAAAAGAGAAATTATCCTCCTATACGAAACCCTAATAAGAGGTAGGTTGGGAGATGAAGAAAGGCCAAAAACAAACGGGGAGGGAGGGAGAGAGAGAGAGAGCAAAAGAAGGCCCACAATCGGATATAGGTGGTGATGATTACTGAGTAGTCGATGTCAATGGTAAACGCTGGGAAGTGGATGGAACTTGTCGGTGGTATAGTTGGGGTATAGTGGAGAAGGAAAGGGAATTGAGGGGGTGTTTGGCCTAGCTTTTTTAACAAAGCTTATAGTTTATTTTGCTATTTTTTTTACAAAATAAACTTAACTTGGTGTTTGGTTTAGCTTTTTAAGCTTATGCTTATTAGCTTATATAAGATCATTTGAAAAGGCTTATTTAGCGATGGTTTTTTAGTTTATTTGATAAAGCTTATTTGTTTAAGGGTGTAAATTACTCATGTATCCTCAAATGGTGGTGGATTAGTAATTATTACTCTAACAAATTAAAAATTGTTGGATTTAATAACTTATTAAGACACATAATTAACTTGTGGAATATAAGCTAATCCAAAAACTTAAAAAAAGCTTATCAAATAATAGAAAAAAAAGCTATAAGCTAAATTTATATATAAGCATAATGTCACGGAGTTATTTCTTTGACTCTCGTGCGGCCTTAGAACTTCGTCTAAGTAAGCCCTTGTGGTTTGTTGTTGGCGAGTTTTTGGGCAGCGGAAGTCTTGGATTAGCAATGTGGGCTTCTTGTAGTTACTTGAACACAAGTATACAAGACTAAGTGTTTATATTGCTGGAAATATTAGTACAAAGGGAGTTATGCTTACAAGCGTCTTGGGTGATCTCAAATGAGACCCCATGTCACCTATTTATACTAATACACCAAGACCAAGGCCTATTTATACTAATACACCTAGATTACTCCATACAAAAGATCTAGTTAAGATTTCTAGAGATTTCCTGCATCTTGAAGCTTCTTCATAAGCCTATAAGTGTCTTGGTTCTTCCGGGTCGATGTAGCACGTACTAGGCTGTTCCGGAGAGTTCCGGAGGGTACCGGGCTGTTCCATACGCATCCGGGTTGTTCCGGAGAGTTCCAGAGTGCACCGGGCTGTTCCGGAGAGTTTCGGAGCGTACCGGGCTGTTCCGGATAGTTCCGGAGAGGACCGAGCAGTTCCGGGATGTTCCGAATCGTTCTTGAGTCTTCCGAGCTGCTCTAGTTTGTTCTGGATTATTCCGGGCAGCCCTTGATGCTTCTTTGGAGTTCCGGAATGATCCGGATGACGCAAAAAAACGTTGTTTAATTTGGTGGTGCGTGACATCCTCCCCCACCTGATTTCGCAACGCCCTCGTTGCGAGTCTTCGGCCTTTTTATGAGTCGTAGTGCAGAGATGGTTTTTCTTTGTCGAATTTCCGCCTCCATTGGTGCGGTGTAAACTTGTTTTCCCTTCGTCAGGTAAAGGGCATTTAAGCTTGTTGCTACGGAAACGTTTGATCTGTGAAAGAACTCCATTCCGAGTACAATGTCGTAGTCATCGAGTGGAGCCACTGAGAAATCAATTCTTCCTTGCCATGATCCGATTGTGGCTCTTACATTCCAATCTTTCCCGACTATCGGTTGTGCGTCTCCGTTAGCACCTTTGATCATTCCATCTGTTTTTGTTATTTTTAGACCAAGTTTCCGTGCTATCTCTGGGTTCATAAAGTTGTGGCTTGCTCTTGTATCCACTAATGCCTTAGAATGTCTTCCATTTATTTCGATTGTCACGAACCGAAGTCCTTTTCCTTCTGAGTTCATGTTGATTTGTGGGTTTGAATCTGCCATTTGTAGACGTTTCCCACTTGTTTCACGCATTGCATTCAAAACTTGAAGTTGCATTGCCCCAAGTCGAACCTCCTCAGTCTCGTTTGGTTCTTCATCAACTTTTACAACAGCGTTCAAACTGTTTTTCTTTGGGCAATAGCGTGGATTATGCGGCCCATCGCATATAAAACATGCCTTGGTGTAAGGTTCGTTGGCGATTTGGAGTGGTTTCCGGGTTTCCTCCTTCCGGAATTGGGTGTTGTTGGGCTTGGCTCCCCCAACCTTAGTGTTGTCTTGGTTGACAACGTTGTTTCTTGCTGGTCGAGTCTCACTTCGATCATGCAAGGACTCGGCAGCAATGATGGCAGATGATGAGTCTTGAACGTTTCGACGTTCGACCTCATTTTTAGCCCAATATTGTAAGCCATCCATGAAGTTCGCCAATGCTTCCCCAGGTGTAATATCCGGAATTTCGAGCATAAGGGTAGTGACTTCATCGATGTAATCTTTGATTGTACCCTTTTGCTTAAGATTAGGAAGACGAATTCTTGCTTCGTATTGGGTTTTTTTCCGGATAAAACTGGCGTTTGAATTCTATAATGAAAGCTGCCCAAGTGGTGATGGTGCACGTACCTTGTTCGATTTCTTTGCTCTTGCGTCTCCACCATAACGCAGCAGTGTCTTTCAAGTATAGGGTTGTCGTAGAAATCTTTTTAGCATCATCAATAATGTCTACGCCCTTAAAGTATTGTTCGACTTCCCAAAGAAAGTTGTCCACAGCCCGCGCTTCTCGTTTTCCAACGAACGACGTTGGTTGGGGAACTTTAACCTTCGTGGGAGTGTTGTTGCTCGTGCTAGCAACTCCATTTCCTACGGCCATCTTGAGAACATTAACTTCGCCTTGTAAAGTCTTGTAGAAATCGTGGCAAACTGAAAGCTCTTTTTCAATATTCTCCATGTTTGTTTTGAGTTGACCCAGCTCGTGCATAATCATTTCTTTCATATCGTTTCGCATGACTGCGATGACAGCTCTGAAGTTTTCTTCTAATTCAACGATGTCACTACTCAATGGTTCAACTTTCTGTAGTGATTCGTTGGTGTGCCCCTTGAATATGTCGAATTCTGCTTGGAGTGCGTCAACATGGGTTTTGTATTCCACCAGTGACGTCTCCACCTCTTCGACGCGATTCTCTACGCCTGCTATGAGTTCCTTTGCAGACTTCTTTCCTTTCTTCGTCTCATCTCCAGTGGTGTAGAGAGTACCTTCGGGTTTTGATTCGGATGCCATCCCGATGAATCGACGTGCTCTGATACCAACTGTCACGGAGTTATTTCTTTGACTCTCATGCGGCCTTAGAACTTCGTCTAAGTAAGCCTTTGTGGTTTGTTGTTGGCGAGTTTTTGGGCAGCGGTAGTCTTGGATTAGCAATGTGGGTTTCTTGTAGTTACTTGAACACAAGTATACAAGACTAAGTGTTTATATTGCTGGAAATATTAGTACAAAGGGTGTAATGCTTACAAGCGTCTTGGGTGATCTCAAATGAGACCCCATGTCACCTATTTATACTAATACACCAAGACCTAGAGAGTTCTATTCTAGATTACTCCATACAAAAGATCTAGTTAAGATTTCTAGAGATTTCCTGCATCTTGAAGCTTCTTCATAATCCTAGAAGTGTCTTGGTTCTTCCGGGTCGATGTAGCACGTACTAGGCTGTTCCGGAGAGTTCTGGAGGGTACCGGGCTGTTCCATAAGCATCCGGGGAGTGTCTTGGTTCTTCCGGGTCGATGTAGCACGTACTAGGCTGTTCCAGAGAGTTCCGAAGTGCACCGGGCTGTTCCGGAGCGTACCGGGCTGTTCCGGAGAGGACCGAGCAGTTCCGGGATGTTCCGGATCGTTCTTGAGTCTTCCGGGCTGCTCTAGTTTGTTCTGGATTGTTCCGGGCAGCCCTTGATGCTTCTTTGGAGTTCCGGAATGATCCGGATGACGCAAAAAACGTTGTGTAATATGGTGGTGCGTGACAATAAGCTTAAAAATAAAAGCTAGGCCAAACACCCCCTGAATAGGATGGAAGAGATGTGCCATAAATCAGGATTATGCATCAAGAGCTTGTACACTATGCATCAAATATCCCAACATAGATGAATAGTGATATATACTCACAAAATGAATCCTCTATATATATATATATATATATATATATAATTAGCTACAGTAGAATGTGTGAGTAGGGGTGAACTTGCTTTTTAAATATACTAGTAGATGCCCACGCGATGCGGCGGGATCCAAAAACGGCTCGCAGTACGACAATGTTTCAGATCAAGTATAATGGACCCTTCAAGTTGAGGCGGTAGGTTGTGCTGACTCGGGTTGGAACATTGCGTCATCAATTAAAAAAAACACAAATTTTATAAACATTGTTTAAACATCGTAAAGGAATGGTACAATTTCAAGTTTAATTAGCAATTATGCATAAAATATGAACAACTGCTTAGTCTGTTTTGCATCAACTGTGTTGCGATAATTTCAATTTATTTCAATGCACACTAAAGAAAAGAAAAGCACAATCCAATTAGGTAGATTTTCACACACATATGTATGCATGTATGTTGTGTCAACCCCATGATTTATTGGAACAATAGCTATAGAGTTGAAGGCACCTACATACACCTTTGAATATAGCATATAATCAACCCTATTGAAATAAATCCAAAATTAAGCTACATGCAAATTAATTAACAAAGTTATATCAGTATAAACTAATAAAATCTAATATGATGGAAAAGGGTATAATAAAAATAAATTATTTGAAAATGACATCCGTAAAACTTGTTTTTCAAATGAGTTTTTATCTTAAATAATATATTAATAATTATAATATTACCAACGATCCAAAATTTGAACCTAAAAGTCCACTTTTCTAAACTAAAACTAATCCTTATACACATATAACATGATGTTATTATACTACACCATCATAAAAATAGTTATATCAAAATTAGGGTCGAGATACTGTATAATAATGCCTTAACGTACGATAGGTACGCGAGACGCTTAAAGGCAAAACCTAAAAACGCACAAAAAACGCTCAACCAAAACCTAAAACGCTTAGCCAAAACCTAAAACGCTCAAAACGGTTTCGTGAAAAAAAGTAAAATATTGATCGATTAACGATCAAAAGCTATTTTTTCGGTGAACTAATGATTAATTAGATATTTATTGACGATTTCGAGATGTTGTGATGTGATTTCATTGATCGATTTCGTGCAAAAAGCGGATTTGTGTACCTATGGTATGGTACGATAATCTATTATTGTATTGGATCTTTTCCTATTAAAATTAAATATCATTAATACAGAATAGTTATTAACTTTATGCTTATATCAAGGTCCCCATATTTTTCTTTCTTTTTTGCGTTAAAGAGATTCATATTTATTTAATGATTTTCAACTAATCAGTTGGATTAAGTAAAATAATTGTAATCCCTTTGTAGCTTGGTCTCAAAAATACAATAGTTTTCTTTTAATTGCTATAGTAGTGTCATTTGACTAAATACAGATAGAATTTAGATGAGATGTTTTATAAATCTCCATGCTTTTGATTGTCAAAATTACTTAACGAAGGGAAAAAAAAGAAATACTTGACATTAAACCAAATAAAGCCCGAGCATAATACCATGTTGGCCTCAATAATCTAACAATTCATCAAAAAGTAAAAAAACGTTTTGCAAACGTGACACTTGATTTTGGTGTTTGCAAATATAAACTCTTCAGATATTAAACAAGATGTTGCTAAATAAGTACAAGACTTGCAAACAATATGCCCATAGCTCAAAGCATATGAATGAAATGCGGTGTTCTGGTGACAAGAAATTAAAATACAACATAAATAAAGATGCATTCAGTCTACAAGATTAATTAAGTTCAGATCATTATCATACCAAACAAATCGGCAAGTGAGATTGTACTCCAAGCTTGCATAACCTGGAAGAACTGATCTCAGCACTAGGGATGAGCATGGGATGGTACTGGTACCGACCGGTACCGATTCCGATTTTCCCGATCCCGAAAATTGGAAATTCTTGGTACCGGTACCGAAATATTCGGTTCGGTACCGGTACCGGGATAGTACCGGTACCGAGAGTAAAAAATCGGGAAATACCGGTGCCGTACCGTACCGGTACCGGTACCGTACCGATCCCAAAACTTAAAACTTTGGTACCGATTCGATACCGACGGTACCAAATCGGTACCGATTTCGGTACCGGTACTGATACGGTACCGGTACGGTACCGGTACCGATTTCGCTCATCCCTACTCTACTCAGTACACACTATTTGAACCTGCAACTTGGACTTAACGTTTATCTCATTAATATATATGTGCACCTACAACTAGAGGTGCACAAATCGGTTTTTTTTTAAAAACCGGTTCGGTTATTAACCGGACCGGTTTTTTTCGTCCAGGAAAAAAACCGGTTCGGTTAATAACCGGACCGGTTAATAACCGGTTTTTTTGTAAGAAAACCATAACCGGTCAAACCGGTTTGGACCGGTTTAGGAACCGGTTAGAACCGGTTAATAAACCGGTTTTATTATTAACCGGTTTTTTAATAACCGGTCTAACCGGTTAACCGGTTTTTTTTTTTTTTTTTTTTTTTTTAAATAACCATTATTTTTTCACAGTATAAACAAACCGGTAACTACAAGCATTAAATCGTTATCGCATATTCGTAACTCAAAAATACATAACTTTCATTTATAGCCTTTACATTAAAAATACAAACATTAAATCGTTATCGCATATTCGTAACTCAAAAATACAAACATTAAAGAATGCTTAGACACGATTACATTAACAACTTACTGTTTCTTACTCATTATTTTCATCGCTACCCGATCCCGAGCTATTCCTTAGGTAATCGTCGTACGCGGCTTCTTCATCGGTCATTGGTTGAGTGTGTCCTTGATTGACCTCGTCTTCATACAAGCCCGCCTCATAGTCCATTTCCCCCTCGAGTGAGCGTTGATGTTGTGCCCTATCTAAAGAGTCCAAGTAATCCTTGTAGCAAATAGACATCTCTACAGCTGGTGGAGTGAGTCGAGTCCTCCTAATCGATATAACCCTGCCAGAAACAGAAAAAGCAGACTCCGAAGCTACCGTGGAAGCTTGGACCGTTAGTAAATCTTTGGCCATGGCGGCGAGGATCGGAAACTCATCCTCCTTACCTCTCCACCAAGCCAGCAAATCAAGACTTCTAAATTCATCTGGAGTCATGTGTTTCACAAAGTTGGTACCACCATACCTTCCAAGTTCACTGCTTGGGGTGTTTACCTTTTGACGTTTACCGGCGTCTTCCCAAATCATGTAGTACATCCCCATTTCAAGGTCGGTTTGGGATTGGGATTGGGCAACAGCTCTTAACGAGTCATGAATTTGGGAAGACGACCCGTATTTTGTAAGGTAAACATCATACATGTTTGCCAAGGTGGTGTTGAAAGCATTCTTTAAAGTTTGGTTATAATAGGGGTTTTGATCGTCGTTTAACTCTAGCTCGTCACAAATTTTTTCTATTAAAGCTTCAACACCACCAACATTTATGCATGGGTTTAACGCAGCAGCACATGTCAAAACAGCGGGTAGTTGTTGAAAATATTTTCTAAATTTTTCTTTCATTTTTACACCCATATCAAAATAAGGTGCACCCCTGCAATGAAGTTCACCCAACTTTGTGCACATGACAGCAATTTTTGGTAAAGCAATGGGGCTTGTTGGATAGTAAACCCCGGATAAACTAGTTGTGCAAGATTTAAAAATTTGAAGGACCTCCGTAACGATCTCAATCAACAACCAGTTTCTAGGATCGTACGGTGCACATTTACCCCTATTTGACATTATTTGATGAAACGCAATTAGTGATTCTTTTTGTTGGATGGCTTTCTCAAACATATCACAAGTCGAGTTCCATCTTGTTGGACAATCCCAATTGGGCCCCAACCATTGACAATTAGCTTCATCACAAAATTTTTTGTATCTTGAAAATGTTTTATTGTTGCTAAAAACATCTCGTAACATTCTTTTAAAATTGTTTCTTTGCGTTTCGATCACGTTTAACCCATCTTGCACGGCCAAGTTGATAATATGTGCAATGCATCGGCTATGAAAAAACGCTCCATCACAAATAGGTTTATACTTTAATTTTAAATGGCCAACCGCGGCCGTATTGTTGGACGCGTTATCAAACGAAATTGAAAATATTTTATCTTCAATCTTGTATTGTCGAATGACTTTATCCAAGAGTTTAAAAATATTTCTACCCGTGTGCGGGTAATCAAACAATTGAAACGCAACGGTTCGTTTCATCATTTGCCACGACCCGGGGTCAACCCAATGAGCCGTCACACAAATGTATGAGTCGGGCGAACCATTAGGTACCGACCACACATCCGTTGTTAAGTTTACACCAGTTTGTAAGTTCGAAAAGTATGAAATTAGTTCGGATTTAGCGTTTTTCCAAGCTTTAAGACAATCTCTTCTAAGGGTCGAACGACTTACGTGTTGGTAGCGTGGTTGAACATACTTTTGCATCATCTCCGTGAATTGAGGGTTGTCGAAGTGGTTGAAAGGAAGTGTATTTTGAATCACAAAGTTTGAAAACTTTTGACGTACCGCTTCAAGGTCGTACGTAAACACCGTTCCTTGATTCGTCATCTCCGGCTGCGAACTACTTCCCGATTCGTCCTTCAAGGCCTTGCAAAAGGGCCTTTGTACATGCGCTCTTAAAGTGGAGTTTGCATCTTTGCCATAAAACTTCAAACAATGTTTGCATCGAGCTTTTTGGCTACCGTTAGACATTTCGCATAGGTCGAAATGTTGCCAAACATCTTGGTTTCGTTTCGTGGGGATGACCCGAACGACCGTTTCTCCCGTGTTCGAGGCACCCATGTTGACCGATGAAGCAGCACTTTGGGAGGCCATGATAATCGACTACGAATTAAGAGTGGTATACTGGAGTATGAAATAAACGACTACGAAATAAGAGCGTATGGAGTGGTAATGTGGTATAATTAAGCGTGAGATAACAAAATAATCGCGTATGAAATAAACGTTTAGAGCGTTTGGAGTTGTATAATCAAGTGTGATCTAACCAATACCCAACCTAAACTATATATAGATGTTTGTGGGGGTAAAATGGTAAAAAAAAGAAAAAAAAACGGTCAAAAATGAAAAAAAAACGGCTATAAAGCCGTTTGCCAACGTTCAAAAACCGGTTTTAACCGGTTAACCGGTTATAAAAAAACCGGTTAACCGGTTTTTTTATAACGGTAATAAACCGGTTTATAAAAAAACCGGTTAACCGGTTTTTTTGTAACCGGTTAGAAAAAAAAACCGGTTTTTTTTATAACCGGTTTCAAAACCGGTTTTGCCTCTAAAACTTAAAACCGATATACAAACCGGCGGTTTGTAAACCGGTCAAACCGGTTTTTAAAAAACCGGTTTTTTTAAAAACCGGTTTCCGGTTTAAACCGCCAAACCGGTTCGGGAACCGGGTTTTTTGAACATGTCTACCTACAACAACAAAATACATAAACATAAAATAAATTAAAATCCTGCAATTAGTATGAAAACCAAAATAATCTTAGCTTACTTTATCATATTTCTAAAGAATATTTTTAAGAGATATAGCATTTATAATAATATAATATACCCATGCTTGTTTATACACAGTATATATATAAATATACAAGTATTCCACTAAATGCATAAAATGTTTATATTTCAACTACCTTTGGGCTCTGCGTACCCAGACCAGTGTCCCCCACACCCCAACAACTGTTTAGCCAGAAAATGGTTGCTAAAATCACACCCAAAAACATACTGATAACTTAATATCATTATTTTCCAACAACCATACCTCCAATTTTTAAAAAATTTAATGCAACATTATAAATCGTCATACAAAGTAAAAGCGTATTCGGTGTCAATGTCCATACCTGAGACGTTCAAGATCCTGAATATGAGTCCCATATGTGCACAACTTGCACCGAACCTCTCACTCCGATAGCTGTCTCAAACCGCGGGGTCGATAAATTCGGCAATGGTGGTATCCTCGAGAAAAGACTGACCAGTTCGCCAAAATACACATCAAATTAGAGACGAGAAGTGCAGCAGGCCAAAACATTTACGAGTCATACAAGTCAAGCCAACCCACATACATTTTTCCAATACCCAATCACTAAGATCTTTTGGCCCTTTGGTCAGATTATATCAACCGTTTTTCGTCCTGTAATGCGCTCATCCAACACGAATACACATCCTCCCTTTTTGGTTGTTTCACCACTTTGTACGTACTCAAGATCCATGTACCTAAGAAAAAAACATGTTCCCAAACACATTATACATTAAATATATGTCACTATGCCTTAAACTATTTTAGATAATGTAGTTACCTGAAAGTTCCAAATTCCAATTATTCTAGTTTCCACTTCTGTTTCACCATCTGATTACCACAGGTCTAATCCAATATCTCTATCCTGTGTTCAAATTTCAAATTGAGATCTTTATCAGGGTTAACTACCAAAGTCAAAATGCTATTAGAAAATGAAAAATGAGTAACATTTATGCATACCAAAGCCTCAAAATCATGAGTTATGAGAAGATTATTCGATTGCACATAGCGACGAATAATACAACCCACTCAACAATCTTCCTGAAGGTATCTTAACCCTCATGCAGCTCTTATCGTAATCTTTTTTAATTTAACTTAACTTGTTATAAATGTTGTTTGAGAGCCCGTCCAACTAGAGGTGCACAAAAAACCCGTACCCAAAACCGGACCCCAAAAAAATACCCGGAACAGGTTTTTTTATACCCGGGTATTCTATACCCGGAATCGGAAGCGACCCTACACGTAGGGTATGGATAGGGTATGCATTTTGAGGTAAATACCCGTACCCGGAATCGTATCCGATTTATACCCGTAAATACCCGGACCCGGTCATATCCTATACCCGATACCCGGTTATACCCGATACCATTTTTCTAATACCCGAAATAATACATGAGTTTTTATAGTATATTTTTATGTTTACTTCACAACTTTTATGTTTAAGTTTTTGTAAAATGCATATTACAAAGTAAATAATTTGTAATTAAGTGGATTTATGGTTTTTGTAATATAGTTTAATTAATTTTATACATTACAAAGCAAATTTAAATTTTAAACAAATTAAAAAATGTATAAAAAATTACAAATTCAAAACCGGGTATTAATACCCGGTCGTACCCGGTTCCAATACCCGAACCCGATCATACCCTACCCGGGTACATAGGGTTGAGTTTTTCTCCTCAATACCCTACCCAAACCCTACCCGATTTCTCTCAATACCCGATTTTCCAATACCCGATCATACCCGAAACTAGAGGTGCAAAAATCGGTTAACCGGTTAACCTATAACCAGTTTTATTGCTAACCGTTTTTTTTAGCGGGCATTAATTGGTTATACCGGTTTTTAGGTTAGGTTAGTATCCGGTTTTTGCTGGCTGGCGAAGCGGTTTTGACCGATTAGGCTAGACCGGTTAACCGGTTAATAACCGGTTTTTTAAAAAATAATAATTAAAAAAATCGGTTAACCGGTTTTGAAATCAAATATATAAACTGGTTACTAACCGGTGGTTAAGATCGGTTAGTAACCGGTTAGGGTTGGACCGGTTACTAACCGGTTAGAAACCGGTTAAACGGTTTATGTGTGCACCTCTACCCGAAACCGGTTTCATACCCGAACCCGAGTATTAGAAAAAACCTGATTTGTGCACCTCTACGTCCAACCCATCATGAAAGCCCTTGCCAGATGTTGCGCATGCAGACCTGCAACATTTTAACAAAATGCATATCAAAATTCGAAAGAACGTCTTACTTAAAATGAGTCAGAATGTTATAAAATTTATTGAACCTTGATGATCTGGTCAAGCTCAATGTTCAAAACTTGAATTTACAAAAACCATCCCTAAATAGTTAAACAATATATTTAAATCTCAATACTCACAAAATGACCATAATATATCAAATTAGAAAATTAGAATTTACCTAAATATGAATATGCGATTGGGATTCCGTTTACCCGAACTCACATAGAAGTCGAGAAGTAATTCCCTGAAAACAAAAACAAACACAACTTCGGTCTAACAACACAAACATTTTAATAAAAAAAATAACACAACCATTCAAATAAACAAAAATGCTTACTAATAATACTTCGTACATGTCCGATAAAATCAGAGACATGAAAAATTGTACCTCCATATGTAGCACCATAATAAAGCACCCTGGTTTCTAACACACTTGTGCCTTTGATATCGTGATTCTTTACCCCACCCAAACTATTAAGGTAAAGTATACGGTTTGTAATTGCACTTAATTTTAAAACAAAATAAGTTACTTGGTAAACATCCTATATATCAACCAGATAAATTAATTAGAAATCAACTTCCTATAAACTCTTAATAAGGATAACCATGTGATTAGTATAAAAGTCACCTGTGTTAGCAGAAGTGATGATAACATGAATACTATCATCTATGTGCAGAACAACAATTTTGGATGATGACAAGCAATCCTAATGTCTTACTCTCCTTACCAAATGATATAATTTCAGGAAATTGAAGGTATCTAATATCACAATGAAGCTACCTTAGCAAGCAATCATGGCCAGCAAGTCATAATGAATTTAATTCAACTTACATAACAACAAAGTTTGGGAGATCTAAGTAAGGTCTTAAGTTTCTTTTGTCAATGTTTGAAATCCATATCTTTTTGCTATGACAAGCTACGAAATTTCCCAATATACATACTCTGAGAAATAGAGTCCTGATCCGGTGAGATAAAGGTGGAACCTGGAAGGAACAACAAATACAACTTTAACAAATCGTCCGTATATCATGAGGAATAAGAAGATTAGAACCAAATGAACCACCCATTAACGTACCAGGAACATAGATCCCTTGGCCGGCTCCCTCTCGTTTCTCTCTCTACTCCATTACCGCCGCTGTAGAAGAAGAATGCTGTACAGAAGTTGTGTTTGGAAATTAGGGTTTTGATATTAGATACGTATGCCATATCTGAAGAATAGGGTATCTGGACGGGATTTTATTGGTTAACATATTATGCACCCAATGCTGGACCATGCATGTGCTTAAAATGGTTGTCCCTCGAGTTTTTTAGTGAAATTACTTTTTTGTCCCTCTTATATATATTATAAGATAGTATATATATATATATATATATAATTATAATGTTTATTTTAAGTGATTAGTGAATAAATCTATACTATATATAACACATCAAACAAGGGCAAATTAAGACACCTATTTTTAAGTAATTTACGACACTTAAAGCATGTGATACAATCTATAACAAGGGTAAAGGGGTAATTGACACACTAAATATCAAGTGTTATTCAGTTTTTCTTAATATATTTACAATTTTTACCCTTTAACTTTAACTACCTTATGAACATTTTAAAAACTTATACAACATTGCCCCCTCATCTTTAACCCTCAACTTGACAATTTTATTTAACTTTTTATTTTTCTTATATTTTTAATATATTATGCTTAAAAAAAAAGACAAACATACCGTTGCAACGAGCTCATTTTTTTGACGTTTCAGTATAAAAAACTTTCAAAACCGATGTGTTTTTTTAAAACGTACAAGTCAATAAAGCATTAGCGTACAACTCAAATGTGTAACTATAAATAACCCTATAAATTACAAAACAAGTCCTCCCATTTAAACATCATGTGTTATTCATTTTTTCTTAATATATTTACAATTTTTATCTTTTAACTTTGACTAACTTATGATAATTTTAAAAATTTATATAAGATTGTCCTCTCATCTTTAACCCACAACTTGACAATTCTATTTCATGTTTTAACTTTCTTATATTTTTAATATATTATGCTTTAAAAATATAAAAAAAACATACCGTTGCGACGAACTCATTTTTGTCGACGTTTCGATATTAAAAGCTTTCAAAACCGAGGTGCTTTTTAAAACTTACAAATCAATGAAGCATTAAGGCACAACTTCAATATGCAACTAATAAACCTATAAAATGTTCAAATACATAAACACGTATTAATGTGTAACCCACCCACGTTCTATTGTATGATTACCAGAGTCTATGTTTAAACATCTACTGCATCGTGCGAGCACTCTTATAATAATGATATATGTGTTGCGAATAAAGATAAATAATAAAATGATAAAAACATTTTATGTATTTATATAATATAATGTATAAGTTAAAGTATAATCAAAAGAATTTTGAGATCAGTATAGGAAAGAAGAGGACAAGGTTTATTTTTAAGTTGAAGATACTTCGTGACATTTTAGCTATATACATTTATTTGTAAACATATGTATTATACAGGAATTCCGGTTTGTTAGGAGACGATTACATATTTTTTTTAACATTTTGCATATGTATACTTGTACTTTTTTTAGTTAATGATGCTCTTTACATTTGTTTGACATGCAAACGTGTGAAGCTAGATGCATTGTAAATTTGTAATAATAAGTTAGACAAATATTCAATTTCTATGGCGTTTATGGTTTTAGCTCTAGTCATGAAGATCCGAAACATAATATGTAGGTTGGACCCTCTATAAAACACCATTGTCAAATATTACTCCTTTTTAGGTCTAATATTTTACTTCAGAACAAATGCAATAGCTACTTAAAACAGTTTATGCCAACCTGACATTATTTTAGAAAAAATGAAATAATATTGGTTTAGGTGTTAGTAATAATTTACAACTATAAGATTTGATTTTATTATTATTATTATTATTATTATTATTATTATTATTATTATTATTTTGGCGTTTGTGCAGATTTTCCAGAAAGCCAATTTCTTATTCCTACAAGTAACCATCACGCCCAAAATTATTTCAGGTGCTAATTCCTTGTGACCTGTTATTCTTTTTGACGTAACGGATCGTCTAAGATGTTACAGCAAATATGTATCACGGTTATACCATGCGTAGTGGTAAGGGGAGAATGTAGGGAGTAGCGTGTCACGTGGCGCCCAACCAACAAGAAGATATGTTATATTTTAGGGTTCGTAGTGGTTGGGGAAAGATTTAGAGAAAATGTGTCACAATTTTAATGGTTATTTCAATAAAAGATAATTAAATTTAGGTGGGTCACACTAATATGGACGACAAATATATCTCCATCCCACCACTTCTCCGTCACTTCTCAAGAGAAGAGGTTTTTTTTTTTTTTTTTGGGGGGGAGGGGGGTTTTGTTTCCCTCACTTCTCGGTCCACTACATGTGCGCAAAAGAAGAAAGTTCACACACTCGTTTTAAAAATAAATGAAAACTTGTCAGAATGCATGCCAAATGATTCTTGTTTACAAAACCATAATTATGTTGTGTTTATTTAAGAATATATTGAAAACATGTTGTTGAGGTTTGTTAGCCAACAAATTAAACTCTATCTTTGATCCATCTACCAGTCTGTCATTTGATTATATTAAGTCCAACAATTTCATATTTTAATCTCTCTCTGTATAAAATCCCGTGAACAATAAGAAAACAAATACAACCCTAAAGCTATCTCCAGCAATATTTAAATGCTTCAATAATTATTTATACTCAGAAAAAGATATATATATTTTAATAGGTGCAATGCAAACCATGGCGTATATATTTAAGAAAAAGCCGGTTAACCTTCGGTTGGTTGTTACAAAATAGGGACGAGGATTTGTCTCGAATGTTGTCCTAGAATGTGACTTATTAACAATTTATTTGTTATAGCAGGAATAAAATGTTTCAGATTTTTCTTTTTGTTTTCATCTTAAAAGACAATAATTATGACGTGATCATGATTCAAATAGACTGGATTGAATATAAAAAATGTTTATCGATTAAAGTTTTGTAATAATATAATTGTAAACAATAATACTTGTCTTGTTGAAACAAATATAAATTAAGTATTTTTTTTAGTTTAATTTACCAATTAAAATCCTAACATTTATTCATATTTTCATACGCAATTTGCTTATCTAAAACCAAGGTTCAAGTTACTTGCACAAAAATAGATTCACTTGGAGTAACATATGAGTAGGGGTAAGAGTGGATATAAGTAGAGGTGCATAAACCAGTTTAAAACTTAAAACCGGTTTGGGTTAAAATCGGTCCAGGTTAGTCAATAAAAAGTTAAAACCGGTTTATGATCGGTTTCGATTCGGGTTGAAACATATTTCATGAATAGTGACGATCAGTTTTGGTTTGGTTTTTTGATCGGTTTTGGTTCGAGTTTTGGTCGGTTTTTGCCCGGTTTTGGTGCCGTAAAGTCTTGATTGGGCAACTTTGCGGCATCGTATTGGTCCTTTTTTCTTTGTTTTAGTCACGGTCCGTAACAAATGTAACGAAAACCGACCGAATATAAAATTTGTTTTGTTTTGTTTTAGTTATGATACTGTAACGAACATGATAGAAACCGACTAAATTCGAGTAGACTCAATGCGTTTTATTTTAGTTCTAATACCGTAATAAACGTAACGTAATCGACAGAATGGTGATTTTGTTTGTTTGTTTTTGTTCTGGAACCGTCACGAATGTGACATAAACCAACCGAATTTGCGTAGACTCATTGTCTCAATGCCCGGGATCAACACGTTTGGGTTTTATCAACGTCCGAGTTTTACTGGCTGCGCCACCCCATCACTCCACCTCAAATTTTATTCTATTTTTATTTTGGTTTTAGTTCCGGTGCAACAACATATTGAACCGCAACCAACTGAATTCGTGTCGACTTACCGCCTCAACACTCGTGACCGACACCGCTTGGCTTTTACTATTGCCCCAGCGCAACGCACCGGGTAAAACACTTTTAGTATAAAGTAAATCTGTGGCGCCACAAAGTAAAATTTGTACGTTTTTGTATTTCAGCATATAGTTTTGAGTATTATCAACGGCTTTAATGGTGGCCTGATGGCTATTCTAATATATGTGAATTCCTTGATTGGTATTCCACCTAGGTTAGAGTTTCTAAGACTACAGCATAAGGTGCTAATTTTTGTTTTTAATGTTCATTTTTTAGTTGGGCTCATGGCTATGTGGAGTTGTCGTTGTTTTGTTAGTTCTAAGCCGCCTCACGCGCAGGCTCCACTATTATTACAGCTCATAAGACGCCTCGCGCGCAAGCTGTTATTATTCTTATAGCTCGTAAGACGCCTCGCGCGCAAGCTTTTATTATTCACACAGCTCATAAGACGCCTCGCGCGCAAGCTTTATTATTCTTATAGCTCGTAAGACGCCACGCGCGCAAGCTTTATTATTCATACAGCTCATAAGACGCCTCGCGCGCAAGCTGCTATTATTCCTATAGCTCGTAAGTCGCCTCGCGCGCAAGCTTTATTATTCTTATAGCTCGTAAGTCGCCTCGCGCGCAAGCTCTATTATTCTTATAGCTCGTAAGTCGCCTCGCGCGCAAGCTCTATTATTCTTATAGCTCGTAAGTCGCCTCGCGCGCAAGCTCTATTATTCTTACAGCTCGTAAGTCGCCTCGCGCGCAAGCTCTATTATTCTTACAGCTCGTAAGTCGCCTCGCGCGCAAGCTCTATTATTCTTACAGCTCGTAAGACGCCACGCGCGCAAGCTTCATTATTGTTATAGCTCGTAAGTCGCCTCACGCGCAAGCTTCATTATTATTACAGCTCATAAGACGCCTCGCGCGCAAGCTGTTATTATTATAGCTCGTAAGTCGCCTCGCGCGCAAGCTTTTATTATCCATACAGCTCATAAGACGCCTCGCGCGCAAGCTGTTATTATTATTATAGCTCGTAAGTCGCCTCACACGCAAGCTTCATTATTATTACAGCTCATAAGACGCCTCGCGCGCAAGCTGTTATTATTATAGCTCGTAAGTCGCCTCACGCGCAAGCTTCATTATTATTATAGCTCGTAAGTCGCATCGCGCGCAAGCTTTTATTATTCATGCAGCTCATAAGACGCCTCGCGCGTAAGCTGTTATTATTCCTATAGCTCGTAAGTCGCCTCACGCGCAAGCTTTATTATTCTCATAGCTTGTAAGTCGCCTCGCGCGCAGGCTTTTATTACAACATGTCACCATCATGAAGAAAACCTCCCAAAACTCAAAAGACAATAAAGACAAGGCCAAAGAAAAGGGAAAAAACCGCCTCACACCTTATAAAGTCCAGCGCTCCACCTAGACGCTTACGCGCCCAGGAGCAACGCTGGACTTGGGGGGCTTGTAGGGGTATGGTACTAAAACCCGGTTCTACGCCCTAAATCTATTATGTTTGGCTTATTTTATTACATGGACTAATACAATGTTATTGGGCTGAGGGGGTTTTGTGGAGGTAACCCTAACTGGGCTAGGCCCATTAGGGTATCATGATGGTGGCCATGAGGCTCTCTATATAAGGAGGTCTCCACCTCCTTATTAATGGGTCATGCTCAATAAGAGCCACCACCACTTTTTTGTGTCTGTAAACAAGAGATTCCTCAGGATTTCTTAGCAGTCACCTCCACACCCCCGAAAAACCATTGCAGGTTTCAAGCAGCCGATGAAGAAGATCAAGACGTGGTTCGTTCATCTCAAAATCCGTGGAAACATCGTCATGGATCAGGTCAGATTTCATTTCGTGTTTCGACACCTACCGAATCCTAGTTTTGTTTTTAGTTTCAGTACAATAACGAATGTGACGGAAACCGGTCAAATTTTCGTAGACTCAACGCCCGGGATCGACAATAGTCAGGTTTTACCAATGCTGAAGTTTCACCAACCGACGTCACCCCATTGGTCCACCTCAACTTTAAATTTTTTGTTTTGGTAGTGCACATAACCGAAGCCGACTGAATTCACCTCGACTTACCGCATCAACGTTTGAAACCGACAACACTTGGATTTTACCACCACCCGGTTTTACCGACCTGCGCCGGGTAAACCTCTAGTTATTAATATACGAAGAATAGATTAGATAAATGTTAAGACCGTATAAGCATATGTTTATTTTGTTTTAATCGTGATACAGAAGGAGGTCATGTAACCTATTACTTCACTCTTTTTAAGGATTCCTACTAAATCTAGTAAACACTACGTTCACGTGAAATGTATAATACGATTCTATGGTTAAAATAGAAAGCTTGCATCAAACATGTCTCTTTTGAGTATAACCTATGTATGAACTCATGTTTATACAACCACTCAATTATATTCAGAAGTTATTTTCATTGTTTCTCAGACCATCCGTACTCAACGCGTTATGGCTGCGTTTTGCCATATAACGCCGAGGGCACACCACCGTTTTAGCTTGGTTTTTTTGTGCGTTTTACACAAAACGCAGGAAATGGCTCGAAATTCAAAAAATATAAACGTTGGAATTGAGCCGTTGGGATAAAAAAAATTATCTTTTTAACTAAAATCTACACTATAAATACCAACCTAAACCTCATTTTTTAACACTACTCTTCTACTTCTCTACCAAATATAACACAACTATTTCTACTACAATACTACCAAAATGTTTCCGAATAGCAACCAAAATGTTCTCGGTTTCGGTTAATTTGCCCGTCAAGGCAACGCAAGCAACCAAAATCCACAACCGAACCCATCTACCGCCCCGATGCCAACCGTCCCCGTCCCTCAACCCCTGCATCCGTTCGACGCGCAAATGGCCGCGTACATTTGCATATCTAGGAAACTCTATACCAAATATGGTGCCCGGTTTCCAAAACCCAACCACAAACATTTTTGCCGGTTCGGGTTCCCAACCCGATGATGAGTTAATGTATTTTTTTATTTTAATTTAGTTTTTATATGTAAGTTTAATGTATTTTTTTAATTTTATGTTTAATTATTTAAATGAATTACTATTTAAAAAAAATAAAATTAATAGTGACTGGGCGCCATGTGACACATAATGCCTGGGGGTGGGGCATTATGACTACACCATGTTTTTGTATAAAGTCATAACTCTGACCGGGCACCACGTGACGCATAATGCCTTGATTATGGGCTTTATGACAGAAGATGGTTTGACTTTTAACAAAAAGAAAATGATACAAAATACAAAAATTATAAACTTGGGCCACTATCTTTGTTTAGCCTACAAGGATTGGAGTAAAAACTATTGGGCCGTCACACATGACCTGATTATTAAGTTTGTGAATGTGACCAAGATATTATTATTATTAATTTACACAACAGAAGCGTTAACCGCCTCTCAAACCCTACATAATAATAATAATAATAATATTCCTACCTCCTCCCTCTTGGCTTCAATTATAATCAACCTAACCTACTGGTATGTTTTCTTTCATTTTTTTTAATCATTTTTAATCTGTAGGTAGTCGAACGATGCTGCTTTTGTTCCTGTTAAAATGTCCAGTTAGGTTACAAACTGATTTTAGTCTAATTGATCTACAACTATTTATTTGATCGAATCTGATCTTTGCTGGTTCTGTTCGTTTTCAGTCTAATCGTGGTTTTGTTCGTGTAACTAGTATAGAAATTTACCCAAATACCGGTTCGTTTATAGGTTGGTTGTTCGGGTTTATTCGGGCTGGGTTGGACGATCAGGTCCGGTTAAACAGCACACTCCTAGTTGAAGTTTGTTGAAATTGAGTTAGGCAAACGGTATTCGATTACCTGACCTGTATCGTTGAATCGACCCGAAAACTTTTATGTCCAGTTGTATGAAATTAGAGCATTTAAAAACAGTGAACCCACTCGAAAAAGTTCATGGATCCGCCACTGATACTCGATGCAAGCAGATTGTGCGGAGCTTGTTAAAAAGTGGACTATCATTATGCTTATTTGTTATTATTTATTTTGAACACAAATTGTTGACATAAAATATAGAGTTAGGTGCATACATACTTGATATATAGCATGTTTCTTATTTTTCAAGTCTCAATAATCCCTTTGATTATGCACATCCAATCACCTTTAAACATACAATATTCGTTTTGAGTTTGCATATGATCTGTTTTATATATAGACAAAGAAAATATGCTGCAGTTATTGCATTGGCAAAAACCATGCCAAATGTCTAATAATGCAATCACATTTCATTGTTTTACCTATGAGCACAACAAGTTATTACAGCCCGTTAGCTTTATACCAATTTATCCAAGACGTAGAAAACCAAGTTTTACTTTTATAATTACAAATTGCTTTGCATTAATTAGTATCTACCATCTAGTTGAATCATGGTTTTGCACTAATCAGTAACAACTACTTCAAGTTGTAGCATAGTTGTTAAAATCGAGCGCTTTTTGCGCTTAAGCGCATTTAAAGCGCCAGGCGCATTAATTGCGAGTTGCATGCCTCAGATATTTAAAGCGCCATTAATATGTTCCCAACTTCCCATGCATGTTAAATATCATTTAAACAACCTGTTACTATTCTCTAGGAGTACCTAAAAATCCACTAAAGCACCGTAATCTTTTCCCAAACTTCCCATGCGTATTAAATATTATTTGATTTCAGTTACTAAATGATTAAAATGTTCAGAATTTGTGATTAGATTTTAGGTTTTTAATGTTTGGAAATCTGGATATTATGATAAATGTGTTAACGGATCAAATTGTTGTTCTTGATAGTTAAAATGAATGTTTATTGAATTAAAAAATTTGTTTTTTAATGTGCGCTTTTTTTTTAAAATCGGGCGCTTTTTTTGCGCTTATCGCCTGGGCGCTAGGCCCAGCCTCAACACTTTCGAGCGCTTATCGCATTTGATAACTATGAGTTGTAGACAATAGCTAAAATTTTATAAATAGTTTAGACTGTTTTTATTAACTCTTATTTATTTTGTTGACTTATGTTTTTCAGAAATGGCCGGAGAAACAGGAATGTTTACAGTACAGCAAACCGTAGGAACCGTCTTATGCTGCAAATGTGGAATATTAATGGCCCCAAACGCAGCCAACATGTGTGTCAAGTGCCTTCGTTCAGAAGTCGACATAACCGAGGGCCTACAGAAACACGTAACAATAATTCACTGCCCTGAGTGTGACTGCTACTTACAACCACCACGAACCTGGATCAAAGCGCAACTTGAGTCAAAAGAGCTGTTGACTTTTTGTGTCAAACGACTAAAAAACCTAAACAAAGTCAGGCTCATTCATGCTGAATTCATCTGGACCGAACCACACTCCAAACGAGTCAAAGTCAAACTCAGAGTCCAAAAAGAGGTCCTTAACGGTGCGGTTCTCGAACAGGCTTACATGGTCGAGTACGTGGTTCAAGACCAAATGTGCGAGTCGTGTTCTCGGGTCCAAGCCAACCCAGACCAGTGGGTCGCTGCGGTCCAGCTCAGGCAACACGTGTCCCACCGACGCACGTTCTTTTATCTAGAACAACTTATCCTCAAACACGATGCTGCGGTTCGCGCCATTCGTATCAAACAAATGGACCGCGGTATCGACTTCTTTTTTTCCAACCGCAGTCACGCGGTTAAGTTTGTCGAGTTCATTCAAAAAGTCGTCCCGATTAAGAGCCGTCATGATAAACAACTCGTGTCACAAGATACAAAAAGTAACAATTATAACTACAAGTACACGTTTTCAGTCGAGATTTGCCCGATTTGCCGTGAAGATCTCATTTGTCTCCCTCCAAAACTCGCGTCTAGTTTAGGAAACTTCGGTCCGCTTGTCATTTGCACGAAGATTAGCAACAGTATTGCGTTACTTGACCCATTAACACTACGGGAATGTTTCCTCAGTGCTGACCAATACTGGGGAGCCGCATTTACGCCACTTCTTTCATCGAAACAGCTAGTGGAGTATGTGGTTTTGGATGTTGAGCCGAGTCCGAATGACCCCGACGGCCGGTCAAAGTATGTGAAGGCGGATGTACAGGTGGCGCGCGTGTCGGATTTTGGGAAGAATGATACAATGTTTATGGTGAGGACGCATCTTGGGCGGTTGTTGAACGCGGGTGATTACGCCCTTGGTTATGACTTACATGCGGCTAATAATAATGATGTGGAGATTGATAAGTATAAAGGGCTTGTGATTCCAGAGGTTATTTTGGTCAAGAAAAGTTATGAGGAACAGAGGCTGAAGAAGCGGGGGAAGCCTCGGACTTGGAAAGTTAAACAAATTAATATGGAAGTTGATGTGAGTGCGACCCGGGGGCGGGCTGATGAAGAGAAGAATAATAATGAGTATGAAGAGTTTTTGAGGGATCTTGAGGAGAATCCTGATATGCGGTTTAATATTTCGTTGTATCGGAATAAAGAGTATGTGAAGTCGGAAATGGGGTCGATGACGGATGGTGAGGATGATTTGCCTACTGTGCCTTTGGAAGAATTGCTTGATGAGCTTAATCTAAGTGATGAGGAAGGTGGTGATGGTGATGGAGGTATGCAGGAGTAAGTGTTACCGAATAATTTTGGTTTGATTTAAATGTTTTTGTTGGATTTTTTTCTAGTGTATCATCTAGTTTGTGAATTTATGAAAGTTATATTCGGATTTGGGACTTTAATCTATGCTTGTTTTGTTAATGGATTGGTGTGTAGAGCGTTGATTCTGCATCATTGTCTGGTTATGTAATGGAAGTTACGAATGATTATATATTTTTGTTTTTATTTCAAACTCTCGTTACACCGGGTCAAGTTTGTAATTTTTGTTAAAACGTTATAATTTTGTCATAGATAGTTGCAGAAAAATATAAGCATAAGTGCAGAAGGGACAGACAGTTGCCTTGGGAAAAGTTTCAAACATGATTACAGATTCGGTTATAGTGTTTTCAGGTGGCATTTTACATCATGTAATTCCCAACAGATTTTTTATACTAAAAGGGAGGCTTTCTGATATGGCTGCAACTGAAGTGTTGTTCAAAATGAGGTGTTTTTGAGGTTTTTGCAGACCATTTTCTTCTTTGTTGCTTCTGTCCGTTTTAGGACATGGTTGCCAACAGGAAGTTGGTTTATACAAAAATTGCAGCGGTGTGTCAGGTCAGTCTTTGTAGTCGTCGGTTATGCTCCGTAGTAATATGTTGCCTGCAATATATATGTTTGTAAGTATTGTTGTCATTGCGTGTAAATCAAGTCTAAGTGTTTACTTGAGTTACCCAAAAAAATGTCAATTTTGTGGTGGACAATCACTGTCTAGCCTCCTTTCGAGGTGGCGATTCGTCTTCAGCAAATTATGATTGTTGTGTATGTTAGTTTCGTTTTAGCAGATTTTAATATTCTAAATATGTTTACCTGTGGATGGGTCCTTTTCTTGGATCCTTGTGCATCTTCATCATTTTCGTTAACCTATTAACTCCAACTGTTGGGTTTGTCAAAACCATATTCAATGTCAGATTCCAACAACAAACGTATTCATATGAAAATGCAATAAACTTTCACTTACAAATCACTAAAGGTCCATAAGTTATTTTTTTCTAAATTGACTATGTTGATCACAAACTAAAAAAACTAAATGCATTGCTACCAAAACACAAAACACACATTAAAAAGGAAAAGAAAATGCTATCAGGTTTACCAGAAAAGTGAGAACTTCAAATCAGTAAGAATCCGAATTTGTTTTCTGTTTTGCGGGCTACCATAGAATGATGCCAGTAACGATGTCATGATCTTCACACACCCTAAACCACACAAATCAACCTGCACAACACAAGAAAAGTAAATTCTTCAAAAACAGAAAAAAAAAAGATATGCATTGCAAACCATATCAGTTGTATCGGGGGGTGCCTTCCTTGTAGCATATTAAAACGGGTAATAAGCAAAAGTTAATCGTGTCATTGGAAGTCAATATAAATAGTGTAAACTGGATATAAATGGTTCATGGTTAATAATTTGCAAGCGTGCATAATTGTCTTTGGTGTAAAAGCAATCTGTGAAGTTCAAAGCTTATGGTATGGGTGACAACAAAAAATTATGCGCATGGGCAATTCTGGTATTTACAAAAAATTGACAATACAGGTACGTCCAAAGTCTGAAATGAACTAAAAAAAGGACTTAAAAAATTTGCACCGACATTAATCGTTTAACAAAACATTTTCTAATCAGATTTTGAATAGTTATGAACTAAGACATGTGGACCACATCGCTTACTTTATAACTATCGAACCAAATATGATTACAAAACGATACTTTAGTAAATGGCTGTAATGTAAAACGAATAATTTGGGTGTAATTTTTTAAGTCGGTGCAATCCGACAAAGAGTTAAAAAGTATATGCGTTAATCATGAAAGGAACCAAACTGCAACGTATCATCAGAGTATTGAACCAAATACAAACCTCCTAATAAACAACAGAAGACACTTTCAAAGAAACATACACGGCTACACTGTCATGCTGCGTGCAAAGTTAGACATAAGTTATCATCTGTCAGAAGTCAAAAATCATATTGTATTTTGGTTGATTTTTAGGCAGTAGGTACACCTTTACTTAATTACTTAAAATCTGGCTTGAAAGATTATTAAGTAATCACAAGACATAAAAATCTTGAATAAGATATATTGCTACCTCTATCTAAAAAGTAATATAATATAAACTGAGTGAAAAACATGAAAACCAAATCATCTTATCACAAAGACATCGTATAAATACTTTGGAAAAGCAAAAAAGAAATTGGATAAGTATTCCAAAATCAAGGCCTAGTTTCGAACATCTAATTAATATTTTAAAAATAAATGAATCAACCTTGTGAATATCTTTCGTGAACTAAATTTGTTGGTGCCTTAATTGCAGAGGCAAAGAGAGTAACAAATCTGGGGCCTTTTCTAAAAAAATTCAGCTCGTACTTTCCAAAATTTTATTCGGTTCAGTTTAGATTCAATTAAATAGATACACTAAATTCAAACTTAAATCGTTTTACTTCTCTTTGAATATTCTATTTTATGATATAAGCTATTATATGATTTGTTTCTTAAAACAAACCAACCATAATGTATATATGTTGAAACACTTTATTAATGTAACTTGATCGGATGATACCGCAAAACATCTTGTGGACAACAATACACACATTGGTCATTTTAAACATGGCCGTTTACAGTTTGTTATAATGTACGTATATCATCTTGCTTTAGAGAAAAAATAAGCAGTTAAAATAAGATAATGTTGAATTTTAGCTTGATTAACTCATAAACAAGTTTTAACTCCAAATAAATTACTGCATATGGTCATGTTGTTATTTTTTTAACGACATATGCACAAGTTAGTGAATAAATCTTTAAATTAACTTTACTTGAAAGACTAAAAACCCTTACTAAACTAATCTATATTGTGAGAAAAATAAAATGTTTTAAAAATAGTACAAGAAAAATGATTTACTATAGGTCATTTTGGGCTTTTAACATGTTTCCTTTATTGGGTATTGGATAAAAAAAAATATCAAATATTCAATGAGGATGGGAATCGAACACTGGTGGCCAAGGAAAGAAAAATCAGGAGTAGTAAGCAAACTACTGCTGCATCAAACAAACATATTGTTCCAGAAGTCACAAATAAATATAATATACGCTATATATAGTTTTTTTTTTCTCCAAAAATGGAGGCTTAAAAATTCGGGGGCCCAAAGCCCTAGCTTTAGTTGTTTAGTATTTTGGGCCGGCCCTGCTTAATTGTAAGCTGCATTAATAAGAATCAGAAGTATATATATAACAAGTTAAACTCAAAACCTAAAACAACTGGATAGAAAAGAAACAAACCGGAAATAATTTAGGAAGAACAGAGGGACGTTAGTGATGATGATCAAAGCCACGATCAAAAGAAAAGGGAAAGCGGTAGCCGGTGTAAACAGACTTAAATAAACCCAGAATAACATATAAGTTGATTGATATCATCAAATATGCAAAATAATCTACAAACATGTATGTCAAATATACTAATAATAGTAATGTTCATAATTCAGTATCCATTTAAGTGAGCCTGGACAAAATCATGAACATCTAATCTATAGATGGTTTGACTTGGGTAAAAAAAGAATGATACATTTGGTTTTGTGATAATTAAGGTAAACAAACTAACTACTGTAAAATGATTTGTTGTCAGGGTGGGTATATTCTTTACTTCGCCGAGGACTTTGGGTGAGCTCGGTGTGTGTTTCGGTCCAATTCAGATCGGTGTGCATCTCACATGTAACTGTCAAGTACTCAGGTGTCAACTGTGTGTTGTCCCGCTGAAATAATTCTATCTTGTGTAGTTCGTGTGGACCCCGACATAATCTGACATCACCTTCTGGGCTGAAATCGGCTAACCTTGACATTACCCTGGTGTTCTTGTGCCTCTGTACTATTTTTGGTGGTTAATGAAAGTTCTTTTTTGCTAGTATAAATATAAAAATTGGGTTATGTGAGTCAACTTAGATTAAACGAGTTAGAATGAGTCCAGTTGGTCAAAATTAAACATAGGGTCAGCATCGCTTATAAAATATTTGGTGACTTAAATGACCTAATGCAGCACAAGCACAACACCAACGGCCACCAGATGAAACACTGCTGAAATTATTAATGTTAGGTTTTAAAGACAACCCTACCGGCACCACCACTTGGATCACAACCACCAACGCCTGCGGTATGGTTTCCGCCGTGGCCACTGGCTATAGCTCGCAGTTGTCATAAAATGGATATAACTGGTAAAAATGCATTGGTATTTTTCTTTCTTTCTTTCTTTCTAAAGCAACGAATTCCAACTCGATCTAATTTTGGTTCTATTCACTTTTGACCCAAAGAGATGTGACGCAATTTTAAGCCGGCTCATTCTAACTTAAACTCAATATCTCTTTAACTAATTTTAACCATAGATGCTTTTATAACTCTTGGCTTATTAAATACTTATTTATTATAAACTAGTTTTTATCCCTATATTACAGAGTTGTTTTATATTATTCGTTTATAATATTTATATATTTTTTGGATTTTAATTTTATCTATTGTAGGGAAGTTAATAATATACTTAGAATTTGATAATGAAATAGTTTCACAAATAGGCCTGTAAGCAAACCGAACGTTCGGTGAACTGTTCGTGAACCGTTCGGCGTGAAGTTCGTTTATGTTCGTTTATTTAATAAACGAACGAACATGAACAAAAAATATGTGTTCGTTTAACTAAATGAACGAACATGAACAAATGTTTCGTTCGTTCATTTATGTTCATGAACGTTCGTTTATGTTCGTTTATGTATTAATAAAAATCAATCAATCAATCATACCCAGTGAAATCCCACCAATAGCATAGCTATAAGTAGGGTCTGGGGAGGGTGGGATGTAGGCACGCCGTACCTCTATCCACATGGATAAAGAGGTGGCTCCAGAGAGACCCTCAGCTCTAAAGTACATATGTATGAAGCAATACAAAGGAAATCAGAATTCAACAGTAGTAGTAATAATAATAATAATAATAATAATAATAATAATAATACTATCTAGATATGTCATCTGTTTAAAGGTTTTATATTTGTTAATTTGTGTTCATTTATGTGTTTTCAAATTTAAGTTTGTTTATGTTTGTTTGTATTCAATATTCATTCACATTGGTTCGTATATGTTTATTTATGTTCGTTTATCTTTGTTTAGTTATGTTTGTTTAAATTTTAAACAAACGAACACAAATGTCCATTTTTAAATAAACGCACATGAACATAAATATTTGTTCTTTGTTCGATTAATTATAAAGTTAAATGAATGAACACGAATATGCTATTGTTCGTGTTCATTCGATTCATTTACGGGCTTTCAATATTCACATTGATGAATACATCGGTCTTATTCTCTAGCCTCTACCGATTTTATTTTTGTTCGTTTGTGTTCGTGAACCGTTCGTGAACACATTAATTTTCTTAATGAACGAACACGAACATAAAATCTCGTTCGGTAAGTGTTCGTGAACCATTCGTGAACACAATATTTTCTTAACGAACGAACATGAACAAGGCCTTGTTCGTGTTCGATCGGTTCGTTTACAGCCCTATTCACAAATAAATGAGATATTATTGTAACACCCCGACCAAAGGCGGATTATACATCGGGGCGCCACATATTGTTTCATTACTCGTGACACTATTGGGTGTCAATATTTAATAAATACATTCATTCGCGCACGCGCAGAGTAAACACAAGATAACATAAATCATTATAAATCAATATATTATAAATCATAATATTCGAACAGCAATAACTTGTCTTGATACATTTTAATCTAGGTCCAAAAGTAAAAACGTCCTACGTGTCCACAAGCTCCAAATGTAGCTACAGCAAACCTGAACATGTGTTAAAATAAACGTCAAACACTTGCGTGTTGGTGAGAAATCAAGTTTAATACAATACATAGATAACCATAAATCTGCGCGCAACATGTGTATGTCTGGTTTTCAACAAGGGTGTAATCTGATCGGGACCAACTCTAAGATTCATAGACTGCCAGTGCTCACAATTGAGCTCACAAACAAGACAAACTGTGCATGTGCAAACAAAAGAGAAAATCATAAACGATAGTTCTCCCGTGTTCATCTAATGGTACCATGAGAACTGCGGAATAGACCGACAAGACGGTTAATGATTCACACATACAAATAAACAGCCAAGTCTACGTCCTCAACACATGGGATACTGCGCGACTAAAGTTCATAAACAGTTTAAGACTCTAAGTTTGTATGAACACATGAACATCCCAAAACATTAAAAGCAAAAAAAAGGGATTAGGTACGAGATTACTCACTTGATAAACGATGCGGTGTAAGATAAAGCAAGAACCAACTTTAAACAAGCACAAGTTAACCTATAAATAAGATTATTGTTTTAATGATTTGTTTTAAGTCTTGATTATAAGTTTGCATAAGTAAATTATTATATATAATATATATATATTACCGGAAAAGCAGGGCAGAACAGGGAGGAAGACGGAGGCAGAGAGGAAGACGACAGAGAGAGCAAGGGGCAAGAGAACAGGAGAGATTAAGTGTTTTGTGTGTGTAGTGTTATGAAAATATTATTATTATTTATAGGAAAACCCTAGGAGACATAATCCCTAGAAAAGGGGAAAGGATCTTTAACAGGATCAAGCAAAAGATATCAAAAAGCATAAGAATCCAAAAGCAAAAGATATGGAAAGATATGGCAGCTGCAGAGGCAAGATAAAGCTGTCAGGGAACAGTAAAAAGGCATGGGCGGTTCAGATAAAGGTACTGGTCAAGCAAGGAAAAAGCAGATCTCCAAAGATAATGTCAGTCACTTTTTCTGCCAACCAATGGGGTTGGTGCGCATGCTGCGCCGAAAGTAACTTTTCAGACATAAAGCAGATTAGGTCAACAGCTCAAAAGATAAGACAACACAAAAGCAAACGGCTAGATTCAACAGAAGAAAACTCAAAGGGTTTAGCGCGAGAAGGCTCGAGCGCGAAGGCAGACACAGAAGGTCAAGAGAGCGCGAGCGCGAAGGCAGACAGAAACAACCTTAACGCGTCGCGGAAAGAACTTCATTTCTAAGCGCGCCGCGGGAAGAATCACATTTCTTAGCGCGCCGCGGGAGGAACTAAAATTCCTAGCGCGCCGCGGGAAGAACTATAATTCTTCGCGCGTCGAGGGATGAACTACGATCCTTAGCGCGCTGCGAGAAGAACTACAAATCCTTAGCGCGTCGCGGGAAGAACTACCGTTCTTAGCGCGCTGCGAGAAGAATTACAATTCTTAGCGCGCTGCGAGAAGAGTTCGTCTCGCGTATCGCTGAAACAGGTGGTCTTCACGCAGGATTCCTTGTAAGGGGTCTGGCGCGTGGAGCTGCGCAGACAACCTTAGGCGGGAAGGAACAAAGGACAAGCAAAGAGTTAGAAGAAAAAGAGGGAAACAAGGCGTAAGGGCGGGACGGCGACAAGAGGGAAAAGAAGGCGGAAAGAGAGAAGGAGAGGGACGGGACGGCGGAAAGAAAGAGAGAGAAAGAGGCGGGAAGGAAAATATATATTATTATTATTAAAAGTAAAATATAAGTATAAATATTAAATCATAAAAGAAAGAGATCGGGTCAGAGAAACGGGTACCTGGGTCGGGTCGGATCGGGGCAGATGTTACAGTCTCCCCTACGTTAAGAAATTTCGTCCCGAAATTTATCTCGAAGTTGGTTGCGCAGAGAACAGGTGCGGGTACTTGATCTTCATTTGATCTTCCCTTTCCCATGTAAACTCGGCTCCGCGCTTGGACTCCCAGCGAACCTTCACGATAGGGATACGACTGCGCTTGGTTTGCTTTACCTCGCGATCCATAATCTCAACAGGCTTCTCAACGAAATGCATAGTTTCATCAACTTGAACTTCATCAAGTGGGATGTGAAGGTTCTCGTCAGCTAAACACTTCTTGAGATTGGATACATGGAACGTTGGATGCACATTACTGAGCGCGGGCGGCAGGTCAAGTCTGTAGGCAACTTTTCCTACACGCGCGAGAATCTTGAATGGACCAACATAACGAGGAGCAAGCTTACCTTTCTTCCCAAAGCGGACAACACCCTTCCAGGGCGACACTTTGAGGAGAACAAGATCACCAACTTGAAATTCGAGAGGTTTTCGTCTGCGATCTGCGTAACTCTTCTGTCGGCTTCTAGCAGTCAGCAGATGATCACGGATCTTGGCGATTTTATCGGTTGTCTCTTGAACAAGTTCGGGTCCTGTGATTTGAGTTTCACCCACTTCGCTCCAACAAATCGGGGAGCGGCACTTACGACCGTAAAGTGCTTCAAATGGGGCCATACCGATACTGGAATGATAGCTGTTATTATAAGAGAACTCGATCAAAGGCAGGTGCGAATCCCAATTACCTCCAAAATCAAGAACACTAGATCGGAGCATATCCTCAAGTGTTTGAATAGTTCGCTCAGACTGACCGTCAGTCTGAGGATGATATGCCGTACTCATGTCCAAGCGAGTTCCTAGCGCAGATTGGAGAGATTTCCAAAAGCGAGATATAAAACGGCCATCGCGATCGGATATGATGCTCAAAGGAGTACCGTGGCGGCAGACAATTTCCTTGACATAAAGCTGCGCGAGTTGCTCAACACGGTAGTTTTCACGAATGGGCAGAAAGTGAGCAGACTTAGTCAAACGATCCACTCTTACCCAAATGCTATCATGTTTGCTTGCTGTCAAAGGTAACTTGGTAATAAAGTCCATCGCTATACCTTCCCATTTCCACGTAGGAATTTCTGGTTGTTCGAGCAAACCAGATGGGCGTTGGTATTCAGCTTTTACTTTAGAACAAGTCAGGCATCTAGCTACGAACACAGCAATATCCTTTTTCATACCGGGCCACCAATAAGTAATGCGCAAATCCTTGTACATCTTATCAGCGCCAGGATGAATAGAATACCGAGATTTGTGCGCTTCACTCAGGATATCAGCGCGAAGATTCTCATCACAAGGAATCCAGATGCGATTAAGATAGCAGAGAATTCCACTCAGATTAGGGACAAAGTGCGCTTCCGCGCCACACGCTAACTCGGCGCGAAGGTTACCATTACTGATGGATGCGCGCTGCGCGTCACGAATGCGCGATTCAAGGTTGCTTTGGATCGGCGCGAAGTGAAGCTGCGTGCGCGGCAAAATACAGTTAAGCTGGCAGGGTTTTCGGCTGAGCGCATCGGCTACCACATTAGCCTTACCAGGATGATACCGGATCTCACAATCGTAATCGCTGATGAGTTCGTTCCATCGGCGTTGTCTCATGTTAAGTTCCTTCTGATCAAAGATATGCTGAAGGCTTTTATGGTCAGTGTAGAGGATACACTTAGTACCATAAAGGTAGTGTCTCCAGATCTTCAAGGCAAAAACAACTGCACCAAGTTCGAGGTCGTGAGTTGTATAATTCTTTTCATGAACCTTGAGTTGCCTTGATGCGTAAGCGATAACCTTGCCTCGTTGCATAAGAACATAACCGAGACCTTGGTTGGATGCATCGCAATACACGACAAAATCATCATTACCCTCAGGTAGCGCAAGAACAGGAGCTTCACACAACAAACGCTTGAGCGTTAGAAAGGCTTCTTCTTGCTTCGAGCCCCAAATATATGGTTTACCTTTGTGCGTTAGAGCTGTTAAAGGCAAAGCGATCTTTGAGAAGTTCGAAATAAATCGCCGGTAGTAACCAGCTAAGCCCAAGAAGGAACGGATTTCGGTAGGAGTGGATGGCGTGATCCAGTTCTTGATTGCTTCAATCTTGGATGGGTCGACATGAATACCCATCTTGTTAACAACATGGCCAAGAAACTGTACTTCATCCGACCAAAATTCACACTTGGAGAGCTTGGCAAAGAGCTGCTCGGCTCTAAGCTTTTGCAATACCAATCGGAGATGTTGCTCATGCTCAGCCTTGGTCTTAGAATAAATCAGAACGTCATCGATAAATACAATCACGAATTTATCCAAGAAAGGCCTACACACCCGATTCATTAGATCCATGAAAACGGCGGGTGCGTTGGTTAAACCGAAGGACATGACCAAGAATTCAAAATGGCCATAACGAGTTCGAAAAGCAGTCTTCGGAACATCTTCATCGCGGATGCGCAACTGGTGATAGCCAGAGCGGAGATCAATCTTGGAGAAACAAGAGGCACCTTGGAGTTGATCAAAGAGGTCGTCAATACGCGGTAAGGGATACCGGTTCTTAATGGTGAGTTTGTTCAACTCGCGGTAATCAATACACATGCGAAACGATCCATCTTTCTTTTTAACGAACAACACCGGAGCACCCCAGGGCGAAGAGCTAGGGCGAATGAATCCTTTAGCTGTTAACTCTTGAAGTTGGCTTGCCAATTCTTGCATCTCAGCGGGCGCAAGACGGTAAGGAGATTTAGCTACGGGGGAAGCACCAGGGACAAGATCAATACGGAACTCGACTTCACGAGCGGGAGGGATACCAGGAAGATCATCAGGAAAAACTTCAGGGAAATCACGCACAACAGGGATATCGCGAAGCTTCTTTTCTTCAGCAGGTTTGACCACATGGGCTAAGAATGCAATACACCTTTTCCTCATGAGCCTTCGGGCTTCGGCGCAAGACATAAGTTTAAGACCGCGGGAGGGTTTCTCGCCGTAGATATGAAGATCACCATTTTCTCGAGGTATGCGAATCATCTTCTTGGCGCAAATAACTTCGGCGCGATTATGCGTAAGCCAGTCCATACCAATGATAACATCAAAGCTTCCAAGAGGCATAGGGATGAGGTCAATCAGAAAATCGTTTTCGTTAAGGTTAAGCGTACAATCTTTAATCACTGAGTTTATTAAAATAGTTTCACCATTAGCCAATTCAACTGAAAAAACTTCTTTTAAGTTATCGCGCGGTCGCGCAAGCTTCTGCTCGAGGGCGCGAGAGATAAAACTTCGATCGGCGCCAGTATCAAAAAGTACAGAAGCATAAAATCCGTTAAGCAAAAATGTACCATTAACTACGTCATTATTCGCTTGCGCTTGGTGCGCGGTTATGTTAAAAGCTCGTCCACGCGTCACTTGGTTCGAAACCTGGTTCACCGGATTCGCTTGCGTAATCTGAACTTGTAGTCTCGGGCACGCGTTCCGGAAATGACTGGGATCACCGCAGTTAAAGCACGATCTGGGTCGTGGGTTTTGGTAGGTTGGTTGTGGGTTCTGCGGGTAGACTGGTGGTGTTGGCGCAATTGGATTGGCGGGAAGGACTCTACAGTTTTCTGTAAGGTGACCAGCGCGGCCACATCGGTTACAAAGTCGACATGGGACTTGAGGTGGGTGGTGGAGTCTACAGGTTGGGCAAAAGGGGTGGTTTCCTGTGTAAGGTTTCTTAGTTGGCGGGGCAGGGAGTGCTGGATTGGTTAAGGCATAGTTGTGGACTACAGGAGGTGTTGGGTAGGCTGACAGAGGGTTAGGCGCATAAACTAGAGGTTGGTAGATGGGTTGCTGGACAATGGGCGGGTTGGTAAGCGCATAGGCTTTGCGCCTGCGCTTGAGGTTGTTACGGTTTGAGGGTTCAGGTTTGGTTTCTGTTGGTTCAGGGACAGTCTTGGTGGGTTTGGTCTTCTCAGTTCCCCGCAGGAACAGGGTTCCTGCTCTGACATGATTGTCGCTGAGCACAGCGGCCAACTCGATGGCGTCAGAGAGGGTTACTGGGTTTCTGGCCCATACAGAATCTTGAATTTCCATGGGGAGACCCCCAAGGAATTTCTCTATGGCTCGGCGGGAAGGGGTAACAAGGTGAGGGACAAGCAGGCTTAGTTCATGGAAGCGCGTCGCGTACTCGCGCGCTTCTCCACTGTATTGCTTCAGGTTCCAAAATTCTTCCTCCAGGCGCTTTACTTCGTTGGGAGGGCAGAATTCTCGCGTCAAGAGATCCTTAAATTCCTCCCAGAGTATGCTGGAAGCAGCTTCTGCGCCACGCGCATGAGCTACTCCATTCCACCATGTAAGCGCTCTAGATTCCAGGACACTGGAAGCATATAGGGTTCGTCTGTCTGAGGGGCATTGGGTGTGGAGGAAAGTGTTTTCTATCTTCTCGAGCCATTGGAGCATCACGGTGGCTCCTTCAAGACCTGTGAACTTTGGAGGGTTACCCGCGTTAAAGGACTTAATGTTGTAACCAGAGGTGTTGGTATTGTTTTGGCTCAAAGCTTGGGCTATCGCGGTGGCCATTTCCTGGGAACGTTGCTGTCTACGCATGCGCGAGGCTTCTCTTCTCTGAAATCGGCGAGATAGCGGAGGCATTCTATAAAAGTTTTAATTTTAGTTAATATCTTGGTTTTAGCGCAAAGTATAACCTCGAAAAGCTTGGTTTCACGGAGTCAGTTACTATCAAAAGTTAAAGTAAAATAAATGATCCTAAATGCAGACTTAATAAAGGTAACAAATTCGAATCAAGAATCGACAATTCATGTATCACCATGACTTTCCGAATTCCCAATTTAAAATATACGAGCAAACGAGTATTGGAGATTGACGATTCATGTATCACCATGACTTTTCAATCTTCAATATAAAATATACAAGAAAATGAGTATTGGAAGTTGACAATTCATGTATCACCATGACTTTTCAAGTCTCCAACCTCAGAACATAATCGTAAATGGAAATTGAAAATCAACTATTCATGTATCACCATGACTTTTCGGATTTTCAAATCCAACAAACGAGTATGTAAGTAAAATCAATAAAAATCGAAATTCAACAAAAATCGAAATATCGCGGAATAAAACATAAAATCATATACTGCGTCTGCGCGAGCATATTCATAAATAACGAGTAATTAACAATAAGCGTGCAAACATGAGATTTCTCTCATGCGCGAGAAGGGACTCTTAGGTATTCTAGGCCGTTACGTCTAACCACCTATCCTAAAGTCAACGAGCTCTGATACCAATCTGTAACACCCCGACCAAAGGCGGATTATACATCGGGGCGCCACATATTGTTTCATTACTCGTGACACTATTGGGTGTCAATATTTAATAAATACATTCATTCGCGCACGCGCAGAGTAAACACAAGATAACATAAATCATTATAAATCAATATATTATAAATCATAATATTCGAACAGCAATAACTTGTCTTGATACATTTTAATCTAGGTCCAAAAGTAAAAACGTCCTACGTGTCCACAAGCTCCAAATGTAGCTACAGCAAACCTGAACATGTGTTAAAATAAACGTCAAACACTTGCGTGTTGGTGAGAAATCAAGTTTAATACAATACATAGATAACCATAAATCTGCGCGCAACATGTGTATGTCTGGTTTTCAACAAGGGTGTAATCTGATCGGGACCAACTCTAAGATTCATAGACTGCCAGTGCTCACAATTGAGCTCACAAACAAGACAAACTGTGCATGTGCAAACAAAAGAGAAAATCATAAACGATAGTTCTCCCGTGTTCATCTAATGGTACCATGAGAACTGCGGAATAGACCGACAAGACGGTTAATGATTCACACATACAAATAAACAGCCAAGTCTACGTCCTCAACACATGGGATACTGCGCGACTAAAGTTCATAAACAGTTTAAGACTCTAAGTTTGTATGAACACATGAACATCCCAAAACATTAAAAGCAAAAAAAAGGGATTAGGTACGAGATTACTCACTTGATAAACGATGCGGTGTAAGATAAAGCAAGAACCAACTTTAAACAAGCACAAGTTAACCTATAAATAAGATTATTGTTTTAATGATTTGTTTTAAGTCTTGATTATAAGTTTGCATAAGTAAATTATTATATATAATATATATATATTACCGGAAAAGCAGGGCAGAACAGGGAGGAAGACGGAGGCAGAGAGGAAGACGACAGAGAGAGCAAGGGGCAAGAGAACAGGAGAGATTAAGTGTTTTGTGTGTGTAGTGTTATGAAAATATTATTATTATTTATAGGAAAACCCTAGGAGACATAATCCCTAGAAAAGGGGAAAGGATCTTTAACAGGATCAAGCAAAAGATATCAAAAAGCATAAGAATCCAAAAGCAAAAGATATGGAAAGATATGGCAGCTGCAGAGGCAAGATAAAGCTGTCAGGGAACAGTAAAAAGGCATGGGCGGTTCAGATAAAGGTACTGGTCAAGCAAGGAAAAAGCAGATCTCCAAAGATAATGTCAGTCACTTTTTCTGCCAACCAATGGGGTTGGTGCGCATGCTGCGCCGAAAGTAACTTTTCAGACATAAAGCAGATTAGGTCAACAGCTCAAAAGATAAGACAACACAAAAGCAAACGGCTAGATTCAACAGAAGAAAACTCAAAGGGTTTAGCGCGAGAAGGCTCGAGCGCGAAGGCAGACACAGAAGGTCAAGAGAGCGCGAGCGCGAAGGCAGACAGAAACAACCTTAACGCGTCGCGGAAAGAACTTCATTTCTAAGCGCGCCGCGGGAAGAATCACATTTCTTAGCGCGCCGCGGGAGGAACTAAAATTCCTAGCGCGCCGCGGGAAGAACTATAATTCTTCGCGCGTCGAGGGATGAACTACGATCCTTAGCGCGCTGCGAGAAGAACTACAAATCCTTAGCGCGTCGCGGGAAGAACTACCGTTCTTAGCGCGCTGCGATAAGAATTACAATTCTTAGCGCGCTGCGAGAAGAGTTCGTCTCGCGTATCGCTGAAACAGGTGGTCTTCACGCAGGATTCCTTGTAAGGGGTCTGGCGCGTGGAGCTGCGCAGACAACCTTAGGCGGGAAGGAACAAAGGACAAGCAAAGAGTTAGAAGAAAATGAGGGAAACAAGGCGTAAGGGCGGGACGGCGACAAGAGGGAAAAGAAGGCGGAAAGAGAGAAGGAGAGGGACGGGAGGGCGGAAAGAAAGAGAGAGAAAGAGGCGGGAAGAAAAATATATATTATTATTATTAAAAGTAAAATATAAGTATAAATATTAAATCATAAAAGAAAGAGATCGGGTCAGAGAAACGGGTACCTGGGTCGGGTCGGATCGGGGCAGATGTTACAATTATAACTCGTTTTAAAAGTTATTTGAGTTTCATGTAAGGGTGAGCTTTTTTTCCCGAATACCCGTGCATGTACTCATATGTGTCTATTGGGTACAAGTATTGTCACACCCGGCCCTGAGCGGCGGAAAAAGCCGGGCGCGCGCGAGTGGGGATTGATAATTAAGCACGGGCCATTGCAAACATTCAAAGATTTTCATTGCGCATGAAATGTTTAATACAAATACATTACATTGTTTAAAAATTACATAAAAACATCCAAGTATAAAAACTGTTGAAGATTTCCATGCCATATCCCCTTGCGCGGCGGGAACAACCACGCGCATCGAAGGGATAGAACTAAAATCTTCCAAAAAGCTAGTTTTAGATGTTCAGCGTGAGGTGCTCTAAGTGTGACTCCATGCGCTACCTAATTATCTCCTGAAAGACACGTAAAAACATTTGAATCAGTATAAACTGAGTGAGTTCACAAGTTTTAGTAACTTGATAAATCGTATTGCATCATAATCTTGATACAAATCATTCTGAAACATAATTCTGATAGCATCATTAAAACACATGCTTGGTAAAACATGGTTCTATCAACATATTCTGATAAAATCGTTCCGCGGGTTACGCGCGAACATTTCTGGGAACTGTGCTCGTCTATGCAAAGTGGCGCTGCCACTACGAGCTAAAATAAGTAATACCGTCCCGCGGGTTACACGCGAACGTTTCAGGAAAATGTGCTCGTCCATGCAAAGTGGCGCTGCCACTACGAGCTAATCAATAATTCCGTCCCGCGGGTTACGCGCGGACGTTGTGCCGGAAAACAAGGCGCTCGTCCATGCAAAGAGGCGCGACCCCTATTAGCGGGCTCAAACCCATAGTACTGCCCCATGACCATACTAGGCACTCGTCCATGCAAAGAGGTGCGACCCCTACGAGTGGGTGGATCAAACCAGCAGTCCCTACCCTTAGAGTTCCAATGGTAAAGTGATCACTTACTCGAGTTCTAGCGCACACACATCGAAAACCTTAGATAACCGTTCGCATTGCTCATCATGAAATATAATTTAAACACATAATCGCTTGCATAGCTTGTAAGTATACCATGATAAAACATTATTTAAGTACGTGTCCCTCGCCCCGAAAACAGTTTAAAAACAGTGAAAACAGCGAGAATAGGGGCTGTGAGACTCACCTGTGGTTCTTGTTAAGGGATTAATCGAGATTCGGGTTTTCTTGGTGTTGGCCTCGGAATCGAAGGTCTAGAATACGATTAAATAACAAGTATATATATTAAGATCAAGAATTAGGAGAATATAAGGGTTGGAAAGCAGATCTCAAGGTTATATTCTAGGCTTACCTGGTAACAGGATCGGAAACGAAAACAACGGATGCTTGGGAGATGATTAGTGCAAGTTGCAGTTCTTAAGAGAGAAGTTTGAAGTGTGTTTTGGTGATGATAATTTAGGTTACATATTTATAGGCAAACTCAAGGGAACACAATCCCTTGCTCTAGGGGATTGTAATCTTTTCATATCTAGGGGTAATGATGATAAAGTATGGAAATTATTATTATTTATTTAAAAGTGGAGTAGTGGATAAAAGATTTTGATTTTGATTTGGTCAGGACATGCAGGTCTGTGGTTGGTGGGAGTAGGGTGGCTGACAGTTGACTTTTCATGTTACAGTGTGCTTTTTCAGGTACTTTGTCAGTGTACAGTTAAAAGTGGAAAATCTCTGAAACACGCTACCGTTTCTTTTTGGGCGGGAGTAATCTCCTTACAACTGGAGAATAGACTAAGTGTTCTGCGCGTATTACTTTGTGCGCATAGCTTTCTGCGTGAAGGACATTTCTTTGCTGCGGGTAGGTGCGTGACCTTCTCGCAGTCAGGGACATTGAGTTTCATTTGTAGATTCTCCAGGTGGTCTTGGTATTTCAACATAGTGATCAGTTATGTTGAAGTCAATTCCATCTTGGAGCTTCAGACAAACTAGCTCTCAATGTTCCCGCCATGCGGGGAGGTTAGTTCCCTTCCGCACGCGCATAAACGATTTAGGGTGCACCCGCCTTAGCATCATGCGTGACGGTCAACCCATTAGACATCATAACGTTAAGGTACATGAAAACATAAAGCCAAAACATTCGCGCATGGCGCATATAACATATGCTCACGCTGGTTCTTAACATGGCGCGCTCGCGCAGGGCGCACATAACAAATGCACGCGCTGACTATCATGGCGCGCTCGCGCAGGGCGCACATAACAAATGCACGCGCTGACTAACATGGCGCGCTCGCGCAGGGCGCACATAACAAATGCACGCGCTGACTAACATGGCGCGCTCGATATTTACAATCACCTAATTATTAGGTTGATTACTTAGTTTATAGGATTGAGAAATTTACCGGGTGTCACATTCTCCCCCTGTCAAGCGAATTTCGTCCCGAAATTTAGGAGACGCTGCTGGCAGAAGCCATGTTCTGAAAGAGGTGTGGGTATTTCTGGTGCATTTGATCTTCTCTTTCCCAAGTGAATTCAGGCCCACGCTTTGAGTTCCATTGAACCTTTACTAACTTGATTCGACTTCTGCGCAACTTTTGTTCTTTCCAATCGGTTACGGCTATAGGCTCTTCTACGAAGTGCAGTTGTTTGTCGATGTGAATCTCTTCCAACGGTAAAATCAACGTTTCATCAGATAAACACTTTTTGAGGTTGGACACATGAAACGTATCATGAACTCCACTGAGTTCGGCGGGTAAACGGAGTTTATAAGCAACCGGACCGATCCTTTCCAGGATCTCTAATGGTCCAATGTAGCGCGGATTCAACTTTCCTCGCTTGCCGAAACGGGGGACTCCTTTCCATGGAGAGACTTTCAAAAGTACTTTATCCCCTACTCGAAATTCCAGTGGTTTCCTTCGCACATCTGCGTAGCTCTTCTGTCTATCGCGCGCTGTCTTAAGGCGATCCCTTATCTGAAAAATCTTGTCTGTTGTTTCTTGGATCAATTCTGGACCAGTCATTTGCTTGTCACCCACTTCAGCCCAGCACAGTGGGGATCTACACTTGCGCCCGTACAAAGCTTCGAACGGCGCAGCCTTGATACTTGTGTGATAACTGTTGTTGTAAGAAAATTCAACCAATGGGAGATGAGTATCCCAGCTACCACCGAAATCGATTGCGCACAGCGCGCAGCATATCTTCCAATGTCTGGATTGTTCGCTCGCTTTGCCCATCCGTTTGAGGATGATAAGCTGTACTCATATCAAGGCGAGTACCTAGAGCTCCTTGTAACGATCTCCAAAATCTTGAGGTGAACCGACTATCTCTATCAGAAATGATGGACACTGGGACTCCATGTTTTGAAACTACTTCTCGAATATACAATCGGGCTAACTTTTCCATCTTATCGGTTTCCTTGATCGGCAGGAAGTGCGCTGACTTAGTTAGCCGATCTACAATAACCCAGATCGTGTCATAACCCCCAGGTGTCCTTGGCAGTTTGGTGATGAAGTCCATAGAGATTTGTTCCCACTTCCACATGGGAATTTCTGGCTGCTGAAGTAACCCCGACGGCTTCTGATATTCAGCCTTTACTTTTGAACACGTCAGGCACTTACTGACATACGTCGCGATGGCGCCTTTAAGATTGGGCCACCAATACAGCGCTTTAACATTTTGGTACATCTTGTCTGCGCCAGGATGTACGGAATACCGCGTCTTGTGAGCCTCGTTTAATACTCGCTCACGCAATCCTCCCTTGAGAGGGACCCATATGCGGTTAGCGAAATATAGATTGCCGTTCTTAAGTTCCAAATTCTTAATCATACCCCCAAGGGATTCGTTTTTAGCAAACTCTGGTTTCAAAGCTTCTTGCTGAGCGTCTCGGATGCTGGTAAAGAGATCTGCGCGAATGGTCAGCCTTAGAGCCTTGACTCGTAGTGTTTTTATTCGCTCCTTCCTACTTAGCGCGTCTGCTACCACATTCGCCTTTCCAGGGTGATACTTTATTTCACAATCATAATCGTTCAACAATTCAACCCATCTTCGTTGCCTCATGTTTAAATCCTTTTGATCAAATATATGTTGAAGGCTCTTGTGATCCGTAAAGATTACACACTTTGTACCATAGAGGTAATGGCGCCAAATCTTTAGCGCGAAGACAACCGCTCCAAGTTCCAGATCATGCGTTGTGTAGTTCTTTTCATTGGTCTTGAGTTGGCGCGAGGCATACGCTATGACTTTGTCTCGCTGCATAAGGACACATCCGAGTCCCTGATGTGAAGCGTCACAGTAAATGACGATGTCGTCCGTCCCCTCGGGCAGAGACAAAATTGGCGCACTACATAACTTCTGTTTCAACATTTGAAACGCTGCTTCCTGATTTTCGCCCCAAACAAACTTCTTGTCTTTCTGAGTTAGCGCGGTCAGAGGTAGAGCTATCTTGGAGAAGTTCTCAATGAAGCGTCGATAGTAGCCAGCTAGTCCTAGGAATTGCCTCACCTCAGTTGGGGTTTTTGGCGCTTCCCAGTTTTCGATGGCCTTGACTTTGGAAGGATCAACGTGTATTCCTTTCTCGTTTACAACGTGACCGAGAAAGTGAACTTCTCTAAGCCAAAACTCGCACTTGGAAAACTTCGCATACAACTTTTCTTTCCTCAACAATTCCAAAATCAATCTCAGGTGTTGCTGATGCTCGGCCTTGGTCCGAGAATAAATCAGAATATCATCTATAAATACAATCACAAACTTGTCCAAGTATGGTTTGCACACGCGGTTCATCAGATCCATGAATACAGCCGGCGCATTAGTTAGCCCGAAAGGCATCACTAAGAACTCATAATGGCCGTATCTAGTTCGGAAGGCTGTTTTCGACACATCTTCCTCATGGACCCTAAGTTGGTGGTATCCGGACCGTAGATCTATCTTCGAATAATAACTGGATCCTTGCAACTGGTCAAATAAGTCGTCAATCCTCGGTAAGGGGTACCGATTCTTGACTGTCAGCTTGTTCAGCTCCCTATAGTCAATACACATCCGGAACGAACCATCCTTCTTCTTAACAAACAGTACTGGAGCTCCCCAAGGTGAAAAGCTTGGGCGTATGAAACCCTTATCCAATAGTTCCTGTAACTGATTGGATAGCTCTTGCATCTCAGATGGAGCTAGTCGATAAGGCGCTCGAGCTACTGGCGCAGCTCCTGGGACCAAATCAATACGAAACTCGACTTGTCGCGGCGGCGGTAATCCGGGCAAATCTTCAGGAAAAACTTCTGGAAATTCGCGCACTACTGGTAAGTCTTCAATTCTTCGCTCATCTCCTTTCTTCTCTACGACATGCGCCAGGAAGGCGTAGCACCCTTTCCTTAGGCACTTACGCGCCTTTAGGCACGAAATTAGTTTCGTCGCAACTCCCCTTCTTTCCCCTTGAATCACCAAGGTTTCTCCGTTCAACAGTGGGACCCGAACCTGCTTCTCATGGCAAATAACTTCCGCGTGGTTCTCGACTAACCAATCCATACCTATCACAATGTCAAAACTTCCCAAGTCTATTGGCAACAAGTTAATATTGAACCCGTGACCTCCCATGACTATTACACATTGTTCAGTTCTTTCGTTTGCGCATAACTGCCTACCATTGGCCAGTTCTATAGTATAAGGTGTGTCTAGCCTACTGGTTGCTAGGCCTAGGGAGTCTTTAAACTCAGCGGATATAAAACTTAGGTCAGCGCCAGTATCAAATAAGACAGATGCAAAATGTCCGTTAAGCAAAAACGTACCGGTTACCACATTCGGCTCTTCCTTAGCTTCGCCTGCGCCGATCACAAAAGCTCTTCCGCGAGCTTGGTTTCCCTTTTGCGGGCAATCCCGACTAAAATGCCCTGGCTTCCCGCATGCGTAGCAGTTGTCGCTCGCTCCAGCTTCTCTGAAACGGCAATTCATCGTCTTGTGCCCTGGTCTGCCACATTTGGCACATTCGATTCTTGCGCATTCACCCTCGTGGTGATACTTGCATTTGTTGCACCATGGGCGAGGCCCGCTGTATCCTCTCCTTGATGGCTCCGCGGCTTGGATCGCGTAAGCCCTTAAGCTCTCCTGCTTCTTGAACGGTGGCTGCTTGGAGTCGGACCCTCGATGGTGAGAGTTCCACTTCCTCTTGGGATCAGAGGTTCGCTGCTCGATTCCGCGCGTAGTTAACATACCCGCACGGACCGTATCCCTTGTAAGGGTGATGGCCCGCGCTACCGCCTCATCAAAGGTTGGAGGCGCTGCGGCGTTGAGCGGAACCCTAACAACAGGAGGTAGCCCAAAGATATACCTCTCGATCTTCTTTTCCTCCGTGTTTGCCATGTCTGGCACCAACTGGCAAAGCTCGTTGAACCGGTTGTTGTAGGCGTCGATATCCGTTCCTACCATGGTGTGGTTCCAGAATTCCTGTTGTAGGTTCTGAATTTCTGCGCGAGAGCAGAACTTTCTCATCAACATTTCCTTCAGTTCCTCCCAGGTCTTGTGAAGAGCAACTTCTCGCCCCAAGGTTTTCACTTGAAGCTTCCACCAAGACGAAGCTGCTTCTTGGAACATGCAGGTCGCGTAAAGGACCTTCTGGTTCTCACTACATCCGCTAATGGAGAGAACTGTCTCCATCTTGTCAATCCAGTTGTAGAGCCCAATGGCCCCTTCGATACCCTTGAATGGCCAAGGCTTACAGGCCATGAATGTCTTGTAGGAACATCCTTTGTCCAAGGCTCCTGATTCGGGTTCTGGGGTCTCATTCTGACGACCCTGACTTGATTCGGCCTTGCTGGCCTCATGTGTTGCGATTGCTTGCGCGATTATTTCCGCGAGTTCTTCGGGTGTCATGGTAATTCCCTTGGCTTTAGTTGGAGGCATTCTCGCTTTAAAAGAGTGAAAACATATCAATCTTAGCGCATGTATTCTGAGCACATAATGTTATCATTATTTACTAGACACTGTGTGACCCGTGTTCCTAAGTGTGTGTATAGTTTCTTTTGAAAATATTTTCTTTGAAAAATATTTCATGCGATTTCCCCCAACGGTTATAGTCTAGGTTAAAACTTCTTTTCCTAGTTCGCTATAACCAGCGCTCTGATACCAATCTGTCACACCCGGCCCTGAGCGGCGGAAACAGCCGGGCGCGCGCGAGTGGGGATTGATAATTAAGCACGGGCCATTGCAAACATTCAAAGATTTTCATTGCGCATGAAATGTTTAATACAAATACATTACATTGTTTAAAAATTACATAAAAACATCCAAGTATAAAAACTGTTGAAGATTTCCATGCCATATCCCCTTGCGCGGCGGGAACAACCACGCGCATCGAAGGGATAGAACTAAAATCTTCCAAAAAGCTAGTTTTAGATGTTCAGCGTGAGGTGCTCTAAGTGTGACTCCATGCGCTACCTAATTATCTCCTGAAAGACACGTAAAAACATTTGAATCAGTATAAACTGAGTGAGTTCACAAGTTTTAGTAACTTGATAAATCGTATTGCATCATAATCTTGATACAAATCATTCTGAAACATAATTTTGATAGCATCATTAAAACACATGCTTGGTAAAACATGGTTCTATCAACATATTCTGATAAAATCGTTCCGCGGGTTACGCGCGAACATTTCTGGGAACTGTGCTCGTCTATGCAAAGTGGCGCTGCCACTACGAGCTAAAATAAGTAATACCGTCCCGCGGGTTACGCGCGAACGTTTCAGGAAAATGTGCTCGTCCATGCAAAGTGGCGCTGCCACTACGAGCTAATCAATAATTCCGTCCCGCGGGTTACGCGCGGACGTTGTGCCGGAAAACAAGGCGCTCGTCCATGCAAAGAGGCGCGACCCCTACGAGCGGGCTCAAACCCATAGTACTGCCCCATGACCATACTAGGCACTCGTCCATGCAAAGAGGTGCGACCCCTACGAGTGGGTGGATCAAACCAGCAGTCCCTACCCTTAGAGTTCCAATGGTAAAGTGATCACTTACTCGAGTTCTAGCGCACACACATCGAAAACCTTAGATAACCGTTCGCATTGCTCATCATGAAATATAATTTAAACACATAATCGCTTGCATAGCTTGTAAGTATACCATGATAAAACATTATTTAAGTACGTGTCCCTCGCCCCGAAAACAGTTTAAAAACAGTGAAAACAGCGAGAATAGGGGCTGTGAGACTCACCTGTGGTTCTTGTTAAGGGATTAATCGAGATTCGGGTTTTCTTGGTGTTGGCCTCGGAATCGAAGGTCTAGAATACGATTAAATAACAAGTATATATATATTAAGATCAAGAATTAGGAGAATATAAGGGTTGGAAAGCAGATCTCAAGGTTATATTCTAGGCTTACCTGGTAACAGGATCGGAAACGAAAACAACGGATGCTTGGGAGATGATTAGTGCAAGTTGCAGTTCTTAAGAGAGAAGTTTGAAGTGTGTTTTGGTGATGATAATTTAGGTTACATATTTATAGGCAAACTCAAGGGAACACAATCCCTTGCTCTAGGGGATTGTAATCTTTTCATATCTAGGGGTAATGATGATAAAGTATGGAAATTATTATTATTTATTTAAAAGTGGAGTAGTGGATAAAAGATTTTGATTTTGATTTGGTCAGGACATGCAGGTCTGTGGTTGGTGGGAGTAGGGTGGCTGACAGTTGACTTTTCATGTTACAGTGTGCTTTTTCAGGTACTTTGTCAGTGTACAGTAAAAAGTGGAAAATCTCTGAAACACGCTACCGTTTCTTTTTGGGCGGGAGTAATCTCCTTACAACTGGAGAATAGACTAAGTGTTCTGCGCGTATTACTTTGTGCGCATAGCTTTCTGCGTGAAGGACATTTCTTTGCTGCGGGTAGGTGCGTGACCTTCTCGCAGTCAGGGACATTGAGTTTCATTTGTAGATTCTCCAGGTGGTCTTGGTATTTCAACATAGTGATCAGTTATGTTGAAGTCAATTCCATCTTGGAGCTTCAGACAAACTAGCTCTCAATGTTCCCGCCATGCGGGGAGGTTAGTTCCCTTCCGCACGCGCATAAACGATTTAGGGTGCACCCGCCTTAGCATCATGCGTGACAGTCAACCCATTAGACATCATAACGTTAAGGTACATGAAAACATAAAGCCAAAACATTCGCGCATGGCGCATATAACATATGCTCACGCTGGTTCTTAACATGGCGCGCTCGCGCAGGGCGCACATAACAAATGCACGCGCTGACTAACATGGCGCGCTCGCGCAGGGCGCACATAACAAATGCACGCGCTGACTAACATGGCGCGCTCGATATTTACAATCACCTAATTATTAGGTTGATTACTTAGTTTATAGGATTGAGAAATTTACCGGGTGTCACAAGTATGGGTATGTGTACCCAAGTTTACTGATTTTAGGTACGAGTACTTTCAGCTACAAGCACCGGTACAAGTTTGTGTATTACAGGTACTAGTACCCGTTTATAATATGTAAGGGTTTTTTATTAGGTTTCCAACACTCACGACTTAACTTTAAGCGGGATTTTCAAAACATAATATATATATATATATATATATCATCTGAATTGGTTCCTTCTTGATCTATATGTGTATATTCATATATTGTGTATTAAATATTATTTATTTCACATATGTGTAATTGTGTATATCATTAAATAACATTTATTAACTTTCTCTCTTATTCTTCTATAGAAATTAAGGAGACAATAAACAAAGAAAACGGAAAGGGAAAATGGAAAGCTGACTAGCGAAGATTAAACGAATCCTAACTTTCTTTGTATAAGTTAATTTTGTTTTAAACATTATGATAAAAAAAATTGGGAGACTGTATATATTTTGGAATTCATTACTTGATTATGAATGGATTTTATGTTATGGTTTATTTCATTTTTAATGTTAGTATTATGTTTTACGGTTTTGGTATTATAAATAATTGTTCGTCGGTACTATACGGGACGGATACAAAGTTTAGCGAGAATTTTTCTTTAAAAAAGAACAAAGTGGTACCAAAGCGACAACCGTATCCGAAAGTACATGTACTCGTACCGTACGAGTGCCTGTACCAGCACCAGATTTACTGTATTCAGGTACATGTACTTTCAGGTATAGATACGGATACATATAGAGATGTTTCGTTTATATATATTTAAGATTAAGATTCATTAACATTTTAAGCAAATAAAAAACACATCTAATTATTAAATTTCGTTACGTTTTTAAATACAACTTACATGACGTTTAATTTGCTTTTGTGAATTTGTACTACATGAAAGAGCAAGTGGACGAGTGGAGGTTAAACAACCTTCTATTTGTGTCCAATAATTGGAAAAGCAAAAGGACAACGAAAAATAAAAAATGAAAAAGTAAAAAAGAAAGAGAAAGAGTTGGTGGTGGTGGCGTACGAGGGTGGTACTTTGGACGGTACGATGTCTGCTTACGGCTTATGTTAGCTGGAATCATAGTCTAGAGAATGAAGGTGGTGTATGTGTCCATTGTTTCTTTTTCACAAAAGTAGCTTATTCATTTCAATATATCTTCCAAATATTTTCTAGGTATAACGGCATCCGGTAAACTTTTAAAATATTCACAAACTTGTCTTGCTATGTGACTAATAAAATCTAAACATTTTTTTTATGTTTAATTCCAGTCTTTTTACAATTTTGATTCATCACCCACTTTTATACTTTTATACTTTGTTTCTTGTAGCTAATAATTTTTTTTAGCTTCAAACTTATTTTTTATCTTCTAAACGGTCATTTATATTAACGGAAATATTTTTATTTTATAACACTATTTTATTTTACACCAATTTTCTTTATAAGGTATTTACACTTAGGACCTTTAACCTTGTAAATCGATATTTTAAAATGAAATTTTGGCGGATGTTAAAGGGTTTGCCAGAAGTGCATGACCATGTCGAGAAAGACTGGATTTTTTAGAACAAAAATCAAGAGTTTGCCAGAAGTGCATGACCATGTCGAGAAAGTTCATGACCATATTGAGCCAAGATGACCCTGCACTAGTAGTGTCAAGCCAAAAGATACCGTGCACGACCATGCACTTTATGTGCATGACCGTGCACTTCCGAGAAGATGGAGTCAGTGTTGCCAGTGCACCAGTTGGTGCCGAGAATTGACCCGAACAATCATGCATGTTCTGGGCACGATCGTGCATTTCCCCGAAGACAGGCAGATCAAGCATGATGGTGCATCAGACAATGCTGGCCATGCACGACCGTGCACTTTTTGTGCATAATCGTGCCAATTTATAGAATCTGCAAATCTGGTCGGAAGAAAGTGAGACATTACTTACTAAATCGGTGCACGACTATGCACTTTGTCCAGACAACTTATAAACGTTCAATTCCTCTTAATTTGTGGGTGTGGAGCCTTGGTGATTCTCTCTCAACTCTTGAGAAAAATATTTTGTGTGTTTATTTGAGAGTTTTAAGGCTTCCACCACCTTCAAGATCCTTCATTTTATTCTTCAATCCTTGCTTGATCTTAGTTTACTTTCCTTTGTTCCTTAACATGTTTTGTAAGCATATTTCTAGTTTGATTGTAGGTGTATTAAGCCTTATGGGCTAATTACTTTTACTATCTAGACAATGTTGAAACTCTTGCTAATGTGATATATTATCTATGCATGATTTTGGTAAATTGTTGTTCTTTCAAGAATTTGGTTGAATTTATAAGTTGATATTGATGGTGTTCATGCTTGTTAGAGTTGCATAACCTTATTAGTTTTATTAATGTTTAGGCATTCATGTTGGAAAACTATGTTCTAGATGTTTGTTTGTAAACTTTAAATGTTCATGTTTTCTTTGTTTACATTTCTATTTTAGAAATGACTAGTAAAGATTAACTTGGCTGCAACATTGTTGATGAGCATGGAACCCAACACTTAATATTGAAAAATTGGTGAGTGTTGTTATGATTCTTGACTTGGTGATGACTTGCTAGTTAAAGTTTCATAAGTTGATATTAATTTCATAAGTTTGGCTAGTTTATTGTATTTTTAGGTGGTTATAATGTTCGTTCATGCTAGCTTTCCTTTGATTATGAGACTTTGTTGTTTTGACAAATAAGTTAGTCTATGTTTATATCTTGATTGAAAACCCATCATGATGATTATTTGCTAGTATTAGGTTGCGTGATTGTAATCTAGTATTTATGTTTAGATTCATGATGTTTTGCCATATCATTGTTATTTTATCATGCTAGTAGAGTGGATTCATGTCTAGGTAGTTTGTTAAATTGATTGTTTTCTTGCATAGTTACTTGCTTTGTGTTCATTTCATGCTAGTTTAGTTCGTTAAAAATCAATTTGAGATTTACTTGTTCGGTTGGCCATTTACAAAGATTTAGTACTAGAAAGTTGTCGTATTCATGGATTGATACTCGATTCTTATCAACACTTTATTGCAAATGATAGTTGCACTTGCCTTTCGTGTATGGTTTAGTTGTAGGTGAAAACCTATTTTAAAACCCGATTTGGGTGGTTATTTATTCACACACACACACACACACACACACACACACATATATAATATACACGTCAGGTAGCGACCTATACAACAGTCAGCTTCGATTCGACCGTCTAGTAACTTGTAAATGGATTAGCTACTAAGATATTATAGAATTGTACTAGTAACTAAAATACATTGTTTTACATTTATAACTTTTGAACTCACCAACCATCTGTTGGTATTTCAGTATTTATACTTGTCCATGTTGCTATGTACGATTTTAAAAATTGTTGCATGCATTGCCCATGAGATTGTTAATGTTGCTTTTAGACATTCATTGTTTCATTTTGTTTTGATGATGGGTTGTGTGTAGTTCATTTTTTTTAATTTGTTTACTTTTATGCTTTCGCAAAACTTTTAAACTATTTGGTTGGTGTTTGTTTCTTCACAATTTGGATGAGGTTTGATTAATGTTTTAAATTATGATTGTTACATATAACAAATGAGCTAGATTCTGGTATGTCACATGACTCACGATAAAACCCTTTAGTTAAAATTTAAGGGTGTGACAATTGTGCACCCAACCAACGAATTTAAATGTTCTGCGACCTATATAGCAGCAAAGATGAAGCTTGGATGAAAAGTTCAAAAGCCGATCTCAAGGTGATGTTAGATATCATGTGACTATTCAAGATATTATGTGAAAAATACTAATATTGATACTTCGGAAATATAGTCAATGTCAAACTTTCCCTCCCTCCACCCCCATCCCTCTCTGTCCTTCCCCCCCCCCCCCTCTCTCTCTCTCTGTGATGTTGTGCTTTCTTTGTGGCTCCGATTTACACTGTCGCCACTCGTCGAGCTCCATTCAGTTACCTAGATGATGGTGATTGCCTATGAAGGTGGCATAAATACGAAAACTTTGACTGTTAATTAATAACATCTAAGATGAATTTAAAATATAAAAGAGAAAAGTAAAGTAAATAAAAAAACAATAGAAAGCATAGTAGATAAATTGTGAAAATTACACATTATCTATACTATATATAAAACATAAGTTAGGGACCTCATAAATTTTAAGGTACTAAACCCATTGCTTTATTTACAACACACAATGCATCTAAAATATAGTTAGTAGGGGTAATTAAGTCTTTAGTCACAAGTATTACGTAACTTCCATTCTTTCAAAATACACCTACAACTTTTGATGTAATAGTTACACATATACCCCTAATTCAAAACCAGCAACCCCTACATATTTTTAACGATCATTGTTTTTTCACACGTTAATATTTTTTCAAAAACATTACACCATAAAAACGAGTATTTTATTCTCTTTAAGTATGATATTGTTATAGTTTTTTAGTTTTATCATGCTACGTTATTACCATTTAGAACCGGCAACATGTAGAGTCGGGCGAGCTCGAGTCATTTGTAAAACTGGATTAGGGTCGAAACGAGTCGATACAACAAATATGGTTAATTAAGTTCGAGTCGGTACAAGTTCTAGTAGAAAGGGGACATGTCAGAATGATGTCGAGTCACAACGAGTTTGAGGCCAAACCGGGTTGATTTAAAATATGATTTTATTTTAGTATGATACAGCTATAGATTTTTAGTTTTAAAAAATTAACATGTTACGTGATTGCCATTTTGAACCGGCAACATGTCGAGTGGGCAAGCTGATCAGGTCATTTGTAAAACTGTATTATGGTCAAAACGAGTCGATACAAAAAAAGTAATTAGGTTCGGGTCGGTACGAGTTCGAGTAGAAAAGGGACAGGTTATAATGGGTTTGGAGCCAAAACGGGTTGATTTAAAAAATGATTTATTTTAAATTATTGTATATTTCAGCTTTGCTTTTTTATTTTCGTCACTGGTTACGCAAATTCCGTTGTTTACATGTACCAGTGCCGATAAATACGTGTCCAACACCACGTAACGCACACACTCCAACCTTGACCCAACACCCGCATAGGTAATCAACATGAATTACACGCCTGGTGTTGGTTAAGCATGTTTTAATATCAGTAACGTGCATTCCGGTCCGATTATGCGTGTTCAATTTTCGGTTACACGCAGCTGGCTTTGCATGGGCTGCGTATCCAATTTACGTCTGCGTGCACACTGTCATCAGATGACGTATTCACCAACAATGACTATGCATTCATTGTCAAGTTGCGTAAGCACCACGCCGCATCTCATGGACACCTCTTTATTACTATATAACAGTTAAGAACTTTGGTGTCGCCAATGCCCTTATTAAAGCACTTGGCGGCATCATATTGGTTCATAAATTATGTTTTGTTGTTTTTTAAGTTTAGTTAATGCGTAACGAATGTAATGGAAAATGACCGAACACTGATCTTTTTTGTTATTCCGGTACCAAAACAAACTTGACGGAAACCGTCCAATTCGTGTAGACTTGACGCCTCAATGTTACATACCGAAATTTTCAAAATAATATTAATTAAATTATTTAATATTGGAGGGAAAGTTTACTCGGGTTAACGGGAAATAATTAAATAGAGTAGGAGTTGGTATGGGTCGGGCTAGTGTTGGGTAATAGATATGGGTTATGGACTTGGGTTATGAAGGAAATAGGGAAGGACCATGGGCCTAAGCCCGTGATCCATAATTATATAAACCTAAAATCACCATTTAATCCTTTATTTCTCATATTCCATACACCACCAAAACACACACTTAGCTCTCTCTCATCCTACCTTCTCTCTCTATCCGAAATAGAAGAAGAATTGATTTTCGACCCGAGGTAATGATAGTATGATGTTGTTTATACTTAAACCCGTTAGATTTAGTCATGAAACGACGAGCCGACACCGTTAAACCATTAGAGTCACGAGATCCGGGTGGAATCGGGTATAAACCGAACCTAAGATGAGCTTAGGGGTCACCCTAGCTCAGATCTGGATCGAACGGGACGAAAAACGATGAAACCGGTGGTGAAACGACTGAGATATCGTTTTTCCGGCGATATCCCGGTTTTCCGGCAAAGGCGGCGCCGGAGTTGGGTGTACGAGGTAAGGATGTCAGAGAATGTTCTCTGACATTCTGACCTAACCATAGTTCGTTAGCGGTGACTTAACGAACTAGAAGCAATTCGTTAATCCATTTCGTTAAGAGGAAGTAACGAACTAGAAGCAGTTCGTTAAGTCATTCGTTAAGAATAAGTAACGAAGAAGCTCCAATTCGTTAAGCATTTCGTTAAGGGAGAACTGACGAATGAACCCCCAGTTCGTTAAGGGTTCAGTTCGTTAAAGGACCAGTTCGTCATAAAGGTCCAATTCATTATGAAAGAGGACGAACTAGTATAACGAATTAGCTAAGGAAAGATAACGAATCAGATCAGGTGCTAGATAACGAATTAGACTGTGATGTGGTAACGAATTAGGCTTAATTCGTTATGGAAATTGTGACGGTGAATAAAATAATAATTTAAAATCTTAATGGGAAATGTGTTAAGATAGTTAATAGAAATAAAATTTTTCTAAGCTGACCTGGCAGTTCGACCCAACTAGGGGCTCTGCCCCTTGGACCCTGCTAGGGGCTTCCGCCCCTAGACCCCGCTGCCATGGGCGCTGCACCCGGACCCCCGTTCGTTGAGGGTTGTAAATAGACTGGAAAAGCGATATGGATAGTAATAGTTAATTGATATGTGTATTTGTTATACAGTTAGTCGCGCACAGCTAAAGAAGGAGTAACTGTTAACCAAGTTCGGGTGAGTTTCTAGCCCCATTCCTTGTTATGTTTTTAGGGTTGTGTGCATACTCGATGTGAAGTGTGAATACACTTACCTTAAGTGGTAAATGTATGCTATAATGCTTGATGTGAAATATTTATGTATGTTATGAATGGATGTCTGTTGATGCGTGAACGATCTTCGGATATTGCACGCGTATACGGGGAAGGTTAGTCGGTGTGCGAACGATCTTCGGATATTGCGCGTACCGTCATTCGAAAATGATCCCCAAGTGGTTATTAGTGTGTATATAAATGTTGTGATGTAACTTGATTATTATATGAATGACGTGATGATATAAAGTGTGTTGTAGACAAGTAGAAGTAGGGTGTGATAGAAGTGGCACGGGTCTAGTAAGAGTGTTAGTGGCATGACGATAGTACGTGGTAGGGTAAGCCTATGCGTGACTTCGTTATTAAAGTGGCATAACGTTATTCGTTATTAAAGTGGCATAAAGTGGCATAAGTGGCTAAGCTGTAGGGGTAATTAAGAGGCTAAGCTGTAGGGGTAATTAAGTGGTTAAGCAGTAGCAGGTTAGACAGTGGATTATGTGTCTTCGGATACGCATATGTTGTGTGTAGTGGTTGTATGACAAGTTGCCTGATTAACTAGAACTCACTCAGCGTAGCTGACTTTTAGTATGCACGCAGGTGATCAGACTGAAGAGCTAGCATGAGGATGGCACATGGCATGGATCGAACGACTGGCATCTGAAGATGGAAGAAATGATGTTTTTAATATAATGTTTTGTGTTATGGTATCAAAGAAAAGATATAATGTTTTGTAACGAATGTTTTAAGTTAACGTTTCTGCGAAAGTTTTAATTAACTCTGATTGTAAGAATTGTGTTTATGAGTAAATCCGACGCTAAAGTAGGGACACCGGGTACGGGGCCTTACACTCAACGCCCTAGTTTTACCAACAGATGCCATCTCGTTGGTCTAACTCAATTTTTTATATTATTTTTTTGTTTTAGTTCTGGTACCATAACGAACATGACGAAAACCGGCCGAATTCGCTTACACTCACCATCTCAACATCCAAGACTGACGACACTCGGGTTTACCAATGTACGGATTTTACTAACCTTTTTGTTTTATTTCAAGTACCATAAAGAACGTAACCGAAACTGTCTGAATTTGCGACGACTCACCATATCAACGTTAGGGACTTACAACGCGAGGGTTTTACCGACCAAATTAAATTCATTTCACATATTTATTTTTTTATATGTTAATTTAATGAATTTATTTTGTGCTTATGTATGGTACCATTATCTACGGAAATAATACCGATTAACTGCGTATCGATTTTCCGCCGCAATGTTCAGGTTTAATGAGCGCCTTGGTTTTACGATCTAATAAGCATTGTTTTAAATATGTTAATTCTTGTTACCATACACTATACATCGCTATTATTTTTTTTGGTTTTTTATTTTGATTATGTTAACTTGATAAATTTATTTTCTAAGATTAATTCCGGTACCGTAGAGAAGTTATCCAATTCCGATCTTATCGCGTTGACTTGTTGTTGCGTTGTTGTGTATTACTAAACGAATTATCTATCGTTACGGTTACGACTTTTTTAATATGTTATTTTTTTTTATTATAAGTTATATGAGCGTCAACACACTTTTCAGCTTTAAAAGATTATTTTTTTTCTAGTTTTGTGTCGATATTTAGATTAACATAATCCATACTAACTGAATTCACGTTAGTGTACTATTGCAGCGTGAGATACATAAAAAGATTCGAACTGTCTGATTGAACACGCCGGATAATAAACTAGTTTTCTTCTAATTATTAATAAGAGTAAATGAGTATTATATAAAAATACTAACAGAAAAAAAGTATTCTTAATTAGCCTAGTTAAATTATATACATGAATGCAAAAATGTAATATGAAAATTCATTACATGAATATATATTTAAAATAAAATAGTTTAAAAAAAAAGAGAGAGAAAAGAATAGGATTGATAGCATATGTGTAAAGGGGATGAAGGCAATATTGTGACGCGTGGCCAATATCCAGCTGGATCCCAAAGACAAGCTGTTGCTACCGTCACAGCAACTTCCCTCACAGCCCCACCCTTATATAAAACCCACTACATCCTCATCCTTCAACTTGACTCATATAAGTATAACCAACCCCACCACTTATTATTATTATTATTCACTTCAACTTCACTTATTAATAATATGGATCGGATCAAAGGTCCTTGGAGCCCCGAAGAAGACCAAATGCTCCAACAACTCGTCGACCAATACGGCCCCAGAAACTGGTCACTCGTCAGCAAAACCATACCCGGAAGATCCGGAAAGTCCTGCCGCCTGCGGTGGTGCAACCAGCTCTCGCCGGAGGTGGAACACCGTGCCTTCACGCCGGAGGAAGACGAGACCATTCTCCGGGCACATGCCCGCTTCGGAAACAAATGGGCCACCATTGCCCGCCTGTTATCGGGTCGGACCGATAACGCCATTAAAAACCACTGGAACTCCACTTTGAAAAGAAAGTGTTCGTCCATGACCAACGAAGAGTTCAATCAGTTTACGATACAACAACCGTTGCTGAAAAGATCCGTTAGCGCCGGGTCGGGTGTACCCGTACCCGTTTATTTTAACCCGGGTAGTCCCTCAGGATCTGACGTCAGCGAGTCAAGCGTCCCGGCTTCTTCGCCGGCGCCGGTTCCGGCGAACACCGCTGCCGCCGATGAGCCGTCGACGATGTTAAGCTTATCGCTTCCCGGAGTTGACTCATCGGAACCGTCGTCGGTTGGACAATCTCCTGCGCCGGTTATGGGATCGTCGGAGAATTTTTTTCCGGCGACTGAGTTTTTGTCGGTGGTGCAGGAGATGATTAGGATGGAGGTGAGGAATTATGTTGCCGGCGGTAACGACGGAGTTAGGGCGGCGGCGGAGGCGGCGGTGGCGAGTAGGTTTGGGATTAATAGGATCCATTAGAATTATTAAATCAATTTTGTTGGTCGGCCGGAGAATCTGAATCGCCGGTGCCGGTGACGGAGACGACGGCGAAGTGTTTAAATTTCGTTTTAACAGAAAAATGAAATAATTTTGTACAGAGAACGGATTATTAATATTAATATTATTAATATGTGTTACAAATAATTGGTTTATAAAAATTGCATGTTTAAAATAAGGTAAGGGCGATTAGATATTGCTAGGGACATGTGGTGGAAATTAGTTATTGAAGAAACGTGTTAACTGAATTTGGATGGTATATGAGAAAGTGAGGTACGACGTACAGACAGCTTGCAGACCATCTCATCTCATCTCATCTCATCTCATCTCACAACACGCCTTTTGACACCTAACATAGATTCATGTGTCCTTTCTTTTTCGAATAATCCATAACTTTTTAAATGTATTATTGTTGGGGTGAGTTTTAAGAAAAAGAAAAACAGACGGCGGTTAAATCTTCTTTCTTTTGCTTGTGTCATGTAGCATAATAATAACAAAACAAAGTGGATTATATATATATATATATATATATATATATATGTCAAAACATCTCCTTGATTAGACTCGAGCCTTTAATCCATTTTTAGGTATGCCAACCTAGGGCTGCCAAAATTGCTCGCCGCTCGTTCGTTGTTCGTTTGAATTTTGCTCGAAAAATGCTCGTTTGATTTCGGCCCGGTTTGGAAGTGAGCCGTTCGGCTCGGTTCGGCTCGGCTCGGTTTAAAAGCAATCCAAGCACGAGCAAAGCCTCGCTCGGTTTGGTTCGGTTCGTTTTGCTCGAATTACTTTTTATTTATTAGTTTTATATGTAATCTTTATGTATATATATAAAAGTATACTATTTTTTAAAGTTTGTAAAATTTTCCTCTTTTGTGTTGAATTCAAAGTTCAAATTTAAACCATAGCCACTCGTTTTATATATGTTTTGTTGTTAACTATGAGTTTTATACATTTTAAAGGTGAAAGTTTAGACAATTTAGAATTAAAAGTCTTGAATTAATGATATTTTGAAGTTTTAGAAATTTAAAATTGGAAACTTTGTACGAAATCAAGCAAAACCAAACCGAACCAAGCCGCTCGGTTTCAAAACCAAACCAAGTTCAAGCATAAAGATATCGCTCGTTTCTTTAAATTCAATCCGCTCAGTTCGGCTCGCTTTCAAACCAAACCAAGTATGAGCATGCTCGCGTTCGGTTCAGTTCAGTTCGTGAACAGCCCTATGCCAACCCCTTCGTGGAGATTTTATAACCTGATTAGGTCCTTTTTTTCTTTTTCCAAAATAAGTACTTTCAAGATAGAAATAAAATTGAATTACATGTTACAAAGGTCATGAATTTGAATAGAAATTTTATAATCATCTACCTAGGTAAATTCTATATTAGTGGGGGTGGTTAGATGATTAAATAGGATGTTAAGAGGCTCAATTTCTATAGGGTTTTAAGTTGAATACAAAAGGGATAAATTTCACATTCACTTAGTGTAACATTTGAAAAGGGGGTTGGATTCTCTATTTCCTGGTCAGGCCAGAGGCGAAGGCCATAAGTTTAAGAAAAGAATGCCCTCCCGCTAAGGAAGAGGCTTTTGAGCTCATGAGCATTGTATTTGAAACTCAAGCCAAATATCATATTCGGGTGTTCGAAGATAATATACACAACGAAGATAATATACCCAAGACTGCATTTTGAACTAGGGATGAGTGTGGGATAATACGACATGAATAAATAGATATATCTGTCATGTCCGGGCACATCAATTCAACACACCAAAATCTAAACATGTGAACCTGTATCCATACCCGTATCTGTACCCGATTGTATTCGTACCAAAAATCAATAAAATCACGTACCAATACTCGTACCAAATTTTTCGGTATGGTACGGCTATTTCGATGCAATACTCGTTTTTGTTCCACTTTGCATTTTTTATTTTCAAATCTTCGACGATCTTGAAACCGGTACCGGTACTGGTACGAGTAACAAACAACCTGAATTAGTCCAGGTACCGGTACTTTCACATGCACGTGACGGGTACCAAATTAATACAAGTACCAAATTGGCTGTCGATTTAATGATAAGATAGTATTGAAGAACCCTAATTCGGTCACCGACTTTAAGTGATTTGTTTGTTGGTTCGAGTTTTGGATGTTATATTATTTAATTTTGAAGAAACGTTGGGTACTTATTCAATAATAACATGGTCGGAGAATTTATTTTATATATTATATATGAAGGATCCCGATCAAACCTTTATATACTCCAAACATGTACAGAATACCAAATGTATCCGTACCGTACCTGTACCCGTACCAAATTTCAACAAAAATTGAGTACCAATACTCGTACCGAATAAGCTAAATCGGTACAAGTACAAGTACGTGTACGGGTACGAGTATTTGGGACAAAATGCTCATTCCGATTTTGAACACACAAAAAAATGATTTATAAGTCCTTGAGCCTTCGCAAACAAACAGCCTGACCAGCCCAAGTAATCCCCCTTAACATCAATCAATGCTGCAAAAGGCTTTATAATCTATCTTTACACACATGACTTCAACATCCTTAGCCTCAGATGGTGTAACAGATAATTTAAATAGACATAAAAAAACACCGTTTACATCTCTTGTGATTCCTTGATCAAGACCAAGGCAGAGTTCCATCCATAGGCCTGACTGTTTGTCAAAAACAAAAAAAAACCAAAAAAAAAAAAACAAAACAAAAAAAAAGGTTTTGAGTGAATATAAAATAGAAAATGTGCATGGCTGTTCCACCTAAAATACTTGGAATAATTCTCACTTTTACTTGGAGTAGCCTTTTTGGTACTAGCTGAACGTAAAATAATGGTTTTTCTGCTAGTCTTCAAGCTATCGGAATATATTCATACCGAGGAAGAAGCCTCTTTTAACCTTAAGAAATCATTTAGAAAGTTTGGATTGAATAGCCTGCTTACAATAACAAATTAGGAAATTCACCTTTGATGCTGATGAGGTGTTCAAAAACTGACCGACGAGTCTGCAATAGATTGGATTGGGAAGAAACCCATGTAAAAAAAGAGTTGATAGAGAAAAAAGAAGATAAATTTCACATAAAAAGTAAACTCGTATTGACTTAACGTCAAAAACCAATCCAATTATCTTTTTGGACTAGAGATATGAAACCAAAGAAGACAGGTAAGCATTGTTACATTGTAGAGGTAATTTTTAAACATTAAGAACAATATCTCGTTTTTAACCCAAGCCACTTCCATGGAATTTACTTTATTGTTATATCTTTGCTTTTTTGATATACCATCACACGTTCCTTTCGATTTTGAAGAGTAAATTACATTGGTGGTCCCATATGATTTGAGTGCAATCATGGATTACATCCTCAATGGTTTTAAAGTAAGAATTGATCCATAGGAATATTGTTTGCTTTAGAAAATGGTCGTTAGGTCAAACAAGAAAACTATTGTTAATATAAAAACTAGTTGCTTTAAAATCTTACGTTGTGATGAGGCGTGGAAGGAATTCAATCAGTATCGGTTTGGTTTGTTGTGATATGACTGACAAGGGCGTGTTACCTACATACCCAATAGTCACCAAACAAGAAAACTAAAATAAAGTCGTAATATGATCAAATTTATATCTAAAAAATGGTAATAAAACCTTGGCTAATGTTTATAATTAGTTTTATGTCTCATTTCTAATAAAATAGAAAAGAAAATCATATAATTTTTAAAAAAAAAAATCATAAAATTAATTATTAATCTTAATTAATTATTAAGATTTATTTAATAACTTTATTAAAAGAACTCATTTTATCAAAATTTATTATTATTAATTATTTAAGAATCAAAGTTATTCTAATTAAAATATCTATTTTATAAAATATTTAATTCAGCTTCGTAATTGATTTAACCAGCACTTTATTATTCCTTTGCTTTTTTGATATACTATAAGTCTATCACAAGTTCTTCCGATTTTAAGAGTAAATTACATTGGTGGTCCTGTGTGATTTGAGTGCAATTATGGATTTCATCCCAATGGTTTTAAAGAATTGATCCATAGGAATTTTGCTTACTTTAGAAAATGGTCGTTAGGTTAAACGAGAAAACTATGGTTAATATAAAAACTAGTTGCTTTAAACTCGTGCGTTGTGGCGAGACGTGAAGGGAATTCAATCGGTATCGATTGATTTGTTGTGATATGACCGGTAGGTTACCTACATACGCGATAGTCACCAAACAAAAAAACTAAAATAAAATCCTAATATGATCAAATTTATATAAAAAAAATGGTGATACAAAACCTTAGCTAATGTTTATAACTAGTTTTTATGTCTAATTTTTAACTAGTAGTAGAGCCCGCGCGTTGTAGCGGAACGCAACAGGGATTTGGTCGGTAGGAGGCTGGTTGGTTATGGTACCGCATCGCAACGGGCATTGGCCTTTAGATGTCATTTGGGAATCCAAACAATGCAAGTACAGCTTGGAAATACGAAGTTACGAACCAATAAACCATGTCATCGTGGTCCATTTCGATACCTTCAATTATAAAAATACTACCACCTGATCCGTATGGTTTATAATCCGTTTTACCTAAACATACATAGTTGTTCCTATTGAAAACAATTCGATTTTTACAAAACACATTTGATAAAAGAACAAATTTATAAAAAAATCGACATGTGTTAATTATGCTCCTAAGTCCTACCCCATTTTGACTCAACTTAACAGAACCCAATCTTTATTTAATGTAGGACCTTCCATCTAAAGTTATAAAGTATAGCCACTTACAATGGCTCATGGCGGTTTTGTATGGTGATGAAGGGTCAACATTTGAAAATACATGTGTAAAGTTTTATTTAACATTAAGGACCCCTTCACATTTGTATCTAGTTGAACATAATACCCAAAAAAAGCACCTATAGATATTAATAAAAGATTGGAGTTTATGATTTTTTTATACAATAGTGCTCCCTAAAAATACATTGCGTGGTCGACAATTATGTCTTCCATCGTACGAAACAAATTCAAACTCATGACAAGAATTCCAAGCCAACAAAATTTATGAGTTTGATTCCAGAGTCGATTATTTCTTTTTTAATTTGAAATTGGTTGAAACAGGTTTGATTATATAAGTCAAAGTGTTGATAATCCTTGTTTTCTTTTTTTAAAAGAATTATTATTTTCTTAAGAAATACAAATATATAAACTTAAAAACAAGATAAATTTTAAACACAACTGTTGAACAAATACAAAATTAATAAATAGATTTAGAATTTTAAAGTAATAATATAAAAAAGTAAATAAATTTCGTTTTTCGAATTAAAGGGGGCGTGCTCGTGTCAACCAACGAATACACCATCGTGTTCGGGTTCATGATGAGTGAGACACAATTTTCAGGCTTGTGTCAAAAAGGGCATCAACCAAATTGCTAATTTTTAGAATGACCATACACAAGCATGTTTACATAGCCCGTCACTTAACCCAACAATCAAATCTAAATGGTTCTATGATGGACTAAATCAACCTTTATTAAAGTTAACCTCTCCATTTCGCTTTGCATATAGTCTAACAACATTATGATCAATAAAATCAACCTCTTGAGCAATAAGACCAACTTTGACCAAAACATCAATAATCCATAACAAGTAAAAGCAACATTAGTTTTGCCTAATGTAGTCAAGACTAAACAATAACAAATTGTTCCCAGACTCATCCAAAAGTTTCCAGACTAATGTACCAAATTATTCAGTTCTTCCACATTTCTTCATTATTCACAAAACACCCTTTAGCTATAACCATTGCATTGACATAAACATCCAATTTTGATTTATAATCAGTTTGAGTATGTGTCTCCACAACAAATGTTTTGACACATTTCAACTCTAGAGTACCAAAAAGTGCATTTAAATGGGCATAACCCAAACCTGAGATCTCAAGAGTACGAAAGAGCAGTGGCTTCGCTAACTTGGATAGCCCATCTGAGACCTATTTTGAAAATTAACCAAAACTTAACAGGATCATACTTGTACAGTTGTACTTCTCGTGAGTTTGACCCAACTAAATTACCAAAGAAACTGTTGACTACAGTAAGAATACACTAAGAATGACAAAACCCAACCTATGTAATGCCTAATTTTAAGAACTTGTTCTTAGAATGCCTTTGACTTTTGTTATCCTTTTTGAAAAATATCAAATTCCCAAAATACCCCTGCCTTTGAAAAGTAAAAAAAGCATTTTACATAGGAAAATACCATTAGAAACTAACTTGTTGGATATGAAAGCTATAATTAAAAACAGTTAGGCTTACCGGGCTTTCACAATTGTCTTCCACAAGACATATATCATGTGCATTGACATCTATACCTGTGTTACAATACAAATATGATCAATTTTATAATTACAAAATAGGAAAAAAAATAATTGTTTTTTTTTCAAGAAAAGTCAAATGCTGATTGTTAAGCATGCAACGAGTCATTCAAAGCACGGTGTATGAGCAGACCTGTAATTGTCTTTCAAAGCACAACTTTTGCTGAAATCTGCTTCCGAGATGGTTGACAACCCAAAAGTTAAAAGCTATTCTGAACTTGAATTAGTAACCTATTTCACCCTAATCATACGTAGTTAATCCCTAGTGCTACACAACTAGTCTTTAAGATAAAGTAAGCGGCGTAGGCCTACGGTAGGCGCCAACTTGTTGCTACAACAATTATAAGACCAATGATAGTAAATAGACTGGTTACGCTAACAGGCTTCAAGGGTTCCGGTTAACCTACGCAGGTCATCGGGTCCCTCTACGTTTGCAAAACGTAGAGAGAGGTTCACTAGTTTAGTTTTTATTTGTTATAGTTCACTAAGGATCCAAGACCGAGATGTTGGAACTGGTTTTTGGATGCGAGTTCTTAGTGAAGCTATGTAGTTTTTGGAGTAAGAAAGAAGCATGCAAAGTGCAAGCTTCTCTAGAAAGAAGAGAAGATCAGAGAGTACGTGTTAACTCCCAGATATGGCGTACTTCATGACTGAGTTTACATTCTTTATATAGAGAAAGGAATGTAAGCTTTTTGTTCGATGGGTAAACTAGTGAATCTCTGTGGTAGAGGGCTGACCCTTTTATTCGCGGGAGGTTATTGACTTATGGTTAATGATATATAACAATATACTTTTTTGTGCATATCCCCTCTTTTACGGCTGAGGGATGATATGAACAGTTATTTGACGTGTTACTGTTACGTGCTTTTACTGTTCACGTACTTGTTTTTCTTTATTGGGGGGGGAAACGAACCTTTTAACCTTCTAACATTTTTAGCGTTAATGTGTGAAAGCCATTTTACCAGACTTTGGGCTACCCCCGTCATCATCCCCCCAAGTCAGAGGTTTTTGGGAAGTAGGCTCGAAGGCGTCTGACTTTTGCACACATTTTGTTATTGCTTAAAGGCTTCGAGGCTTTGAACGGTTTTGCTTATTTTTTAAATTTCTGACAAGACAGTTGATGTGATTGATTGGGTGGTTTTTGCAAATAGCAGTTCCCAATAACTGCTTATTAATATTATCAACTGCTCATTTTCTTTAGTTTTCTTTTACACTTCCTCATTCTCCAAACACATTTATCAAGTTCCGTTCGATCTTTCACCAGGTTAGTTCAAATCTTCCCCTTTTCTTTCGAAATTATGGGTGTCCGTAAGGACTTATCGGTGAGTTATTCCTGATTAACCCAAGAGGAAGTCGAATCGTTTTGCCTTGATTGGGGTATAGGTTTAGAGTTTAAACCTGTGGCTCCGCCGGCTGATGCGTCGATCGATCGTTGTCCGGCTGGGTCGATGCTCTTTATTGTCGCCATTTCGAGTTTTCTAACCTTCGTCATCCTTTTTCAATATTTGTATTGAATGTGTTAGAGTATTACCGTATATCCTTTGGTCAGATTCATCCATTGGGGCTTGCTAGGGTTTTGCATTTTGAAGTTTTATGCAGGGCTTTAGGGTTTGATCTGTCGCTGTTGTGTTTTCGCCGTTTCTTCCGTCTAGCGAAGAACGACGATTGGTATACCTTTGAGCATACTCAGGTTGATACTTGTCTAATATCTTCGACGGTTACGACCCTTGGTTCCCGAAAGGATCATTTTTTCTTCGTTTCCGATTCCATTGTTCCTTTTAAACTTGTTTGGAGACAACCCGAGGTCGTTTTGAATGAGCCGGAGTCATCTAACTCGGAGTTAAACGATGTGTTTTTGAAATCTATTAGGAAGTGTCCATCATGTCTTCGCCCTTTTCCCGAACATCTTCTTGTTTTGTTAGGAATTAACAAGTTGTGGGATAAGCATAATCGTGATCCCGTGCTTATAAGAAATGATAAGGGTATGCATTTGCTTATCTTGAATTTGTTTTGTTTCCGTGATATGTTTGTTGACAAATTTCCTTTGTTTTTGTAGTTATGTAGGCTTTGGATTTTGTGAAGAGTGATGACAATTCCGATGTTGTATTTGGGGATGTTGCAGCTACTGTTGATGAAAGCGCTGTTGTTCGAGGAATAGAGCATAGGTTCGAAGGTTCTGGTTATGTGGGTGTTCCGAATGTTAAAGGTTTCTCTAAGTCCACTGCTCCTAAGGTTTTTACCCGCCGTTCTAATCGGCGTTTGTTGAAGTCTTCTGGTCCATCATCTTCACATGAGCCTGTGGATGTTAGTGATGATGTTCAGGTTGCTGAGGATCAGGGTCCGAGTGTAGAGGCGGAGAAGGAGCAGGGTTTGGTTGTGTCTAAGAAGAATAAATCAATTGGTAAAAAGGTTGCGACATACACTGTTCAAGGTTTGAGTGGAGATGAGGTTTATGTTCCTGATTGGAGTGTTAAAGTTGGTGATAGCTTTAAGGATCCGGAGGTTTATGTTGAGGTTTTGGCTAACTTTGCTCCCCCTGGGGTTCATAATACTATATCTGAGATGGAAGGTAATGCCATGCTTTCAAGGTTGATTCTTAGCTCTTGCAACATTTCTGCCTTTTAGCTAAGGGCGTTACTCGCTTTCAGAAAGGGATGCAAGAGTATGAAGAATTCTCCAAGAAGAAGGAGAGGATGAAGGCTTCCATGGCAGCGATGAAGAAGGATGTTGTTGACTTTTCGAGGAAGGAGGAGGATTGGGTAAAGAAGATTGATGAGCTATCCCATAATCATGAGGTTGAGATTGTAGGATTGAAGAAGAAGATGGAAGCCGACAGAGTTCAACTTGAAGCCAATAGGGAAGCCTTGGAGGTTTAGAAGAAAGCCTTCGCTATGGGGAAGGATCGTTTGAAGGCTTCAGTCACCCAAGCTACTAACGACCGATGGCTGATTGAGCATGGGTTTCATCAAGTTGTGACTTAACTTCTTCACTCAACCGAATTTAACTCAGTTTTGGGTGGCGTTTACACCAAGTTGCTGAGCTATAGAAAGCATCTGGGTTTAGTTGTTGGCTTCAAACTCCATGAGTCTAGTCAAACCTTGGAGCAATCACCTATGTTCAACCGTGAAGCATCCAAGCTTTTTTCGGATTCTGTTCATGCAATGGAAAGGCTTATTTACCCTACGTGGGCAAAGTTTCTTCTTGCTTCGGTAAACCCATTCCTGTTTTGCAGGGTTTAAAACCGGCTGGGCTTGATGAGAAGGTTTGCTCTGATGTAAGGCCCCAAACCGGTAGCCCTACTTTAGCGTTGGATTTACTCATAAACACAGTTCTTGCAATCAGAGTTAATTAAAACTTTCGCGGAAACGTTTACTTGAAGAATTCGTTACAAAACATTCAATCTCTTCTCTGATACTATAAAACAAATCATTATATTTAAAACATCTTTTCTTCCATCTTAAGATGCCAGCCGTTCAATCCATGCCATGTGCCATCCTCATGCTAGTTCTTTGGTCTGATCACCTGCGTGCATACTAAAAGTCAGCCACGCTGAGTGAGTTCTAGTTAATCAAGCAACTTATCATACAACCACTACATGCATCATATACGTATCCGCAGACACGTAGTCACTATCTAACCTGCTTACCTTACCACTTAGCCTCCTATTTACACCTACCACCTTGCCACTTTGCCACTTTAATAACGTATAACGTTATGCCACTTTGCCACTTTAATAACGTATAACGTTATGCCACTTTGCCACTTTGCCGCTTTAATAACGTAGTCACGTATAGGCTTACCCTACCACGTACTATCGTCGTGCCACTAACACTCTTACTACACTCTTGCCACTTCTAACACGCTCTACCTCTACTTGTCTACAACATACTTCATATCATTTACATAATAAGCAAGTCACATCATAGCATTCATACACACTAATAACCACTTGGCAATCACTATCCTTGGCGATGCGTGCAATATCCGAAGATCGTTCACGCACCAACAAGTATTATATAATGGCTACCTCGTATAACATCTATAGCATACACTTACCACTTAAGGTAAGTGTATTCACACTTCACATCGAGTATGCACACAGCCCCGAAAACATAACAAGGAAATGGGGCTAGAAACTCACCTGAACACGGTTACGTTCACCGTTAATCGTAATCCCTTTCTTCAGTTGTGCACGGCTGACTGTATAACAAGTATACGTATCAATTAACTATCACTACTCATATTGTATTTCTATCTTTATATGACCCACAACGAATGGGGGTCCGGGGGCAGCGCCCCTGGCAGCGGGGTCTAGGGGCGGCAGCCCCTAGCAGGGTCCAAGGGGCAGAGCCCCTGGCTGGGGTCGAGCTGCCAGGTCAGCTTGGAAAAATTTTATTTCCATTAACTGTCTTAACACATTTTTCATTAGGTTTTTAATTTATTTTCTAAGCGAACTTAGCTTTAGGCGAAGTTAAACCTTAGGCGAACTTAGCTTTAGGCGAAGTTAAACCTTAGGCGAACTTAGCTTTAGGCGAAGTTAAACCTTAGGCGAACTTAGCTTTAGGCGAAGTTAAACCTTAAGCGAACTTAGCTTTAGGCGAAGTTGTCATCAGGCGAACTTAGCTTTAGGCGAAGTTGTCATCAGGCGAACTTAGCTTTGCAGGCGAAGTTCATCAGGCGAACTTAGCTTGCAGGCGAAGTTGTCGGTTGCAGCTACTGTTCGTCCTTAATCGTCTTCGTTTCTTAACCAAATAACTCGATTTAGGTATCTACGGAATCGTCTGACCAGCGCCTACAAACCCCAACCATCAAATCGACCTAACATCGATGTTTAAAGGGTGCGATTTAGGCATATAGGTTACGGGTTCTTTTATCAATCGATTAACCCATCAAATCGTAACCATTTTCAGTAAGTTTAGCTTTGTTGGATTCGTTTTTACCATACAAACACAGATCTATCATTTCTATACTAATCCAAACCTAAAAAAACAAGTTCTCGATATAAACGTACCGTAAATGAGTCGAACTACGAACACGAGCTGGTCTTGTTGCTTTGGTTCGTCACGACGATCTAGCACCAACGAGCTCGGGTCCTCGCCTTTGGATCTTGGTTCGGGTTGTGTGTTTTGGGGTGTGTAGAGATTAGGATGGATAAATGGATGGAATGGAAATGATTGGGGTTTAAGGGGGTATTTATACTCCCTTAAGCCCATGGACTGAAAGCCCATATTTCCTTTTGGTCCCTATCTAATCCCATCTAACTATCCTACTAAGTCTTCATATTTTGCTATTATTATTATCGTTCCACTAACTCGTTTATTTCACCCGACAAAATAATATATTAAATATTACTTTAGAAATTTCGGGATGTTACATTTGAGGTGCTTGAGGCGTTATCCAAAAAACGTTCTCGCTCGGGTGATAGTGAAAAGACTTTTTCCGGAGATAGTGGCGGGTCTCATGTGGCCAGTCTCGAAGGTTCAGCTGTTGCTGGTGGTGACCCAAAAGTGAAGAAGTTTAAGAAAGATAAGAGTGGTGGTGCCAGTACTTCGAAGCCTGCCTCTGATGTTTGAAAAATTGATTTGTAGCTATCTTAGCACTTTGAACAATGTTATGTACTTTAAACAATTTAGGTTTAGCATGGAACCCTTAAGGTTTCTGCTTCATGGTTGTGGTTGGCCTTTTTGCCCGTTTGAACACTTTTATGGGAATCTTTGTGATTTCCTTGTTTAGCCCGAACAACTATTATGGATGATGCTAGTTATGGCCTTTAAAGGCCCTTTTATGAATTGTAGCTTTTGATGTTTTATATTTTTGTTGCTTGTCTTGTTTGTTTGATGTGTTTTTTAGCTAATTTTCCCTAAGAAGTTTTAGTGCTGCAGTCACTTTAGCTTCAAGGCTTCATTAGGTAAAAAGCACATGTTGTCTATCCTTTATATCATTACTTAGTGTATATTTGTTTCCTAAACTCTTTCCAAAGCTTAAGGAACTTATTGATGTAGGTTGTTCAGACCCGCCTATGAGACAAGTTTTGATTGAAAAAATTTTCTAAAGTCTCATGGAGTTGGATTGATATAGGAACTCACCCCTTATATAGGTTTATTTAACCCTTGAACCTATTGAGCGATGTGGCATGGGAGCTCATCCCCTTACATAGCCCTTGCCATGGAGTTTCTTGCTAGGTTCTTAACCTGATTATAGGATAGTAAAGACAAGTTATGATAAAAACTTCATAATTCATTCAAGAGTTTTTTTTTTACAAAAAGGAGAGTTATACATCTCTTGAAATACATTTTAAGTTCTTGACTAGGCATGGAACCTTTTAAGGGTTTTGCCGTTCCAGTTTTTGGGAAGCTTTTTGCCTTCTGCGTAGGATCCACCTTTGTGAGCTTCAAGGATTGTATATGGTCCTTCCCACTTTGGGCCGAGTTTTCCTTGGTTTTCTTTTTTGCTGGCCTCGTTGTTTCGGAGTACAAGATCTCCTGGCCTGAAACATTCATGTTTCCCTCTTGCATTGTAATAAGCTTCCATTTTTTGCTTGTACTTAGCCTCTTGTACTCCGGCTTGGTCTCGAATTTCTTCAAGGAGTTGCAAATTCAACATGGTCTCATTGTTGTTTGATTCGAGATCCATATTGAGTGTTCTTTGAGTCACAACTCCAACTTCTGCTGGGATTACAGCTTCCGATCCGAACACAAAGTTGTAAGGTGCTTGTTTGTGGCTTGTTTTTTGTCGTTCTTATTGCCCATAGAACATTTGGGAGTTCTTCAAGCCAATTGTTGTTATGTCTTCCCAACCTTCCTTTGATTCCTTCCACAATGGTTCTGTTTTTGTTCCTTCAACTTGGCCATTGGATTGTGGGTATGCAAATGAGCTGAACACTTGGGTGATTCTGAATTCCTCGCACCATGTGCTAAAAGGCTTATCAGCAAATTGTTTCCCATTATCCGTGACCAACACTCCTGGCAGCCCATAGCGACAAATGATGCTTTCCCATACAAATTCGATGACTTGTTTGCCCGTTATTTTTGCAAGTGGTTTGACTTCAGGCCACTTGGTGAAGTAGTCAACGTCTACTAACAACAATTTTACCCCGACCTTGGCTGGTGGGAATGGACCAACGATATCCATTCCCCACTTGCGGAATGGCCAAGCCGAGGAGATGGGAACTAGATCGTGTTTAGGGCTTTTGGGAACCGGTGCATGAATTTGACAAGCTTCACATTTATTAAGTTGTTCTGTTGCATCTCGTTGCATTGTGGGCCAGAAGTATCCAAGGTTCATCAGTTTTGCAACCACCGTTCTTGGCCCAAAATGAGCTCCACATATGCCCTCGTGAACCTCTTTGATCAGATATTGACTTTGTTTAGGGCCCACACATCTTAGTAGTGGTGCAAGTTAAGCTTTTTTATAAAGGGTTTCTCCTTGCAACACATACTGTCGAGACTTGATTCGAACCCTTTCAGGCTCTGTCTGGTACAGAGGTAACTCATCATTTTTGAGGAACTTTTCTATGGAAGTCATCCAATTGGGACCTTCTTCAGTGATTACATCTTGAACCTCTAATTCTTGAATTCAAGGAGTTTTCAACACTTCTACCAACACTTTCTTGGTGAGGTGTGTAAATGTGAGGGATGCCAGTTTGCTCAGGGCATCGGCTCTTTTGTTTTGTGATCTTGGGACTTGTTTAATGGTGAATTCTTGAAACATGTTCATCAACTCTTTTGCCTTATCACAATACTTCTTCATGTTGGGATCTTTTGCTACATAGCTATCATTGACTTGTCTTGAAACAAGCAACGAGGCTGTGAAGACTTGTAGCTTTTGGATCTTCATCTCTTTGGTAATTTTCAGACCAGCGATCAATGCTTCATATTCAGCTTCGTTGTTGGTGGTCTGAAATTCAAGTCGGAGAGCATATGTGAATTCTAAACCTTCGAGGTTGATTAAAATGAGCCCAGCTCCTGACCCTTCAATGCTGGAAGCTCCATCGGTAAAAAGCTTCCAGGCTTCCGGGTCAGAAGGTTCAGTGGCAGTTCTATGTATTTCAGGAATGACTTGCTTCGGGATTTCTACAATGAAATCCGCCAAGACTTGGGCTTTGACGGCTTTTCTTGGGACATAGGTGATGTTATGTTCACCTAGATCCACAACCCATTTGGCCAATCGACCTGAATTTTCTGGTTTTTCAAGCACACTCTTGATGGTTTGGTCAGTGACCACTTGTATAGGGTGTGCTTGAAAGTACCTTCGAAGCCTTCTGGCAGTTCGAATTAAGGCCAGGGCAAGTTTTTCCAAAGGAGGATATTTGATCTCTGCTAGTTTTAATGTTTTACTAAAGAAATAAACGGGTACCTGAACTTTTTTTCGTTCGATGGTTAGGATCGCGCTTAATGCTTCTTCAGCAATCGAGAGATAGACAGAGATCAGTTCTCCTATTTCGGAGGCTGCAATAGCTGGAAGTGAAGCCAAGTGTTGCTTCATTTGATTGAAGGCTTCTTCTGCTTCTTCCGTCCACCTGAAATCTTTTTTATTGGTGCAACCCTTTAGTGTTTTGAAGAAGGGTAGGGATTTCTCAGCGAGCTTGGAGGTAAAACGCTTCAAGGCTGCAAGCCTTCCATTCAGACTCTCCACTTCTCTTTTGCTTTGTGGAGATTTAGTTTCAAGAACAGCCCTGACTTTGTTGGGGTTGGCTTTTATGCTTTGTTTCCCTACAATGTGTCCCAAAAACTTGCCTTCTTCGAACCCGAATGAACATTTTCCGGGATTGAGTTTCATGTTGTTCTTCCTCGGGTTTTGGAAGGTTTCTTGTATGTCATCGAGCATTTGATGCTCGGTCTTGCTTTTTATCACCAGGTCATCGACATAAGCTTCCAAGTTTTTGCCATTTCTCAGACCGAAAGGCATCTTTTGGTAACAAAAAATACCCTTGTCCGTGTGGAATGCGGTTTTCTCTTCATCTTCCACTTTCATGAGAATTTGATGATAACCCTTGTAAGCGTCGAGAAAACACTTAAAGGGATGGCCGGTTAGAGAGTCAACCTTGAGGTCTATCTCGGGTAGGGGATAGCAATCCTTCGGGCATGCTTTGTTTAAGTCTTTGAAGTCGATGCACATCCCCCAAGACTTGTCGGGCTTTCGAACCATGAATGGATTAGCAACCCAAGACTGATATTTGACCTCACGTAAGATTCCAGCTAGGACAAGCTTTTCAACCTCTTGGCATGCTACCAAGCTTCGTTCAGGAGCTAGGCTCCGCTTCTCTTGGACAACAGGCTTGACATCGGGGGTATTTTTAGCTCATACTCTGCAATACTTCGAGGGATGCCCGTCATGTCTTCCGGGCACCAAGAAAAGACATCGTTATAGTGTATCAACAACTTCTCAAGGTGCGAGAGAGTTTCTTTGGAAAGGCTTGTGTTTACCCGTACCCTTTGTTCAGGATACTTTGGGTTTATGATCAAGCCTTGTTCGTCGTCTTCGTTTCGTGAACTTTCCCCTTCAACCGTGTAAACCTATTGGGTGGGTTGAAGGGTTGCAATTCCCCTATCGGTGGGAAACTTTACGACACCTTGACCAACCGAGACAGCCGTTTTGAACGCACATTGTCCTGGCCTTCCTATGATTACATCATAGTTGGAAGGTATGTTGATAACCACAAAAGTGAGTGGTTTGGTTTTATTCATCTTGCCTTCGCTCCAGAGGCTTCAAGGGTATATCGGCGATACCTTCTATAGATGACCCGGAAGGTTGAAGCCTTGAATGCTCTTCCTTACTTAGGCGGTTGAAGAACCTTTCATACATGATCTCTGTGGTCGCCCCTGTGTCAACGTAGGCTTTGCTTGTTTTGAGTGTTCCCACGTTCGCTTCTACCACCAAAGGGTTTGAGAGTAAGTCACCTTGAGGTGGTGGGAAGCAGACGCATTGAAGCTCCTAAGCCTCCAAGCGTTGTCGTTTGTGGGGAACACCTTGGTCTATATTCACCATGTTCACTTCTTTGCTTTTTCTTTCGGCCATCTTGTCCTTGAACCCCTTTACCAAATGGGCCAATTCTCCGGACTTGACAGCTCCCTCAATTCTTCTCTTGAGTTGAAAGCAATCGTTGGTGCGGTGACCTTTTTCTTCGTGGAACTCACAGAACTGGGTGGGGTTTTCGTTTTTCTTGCTTTTGGGCAAGGGTCGAGGAGGTCGGAAGTTGTGTTTCACTTCTTCGGTGGCAAGGATCTCCTAAGGGGTTTTCATCATATCTTTGTTTTATCTGGAAAATTACCGTGGCATCCTTAACTTACCTCCTGTGTTGTGAAAAGTTGGCCAAGAATCATTTGCTCAGATCATCGAAGCTTCGAACACTTTGGGCAGAAAAGTCGTTGAACCATATCCTGGCTGATCCGACAAGTGTCTGGATGAACATTAAACAACATTCAGCTTGGGACCACTTTTCGATTCTGGCAGCACCGGTAAAGATCTGGAGGTGGTCTTCGGGATCCTCAGTCCTGTCATATGTTTTTATATGGGATGGCATCTTGATTTTCGTTTGAGAGTCATAATCGACGATTTGTTGAGAGAAATAAGACAGATTACCGGGCTTATAGGGCTTTGCAAGGTCTTCTTCTACCCTTGTAGCAAGATTATGACTTGTTGCTCCTTGGTGGGTACTCAGCACTTGGTTGATGAGCTGGGTCTAAGGGAAGTGTGCCATCATTTGAGCCATCATCTGAGGCATGAGGTTAAAGCCTTGAAGGCTTTCAGCAGTTGCTGCTGTTTGGTTTGTTCCCATGGGGGTGCTCATTGCTGCACTCCGATCCAAGGGCAAGGCCGCCATGGCCTGCTCCCATGTGGTGGCTGTAGGAGGAGGAACACTTGAAGCTGGTGACTGCCATATTTGTTCGAGAGTGGTTTCATGCCCGAGGGGTTGTGAAGTAAACAAAGGGAAGTCTGTTAGGCTTGGCCTCTTGTAGGCTTAAGGAGTTGGGTTAAAAGGTTGGCAGGTCACGCTTGGACCAGCTTCCAAATGAGAAGCAGCTGGTCGTGAACCGGTAAAGAGGGGAGGTGGAGGTCCGAGTGACAGTGAGGGTTCCGGGTCATCATAATCCTGCCTTATTCTTATCCCTTTTTCTCTTTCTTGGCTCACGTGTTGGTTAAGAAGAGATTTTAGTTGTAAGAAATGTCGTGCTACCCCTTCCGGTGTCAAGTCGACACGCTCCGGGATGTTTGTGACTCCTACATGAGGAGAAGGAACTCCAGATCGTGAAGGGGTTGGAGTTTGGAAAGGTGAAAACTCGGTGAACAAAGTTCCCGTCGAAGTACTGATATGCTAAAAGTAGTTATATATTTAATAACTAAAAATAAGCTATTCTAGACACTAAGTAATAATTCTAGACTCTTAACTTAACTAAAACTACTAACCGACAAGTGAACCGGTCGACTCTAGTACAGCTAAGTAAGTCCGGATATCGAACCCACGAGACTCTTTTAATTACGTAAACTAGCTAAATTAGACTCTACTAACTGACGCGACTATTTATTTATATTGTTATGGGGGGGGGTACTAAAAACTAATATCAAATTAATATTAAATTAATTACTATGACTTAAAAACGACTTAAACTAGGATTTAACTCAGTTGATAACAAGTAACCACCTAGGCTAGAATCTCTAATGCATCAATTATCAAATTGTAGGAAAAATGCTACGTTATGGAACCGGGATCTTAAACTATTCACTTAATGGGAAACCGAACAGGACCCTTGACCCTTTTCAAGAAGACACCTATGGAATCCTAATAAGCTATTAAAACTACCGGTTTTAATTAGACTCACTTACGATCGCTAATTTATTTTATGACAAGTACCTCGATAAGAAATCCTACCTTACAGCGTGGAAATCAAAGGTAGTTTAATGAACTCACTCGACTAGATAGACAAAGCTGATAAATCAAACCTAGACGGACTCCTTACAGAGAACTAAATCTAGCAACTTAACCAACCAAGACCTATCACATAATCTATCACCTTACATCTATTTAGATTAGCAACACACTTAGGTCTACTTGATTTATTAATATAGTTCCTATGGTATTATTGCAAATCAACCATAAATTAGTCAAAAACACACAGTAGATGACCTAACAGAATCCTATTATATGACAGACAATCACCAAGGAAACTGTGAAACAATAAAATTCGTCAAACAATCTTAAGCACACATATGCATCGAATGAAAATCAATAAACCTTTTACTTAATCATAAATCCATTCATGAAAACAAAATCCAAACCAAAATCCAAAATCAACAAAAGTTCATCATAAGCCTAGGCAGTCTAAGGGTTTAGCCAACAACCATACTCAAGAACAAAAGAAAATAAATTGGTTCAAATAATGAATTCATAAAGATAATAATAAATTCAAACCAATAGTAATGATATTTGGTTGAGTAGGTGTGGAACCCAGATGCTCTCCGTACAAACCAAGATGCTCTCTCTTTTTGTTGTTACCCTCCTTGATGTTGAACCCTTCTGTTCGTCTCTTCTTATTTTCGGCCGTCCGGTCCCTTCCTCATGTAATTGGCTCTCCTTAAATAATGTTCTCTGACTTCCGTCTTACTCCAATTCTTTTTTGGGCCCACATATATGACCTAAAATTCAAGCATTCAAGACAACTTTATTATTTATGGTTGCCAGTAAAATTACTCGCATTATATACCCCATGCATATGATTATTTTAACTTTTAGTTCACCACAATTATTTTCTTTTCAACTGATGGGTTCTAAACCATTTTTCTTTAGTTTTCTTTGTTGAAAGAAACTCTACAAAACAAACAAACAAATGTTATTTAAGTAACGAAATTTATATAATATTAATTCTCACAAGATCACATAAGACTTTAAAGAAGTGCAAAAATGAGATATATTTTTATTCATAGCCCATACTGAGTTTACTATTATTGTTATTATTATTATTATTATTACTCTTTGGTCTCAAATTTAGTTCAAACGCCTTGTATTAGCTCGTTGTCTCATGAAATATTTAAAGTTCAAATATAAGCCAAATAAGAGTAATGTTCAATAAAAATCAAGCTCAAAGTATTGGAAACTGTAGGAAATATTTATATAATAATATGTATATTTTAGACCACATCAAGTACCTCCCGGAGTGGAACAAGGTGTGGTCGCAGCCGGAATTTGTGGGCTAGCATTTGGTGTCGGTGTTCTTGACACTGATCAACTTCTTCGGGAGATTCACTTTCCGACATGACGATTTTGATGAAAATGGAGCTACACTATTTGTCTTTAAGATAAAGTAAACGGCGTAGCACAACGGTGGGCGCCAACTTGTTGCTACAACAATTATAAGACCAATGATAGTGAATAGACTAGTTAGGCTAACAGACTTCAAGGGTTACAGTTAACCTAACGCAGTTTGTCGGGTCCCTCTACGTTTGCAAAACGTAGAGAGAGGTTCACTAGTTTAGTTTTTATTTGTTATAGTTCACTAAGGATCCAAGACCGAGATGTTGGAACCAGTTTTTGGATGAGAGTTCTTAGTGAAGCTATGTAGTTTTTGGAGTAAGAAAGAAGCATGCAAAGTGCAAGCTTCTCTAGGAAGAACATCAGAGAGTATGTGTTAACTCCCAGATCTGGTGTACTTCATGACTGAGTTTACATTCTTTATATAGAGAAAGGAATGTAAGCTTTTTGTTCGATGGGTAAACTAGTGAATCTCTGTGGTAGAGGGCTGACCCTTTTATTCGCGGGAGGTTATTGACTTATGGTTAATGATATGTAATAATATACTTTTTTGTGCATATCCCCTCTTTTACGGCTGAGGGATGATGTGAACAGTTATTTGACGTGTTACTGTTACGTGCTTTTACTGTTCACGTACTTGTTTTTCTTTATTGGGCGGGAAAACGAACCTTTTAACCTTCTAACATTTTTAACGTTATTGTGTGAAAGCCATGTCACCCTAATGAAACGTAGTTCATCCCTAGTGCTAATTATAAAACCAGATATTAGATAAAAGAAGACCTGCGCCAGTTTGGATTAATAACCTTCTGTGTGCTTTAATTAGTTGTTGCCATTGGTTTCCATATTCTAATATCATCATCATCATCATCATCATCGTACTCAGCATATCCCACCAATAGCAAAGCTATGACAGGGTCTGAGGAGGGTAAGATGTAGACAGCCTTACCTCTACCCCATAAGGATAGAGAGGCTGCTTCCGGTGAGACCCCCGGCTCGATAGTAGTTTTGCATCAAGCCTTGGACATAAGGCACATAGCACTCAATCATCGGGACACCGGCTGATCGGTGCATGTACCCTTGTCTTTCGACTATCAACGCCACCACATGATGCCTGATTAACCTTCCGCCACTTTTAACGTTATTTTCACGAGATTAGTAAAATAACGTCAAAATTAGTGCAATTTCACTTTTGCCCACCCGAGGGTTCACACATAGTTAATCCAATTTATTAATATAACTTGTGCCATTCCTACAGAAAACAATGACCTCTTGAAAACAAAATACAAAGATATTTAAAAAATTAAACTTTTTTGGAAGATATGATAAATATGGCTAGAGCAGACATAAGTAATGGTTCAACGATTCACAACACAGCAGCAAAAAGAATATTAAGCAATAAAATTGTTGCAGGGAACAAAAATTATTACAATAAATGTTAAAACCTTGGAAACGCAGTGATTGTATTCAGTCCAAAAAAAACTCGATTTGCATTAACATTTCCTGTTTTTATTCCACCAACGACGGTTCCTATCATAAGGTAAGTCAAAATGAAGAACCAATTAGCAATATTACTTTCCTGTTTTCAACACTCAACCTAAAAAAGACCACTAAAGCTAATGCCACTTAGAAATCAAAGAAGCACAAACAAAAGACGATCAATTCAATAAAAAATAAACGAATAATTATATTCCCTCAATACTGGAACAGTTCATCCATAAAAGATCAATATGGGGTCATTAGGTCCGCTTACCAATAATTTAACTGAATCCAACTCTTGTGTTAAAACCCTTTGTAACTGAAACCGCTCTCTTTTGTCTCATACTTCACAAAGGCACAACCTGCCAACACGGAGAATAAATGTACGAAACCTAACAAACTGTTACCTGTTTCGCTCACTTTCCAAATACGAACCGCACAACGTCATTCATCAATATCGTTACTCTTCCGACTTCCATTAGGATAGCTACAATGGACAAGCTTTAGTCAAGTTCCCATTTCAAAATATACCAATGAAGTTTTGGCAAAAGGAGATTAAAGGAAAAAAGACTAACCTTTTGGGTACCAATGTCACAACAAAATCAATTGCAATCAGATGACGATCAATAATTAACGAAAAATAAATCTTAATCAAGTAATTTCGAACCTGGATCCAAATCCATAATATAGGTGAATTATGAAGACGACGAAGGTGATTGTGAATGAAATGGAAATAAGTTTGTGTTGTTTTGCATAACTGAATAGATTTATCAAAACAACAAAGAGAAAAACAGAGCATAATTGAATCTGTATGAATGAGATGAACCCTAAGCTTGAATCAGAATGATCGATATTTGGGGAAATAGGAAACTGCGGGGAATGGTTGGTAACAGACTTGTTAATGCTGGTAACATATAATACCTTGAATGCGCCTGTTGGAACTGACGATGTCTTGAATGCGCCAGAGATCAACATTACGGCGGAGACATGCCGGAGAATTAATGAGGGCATTGAATTTTAAGGCGTCTTAATGAGACTGATTGAATTTCCACCCGTTTCAACTAAAACCATTGATTGCGCCGGAGATCATTGATGTTATGACGGAGACTTGCCTGTGAACTTAATATTTATTTAATTAATACAACCGCGTCTCCTAAAATGTTTTATATGTAAATATATATATATAGATATAGATATAGATACTATAGTAAAGAAAAATCATATAATAACTAGGTTATTGTCTCGTGGGCGTCACGGGTGGAAATATAGAAATCGTCTAATAAACACATATAATTTCATATAATTTTCAAACGACAATATTTCCCGTCCTCGAAAGTAAGTTAATAGAACTTGTCTAACTTCGAAGGATAGACAAAGCCTATTAAATCAGATATTGGATATAATGAATTGTTAATCAGAAGATCATCGGAATTTGTACATTCATCTGTCGTCATTTGAAACCCCCAACATTATTTTACAAGGTGTAGGAAGAACTACTTGAAGTGTAATTTAAAATAAACATGAAGAAATTTATATACAATTTAACTATTTATTTACAAAAGTACCATAAAAAATATTAAAAATAATATCAATTGATATTAATCTTCACAAGTGACCTTCAAATTCGTAGGACTTTGAGAGATGGGTCTCGGCTGTGAAACAAAGTTTGTGTGGGCAGTCGATATATTTGTAAGTAGACATATTTGCACCGAGTGAGGCATTCCGAACAATCAAAGATTTATTCTCCGCAAGCCAAACATCATATTTAGGAATGCACGCCTTCCTTACATAGGCTTGCATTCTGTTGCCCTTCAAATTATTATTAAGATTAGTAAAAAGTTGTATGAATAATATAGTAGATTAATGAATGAGTTAACAATACCATTTCGTCTTGAACAATCATTTCGATGAACCAATCTTGCCCGGGCTTTGAGCTGTCCTTCAGCCGCCAAAGTCTCAAAATACGCACCTTTATGATACACTCACTGTTTTGAACATCCAGTTGGTTCAACATGGTGATAATTGTTGGCTCCATATTGCTAGTGGTGAAAATTTTAAAAAAACAAACAAATCAGTTACGAACAATAACACTTTTAACCAATAAAATTAATAAGAAAATGGAAGATATAAAAACAAGAAAAAGTAAAAACCTTCGTACAAAGCTAATCGTTTTTAATAAAGAGGCTATGATGGTGTAAGAATTAACCTATCAAATGTATGTATTTATACCAAATGAATTAGGGTAGACTAAATTATAGAAGGAAGGTATAAAGGTAATTGATTGCAAACATAAATTTAGTAAATTTAAATATTTTTCAAATAAGTTATAGTAAGAACGAATAAAAAGGAATCCGTAATTAATGGATTTTCAAATTTTGAAATTTCTATTAATTCAACAATTCCACTAAGGTTTTAAATTTATCTTTTCATATAATTAGATTAGTATAAATATTAGATTAGTATAAATGTCATATTATTTAATTTAAATGTTGATTATATTCTATTGTAAAAATATAAGTTACTAATTATATTATTTACAATAATATAATTAATCATTAATTATAACACCATATATTATGTAATGTAATTCATATAAGGTGTAAAAATAAAAGTTAATAATTTTGTTATATATATGTAAGTAAATTATTAATTATATTATTGTAATTATAAGTAAATCGTAATTATAAGTCATGGGTCAATGGGTCAACAATGGATTTGTAACTCAATTGTTATTGTTAAACAATAATAAGACAATGGATTTTGGTTATAATTCTTAAAAGTTAATGACCGTAATTAAGTAAATGGGTCAATGGGTGAACATCCGTAACTATAGTAGAACTTAATCATTGTTAAATAATTCAAATTTACATTCAAATTTACACCATAAGTAATACAATCATTAATTCTAATTTACAAATTAATTACATTCAAAGAATATACAATAATTAATTCAAATTTACAATTTAAGTAATTAAACCACTTTCTTAATCAAATGGGTCATCCTTTCCTAAATTTAACATGAATGATATAAACCTTTACAACTTTATGAATTTGATAAACTTAAATAAATATAATATTTTAACAAAATTTCAATATTTTATATCGGTAATCTCTATATATTACATATATACTATCCGTAATCTCTATATTAAATCCGTAATCTCTTCTATTGATGAAATATCAAATAATAATCTAAATTATATATTATATATTATCTAAAAAAATTAATAAAGGTGGTGAATAAAATCAACCAAAAATAATAAAATGTTCAAAATGAAATTTTGAAAATTTGGTTTTGGAAACTATAGCTACGATTTTAAAAATATGAAATTAATTAGGTTCCTATATAAATGACAATTTTAAGTATTCAAAATGAAAATGAAAGATAATACTTTAATAGTATTGATGAATCTAATTTTAATATATTATTGATTAATTTAATTAAGATGAAAATTAGAGAAGACCTGGATATAAACGGAAAGTATGAGAATCAACAAATAGGAAGGGAGAATTTTGACATAAAGCTTATTGCTTTAATAGTATAGTTAGATTTTTAAAAGAACCGTGAAATTAATTTTAATCTTAATTAATTATTAAAATTTATTTTTAATAATTATCATTAAAAGAACCCATTTTATCAAAATTTATTTAAGAATCAACTTTATTTTAAATTAATTATCAATCTTATAAGATAATTCAACTTCGTAATTGATTTAGCCAAATTGGTAAAACTTAAAAATTGTTGCTTAGTGCAAAATTCGAACACAAGGATGCGCCTTTGATAAAGCTCAAACAGCATTAGGCCTACCAACTCCACCAAGTTATGTTTCTTATATTAAATTTGAATCATATAATATATATACAAACCAATTATTGCTATAGTGTTTCGAACACACATATGCATGGCTTACAACTTTGTTTGTTATTAAGACTTTTTGAAAAAATACCAATTAACAGGCACATTATCAGCGCCTAAGATGTTATTATTGACATGAACAACACCAGATTAAGACAATAATATCTGCTTGAAATATAATAATGTGGGTTGGGTGATGGAGTCGTATAGAATGGATCTACTTGTTGATCTTGAAGCATGGCTACAACATGAAGGAAGGAAGCCATTAAAAAAAGAGTCATGAGGTCGTGGCACCCCTCCAACAATCAAGTGAGTTATCATAGCTTTATTATTTACGAGATATAAAGTTTGTAGAGAGAGGGAGAACTTGTTGGAATCATTAGAGGAAAATGAGAGGTAGAGGAACCCTGTGTTGTGACTTGTGTATATAAGTTGACGGATGACTGGACCGGGCCTCATCTGGGCCCAGATCCAAGCATTAAGTTTGACTTGAACATCCTTCACTCCTTCAGGGCATCAGGCCTTCATCACCAACTATTTAATAAGATTAATACCCCAAGGACTCATTTATTCAAGATTAGCCACATCTCCAAGTAAAGCCTCTGATGTTGTATCCAATGTTTTTAGATCCTGTCTGGTCGTCGACTCGGTCACCTTATCAGCTCAAAGGCCGGATCGGTGTTTAGCCCGAATGATATTATAAATAATTCAAATATATATATATATATATATATATATATATATATATATATATATATAAAATAATAGTAACCAAAAATAATAATAATTAAAAACCCGGCCAGGTTTTTAGAAAACAACCCAAATACCCTGACCCAGCCCGGTATAAGGACCGGGTCCCAGTCCAACAGGCCGGGCCGGATTTCAAGTTGTACTTTGTGGTTAAAAGAATTTTTTTTAAACAACAAATTCCTTTTAATTCTTGTCATCTATGGGGCTCGAACCTAACCCAAGTGGCGGAGCTACATTTACGGGATCGGGTTCGGATTTTCGGTTTTATATAGAACGTATAGTACCGTATTAACGAACGAACTTATTCTTATTCTTTTTCGGCGATCGAACCTATTATTATTTTAAAATGAAAGCAAGAGAACATTGAAGATATAGTTATAATGGTGTTTTTAGTTTTCACGACCGCGGAATAACTCTGGTTCTAAATAATAAAGATAAAGAAGAATGTTTAGAAGAAGACAGAGTATATATTAAGGCCATTCGTCAAAAGCCAAAACCAAGCTTAAATAACAACAAACTGAATCGAGAAGCGGCTGCTTTGCGCACACATCATTTAATTCAATAGTTTAAAGCAATTTTATAATATTTCTTATTTCCTATAAATTGTTTTATGATATATCTATTTTAGTATTTTTATCTTCTTTATTAGTTAATCAATAACCTTGAAAAGTTTCATACAATGATGTTAATTTATGTTATTGTTAAAGTAATCGGTTCGGTTAACATTGGCCTATAGAAAACCGTTAACTATTTGTTAACTTTGTTTTGTTTATTGTTTAACTTTGTTTTCTTTATTGCTACAATAACTTTGTATTTGTGTATTGTTTTCACAACTTTTATTGACTATGAAAAAAAAAAGAAATTATGTAAGGGCACATTTTTAGTACTCCTTCGGGACACACAAAATCGTGTATACAACCCTAAATAAATGAAGGACCGTAAAACACCAAACCCGTAAAAAACAATTCATTGTTCCGCCACTGCCTAACCTAAAGCCACCCAAGCCCTCCCAACCTAAGATGTTTAAAGATTCACCAACCCTATTGACGGTTAAAAGATTTAAACCCATTAATTAAATTAGATTATTGCACGTGAATCGTACCAATTAAATGAGCATGTGCCTACTTCCTTTGTTTTGCTAGTATAGTACATGTGGGGTTGAAAAGGTATATAACTAATAAACTTACTTTAATTACTTTTCTATTTTGTTTTGAAAATATAAATACAGGAAAGAACTTTACTTTTGTTTAAATGGTTAACTTACACAATTTCTAAACCTACTCTTAAATCTACACTATATCTAACATACTATATCTAACATATGACTAAGAACTCTCAATCGTTTGACGAGAAACAAATATATAAGCAATTTGATAAACACCCACTAACTATTTATGTTTTATATGTATAAACTGACAAGATATGGTGTGGTTCATGAAACATGCATAATCAAGTGTTATGACATTTTAAGAGAGACATTAAGACACTATACAACTTCACTATACGTTTTTTTAAAGGAAATGAAAACTAATTACCATTTTTTTAGTAATTATCTTTCATTTTCATTTCACTAAAATTTCCATCCATCAAACAAACAATTACCAAAAACATATATATTTTAAAACTTAAAATGCAGATGGTGGTCAACTATGATGGCCGACGGCTGCTATTTTATTTTCTCAATGAAACGGACCTTATCATGTTTTATGATAACATAACATATATTTATAGTTTTACTTAGTAATAGGATTTAATCTTATTCTGATAACTTTCTATACCATTTCATGCCACAAAGTTTTAATTTTTACACGTTAATGAAACCGATTAGAGGTGACGTGCCCGTACTCCAACTGGACCCCACCTGACCCTACCTGAGCAACCAATCTAGACTGTATATGATGAAAGCAAAACACCAATTTAATTTGTTTCGTTATGAGTAACTATATATGAAGGAAATTGACGTCCTCAATGTCTTCACAACCAACTACTTTAGCAGCCGTCTTTGAGTCCTCCTTTGTAACTTATATTTTATAAAGTTGTAACACACACTCACATATATAATGACACCACCTGCTTTCAGAAACTAGCAACATATTGAATTTGTTTGTTATATAAAATCAACGCATGATGGAGGGAAGAAAAGTTACCGGTTGGGCAGCCAGAGACTCATCTGGCATCCTTTCGCCTTACTCTTTCCATCTCAGGTCTATCATCTATATATGTCTATGCAATTTATACAACAAAAAAACTATGAGCAATCTTTAATTATATCCTAAAACATATTTACACGTAATATGTATATTCAACACGTTAAAGGATCATATGGGAATTATAATGACATGCTGGTTCCAATTGTGCAGGAAAACATATCCAGAAGATGTCGTGTTCAAAGTTTTGTATTGTGGTGTAGACCACACTGATCTTCATACAATCAGGAATGAAATTCACTCGACTACCTACCCTTTGGTTCCAGGGTGCGTACGGTTCCTAATTTTATTACCAAGTGTTTACTACTGTACCACCCCTTAACCGTATTATTAATTGTTTGTCTTGCAGGCATGAGGTGGTGTGAAAAGTTATTGAGGTGGGCTCGGAGGTGAAAAAATTCAGCGTAGGTGACATAATAGGGGTTGGGTGTATGGTAGGATCTTGTGGCGAATGCGCGCGTTGTAAAAGCAATAGAGAACAATATTGTAGCAACATGGTGTTCACTTATAATGGCATCTATAAAGATGGAAGTTTTACACAAGGAGGCTTCTCTTCTGTCATGGTAGTCCATCAAAAGTAAGCAATAACCATATCCCTAAAGCTATATTTCAATTATGGGCAGTGGCGGACCAAGAAATAATTTCGTAGGGGTCGGAAGAGAACCAATGTCAAAATTTTATTAGCCATCGATCGAGATTTTAACATATCTATGCATTTAAAAAAAATTTCACAGGGATCGGCCGAAACCTACACCTTTAGTGTAGGTCCGCCACTGTTTATGGGAAAGTTTTTGACTAATTGAATTTGACTTTTTAATATTTGCTGTTTGACTTTTTGTCTATATAAAAATAGCTTGATTATTTATAGTATGCTATATGCCAGCTACTATCCTCATATCAAATCTGTTGCTCCAATTTTTTTTTCTATATTAACTATCTTTTTACACATAGTACTTTTCATATTATTTTTTATTTCATTTTACAAATAACATTTTTGTATTAATTATTATTATTTTACAAATAATCTTTTTGTTTGTTGATTATTACTTTCTACAAAGAATATTTTTATGTTGATTGTTTTTATTTTTTAAATGATGTTAAGACTATTTAGTCGATATTTCGGGTCAATGTAACTATCTAATTATACAAAACTAAAATCTGCAGCTATGTAGTTAGCATACCAGAAAAGCTAGCACCAGAGCAAGCAGCACCATTACTCTGCGCAGGAGTAACGGCTTACAGTCCGTTAAAACAGTTCATTGGTTCTAAAAAGCCGATAAAAGCAGGAATCATGGGGTTGGGTGGAGTTGGTCATCTGGGTGTGTTAATAGCAAAAGCAATGGGTCACCATGTGACAGTGATCAGTTCCTCTAATAAAAAGAAAGAAGAGGCACTCACTCATTTGGGTGCAGATTGTTATTTAGTGAGCTCGGATTCAACTGAAATGAATAAATTAAGAATAGTCTTGATTATATACTAGACACTGTGCCAGTTAACCATCAGTTACAAGATTACCTTCCTCTTCTTGATGTTGAAGGAAAGATATTTCTCGTTGGTGCCGTTCCTGAGCCGCTGCAGTTCAGTGCATCCGGTTTGATTTTAGGTATGCGTCCTCGTTTCACATACAAGTAACTCATTCGATTGTTCGTAATTTTTAAGGGAGTTTATTATGCATCATAGTTATTGTTACGGGAAAATAACAAAAGTAGCTAGACATTTTGAGTTTTTGACTCAAAGATTTGCACTTGGATTTAACTTTTGCGGACACGAAGTGCTTTTCAACATTTTTTGTTGGTTGAAATCTAGCCTTTTAGCCAGCTACGCTTATTTGGCGTTGCAGAAATAGTGATTTGAATATGTCTATTTTTTTAAAGGCTAAAAGTTAATGACTATTTTGATTTTAAGAAAAATGTCTTTTTGGTGATTTTTTCTATTTATTATTTGATTTATTGTTTATCATTAAGTATGTTTGTTTGTCATTAATCTATCTGTAGTTTTAATACATGATAGTCAGTGACGTTTTATCATTTCGTTAGTTGGTTGCTTGGTATTTTCTGTATGCAAGAGATCTTATTTTCATTATTCAGCATGCTTGAAATAAAATATTTACCAATATCGTTTTTTAGTTGTTTTGAATGATTTGATAAACAAAATGAATTTAGACTGAAGTTTGTTGAAATATACAGCAAACACGTCGATAACTGGAAGTTTCATCGGAAGCATACAAGAGACACAGGAGATACTTGACTTTTGGGTGGAGAAAGGTTTGAAGACAATGATAGAAGTGGTGAAGATGGATTATGTGAACAAAGCATTTGAAAGGATGGAGAAAAATGATGTGAGGTACAGGTTTGTGTTGGATGTGGCTGGGAGCAATCTTGAGTGACAGCTATTTTCATGTTGTTTGATTTTACTAAATTCAATCAACTTTTCGTGTTTATGGAAAAGATAAATAATAATAATGAGCCAATAAAAAGAACTATAAGCTATTGTTTTCATTAATCATGCATCACATTCTAGTAAAAAGCAGAAGTTGCTAAATGGACCAAACAACCGCTGTTGTAATAAAATTTAACCTCAGTTAACATTGCGGACATTTGCAAATTCGAAAATCGTATCGAGTAAGGAAAATATGACCATATCCTTCATGAATTTCATGTTGAAAGGCTAGAATATCTTCTGAAACAGATGATATGGAAAATAAGAAGCAATTGTTAATTGCAAGTTTGCAACATAAATGTACAAAGATGCATGTATGACTTGTTGAAAAATTACTATAGAATGTTTCTTCACAACACGTCTGTGCATAAGTGAAAAATTACTGCTGAATATAAGTGCCAAACGCTTTTGAGTGTGTTTTCGGGATTCTTTTGACCTGCATTATATAAAAATGTACACAGTCTTAATACTACAATTGCAGGTATGTGAGAATTTAACAACTGGATGGATTTTCCCCTAGTTGCTACAAGTTTTTTTAAAATATATTATAGATAAAAGTACATTTCGTTATTTAATAAATGGAACAGATTGTCTGATATAATATTTCTATTTTTTTATTAAACTTGAGTTAAAAACTGATAAATGCAAAGAGAAATTTGATCACCTTAATAAGTGTACTATCTGCAAGAGAGTTGTACAAAGCATCCAACTTATCTATCTCATCAACGGATTATAGACCATTCTCCAAATATTAGCCCAACACACTTCTGTAATCCTTCATAGTATCTAAATAAAAAAGCTTAATTATTTGTTTGGACCCTGTATCATGACAACAAAAGGTTCAATTTAACTCGGTTAACATAAATAAGATCTAAAAAATAATAGAAAGAGAAATCACACGGGACTACCGTCGAGTCAAAACCGTAACAATAAAGAAAGGTAGAAAGTAATAGAACGAGAGTCATAAAATATCACCAAATAATCTTTGGATTTCACAAGAGGATTAAGGTTTACAACAGGTTTCTACTAAGTTAGAAACCTTGAAAAAAAAAACAAATTTGTTAAAAACCTATTTATCCGTGGAAAGCCCCATGAGGTTTCTAGTGAGCGTACATGCCAAATTACTAGAAACCTATGCCCATGTAAAAAAAGGGCTCCCACACTAACTACATTTTGAACAAACAAACCAAAAACTATATATACATACAATGCTTTACAATGATGATAATGAATGGCAAAGTTATTTATCAAATACAAAGTTAAAAGCGGAATTAACTTGGCAGAAAAAATAAGACCATGAGTAGTCATAAAGTCCCAACCCTGGGCGTTATGCGCCACGTGGCGCCCAGTCAGCGTTATGTTTTTTACAAAAACATGGTGTAGTCATAAAGCCCACCCCTAGACGTTATACGCCAAGTGGCGTCCAGTCACTATTAATTGTTTTTGCTTTTAAATAATAATTCAATTAAATATAAAATTATATCTATATCTTCCTTAACCCACCCACCCAAATATTATGTGCCATTCTTTTTACACCTTCAACTTACCTTAACCTAATTCTAGAGCCTCGTAAACCCTTCATCAATGTTCTATGGATCCCCCGTAATGACCCGTTCCCCAACCCTCTTCAACCCCTCATCTTTGATTTCAAGTCGTACATGTTGGAGCCATTCCGGTGAGATCCAGTCAAAATTCATGAATCCATGTTGGAAAAAGCTAATTTGAAGAATCAAGCCTTGAAAAATGAGCCACTTCTCGCGTTATATACAAAACGCTGGAAAAAAAAGAAATACCCAAAATGCCGGCGGGGGCGGTGTGCCCCCGACGTTATAGGGCAAAACGCCGGGACTTTTCATGGTCTAATAATAAATCAATAATATTAATAACAATAATAATTAATGTATGTGTTAAAAGATGATTTATTTTCTTGGCCCCTCTATTTTTTATGATAAAAGTTAACAGGGTTTAGGGTCGGACACAAAGTGAAAGGAAACGTAGACGCTACTGGGTCAAATTTTCAAACTAGGGTAACAACCTTTATCCGTCCTTTCACAACAAGAACACAAAGAGTACTTTATTCTTGAATTTATAAATTTGGATGGCCGATTTTTACAGACGATCCACTTGTTTTTAAAAAGGGATCACTTGACTAGGTAATATGGATTCGTGTGTGTATATAAAAAAGTGGCAAGATGGATTGGTTGGGTGTTGAGTCATAATTAATGAGTTTAAGTCAGGATGTATATGAGTCAGGATGAGTCATTTAAAAAAAATAGGATGGGTTAAAGTCAGTACGGGTTAACTAAACTTCTTTTTCGAATAGTGGTTAATTATGCATTATAAAAACGCGTATTGACGCCCGTTTAAGGGTCACGTGCACATCTACGTCCGGTTACGCCTTACGCGCGTATTGGCGCATGCACATGTTTCACGCGTATCGACTCCTCGTTAAACATTTTTCAACCCATTTTTATCTTGAACCCACTTGGCCATTCCAACTTTTTTTCATTCTTTTAGTTTGACCCAACCCATTCTAATTAAACCTTAAAATACTCATGAAGTTTTTCATGACCCAAATGGTTTACATTTACCTAGCCTATTAATATATATACAAAACAATTAGGGTTTGTACGCTTTCATCCTCAGCCATTGTATTTGCACTTTAGACGAAGAAAGGTTTGTTGTCTTGGCAATCGATTAGGATTATTAGGTTACATATGTATGTATATATGCTTTGATTCTTGTTTGTATTTGTATAGCTTATCCTTATAAATCAACAAGTTTTATAGTTTATCTCATAATCTCTGTATGTATTTTTGTGGCCTAAATCATAGTTGTCATCATATAAATAAATTTCCTTCCTCCAGATTTCTAAACCCATGATTTATTTTTTTAAATACAGGGGCGATTGATTGTCACAATGCCGTCGTCATCCGACGCTGATGACATGTTGGTTTTTGAGGACTGGATGAAAGAACACAACAAAACGTATATCAATGATGAGAAGGCAGGCAAGGCGATTCAAAACGTTTCAACAAACTCTCCGTAAAATAGAGAAAAACAATTCTTCACTTCCAATACCTCCTTTTTGGCTGGGGCTCACCGCATTTAGTGCCATGACTGATGAGGAGTTCAGAAGCGAGTTCTTTGTACCCGAGAGTTACTTTAGTAGTAGTGACGACGACAACGATGAGGAGCTTGAGCGTCGAGCTAATCTTTGCAAATTCTGTAAGTTATAATTATCATTCAACCCATATATATGATTCGATCATTATAGACATGTGAATAATAAATGTTAGATGACGATAAAACACATGATACCAAAGAAGATGTTACACCGCCTCCTCCGGTTACTGTCAAACGCCAAACAAGAGGTTGTCCCATTATTATTATTATTATTATTATTATTATTATTATTATTATTATTATTATTATTATCGTCATAATAATAATTATCATCGTCATCGTCATCCTTCTTCTTCTTCTTCTTCAAGCCAGATGATATCTTTGATAATAATAATTACAAGATTCAGTGATAATATTTGTACTATTTCTTTGTAAATAATAAATGTTAGGTGATGAAAAAGACACCAACGTGGATGTTACACTGTCTATGGAGCCGAAACCAAAAAACCCAAAAATCTAAAAATCATTGTTCAAGTAAGTTCTGTTCTCTCCTATGCATGTGACTGACTATGTGTATATATGGTGTACATCTAGTCTTTATGGCTCGGTTGTGCGCCTAAGTTTTGTTGTTTGGAAGTTGTCTGTATGCAAGTGAAACCGAAAACAAGACATGAAGAAATGAACTGAAAAAAACATTGTTTTGTGTTTGCAAATACATGTTTTCACCAAAGTAGCACATCACATCTTGATTGCACTATTTTAACCCCAAAAAACGCTCAGCATTTTAACCAAAATCTGTGCAGAATTTGGCTCATAACAATGCATAATTTTTACCCATAGCAGTTGCTTTCGATCCTCTTAATATACACACACGCATATCATGTTCCTTTTGTCTTAATTAGGAATGGTAAGCATTAAAAACAAAAAAATAAACCGTTGCTTTAGTTGAGAAGTTTAATCATGGTTTACTCATATAATTCTATCTGCTTAATGATGTGAAATGCAGAAAGCTTTCTCTTGGAAGGGGCAACTTCGCTTCAACAGCTTTCCGTAATGTTATCATCAGCAGTCTTTTGTTTTTTTTATTAAACTTGGTTGCAAAACTTTGATTATCATGTGTAGTATTTGACTATAGGATAGAATTCAATTGTGTATGAAGCCGTAAGTTAAATGATTCTGTTGTCTCATGGGTCGAGGTTTTTGCTTAATTTCTTTCTTTTCAGTTGTAGTGCTCTACTTACTTGACCATTTAACGACACTGACATTTTAAGAAGCATAATAAATTCGAGAAACACAAATATGTAGGCCCTGTTTGTACATGCCAACCTGTTCAGGAAGGCTTCCTTCCAGCCCAAGCTTTCTAATAGCTTGAAAAGCATAGCAACTGGCAAAAGAGCAAATGCTTTCGACTCGTTTAACAAAGATCACCAACTTTTGAAAATGCATTTGACGTATAAAAACTTGCTTTCAAGAATTATGCCAACATAAGCATGGGCCACATGCATGCTCTTTTGTGGTCCGGAAATAAGAATTGCTCAGTTAGTGTCTAGAGAACGTAACAAGCTTGTATGTAAACTTGAAATGGTCATTGGTTATGAGCTGCTGAGGTTGAGGTGGCATTTTCATCCGTGGCACAGTTAACAATTTGAGGATGTTTGTAGCTTTAGACATATTTATACATATTCAATTTGGGTTGGGGGGTGAGGGGACATAAACTAACTACTCACACTTACTCGGATGTACATGACTCAACCAAAACTAGAGACTTTAAAGGACCATCCAGATTGATATGAATAATATTCGTCATCGTGATTTCCCTCAACGAAGTTGTACAAGTAAATAAACCCGACTAACCCAAACCGATTAACCCGAAACCCTAAGTGTTGTGGCCTGAAAAGACCTGCCAATAAAAAGATATGAATTTGTTTCTCGTTGATGGACTGATGCAAACAAGAAATTCGCAGTGCCAAGAAGCGCGCAGCTTTACCATATCCATCAAACCCCTATCAACTCTTCTCTCTCTCTCTCTTACACGTAAAATCTTAGAGAGACATTCAACCATCAAACCCATCTCCAGTGATCGCAATTATGTCTTGGATCACCGCCTCAGAGATTTGCGCTTATTGTTGACATTGGGAATACTGTTACATATATATATATGCTACATGTCAACATTGTGGCAACCATCAGGTATTAACTAGTATTACAAATCATTTGCTTTATATGTTGTTAAGCGCTAGTTGGCCTGTGATTAATAGGGATTATTACCAGTAACTGTTTTCCTTTCTGTAACATGACATTCAACTGTTATTACCGAAGTTTGATCCGGACTCATCCAGCACCCACACACCTGTAAAATGCAACAATGATTACTCCTGTGATGACAACAGGGATCAATGCATACATGAACGACAGTAAAGCTGAAATGAGTTCCAGCAGTGGTGAAGACATCATATCTTTTGGCAACCAAAGCGACCTGCCACCTCAGCATGCAGTTTTCGGGAGTGAAAACAAAGAAACTGGTGATCTTTACACTCAGCATGCTGATGGAATAATGGGTTTGGGTCGTGGTGTAGTTGACCAACTTGTTGAGCGAGGAGTTGATTTTTTTGTAGTAATAGGTGGTTTAGAGAGACCCTTTATATTTTTAGGTGGTTTACCAACTTTTTTGTAAAAATGGATAACTCGCAAGGGGGGCCTGCGAGTTTTAACAACTAGCTATAAACTCGCAAGGGGGGGTAGCGACTTTTAACATAATCTGACACATTTTTTATCTTGCAAGGGTGGGTAGCGATATATAAACACATCAAATCTCTGCCAATGTTTTACGTACTATTCTCTCTCTGCATATTATGAATATCTCTCTCTGCATATTAAGAATAAGAATCTATACACTTTCAAATTGATTCCTTACCTATACTTTATATCAAATCATATACTAATATCCCCTTACATGTTTTGGATGAAAATTCTTGGTCAAACAAAAAGAAAAAGAAGTCACGTGAATTCATAGTTTGGAAGAGCTTACCAACAAATATATAAACTCAACTTCACATATAAAAATCTAAATCTTGTTTTGAAGAGAGAAACTCAATCTTACATTCAAAAATGTTTGTTGTTTTGAATGTGGGGTACTTTTAAAAATCTAAAACTTGTTTTAAAACTAGTATTACAAAAATGAGTTTGAGGGTAGATCCGGGTCCACTAGAAAATGATATTTTATTTGTTACTAATGAACACCGAGCTTATTCTTTGTTTACAGGATACTTGAAGGAAAATAGTGTATTGAATGTTAGGCGAGGCGATCAAAAATTTTGGGAGTCTCTTAGAGATAAAGCAATCCCACCAAGTGTTATGACATATCTTTTATTAAAGTTTTCTAACATATCGGTGACATGCAGGCTGATGGGTTAAATCAAATCTATCAAATGGCTGGAAATCTAATTGGATCTTTTCCAGCTCAATGTTCTCAACAATTCGAGCCAATACGTAACATGGCGAATGATTGTTTGGAAGTTGTTAATCAAGAGCACCATTTATCTTATCAATCAACACATTTGACAAGAAGTGATGTTAACATGGGAAACACTCATGTTCCTCAAAGAGTCCGTAATCGGGAAAGAACAAGAGGTGGTAGACGGGGTGGTAGACGAGGTGGTAGGACCGTCCTCTCAACCGGTGAAGATGAGGGTCAATCTAGTATTCAAGGGGATGGTACCAATTTCCAACATTATGATAACTCGGGTTTTCAACAACATGGTGCCTTAAGTTTCCCATGTGTGGGTTAATCTAGTTTCGAAGCCACCCATGCACAATACGCAGACACCTTAAATTTGAGTTTTATGGGTTCAAACATTAATTCACAAGAATGTTATATTCCCGACATGTCTTCGGCACTGCCTCAATTCCAAAGGCAGCCACAAACGTTACCTTTTATAAACCCTCGTATTCAAGAAGAATATGAAAATATGGGTCAATTTCTTAATCTATCACCATTTATGAACAATGACCATCACATCGACACTAACGGGAATGAAAGTGAAGATTAAACCAGGGAAAGTAACTAGACTATGTAAACTTTGACGGGAATGAAAGGGAATGAAAGTGAAGATCTATTATGACCTATGCCATTACATAAACCACATCTACGAATGATATCTTCGTCAGGATGATGAGCATCCATCTCATTTTGTATTCTACGTTGACGTCTTCTACCCACACTCGTTATAAACTTTGACGAATCTCCTATCATTCTCCAACCCGGGTCTGTCCAGTAATCTTGGTGATTAATTGGGTTAAAGTGACTATTATATTGTTCTCTATACGTAGCAGTCGTGTGCACCCTACTCACGATGTCATGTGGATCTTCTCCTCTAAGATGGCATACCGCAATGGCATGTGAACATGGAAATCTCAATGTTTTCCATTTGCCGCATGTGCATTTTCTATTCTTGTACTGAATTGTATAGTCATTGTAACATCTCGGATTTTTCAAACCCGTATTCGTTAACATTTAACCCGACTCGGAAATATTTTAGTTCCTTAATATTAATCAAAATCAAATATTTATAAGTAAATAAGTTTCTAATATTCATTTTATACCCTTAAAGTTCTTAAATTTATTTATTCTTGGTTTAGACTTTAAAATAGTCAATAATTGAACATTTCAGAAAGTTTAGGGACCATTATTGTCAAAAAAATCAAAGTTCCTTCCTTGTCTAGCCGGAGCACCGCGCGGGGAGACTCTCCACCCCTGTCGCGCACCGCCTCCACACCACTGGTCAGATCGTTTAACTTTATTTCGTTTCCTAACTCGTTTAAGGCATAAAATCGTTTTTTTTAGGCATGTTTGAGTGAATTAAGGTCCGAGTAAACATCATGTAACTAAAATACAAGTGCTAATTCGTTTCTTACCGCCCAAGACCAGATCTTTATGTATAAATCGCTGATTATTTCCTTAAAACGTGTTTTACTTGCTTAAACGGGCCAAAAAGCCCATAATTAGTTCGTGTTATGTATTCTTATATAAACAAGCCCCATTCATCTGCTGTAAACTTTATTCTAACCCTAAATAACATCCCATAGCCGTCACCTACCTCTGTTCATCCTCCAACCCTTTGGTTTTTGCATCTTCGTTAAAGATTCAAGACTTGTTCGTTGACCTTGCTTGCTTTAGGATCTTTGACTTTCGTTTCTCGTCAATCCTTTCACTTTCCGGGTAAGTTGTAAACTGTAGAATTGTTCATACACACTCCTTAGTCAATAGCCTTCAATCAATTTCTGAGATTGAAGGTTATTGACTGGTCAATTGCTTTAAAAACCCGATCAAGGGTAAAACAGTCAACAAGTTTGACTTTTCGTTTTCTCATGCTTCTGGTCGGATTCAACGTTCAGTCCAGAAGACTTTTCTTCTCATAATTAAAATTTAAGGGTTCTGACCAAAACCCGACTCCCGACTCGAAGTTCGGATTCTGGTCAGACTCGACTCGTTTAAACATTAAAATCAACATAACTAGAGTTCTACCCATCCTTTTGGATTGATTCCAGCGGCATTAAGTTCGTTTTTACTTATAGTTTCATATCACAAAGTTTCAGATTCTGATAATTAATCTCATTGGACGCGTATTGGACGACTCGCTTAAATCATTAGTTCGTTGTCGAATTATTAATCACTTGCCTTTCGTCTAAGGTGAGTACCATATTCCCCTATTTTACTTGTTTTCCATGTTTTGGGGACATGTGCGTAAATATATTTCTCATTATATACTTATACTTAAAACTGCAACTTTGTCTTATGTGTTAACAACTTATACCTTACTTGTTTATGTGCTTATTTGCTTTGTATGCTTTCGCATTCGGAGAGGTCCAACATAATCTCAGTCTAGTATGATCATACGCCAGTCGTTATAGCTTTGTGCTTCTCGACATCTCAGTTATACTTGCTTGTTTGGTTAATTTGTTATACTCATATGACTTGTTGCAAATACTTATTTTCTATATGAACATTTAAACTGGTGTGTTGCTCACTCAACCTTGTGTTGACAAAACCATTCTATTTTTAACGCATATGCAGGTTATCGTTGATATTCAAGCTGGTTTGGAAGAAAAACTTAGGATTGCACGCTAGAGAGAATAAACAAGATTATAGACTTTGATATATTTGTATTGTTTTATTTATTTGATATATGGATTTTGTATTTGATGTTTTTAATTATTTAATTAACTTAATAGATATTGTCACATTTAATATTGCATTATAATAACCTTTAAAAAGATGTGAGCAATCAGTTCGCCCCGGCATTTCCGCCGTAGGTTGGGGTGTGACAGATTGGTATCAGAGCCGAAGGTTTAAGATAGGTCGTTAGAAATTGCCTTAGACACATGTTTAGAAACACTATACGTGCCTATCTGTTTACCTTTATGTGTTCAAATTAAATTGTTTACAACTTTCTTAGATAATTATTATTTACTATCTATTGTACTATTATGCACACACACACAAACTCCGAGGCTATGCCTCAACATTCAAAGAAAACTTTTCAAAAAGTAGATTGCTTTTATTTTCGGGAAATTCCTTAAGAATTCTCACCTGTTGTTTTTACTCGCATACCTTAAGGCTAGGTTATGTGGCATGTCCCTATGATGAATGAAAGGGGAAGAGAAACTGTGAGTTGGGCACTGACAAAACGGTTCCAAGAACCAAAGTTAAGACGCTATTCCTCACATGTGTGATAACCTGACCACAGTACTCAACCCTATGGACCCGAGCGAGACCCATAAATGCCATATAACCGACACCTTATGCTGATTTTTAAACCGAATTCATGGTGGTTCGTGGCTAAACTCGGTTTTTCCGATTATTGTGTTCCATTATTTAAATGGTTAGTTGGGTGAAAAATCCATGGAACCCATGGGCACTCCTACTATCCATTTCTCAACTTGTTTTCGTGTTTTTGTTAGAGTATTCAAAGTGGTGGTTCACAAGATACTCCGACTACCCATATTTATTTCGATACTTCGTTATTTAGTTTGGTCGGTTAAACACCATGTAACGCTCATTGGGCCTACAAACTTCATTGCATTGTTAATTCATTAATTAGTTGGGACAATCAAATTGCCATGTAACGCTCATGGGCTGTCCAACTCAGCTGTTTTTCGTTAGTTCGTTGGGCCATTCAAATTGCCATGGAAAGCTCATGGGAGGCCAACATCCACAATTTATATTTCGTTAGTTTATTGTAGACTAAATCAAATCTAAATTTTAAACTGACTTAATTCCTTATGTAGTCATCACACATTAATCTTATTGACTACATCATTTAATAAATATTTACGTAATGTACCCCACTCATCTTATAAACTTTTACTTTTGATTCTCATGACGCAATTCCCTTTACTTCTCAAGGAAATGTTATTATAACTTACCTACATACTTAGACATTTTATTATCCTAATGTTTTCCTCAACTCATCCTTCATCTTATAAATCTCTATTTTTGGTTCTCGTAAAATGTCTTCCCTAGGAAATTATCGTAATCAACGCCGTTCACCTACTTCTCGTGATTGTTGTTCGACTACTAGAATCACCAAGGAGTGCTGCTGTATGCTAACAATCGACCACCCACCAATCTCGACAAAACTAAAATATGACGAACAAGAAATCTTATACTAACTCATATCCATATTATTTAAATTGCATTTTCTTATTTATATCCATATCCTTAACTATAATTTTCTAAGTACATTTAAATTCTTATCCTCAACTTTAAACTATAAATATTTTATTATCTCTTGTTTTTCTCAATATCATGATGGTTTTCACAACTTATTTTCCACTTTATAAATCTTCATTATTAAATTCAATTATTGTAAATTTTATTATTAAACTAAATTATGTATTCTCTAAATTTAATTTCTATTTCTAAAAAAAATTTCATTAATTTAACTTTTATTATTAAATTGACTTTTTGAACCTTCATCGTAAATATTTCAACTCTCTACTTTAAATTTTTGGAAAATTTTGAATCTTCACTAGTACTAATACATATACATATACGCATCCCCATTATCTCATATCAACTCATTCCCACAACTTACCCATCATTTCATTAAAATTTCATCATTGGTTCAACTCTCTAAATGATAAATTTGAATGTTTTAAATGATAAATTTGTAGTTGTTAGAATAGTAATGGTGGTTCATGCATTTCTAGCCTCACATTTATCTCAATATATTATATGCTTCACTTTAATTTAAAATTTATTATTTACTCAAATTTCCATTATTGGTGATTCAAATTACTTACTCCCTAATATTTATAACGATTTTGTGAAAAAGGAAAATCCACGAATTCCCAAAATTTAATCTAATTTATCAATTTCCTACCTTATATTTAATATAATTTTAATGGTTTAATTTGAATAGGACTATCTCGCTGAATCGGGAATATTCGCTTCCCAGTTTAATCTATTAACAATTTAATTCAAATACGTATATTTTTGCATTATAATTAGTATTTAAATTATTAATTACTAACTATTATAATATTATAGAACATCTTAAACGAATTAATCTAATCTCAAAATAACCAACTTGAAAAGCTATAAATTTATAATTAATTCCTCTTTAAATCACATAAATTCTCAACTAACTAAACTCGACACACCAAAATCTTCGTTTAAACTTATACTCTCGATCTTAAGAAATGTTATAAATTAAACCTTTGCGTAATCCATCCCCTTAATAAAATTCCTTTATCGAAGATTAATCAATTAGGATCTTGTATCTCCATCTCATTTCCTTTATTCTCGATTATCTTAAATAACACCAAAATCACCAAATCTATTTTCTTCAATTTACAAAATTTTACTTTTAAAAGCAAAAGAGGCTTTCGAAATCTTACGATTTTATTGATTCAACTAGAACATTTACTAATTATCATTTGAAATTATATTTAAAATTATCAAGACAATTGTTTTCCCTTAAAAATTTTATTTCAAAACGTTTGTTTCTTACAAAATGATGATTTTAATGTTTTATAACCCACATGATGGAACGAATTATGCGGACTATCCAACGATAAGACTAATTATGGTCCGGAACATAATTATTCAAAGTCCTCGCATGGAAATCATAATGCGTACAACTATGTGTTATGATCTAAAACTTAAGGTAGCTTGGGTAACAGTATGAATGATGAGATGATAAGGACATGGTGGATACGCCGCTGGTACATCCTATATATAAGTGCCCTTATCGGATTGCCATTTGAAGCGTTGCTTCGGTTATTGGAACTTCTATATTATGATATTTCTTTAAAAAGTTTAAATTGTTTTCAAAACGATAAAAATTTTTTTGTTTTCCTTAATTTCGGGACGAAATTCCATAAAGAAGGGGAGACTGTAACATCTCGGATTTTTCAAACCCGTATTCATTAACATTTAACCCAACTCGGAAATATTTTAGTTCCTTAATATTAATCAAAATCAAATATTTATAAGTAAATAAGTTTCTAATATTCATTTTATACCCTTAAAGTTCTTAAAGTTATTTATTATTGGTTTAAACTTTAAAATAGTCAATAATTGAACATTTCAGAAAGTTTAGGGACCATTATTGCCAAAAAAAACCAAAGTTCCTTCCTTGTCTAGCCGGAGCACCGCGCGGGGAGACTCTCCACCCCCGTCGCGCACCGCCTCCACACCACTAGTCAGATCGTTTAACTTTATTTCGTTTCCTAACTCGTTTAAGGCATAAAATCGTTTTTTTTAGGCATGTTTGAGTGAATTAAGGTCCGAGTAAACATCATGTAACTAAAATACAAGTGCTAATTCGTTTCTTACCGCCCAAGACCAGATCTTTATGTATAAATCGCTGATTATTTCCTTAAAACGTGCTTTACTTGCTTAAACGGGCCAAAAAGCCCATAATTAGTTCGTGTTATGTATTCTTATATAAACAAGCCCCATTCATCTACTGTAAACTTTATTCTAACCCTAAATAACATCCCATAGCCGTCACCTACCTCTGTTCATCCTCCAACCCTTCGGTTTTTGCATCTTCGTTAAAGATTCAAGACTTGTTCGTTGACTTTGCTTGCTTTAGGATATTTGACTTCCGTTTCTCGTCAATCCTTTCACTTTCCGGGTAAGTTGTAAACTGTAGAATTGTTCATACACACTCCTTAGTCAATAGCCTTCAATCAATTTCTGAGATTGAAGGTTATTGACTGGTCAATTGCTTTAAAAACCCGATCAAGGGTAAAACAGTCAACAAGTTTGACTTTTCGTTTTGTCATGCTTCTGGTCGGATTCAACGTTCAGTCCAGAAGACTTTTCTTCTCATAATTAAAATTTAAGGGTTCTGACGAAAACCCGACTCCCGACTCAAAGTTCGGATTCTGGTCAGACTCGACTCGTTTAAACATTAAAATCAACATAACTAGAGTTCTACCCATCCTTTTGGATTGATTCCAGCGGCATTAAGTTCGTTTTTACTTATAGTTTCATATCACAAAGTTTCAGATTCTGATAATTAATCTCATTGGACGCGTATTGGACGACTCGCTTAAATCATTAGTTCGTTGTCGAATTATTAATCACTTGCCTTTCGTCTAAGGTGAGTACCATATTCCCCTATTTTACTTGTTTTCCATGTTTTGGGAACATGTGCGTAAATATATTTCTCATTATATACTTATACTTAAAACTGCAACTTTGTCTTATGTGTTAACAACTTATACCTTACTTGTTTATGTGCTTATTTGCTTTGTATGCTTTCGCATTCGGAGAGGTCCAACATAATCTCAGTCTAGTATGATCATACGCCAGTCGTTATAGCTTTGTGCTTCTCGACATCTCAGTTATACTTGCTTGTTTGGTTAATTTGTTATACTCATATGACTTGTTGCAAATACTTATTTTCTATATGAACATTTAAACTGGTGTGTTGCTCACTCAACCTTGTGTTGACAAAACCATTCTATTTTTAACGCATATGCAGGTTATCGTTGATATTCAAGCTGGTTTGGAAGAAAAACTTAGGATTGCACGCTAGAGAGAATAAACAAGATTATAGACTTTGATATATTTGTATTGTTTTATTTATTTGATATATGGATTTTGTATTTGATGTTTTTAATTATTTAATTAACTTAATAGATATTGTCACATTTAATATTGCATTATAATAACCTTTAAAAAGCTGTGAGCAATCAGTTCGCCCCTGCATTTCCGCCGTATGTTGGATTTTATATATCGCTACCCACCCTTGCAAGATAAAACAATGTGTCAGATTATGTTAAAAGTCGCTACCCCCCCCCCCCCTTACGAGTTTATAGCTAGTTGTTAAAACTCGCAGGCCCCCCTTGCGAGTTATCCATTTTTACAAAAAAGTTGGTAAACCACCTAGAAATACAAAGGGTCTCTCTAAACCACCTGTTACTACAAAAAATTCCGAGGAGTTATAAGCAATTCATTTTCTTTATATTTGTTATGGTGGAATGGATGTTGGTGATGGTGCCATGGTTCCTGGTGGAATTGCTGCTCCTGATAATAAATATTGTGTATTCTCACTCGGACCCTACACGCAGGTGTGTTTTGTGTATCTATATAACCTATAGATTCAGAAGTATTGGTGCATCTCACACATTAATTTACTCTAGTATGGGGTGGCAACACCCTGTATTATATTAATATTGAGTTTACAAGAAATGTTAGTATTAGTGGCGACTAATGTTAGACAAGGGCACATGCACCAATCAGCCGGTGTCCCGATGATTGAGTGCTATGTGCCTTATGTCCAAGGCTTGATGCAAAACTAATATCGAGCCAGGGGTCTCACCGGAAGCAGCCTCTCTATCCCTATGGGATAGAGGTAAGGCTGTCTACATCTTACCCTCCTCAGACCCTACCATAGCATTGCTATTGGTGGGATATACTGAGTATGATGATGATGATGATGATGATGTTAGTATTAGTGGCGACATCATTAGCGGCGACTTTGAAATGTCGCCACTAATGCCATCTAAAATTTTGGGCGGTGCTTTTCCCCCGTCAGTCACTCTCTCCCTCATAAATCACTTACTTTTTTCTACTATCTTATTCTACTATCTCAAATTGTCAGCCCCCAAACTTAGAAACCCTCGCATCCTCACACCATCGCAGTCTCCGATTAACCACCGACGGCACACTTAGCCACCACAGCCAAACACCACCGCCGAGCACCACTTTCTTATTTCCAAACCACAATCACCGCCGACAGCTGCTTAATTACAACCACGACCACCTACCACCACTGCATCTGTCACCAAATTTTGAGAAAGTCGGGCTTTTAGGTAATAATACTTGTTACTTTTGGGAATTCTAGGTATAATACATGTTAATTTAGGGGATTTTAGATATAATACATGCTGATTTAGGGGATTTTTGATATAATACATGTTGATTTAGGGGATTTTAGGTATAATACCTGTTGATATAGGGGATTTTAGGCGTAATACATGTTAATTTAGGGGATTTTAGATATAATACCTGTTGATTTAGGGGATTTTAGATATAATACATGTTGATTTAGGGGATTTTAGGTATAATACCTGTTGATATAGGGGATTTTAGGCGTAATACATGTTAATTTAGGGGATTTTAGATATAATACATGTTGATTTAGGGGATTTTAGATATAATACCTGTTGATTTAGGGGATTTTAGGTATAATACCTGTTGATATAGGGGATTTTAGGCGTAATACATGTTAATTTAGGGGATTTTAGATATAATACCTGTTGATTTAGGGGATTTTAGATATAATACATGTTGATTTAGGGGATTTTAGGTATAATACCTGTTGATATAGGGGATTTTAGGCATAATACATGTTAATTTAGGGGATTTTAGATATAATACCTGTTGATTTAGGGGATTTTAGGTATAATACCTGTTGATATAGGGGATTTTAGGCGTAATACATGTTAATTTAGGGGATTTTAGATATAATACCTGTTGATTTAGGGGATTTTAGATATAATACATGTTGATTTAGGGGATTTTAGGTATAATACCTGTTGATATAGGGGATTTTAGGCGTAATACATGTTAATTTAGGGGATTTTAGATATAATACCTGTTGATTTAGGGGATTTTAGATATAATACCTGTTGATTTAGGGGATTTTAGGTATAATACCTGTTGATTTAGGGGATTTTAGGCGTAATACATGTTAATTTAGAGGATTTTTAGGTATAATACATGTCAATTTTGGTATAATTCATGTTAATTTTATGTTTATGTATGTATGTATATGTGTTTTCCTGTGAAACTTGTTTCTGTTGACCAGGTTCGACATTGATGTTGCTGACCCAAGGGTTCGACATTGCTTAACCAGTGGTATGCCAGTTATTGTTAAATTATTTATTTGACAATTCATGTTAATTATATGTTTATGTATTTGTGTGTATGTTTTTTTTCTGGCGAGACTTGTTTCTGTTAACCAGGTCTGACATTTTTTAAACCAACCTCTTTAACCTGAAACTCACTCTAACCTGACCCAGTTTGACCCGAACCTATCCCGACCCGAACCAAAATAACGTTTGTCGAATTGACCTGTTCCGGCACTAAGCCGTTTTGACCAGTGACCCCAACCTTCTGTCCTGACCCGTTTACCGGTATTAGTTTTAACTGATATGCGATTTTATGAAAGACTTGCAGATTACTACAAAATTAGGCTTTTTTTTATGAATTCAAATAGGTTAATTTTGATTACTAAGATGCCACTTGTTATTCTTTGGTATTAAGAATGTTATGAATCAAATGATTTGCAGATTCAGTTGGCAGATTATGATCTTCCTAATGCTCCTTTTAATATATCAGCCAGAGCAGTCATGTTAATTGTTGGATTTCTACCTGGCTCGAAGTCAAAATAATCCCACTTCTGAAGCGAATCGAGGGGGTTAGTAAATCTCTTATTTCTTTTACAAAACTTGAAACTTATCATGCTAACATAACTTATAAACTTTAATTATGATCTTTATAATTCCATGTATCTGGAACCGAATGTGATCATGATTGGCAAATTCGTAAAAGACATCACAGAGTTCTCAATTTCTGTTTCAGGGTCTCAATCCCTTTCTGTTTCAGGGTCCCAATAATCACTATTCAAAAGATATCTTCTCAAGTTTTCTCATTGATTGATGTACAAGTTATCAATAGGTAACGATTCTGTTCATGTCAAACTCGTTATCTCCTTTTCTATACCGACATTCTTGCTTTTGTGTTAAGTGTATTGATAATATGTAGTTTTGTTTTAACTTATAGTGAATACCTTATTTTGTAGGATCAAGTTAATGTTTCAAGACCCGAGACTTATAGCACATCCACAAATCTCTATATGGATTCGAAGAAGGCATCAAATGAAGGAAACAAAGTTGATACGGACGACGAGATATGGACTAGTTAGTTTATGTTTTAAATATTTGACTCAAAACAAAATGTTTGTGGTATGCTTTAATTGTTTCTTCTATGTTTGACTTAAACAAAATGTTTATATATCCATTGGTTGCGGTTTGTATTTGCACAAAATTTACATATATTTGTTTTGGTTGTAAAAAGCTGGGAATGCTAAAAGCACAAAACTGATACGTAAAAAATGAATATTAGCGACGAAATCTGAGGCAATAGCGGCGACAAAGTCGTCGCTAAAAGCCCCCCCGGAGCTGCAAACCGGATTCTGGTAACACCTTTTAGCGGCGAAAATGTCGCCGCTAATACTCCAGGTAGACCATTAGCAACGGAGATTTGGCGGCGACATAACGGCGACAAAGCCTTTAGCGGCGATTTTAGGGGTCTTTAGCGACGACTTTTGTCGCCGCTAAAAGTCAAATTTCTTGTTGCTCGAGTACTGTGTTTGATGGAAAACATGGAACAGTTTTAGACAGTGGTACAACTTATGCTTATCTGCCCAAAGCGGCTTTTAATATTACTCGTTTATGTTTTGTTAAATAAGAATCAAATATGATCACTATCTTGTGTGCAGGTTATGAAACAACTCCATGGTGTTCATCAGATCAAAGCACCCGAGCCTAGTTATAATGACATTTGCTTCTCCGGTGCTAGAAGGTATTATTTATTGTATACTAGTTTGAGGCCCGTGTATTACACGGGTAATTGATGAAAATTTTAAAAGAGAAAATTATGATTTGCCTCCATGTGCTTTAGTGGCACGCAACACGCAAAACTGGACTCGGGCCTGTAAAGTGCTCCCGCCCATAAAGCATAGGAAAACAAATTATAATTTTCTCATTTTAAAATTTAAACATTAAGAAATATACAATCAATGACGAAATTGTCATATATTGTTAATACAATTACAACTTACATTGAAATTACAGGAATTACAAAATAAACATTACATAAATACTTTACAAATAAGAACATTTCCTTGTACACTACATTTGTGTTTGTATTGGTCAGATTACCTTGTTTATCAAGAATCAAATTCTTTAGCATATGCCTACTTGTAACTCTTGACAAGGCAACATATAACCGTCCATGTAAGAACACGGGTCCTTTCAAGTAAAAAGATATATGTTGGTTATTTTTTTTATTGAATTGGATACTTTTAATAATATTATACTAACGGACTTTTAATACAAAGTATTATACTAATTGAATCGGAAGTTGAATGAGCATGATAAATTTGTTGTCACCAACCGATCTGTATTGAAATATTTCAAGTTTTTTTTTTAATTTATTACAATTAAAAGTCATATAATCAAGGAATATATGAAATAGTTGAAAGTATTACACAAGGAATGCAATTGGCATAAATATGAAAAAGACATACTAACCTGTTTGCCATAGTTGTGAAAACGTTGATTACTGTATGAGTTAGCAAAGTACCACATGATGTTCTTATAGTATATATAGTACTTGAAAATATTAGATAAAGAATGTTTTAAACTTTGAATACTAATCCCGTGTGATTAGTGATTATTTTAAGAAGTCGCGGTATTTAATTAAATTGATATATCTTTATCTCTATAATTATTTAAAACAATTAAAAAATCATGATTGTAGTTTTCAAAATAATGAAAGAATTCAGATTTACAGGAAACAACATGGTAAATGAGCTAAGCAAATTAAATAAAAAAACCGTTATTATAGCTTGATTATATTAGACCCTTGATCTCTTTCTTAAAAAAATCTACCTAAAATAATCTACTGATTTATATTTAGGAAAAACTTAAAAATCAAATCACTCACATTTATATTAGTTAAATAATGAATATTTATAATTTGATACACCCCGTGTGATTATATAATTTCATTTGGAAAGTTGTTGAAATATTAAACACATAGTAAACCATGATTTTTTCACACTTATATATGTATTAATAAGGAAAAAGATATAATTTAATACATGATTTTAAGGTTTAAAACTAATAATTATTTATATGATTAGAGTTTTCATAAGAAAACCAGAATTGTAGGTTTCCAAAGTTTCAGCTAAAACTAATAATGGTTTTAATATTTATCTAAAATTCTCTTAATTTTAAAAATATTATATAAAGTGATTTTTAATGAAAATGTCAAAACTTTGCACATTAAGCAAAATATAGTTAACACAAATATGAATAACGAAAAAACAAACAACTAATGGTATCTTAGTTATGAAAAAAAACATAATGAAAAGTTTTAAATAGCTAGTAAGTCGTGATTGTAGTTTTCCATATAAACAAAGAATTCGAATTTTTAGAAAGTATTGCAAATGAGTTGACCATATCCAAAATAATGTTTGTTAAATTTATGTTTTTTGAAAAAAAAGGCTAAACAAATGAGAATGGCTAAGGAAGTGACAAGTGGCACAAGTAAGTAGTTTTTTATTATAATAGTAGATAGAGTTAATTACATAAATGGTCCCGGTGGTTTGACAAAAATAACGGGTTTATGTTCTAACTTTGAAAAGTAAGATTTTGTGAACACATGCAGCCACTGGAGATTTTATCCTTGAATCGGATTTCAGATTTCAAATACTGCCACTAGGATTCAGAGATAATTTGGTTGGTGTTCTTATGGGAATTCTGAATGACCAATGATTATAATTGCTGTAATCAATTTCCTTGTATTTTCTCTCTATGAAAAAGCATCTAAAAAAAGGAAATCGTGTTACCCAATTTTAGTTCTAACCAGTTACTTTCATTTAGTAACATTTAAGTAAGATGAGCTACCAATTATGTCATTTGGCTAAAACTACTATTATAATACATAAAAATATAACAATAATCCAAATTATTTTAAATGGCGTTAAAGCCACAAAAATGGATATATTCCATCACAAGCATGATGTTTTTGTTAAACCAAAGAGACTGTTTATGTAATTAACTCTTGTATATACGTAAAAAATGAATGTTAATATGTTTCTTCTTTGATGTTTCACAACTCTGGAAAACATTCCCGTCTGTTGAAATGGTTTCCGGGATGGGACAAAAGTTGTTACTCTCCCCAGAAAATGACTTGTTCAGGGTAAAATTTATTATCCCTCGTGTATTAAACTCATATATATGAAAGTATTTCTGAAACTGATTAATGTTCCGTTTTTAATTTATGAAACATTCAAAGGTTAGCGGAGCGTATTGTCTTGTGGTTTTTTAAAACGGAAAGGATCCAACCACTATTTATTTTGAATAGATTACATGAATGCTCCTTTTGATATGTTCAGATATCACTTGTATTGGTCCAAACATTTGTATAAACGTAAGAAAATGGTCCCTGACGTGAATGGAGGTTAACTATTTTTGTTAATTTTTTATTAAATGACCAAAATAAATTTAAAAAAACCAAAAAAAAAAAAAAACTTTGTATATCTTTTTTTTAAAGTGTATTTTGGTCATTTTATAAAATTTAATAGAAAAGTTAAATTTCATCCGGTCAGGGACTATATGTGTTACGTTTACACATAAGTTTGGACCACTGGTGTACTTTCTCGTAATTGAGGATCAAAAGTGAAATCTAAACATACCACACGGACCGTCCATGCAATATTTCATTTTCTTGCTGTTTAACGCCTATGTGCATTTGGTCAACTAAGTACTATTATGATGCATATCTCAACTTCAGCCATCGTATCATTGTGCGTAATACATTTTTTATGTATGGCCGCGAACATAAAAAGATTGGATTTTTGGAAACCAACTATTCTTATATACGGGAAAGGCTTCATGAGTCTGGCGGCCACCCTCAATCAGCTTCACCATATGCATCAAATTCTACTGCTGACGTGTCTCCTTCTTTGTCTCCACAATATATCCCTCCAGGTAACATCAACTGCTATCTAAGTATGCTATAATTGTTGTTGTCATTCTTCTTCTTATTATTTATTTATTTATCATTTTGCAAGAGAAACATAAATTGGAAGTATTACGTTTTACATGTCATTCTCTCTTAATGACACAAAAGTAAATTCCCAAATCACAGAGCTTACTTCACTAAATGCTCAAGAGTTGCATGTTAATACTTCACAGGTAGTATTAACCTTTTATCTTCTTAGGGGACATTTGGTAAATGGTAATTGTAAACTTTATTTCAGGTTCACTTATTGAATTATACATTTGAAGGAAATGATTATGTTACAAAATGGTCACCAAACTCTGTTGACTTTATGTCTAATGCAATTGCATCAGTGAGTTCTTGATCATATACATTCACTGGTTCGATTATTCCCATGATTATGCTATGGGTTAACGTTAGTGGTCGGAGTGTCAGGTGTGATAACATGGTGGTTTTGGAGACGGAAGAAACAGTTTAATATGCAGTACAAGCCAGTGGATTGGACTTCTTCGTGGTTGTGCCTGAGCACTGCAGCCACTGTGATTTTCAGTATGATTCTGCACACCAACCGAATATTTTTGTTAAGGTATAGAACATATTGAAGATCTATAATGCTTTGTTTATAAAGGAGATAGTTTACACTTTACATCTTACATTAGGCGTATGGGAAAGATGTATTTAGTCTATACGTGTATAACATTGTAGGTCGAAACGGTAAGTAAAACATCTATTAGCATGTCAAATTTCAATCTTTTTTTTTGTTTATGGTAAAAAAGTTCTTGAGTAATGCGTTTTTGTTTATTTATGATGATTAATATTTTTTTTGGAGTAAAGTGCCAAAATGGTCCCTGAGGTTTGTTCAATAATGCGATTTTCGTTCAAAAAGTTTCTTTTTTGCATCTGGGTCATCAAGGTTTTCCATTTTTTGCCAATTACGTCCAAATAGTTAACTTCGTTAATTTTTATCGTTAACTTGGGGGCAAAACAGTCTTTTTTTTATTTGTTATTTATATTAATTATTTTAAAACGTATATAAACAAATATTATAAAATCAAACGTTTAATAAAAAGAAATATATGTCCCCCAATCTCCATACCCAGTTCGTTCGTCACCTACCACTACAGCCACCACTCCGGCCACCCTCCACCACCCAAAAAACAAAGCCAGTGCTACAATCTCTCTCCCTATTGATGTGCAGTGCAGGACATCATTTTCTCCATCATCAACCATACAAAATCAGAATATAAAAGTTCAAGATTCTCAATTTGACTAAATGAGTTTTTTTTTTTAATTGGGCCTTCACTTTGATTAGATCTAAATCTGAAGTGGGTAATTTGTGGTGGCCATAGTCACCGGAAAGGTTTCAATGGAAAATAAGGTTGTGATGGAGGCGATGGTTCTGCTTCTCCGGTTGCCAATTGCGAGACGAGACAGGTCCAGCTTTCGAATCACAAGCAAATAGATCGGAGATGAATGGTATAAGCCGCCGTCGCCATCCCTGACTTTTAGATCTAACGATAGATGGAATCGTGTGGTGTTTGATGGGTTAATCTGGAACCTCCGTTGATGATTTTGTGGTTTGGAGGAATGTTAAAAAAAAAAAACAAAAGAAAATGAAAAAAAGACTGTTTTGCTCATAAGTTAACGATCGAATGTAATTGACAAAAAGTGAGAAACCTCGATGACCCAGATGTAAAAAAGAAACTTTTTAGACGAAAATCGCATTATTGAACAAACCTCAGGGACTATCTTGACACTTTACTTTTTTTTGTTTTAGTGTTGGTATCTGTATGTTTGACTAATGCTATAATTATAGTTGCTCACATCGCAACATAGCAATTAGAAAATAAATAATCAGTCGTCTCTCAGGCCATCAAACAACAATTGCATATATTTGGCTTGGCCCAAATAACACATTTCTCTTTATCAAATTATCACAAGTCGGTAGACGATTAGAAGATTCTGCCATACCAAAACATTCACCTTCATAGAGACCCATTTATTTCAAACCAAGATGTTTTCATCGAAGCAAGCGAAAAACTCCCAGCCACTCCTTATTCATTTATCTTCACTCCTTCATATCTGAAATAGAAAAGTTTTTTAAGAAGCTCCATCAAATCGTTGACCACCTCCCCAAACACCAGTTGATTTGTCCAACACCAATATATAGTATAGAAATGATACCATTCGACTCGATACATCGATCCGCCGCAAGACAATTTTTAATCTTTTCTAATTGAAATAGACTAGGAAATTGATCTTTCAACGACTTTCTGCCAACCAATTATCTAACCAAAACCTCATCTTTTGACCATTTCTTACCTTCCCTTCAGTTAACCTGCTAACGACACTTGGCATTCTTCAAGACTCTTGTCAAGCTTCACAATCGTTCCCAAGTTCCAAAAAGTTTTTTGTGATGCAGAAGGCTGGGCCACGATCTAGGATTCTCATGTAAAGCCTTCACAACTTTCCTTCATAAGCTATTTTCTTCCAACCACCCGTCTTCTTTAGCCTTTAAAACCTTCTCCCACGAGATCTAACAAATTTTAGTCTGTCTTCGCTCCCGCCCCAAAGAAACCTTCTTCTCTTCGTATCCAACTTCTCCAAAATATTAATCGGAGACTTATATAACGAAAAGTAATAACTAGGGAGCGCTTCAAGATCCGACTTTATTAACGTCAAACAACCCCCCGTCGACAATGTGTGTATTTCCAACTTGTAAGTACGTTGTCAAACACATTGATTACCGGCTGCCAATTAACTAGTTAGACATGTTGATTTTACCTTACTATTTGCATTACATGTTCAAAAATCCGTGTTCTATTTTTGCCTCGAGAGTCGAGATTAATTTTGGTCTTTTTTTTATCACCCCTCAAGTTTATAATTTTGAATTTTAAATCCTCATATCAGTTCCTAAGTGTAATTGGTTGTCCAATAACACCTCAAATGCCAGCTAAATGATGTGTAGATTGGTTTGAAAAACACACACACAAAAAGTTAACATTAAGTTAAGATGAACATTCTTTAATAAAATATAATAGAAATATGTAACTAATATGGCACATCTTCTGTAACACTTTGTAACAAAATCTTTTTTATTTAAAGTATACATTTTTTTATAAATATAACGTAAGTTCATTATGTCATACACAGAGACATCAAGTTGTTACAACGAAAATAAGTTTAATAGTTTTTTCATACTTGCAACATCTATTAAAAGACAACTAGTAAACAAATTCAGTCATTCACCAATACAACATTGTTTAAAGACTAAAATTATTACACGCCTAATTGATTTACTGTAGATGAGTAGATCATAAGCATAGGGATCTCATCAAGTGTTTCAAGGACCCTTACAATTTGTTTATAGCAAACCTCATGTGTCAAAACAACTTCAACAAACCATATACTTACGGACACATGGTTTTTATAAGTAACAAGAAACGAAGTAAAAAAAAACGTCCGTCAATAGTTACTGACACTTTGATGAACGACACATAGATACAAGGATAAAGCCAAGCAGTAGACACTAAAACAAAAACCTTTGTTTTTCTTCATTTTTTTTTTAAAAAGAAGAGTATGACGGTTTGTTGTAATTGTTTGTTTGAACCTATAGTACAAGACGAGGTTTCTTTACTTTTAGAATTCGATTTTCATCTGTCTGCATTGTCCGTCACTTTTTAAAAAGAATGTTGTACAATAATAATTTAAATTTTTTTAGTTCTCAGTGTTTTATTTGATATTTATTAATAATTTTTTTAAAAAAATATCAATCCTCACGGAAAAGGAGGGAGGGATACATGGAAATTGAATAGTCCAAAGTTTATCCTCTCTGTCTTTGATATCACACAAATCTCAAGTTTCTTCTTTACGTGTTTGACTTAAACTTAAATAAGTATCACAAAGCATCAATATTTTTTTTAAATACTTGATATTCATAATTCTTTAATTTCACATACTCCTCTTTGGCATAACAAGATAAACATAAGTAGGAAAATTAGGAGAGTGTCTGAGTATGTAACCATATGATTTTAAAAACACTTCACATAGAATATGGGAACATTAAGAGAGTATGTAAATATATGATGTTAAAAACACTTCACATTTGTCCAAGTTCGTTACTTAAATGTAACTGTAGCAAATTGAGATTGTTTTGAACATATTTGCTCAATAGTATAGTTTTAATATTAGAATGAAGATATGTATGCATGGAGTTCTATTTGAGGGAGTACCTCAATACATAACATAAAATGATATCATTGAGATGATGAAAGTGTTGAAGTTAATAACACTATTTGATGTCTACATGTCGTATGTGTATCCATTGATTGAATTTTTTAAAAGGTGTTTTACACTTTATGTTGTAGTTTCGGTTGTATTATTATTTTGTGTTCAATATCTTCGGATAACACATGCAGTTTTACAACGAAATATAACAATATTTATCGTGACCAACAATTTTTTTTATATAGATTTTTTTAATGAAAAAATTACGTTAGAAAAAAGGATGATTTTAAATTTATAGTTCAAAAAGAAGCTTGCATAAGAAACAACTTGTGAGTTGTTACGTTTACTAAAGTCTAAGACGACACATCAAATGTATAACCACATCATGAGAGGGTCATGAAATAACGTTGTGAGTGTATTAAGATGAAATACACATGATTATTATATTTAAATCATTGAAATTCACTAAGTGTGAATTATAACATATGAATTAATATATGTTAATGAGAAGTTAAACTTCTTGAAAATTCGATAAGTGTGAATTAGAACATATAAACTATTTCTTGGAAATTCGCTAAGAGTGAATTAGAACATATGAACTAATATATGTTAACAAGAAATTAAACTTATTAGAAATTCAATAAGTATGAATTATAACATATGAATTAATATATGTTGATGGTGTATTTAACTCCTTGGAGATTCACCAAAAGTGAATTGTTACCTAATATCGTTAGTGAGATATTTATATCATTGGATATTCATCTTTGAAAATTCTCCGAGTGGGAATCATAAGAGATCTATTATGTTATTATTGTAATTGAATTTTAAGTAAATCTTAATAGATTTATTATTATATGCTTACAATAACGATGAATAGATAGATGTTTCTACTCCCATCCATTTTTGAAATATGTGAAAGTTTGTCTTTTATTTTGAGATAGTATCTCAATAAATAGTTTCAAGAGACAACAACGAAATGTATAAATCATTTTATGCTGGTGTGAATTCCAAGAGTTTGAGTGTCAATCTAGTTGACGTTATCTCAACATAATAGTGATTGTAGACGAGTAGCGTTCATCTTGTTGGTAATAAATGTATTCATCAAAATTATTCGGATTAAGACTTATAAGTCAATGATGAAGCCTTGAAGATCAAAGGCAAAAGAGTTATGTTCCTTAAATGAATGAAAAAAAATATTTTTGTTCTGCAAACAATAACTTGTGAGACTTTCCTGAATATTAAGGTTTGGGGATTGTGAATATGTCTCATAATTATGTCTAAACAAAGGGTTGAGTGTTTCAAAGTGATATTGTAATGGATGTGAAGGATCAGAATGATGCATCTTTTGTTCACATGCTAAAGGATTGTAGTCTGAAGCATGCTAGACTAATACTTGTTAATTATGGTGCTTCATGGAGACTAGTTAACGCGAAAATTTGAAGCATAAACACAAGAATTGTGTATCGACAAATTTATAGAAATTTTCATTCAATATAAGGTAACAATGTAACTTATGAGGATCTTGAGAAGACCTCAACTTTCTAGAGTTGCCTTAGAGAGTGATTTAGAATCATTCTAAGTTGCTGATGTTTGATAACAAACTTTTGACAACTATTACTTTATTAGTAAGCAATGATGAACTCATTGATACAAAGACATGGTCTTGTTCAAATCATGAGTGTCAAGTTGTCTTCATAAGTAATGTTAAACAGACAATATCAAAATGCAAGAAATGTTTGGGGGGGGGGGGATCTTTTAAGAAACTACCATTTAAAAGCGTGTAGAAATGGTAATTGATATGATTTATCAAATTTGTGTAGAAAGGAAGAACCTTTCTTTACCTCATTATTTATCCAATAACACTTAAATGTGAAGGTGTCTTGCATTTGAACTTGGAAGGTTTAGCAATGAGAATGACATGTTGTGAGGCTAAGCATAATATATTATAACAAACCACCAAAATATATTAAAGGAAAAAGTAAGGAAAACAAAGGAGAAAATTCCATCCCACATTGGTGGAGGAAGGAAAAGGAGAGCCTTCCATCATGGTATAAATAGGAGTGTAAGTCCTTGTCCCACATCGCTAGATTATAAAACTAGTAAGTTCTTTATAAGAAAGAAAATTTATATGTTAATGTTCTTATAAGACAAATCACACCCAGTTGTCCTAGCGGAGGGTGCGAAGCACCCGAACGCGCACGGGCACGGGCGAAGTGCGATGGGCGCAATGTGGTGCTTTGATGGCACACTTCGCACGCTCGCATCGCCGCGAGCCGCTTAAGGGCCACCTTAGTATTTTTGTCTCCCATCGCGATACGCGACAGGTTTGGGGTTAGCCTCATCGCGTACCGCGATGACGTGTAACCTTATCCAAATATATGGCGGCGTAGCGATAGGCTGATATAGCTACCCATCGCGTACCGCGACGTGGAGGTTACGCAAAGGACACGTAGCCTGCCACGTGGCGTGCCCGTAGCAGGCCTAGGGCTGACTCGACATAGCTACAAGATTCTTCGCGATACGCAACGGCTTTCTATTTATGGCCATCGCGTACCGCGATGGGGTCCAGAACTTGCTATAAATAGGAAGCCAACGGGACATTCATTCTTTGCTCAAAATCTCACATTCTCTCTGAATTTCACACAAATACATAATATTAAGAGTATAATATAATACCCAAGTTATCGTAACGATACCCGATCGAAAGAAATATACACGAATCCGAAAGCTCTGCCTGTTAAGGTATGACATTGTGCCATCGTGTAAAGTTTCTACTCTCGTGGTTATCGTTATGATTATTGGTTTTATACTAATCTAGTTATAATACTACAATGTGTTTATCCTAGGTGCTTAATACCAGGAGGTGTTCTTTAATTGTAAACTTGCAAGGTGAGACATTCGAGTTTTTGTACCACTCACATTTGTGCGAGACAACTATTTTTCAGACACTGTCATGGTGATTTCAAAACCTACAAAACCCATGATAGATTGTCTAAATATTTTTAAATGTATTTATAAAGTATTTTAAATACATTACAGTGATTAAGTCTCTGTAGACTTACGGGATGGTTACTACTGGTATTGTGGGGTTTTGTATACAAGGCTTGCCCCGGCTATTACACATTACTTATTGGACAAGTGTTAGCCAATAAGTAATATGACCACAGTTATAGATACGGTCGAGTGACAAGTACCTTTCGGTAATTTGTAAGCAGGCAAGTGTAAAAACATCTTAATGCTGTAACTGTAAAATGTGTCATTTACAAATAAATGTACTCACCAGTATTTCTTGCTGATCAAATATTTTAAACATGTTTCAGGTGACTTGTTAGAGACAAAGGAATGATGCCTGCGGGCTTCCATCTTCAATAAGTGGCTTGTCACCAGAATAAAGAAACGTGTTTTGTAAATTAGGGTTTGACCCTATAAAACTTATGTTTGTAAAAAGGGATTAAATTCCCGGTTTATTATAATAATAATCATGGTGTTTTTATAACTCTGATCATTTTTCCTAACTACGGTTCTGATGAAATATTCCGCTGCAAAATAATTTAATAAACACCGATACCACCAATCAATGTTCATGGCTCCCCTCCCGGGGTATAGGGGTCGGGGGCTGTGACAGATGAAGTGGTATTAGAGCCACTGGTTTAAGCAATATGGGTATTTAAATTATACCTAATCTTTAAAATGAATGTTAGGAAGTACATGCATTAACCTATGTGCTAACCATAAAAATAAGATTTTAACCACACTGAAAATAAGTACTATTCTCGTTTGGAGTTCATTGTTTTATAACTTTTTATTAACAGCATGAGTGAGCTAGTTGATGCTTTTGAACACATATCCGTTAACTCCACGGATACAGAAAAAGGAGAATGTAGTCAACAACAACCTGAACCCATGATCTTTCAAGCCCAACCTATAGAAAAACCAAAGCCTAAAAGAAGAAGGCTGAAAGACTGGCAACGAGGATTGAGAAGAAATAAGAAAGGAAAAACCACAGTCAAACAACCAACTCAACCATAACCTGAACAACCACCACAACCTGAACAACCAACTTAACCACAACCAATTGAACCACCACCAACTTTACCACCACCCATGTCAACAATACCCATGCAGGATCGGCTAGGCAGATGCCTAAATGAATGTGAAATCTTCCAACCAATATTCAATGATATAGGTGCAGGAAGTTCCAGCAACCCTAATATGTCATCCCAGGATCCAAATAATACCATGCTCCCTGATAACATCATCAGTCAAGCTCAAATGGAAGAATGGTGGACAAATGATTGGCAATATCAAACGATGATGACAAACCCCCTATGCACCGTTCCAAGCTGAAAACGCAAACTACCCCACCATGACGCCAGAAATGTCGACAGAGCTCCGTCACTATGGAGACGAATTGGTGGATACCTCCAATAGACTGAGGAATATTGGGGAGACCCTACTCTGGAAGTACTATGACCGAGAGCCTTATATATAAAGTTATATATATAATATTTATATGTTTATTATCGTAATTTCTTTTGTGTAAAAAAAAAGTGTAGTGACGCATATATATAAACAAAGTGTGTACATGTAAAATATAGTGATGCATATATATATATAAAGAGTAAATGTCGCAAAGATCGACGATTTTGACATATTTTGTGCCTATGTGTTATTTTATACTTATGTATTCTTAATATCTTATTATTTGATTACGATATTAATAATTTATTTCTTGTATGTAATTCAGATGTCGAATGAGCACAATCGTGAAAATGAGCACAATCACGAAAACGAGCATAATCATAATGAAGAAAATCGTCTGAATATGAATGCCACTGAAAATATGATAGCTCTGAAAATCACTGAAGCAATTCCTTTAATTGCCGATGCTATAAAGCAACCCATTTCTGTAATTAAGCAAAAGACCGAGAGTAATAAACGTAAGGCTAACACTGAGGCTAGTCATAGTGTGAATGGAGAAAATAGCAACCAGTTACCAAAAAAGACAAAAGTTCACGGTTGTACTTACAAGGATTTCTTAGCTTGTAAACCAACCGAATTCTCTGGAAATGAAGGACCTACTTCAGCACTACGCTGGTTAGAGAAGACAGAAGCTATAATAAGAATAAATAAATGTTCGGAAGAAGATAAAATATTATATGCTTCTAACCTCTTTATTAATGAAGCAATGGAATGGTGGAACACAGTCCTCCAGTCCAAAGGAAGTCACATAGTCTATACTATGACTTGGGAAGAATTTAAAAAAATAGTAGAAAGAAAACTTTGTCCTCCTCATGAAAGAGAAAAAATTGCTACTATGTTCTTAAATCACAAAATGGAAGGTGTGAAGTGTCGTGAGTATACGACAAAATTCTTCGAATATGCAAGAATGGTACCGGCTTTGGCTTCGCCAGAATCAGTACTAATTTCTCGTTATATTTGGGGATTAGTAAGTGAAATCCGCGATCTGGTAAAGTCAGCTAGACCTCAAACTATTGAAGAAACAGTTGAACTAGCAAATACCCTGACAGAAGGATTAGTCAGAACTCAGGAAGAAAACAAAAAGAAAGATCTAGCCCTGAAGATTACCCAATAGTTTCAGAAGAAAGGAACAGGGCAATCCTATGCTCATCCTTTTTGTAGAATTTGCAGAAAAAGGCCTTCAGGGAGATGCGCTTTTAAGAAAACTAAGTATTGTAATTTTTGCAAAATGGTTGGACATACAGATGAAGAATGTAGGAGAAAAGAAAGCCGTGTTTGCTATAACTGCGGAGAACCTGGCCACATCCGTCCAGAATGTCCAAAGCTGATAAAGGTGCCTGAAAATAAAGCAAAGAACACAGATGGGCCTAAGAAGAATGCACGAGCTTTTCAGCTTACTGCACAAGAAACAGCAATGATTCCAGACATCATTGCGGGTACGTTCATTATCAATAATATTTACGCTAAAGTATTGTTTGATTCCAGAGCAAATCAAAGTTTTATAAACACAAAGTTTTGCCAAGCCTTAAATCAACCATTAACCAAACTTAATCAAGTCTGCACGGTAGAGATGGCTGATGGAAATTCCATTCATATTCATGAAGTACTCCAAGAAGAAAACAAAAACTTATTAGGCCACCGGTTTAAAGCAAATTTACTCCCAATGAATCTGGCTGGATTCGATGTTATATTAGGAATGGACTGATTAGTAGCCAATCATGCTCGAATCCTATGTAATACAAATTCTGTTGAAATCCGTACGCCAACAGGAAAAATCATTACCATTTAAGGAGATAAGATGCTCAAGCCTAGGAAATTCATATCAGTAATGAAAGTGGTAAGCTATATAAGGAAACAAGGCGTAGCATATATGATTTCTGTAATCATTAGCTCCAAAGGAAAAGAGCTAAAAGAAATTCCTGTAGTATCGGAATATTCTGACGTCTTTCCAGAAGGTTTACCTGGACAACCGCCTGATCGTGAAGTTGAATTTAGAATTCATATAATACCAGGAATAGCGCCAGTTGTTAAAGCACCATATAGATTAGCGCCAACAGAGATGTTAGAATTAAAGAAGCAATTAGATGAATTGCTAGAAAAATGTTTCATACGACCTAGCACATCACCCTGGGGAGCACCAGTGTTGTTTGTCAAAAAGAAAGATGGGTCAATGCGTATGTGTATCGATTATAAAGAATTGAATAAAGTCACAATTAAGAATCACTATCCCTTATCGAGAATTGATGATTTATTCGATCAACTCCAAGGAGCTCGATATTTCTCTAAAATTGATTTACGCTCAGGATACCACCAATTAAAAGTGCAAGAAGAAGATATTCCTAAAACAGCTTTTAGGACAAGATATGGTCATTATGAGTTTACAGTCATGCCATTTGGGTTAACCAACGCACCAGATGCATTTATGGATATGATGAACCGAATATGTAAACCATATTTGGATAAATTTGTAATCGTTTTTTTAGACAATATACTTATTTATTCCAAAAACAGTGAAGATCGTGTCAAACATCTTCATACACTTTTGACACTATTGAGGAAAGAGAAGCTTTACGCTAAATTCTCAAAGTGTGAGTTTCGGCTACAGGAAGTATAGTTTCTAGGACACTTGATTAACCATAAAGGTATTCACGTGGACCCTGCTAAAATAGAAGCTATTACAAAATGGGAAATTCCTAAGACTCCTACAGAAATTCGAAGTTTCTTAGGATTAGCAGGATATTATAGACGTTTCATTCAAATTTTTTCCCGAATAGTAGTTCCGTTAACCAAGTTAACGTGTAAGAATGTCAAGTTTGAATGGGGACCAAAGCAAGAAGAAGCTTTCATAACTTTGAAGCAAAAGTTAACAAATGCCTCAATACTTGCATTACCAGAAGGAACTGAAGATTTCACAGTTTGTTGTGATGCTTCTAAGTCAGGATTGGGATGCGTATTAATGCAACATGAAAAAGTCATTGCTTACGCATCTAGACAATTAAAGAAGCATGAAGAGAATTGTACAACACATGACTTAGAATTTGGAGCAATAATTTTTGCCCTAAAGATCTGGAGACACTATTTATATGGTAGTAAGTTTACCGTATTCACAGATCATAAAAGTTTAAAGTATATCTTTGGGCAAAAGGAGCTTAACATGAGGCAAATACGCTGGATGGAAATTCTTAGCGACTATGATTGTGAAATCCAATATCGGGAAGGCAAGACTAATATAGTGGCTGATGCATTAAGCAGAAAAGAGCATGAGAAACCTAAAAGAGTGTGAGCCTTAAGGTTAGAACTTCAAATCAATTTAATTGATGAAGTAAAGAATGCTCAGAAACAAGCAATAGAAGAAAATAATATTGCTGATGAGAAAAGAAATGGTACCATTGATCTACTTGTCAAAGGAAATGATGAAATTCTCCGAATGGGGAACAGGATCTAGATACCAATCATAGGAGGATTACGAGAAAAGATTCTCGAAGAATCCCATAAATCCAAATACACAATGCATCTTGGAAGACATCAAATGTATCAAGACTTGAAGAAAATCTATTGGTGGATAGGAATGAAAAAGGACATAACTAGTTATGTTTCAAAATGCTTAACTTGTTCACAAGTTAAAGCAGAACATCAGAAGCCATCCAGATTACTTCAACAATTAGAAATGCCAGAATGAAATTGGGAATTAATAACAGTGGATTTTGTTACCAAATTACCTACCACAAGAAGAGGTAATGACACAATCTGGGTGATTGTGGATAGATTAACAAAATCAGCTCATTTTATACCAATGAAGGAAACTTTCAATATGGAACAATTAGCTAAGCTATATGTAGACAAAGTTGTCTCGCTACATGGAGTTCCATTATCCATTGTATCGGATCGGGATAGCCGTTTTACTTCTCATTTTTGGAAAAATATCCAAGTAGCTATGGGAACAAAATTAAACTTGAGCACAACATATCATCCACAAACTGACGGTCAAAGTGAAAGGACCATACAAACATTGGAAGACATGCTGAGAGCATGTGTAATAGATTTTGGTGGAAATTGGGATGACCATTTACCACTAATAGAATTCTCCTATAATAACAGTTATCATACAAGTATTAATGCTGTCCCATTTGAAGCCCTTTATGGACGAAGGTGCAGAACTCCAGTTTGTTGGGCAGAAATAGGAGGAAAACAATTATCAGGTCCTAAAATCGTACAAGAAAGTACTGATAAGATAAATCAAGTTAAGGAAAGATTAAAGACCGCACGAGATCATCAGAAAAGTTATGCGGATCATCGACGCAAACCATTGGAATTTCAAGTTGGAGACAAAGTGCTACTGAAAGTATCTCCATGGAAGGTAGTAATCCGATTCGGAAAGAGAGGAAAGTTAAGTTCACGATTTGTTGGACCATTTCAAATTATCAAACGAATTGGACCAGTAGCCTATCAGCTAGAATTACCAGAGGAAATGTCAGGTATACATGATGTATTTCATGTAAGTAACTTAAGCAAGTGTTTAGCTGAAAAATCACAAGAAGTACCCCTTCAAGACACAAAGGTGAATGAAAAGTTGAAATTCGTTGAGAAACCTTTACAAATTGAAGATAGAAAGGTCAAGAATCTCAAGCATAAAAGAATAGTTCTGGTCAAAGTGAATTGGGATTCAAAACGTGGACCAGAATATACTTGGGAATTGGAATCCGAAATGAAACGGAAGTACCCGCACTTATTACAAGTAAATCTCGAGGACGAGATTCAAAATAAGGAGGGGAGACTATAACAAACCACCAAAATATATTAAAGGAAAAACTAAAGAAAACAAAGGAGAAAATTTCATCCCACATTGGTGGAGGAAGGAAAAGGAAAGCCTTCCACCATGGTATAAATAGGAGTGTAAGTCCTTGTCCCACATCGCTAGATTATAAAACTAGTAAGTTCTTTATAACAAAGAAAATTTATATGTTAATGTTCTTATAAAACAAATCACACCCAATTGTCCTAGCGGAGGGTGCGAAGCACCCGAACGCGCACGGGCACGGGGGAAGTGCGATGGGCGCAATGTGGCCCTTTGATGGCGCACTTCGCACGCTCGCATCACCGCGAGCCGCTTAAGGGCCGCCTTAGTATTTTTGTCTCCCATCGAGATACGCGACAGGTTTGGGTTAGCCTCATCGCGTACCGCGATGACGTGTAACCTTATCCAAATATATGGCGGCGTAGCGATACGCGATAGGCTGATATAGCTACCCATCGCGTACCGCGACGTGGAGGTTATGAAGAGGACACGTAGCCTGCCACATAGCAGGCCTAGGGCTGACTCGACATAGCTACAATATTCTTCGCGATACGCGACGACTTTCTATTTATAGCCATCGCGTACCGCGATGGGGTCCAGAACTTGCTATAAATAGGAAGCCAACGGGACATTCATTCTTTGCTCAAAATCTCACATTCTCTCTGAATTTCACACACATACATAATATTAAGAGTATAATATAATACCCAAGTTATCGTAACGATATCCGATCGAAAGAAATATACAGGAATCCGAAAGCTCTGCCTGTTAAGGTATGACATTGTGCCATCGTGTAAAGTTTCTACTCTCGTGATTATCGTTATGATTATTCGTTTTATACTAATCTAGTTATAATACTACAATGTGTTTATCCTAGGTGCTTAATACCAGGAGGTGTTCTTTAATTGTAAACTTGCAAGGTGAGACATTCGAGTTTTTGTACCACTCACATTTGTGCGAGACAACTATTTTTCCGACACTGTCATGGTGATTTCAAAACCAACAAAACCCATGATAGATTGTCTAAATATTTTGAAATGTATTTATAAAGTATTTTAAATACATTACAGTGATTAAGTCTTTGTAGACTTACGAGATGGTTACTACTGGTATTGTGGGGTTTTGTATACAAGGCTTGCCTACTGGGCTATTACACGTTACTTATTGGTGTAGGTTCCTAGCCGGATCTACACGAAGTATCTCGTACTACGTAGGTGTGGAATCCCTACGTAAGACGATACGAGTGTTCGATGCGATATACGTTAAAACCAAGCACAAATACACGTTACAATACTCAAAAGACACGTTGTATTGCAACTCCTTTAACACGTGATATGCAAATCACAATTACACGTTCTGAAAACTTTTTTAACAAAAGCCGTAGCTAAGGCATATATAGTTATCTACAACTTCGCCTAACAGACTAGGCGAAGTTGTCTATAACTTCGCTTGTCCACAAGTTCGCTTATATTAGGCGAACTTGTGAGACAACCTATACAAATCAAAACAAAACAAACTAACACGATTACAGACACTAGATACTGAACTACTGACATAATGCACCAACAGACTCCCCCTTGGCAGTAGCTTCATATCTCTATCTTCAATCACGTGTCTTGTAATCAAAAATCTCGAGTCACTCGTCTTTAAGCATGAACACCTTCTCTGACACAAACGGAAACTACTCTCTGATATTTCTTGGCTTCATCTTTCCATGCAGGGATATAGAATGTCTTTTTCTCATCTAGCACCTACAAGTCGGCTTGAAACAAATTCACCAAGTGCATAGGATCATACACTCTCAGCACCTCTTGTTCATCTTCATCCTCCATGACCGCTTCTGCTGTTTGACTGTCGACATACCACCATTTCAGATTCTTTAGAACATCCTTGGGCATTAGTTTCATCGGTACTTCTTTCAAACATCGGATAGGCTTATGCTTCATTATCATCCAAGGTTTGCCATCAGCTCTCATTCCTCTGTCTTTATCTTCAACGAGCTTCCCTTTCTGCGGCTTTAACAACTCAAACTTTTTCTCTTTTATACTTTCTTTCCACACGATCTTTCCAATAATCCTAGCCATATTATCATCACTCCTGTTTATCAACCCCAAGTTGGCCAAATCCTTCACCTCACACTCCGGCAAAATATTCAACGATCTCAACAACCTCCTGAAGTACTGGACCCCATCGAAACGTTTAATCACAAAAAGCCTCAGCTGCTTATCATACAACCGGCATATAATCCTCTTCTTCGATTCAGCATACCCTTTGATATTATAACTCTTTTTAAACATAGTAGGAACCGCTGGTTTCTTTGTCTTTACGAACCATTGAGCGTAGCCTTCTTTCCATCTCGGCTGCTCTTCCCATTCAGTCTCATCTCTTCCCATATCATGACCCACATTTGTCTTATCAACTTCTGGAATCTCATGCTCAACATTTTCCTCCACAATCTCTCCCTCTTCAATCTCACTATCAATTACAATGTCAGCTCCTATCTTTTCAATCTCTTCAGCTGGTAACACATCGTCGTCTCCTACAATATCATCGTCCAACATCTCCTCATCATCCACTACCACCACATCTTCACCCCCTGATTCACCTGTTGCACCAGCTGACTCCCCCTGAGATGTGGAAGTCCCAAGAGCTTGTTCAGTTCTTGGCTACTCACCACCTGCACCTTTCGATGCATTGGGATCATCATCTCTATCGTTACTCTTCTTCGTCCTCAGCTCATCGCCCTTGCAACTCGTCTCCCCCTGAGATGCTAAGAACTGCTTTAAAGCATAAAAAAGTTTACCGTGCTCAATCAAGAGGGACAACTGAATTTGATTTTCTGCAACAAGGCGTTGAATAGCGTCAGTCTGGATTAGGTTGATTCTTGATTGTTCTGTCACGACCCTTTCAAGAGCTGCTATCCTATCTGAGTCAGATAAAGTTGCATCAAAATCAAACCTCATATGAGAAGTGTCTTGAGCATATGGTGGAGAAATTCCCAAGGTAGCCGGAACATCAGATCAGGCTTAAAAGTAACCGCAGGTGGTATTGTAACAGATAATCCCGCGGTGGCAACCACAGTCGACTCAACAAATCTTGCCACAACCTCCGATGGAGTAAGAGTAGGAGGTGTCAAGGAAACAATTTCTGGAGCCGACAACTGAAAAGTAGTGGGTGGAATGCCAAAGGAAGATGATGTAGATACCACGGGAACATCCGAGGTGATTGGTCCTGTCACAGTCATGGACGCAGGGACCATAGTCATACCAGATAAGGCGGGTGGAGAGAAACGAACCACCCTCGAGCTTTCACCAGCTCCCGATCCTTCACCAGTTCTAACCCTTTTAGATCGACGAATCAAACGACCCAACTCATCCTCAAAATCAGACTCACTGTCATCTGTATCTTTCTTTCTTTTTCCATGAATTCTTTCTTGGGCGACCAGTATCTGTCTTGCTTCAGCAACATCATCAGCTGAGGAGTCAGAGTCGGTTCTTTTAGAATCAGCTACAGACGTAGCTATCATTGACACTTCAACACCAGAAACCTCTGCTATTGAGACCTGAACCTCTGCCTCAGGATCAACTCGTTCCATATCGAAAAATCCTTGGCCACCAAAAGCAGCTTCAAGGTCTACTTGTTCCTCCGGTGCCACAACAAGAGCAGCAGGCAATTCTTGCTGTACCACAGGTGGTGGTTGGGAACCAACAGCCTGTTGCGGTGCCGGATCCCGAAACTCGTCCCCACGAGGAGCAACATACACCGGGTTGATCAAATAACCAAAAAGCGTAGTATGTCGTGGACGAAGCTCTGGTTTACTTCGAGCACTCGACGCTCTGCACTGTGCGAATATCCTCTTGCTAACGCTCTCTACATATCGAATGGGACGGCGCTGAGGTAGCGTAGGTGCCACATGATTCAAGATCATTTGTAAGAATCTTGGATACATCAAGAATCTTTCACGTGCTACCGCACGTCTCTGACGATCTATCTCATAAAACACCATCTGACTGAAGCTGTAACGCTTGTTGTAAGTCAGTGTTGTCATTGCCGACTGCATCGTCGCACCCATCCCGGCCATACCAGCCTTACGACCCGACATGCATACGATCATCACATGCATGAGAAAACGCCATTGATCCAACAAAAATCCCTTACGTCTCTGAGTGTCACCCAATGGACCAGAATAGCCCATTCTTAATAAAACACCATCTCTGATGAGAACTGCACCTCTTGATTGTTAACTGTGGCGCGCATGACCGGCGGTTCGACTCTACAATCATATTCAACTGTCTGCCAGAAGTCTTCTATGTTCGGCAGAGAAATGGGCAAAGTTGTAGTAATAGCATGGAAGATACGCGAGCGAATGAGAAAAGTGATGATCTCGTGATAATCATCAACACCGCTAGCATCCGGGTCCAGTGTTATGTACATATTGTGCCCCGGAAAGAACTAACGGTCGTTATTACCACATTCGTCACCACCAGCACCACCGGCTCCTGCTACAGCTGCCATATCTGCATAACAAACGGACTAAGTTAGAAAATCGTCAAAGCAAATCATAACTTTGCCTATTACCATGAGCGAAGTTACGAGAAAATTTAGTGTGCATGCGAAGTTAGACATAGGGCGAAGTTGAGCACAACTTCGCCTATACAATAACTTCGCCTGACAACAGATTAACTTTAAAATAATATGAAAAGCACAAGGCGAAGTTAAGTCTAAGGCGAAGTTAAGGATAACTTCGCCTAACCATAACTTCGCCCCTTGAACAACTTCGCCCCTGATTAGTTAAAAATTAAAGCAGCAGGCGAAGTTAAGCCTAAGGCGAAGTTGAGAACAACTTCGCCTAAACTATAACTTCGCCTGAACTGAAACGACGACAGTTTAGTAGGCCACTCGATGCTTGTTTGGTGAATTTGGTGATTGTGGACAATAAAAACATGTAACTAAAGAGATCTCGACGACCACATTAGTTATGAACACGTTAAAAAGGGTTTGAAAAGTGGGTGTTTAAAGGTTTGCATGAACGAGATCTCGAATCGGACCAAAACGGCATCTAATTAACGTGATCGACATGAATTATAAATCATCCGGACCCTACACACCTTTAACAAGGATTGAAACTGAGATATAACAACACGAATTGATTCGAGAGGTAACTTCGCCGAGGGTTAGTATGATAACTTCGCTGGGTTTTGAAAAATTATGTAAAATGTTTGACTAAGTTGACCCTTATATAGGGCTGAACATTACACAGGCGAAGTTAGGGTTAACTTCGCTTACCCTTAACTTCGCCCTGTAACAAGTTCGCCCTTTCACAACTTCGCTTAGTATTAAACTTACAAAACAGACCCTTATAAATTTGAACAAAGTGCAACTGTCTTTCAAAAACTTCCGTTAAAGATTTAACGTTACATTCAACTACCAAGTAACCAAGTTTTATACCATAAAACGACATGTGCAGTGAAAATTTTCGAAATAAAGTACACGGGATCAAATTTCAGTCTTGACAGGGACTAGCATGTTTTAGAAAAGATCCGAACAGGAATCATACTAGTTAAGTGACTGTCACATAGATCCATGTTCAGCGGTATTATGACTTAAAGAAACAGGTTGTAAGCAGGTAAACGACTTGGTATGGTTTTCATCGCTTCTGTGATACGGATTAGGTTCAATTAAGCTCAAAATTTAAACGGACAACACATCAGAGATTGTGATGCCTCCCATCTATTCTCAAAGCTTATTTGACTTTCCCCGAGTCACCCCGAGTTGACCTCGACCCGTAGTGTCTGATTAAACAGTAAGTACATCTTGATCTTTAGAGTCTTTTTCCCGTTCTCTTTCTTGCCTCTTGATTGATAAGTATAACATAATAGGCTTCAGAAGGCTTAACATCATCATTTTTTTTAAATAATAAAGATTTACATAGCTTCAAACAGTAGACTACTGCAAGTCCCGAATCTGGATCACTGCAGGTACTTGACACACTATCTTCTTGGGAATCAGAACACTCACGGGCTCGTGTATGACTGGGTAATCGCTTTTCTGCGTATCATTCGGAAAGATGTATATGGAGACATACACAACTCTTAATGAGTCTTCCCTTTAAATCGAGAAGATTTAGTTAGTATCACTTTAACTTTTACGCACCATAAAAAGCTACCATAACATACAATGACTGTTCTAGAGTCTTTTAGGCCTAATAACTTCACTAGTTAAGCACACAGAAATAGTTTGTGTATCACTTTCCAAGGTTGGATCAATTTTCTTAGAAACATTGTATAGAGTCTTCTTTCGAAGTTGTAGACTTGAAAAATTATATCATCTCCTAAAAAACAATTTAAATTCTATCGCCCCGATCAAGTCAAAGTCTTTAGGTAAACGGCTATCCTGAAGATCCAATGGATCAGCTGGACCGACCACATACGAATATGTGTCCTTCTAACTAAGTATGAACGACTATTTTTCAGCGAAAGAATAAAACCACATCATAAACCGCCCAGTCACTTTCAGTCATCCGGTTAATGGCTATCCTCATAATCTACTGGTAGAAGTGAGGACCAAACACATCCGAAGATATGTCCTTCAAACTGAAGCAACCGACATAATTCTAAGCGATAGTGACGTTTTTTTTTAAGTAAAAACGAAAAATACGGTTACTCGGGATTGATCATCCCATTAAGCTCAACGAGATTTTGAAAACGAGTTCTGTCAAACGCTTTATTAAAAAGATCAGCGAAATTATCTAACGAATCAACCTTTTCGAGCACTATTAATTTCTTCTCAGCACAATCCCGTATAAAATGATGACGAATGTCAATGTGTTTAGTTTTGCTATGTTTTACGGGATTGTTAGTTACTGAGATTGCAGCAGTGCTATCAATACAAATAGGAGTTTGAGTAAAATTCAGACCGTAATCGCGCAATTGCTGTTGTATCCAAAGAACCTGGGAGCAGCAGTTTGATGCTGCCATGTATTCTGCTTCACAGGTAGAAATGGCTACTGAGGTCTGCTTCTTGCACTGCCATGACACCAATCTTCCTCCCAGAAACTGACATCCGCCGGTTGTCGACTTCCTGTTCTGATTGCACCCTCCATAGTCAGAGTCTGTGTAAGAAACCAAGTCCAGGTCTCCCCCTTTCGTGTACCACAATCCCAGCTTAGGCTTGCCTTTGAGATACCGCAGTATTCTCTTCACTCCCTTCATGTGAGATTCCTTTGGGTTTGCCTGAAAACGAGCACAGAGACAAACTGCAAACATAATGTCAGGTCTAGATGCAGTTAAATACATTAAAGAACCTATGATTGCTCGATATTGGGTGGGGTCCACATCTGCATCACTGTCTGAATCAGTACCTAGTTTGTGGTTGACGCAAACTGGAGTATCAAATGGAGTGTTGTCCTCCATCTTGAAGCGTTTGAGAACGTCTTGGACATATTTAGTTTGATGGATGAACATCCCATATTTCTTCTGATCAACCTGCAATCCTAAAAAGAAAGTTAACTCACCCATTGCACTCATTTCAAACCTCTTTTTCATGACTTCTTCAAACTCTTGACACATGACGACTTTGATGCAGCAAATATGATGTTGTCTACGTAGACTTGAACTAGTAGAAAATCTCGCCCTTTTCTCTTTACAAACAACGTGCTGTCAATCTTTCCTCTTTCGAACCCATTCTCAAGTAAGTAATCAGATAAGGTGGCGTACCAGGCACGAGGGGCCTGATGTAGTCCATATAGCGCTTTACTCAGCTTGTACACATGATCAGGAAAGTCAGGGTCAGGAAAACCCGGAGGTTGTTCAACGTATACTACCTCATCGACTTTACCATTAAGAAAAGCACTTTTCACGTCTAATTAGAATACCTTCATCTCATTGTGTGCAGCAAATGCCAAAAATAGTCGAATCGCTTCCAATCTTGCCACAGGAGCAAACACTTCATTGTGGTCGATTCCTTCCTGCTGATTAAACCCTTTAACTACCAGCCTCGCCTTGTTTCTTATGATTATTCCTTTCTCATCTCTCTTACACTTAAAGACCCACTTTGTGCCAATAGCATGTACATTCTTCGGTTTTGCTACCAACTTCCAGACTTCCATCTTCTCGAACTGAGCTAACTCTTCTTGCATGGCTTCGACCCACGAGCTATCCTTGAGAGCCATTTGATAATTCTTTGGTTCAATCTGGCTGATGAAGCAGGTGTACAAGCATTCATTTAAGATACCCATTTCTTTAATGCTTGCGAAAACACAAGTGTGCTCATTCAAGCTTCGTCTTGTTTGTACACCGTCAGACAGATCACCTATCACATTCTCTAAAGGATGATTTTTGTGAACTCCAGTAGTCGAAACCGTACTGACTTCCAGATTGTTTTCCAAGTTCGAAGAGAGTTCATCAATGGGTGATTGATGTAGAGAGTGAAAAGGATTGTAGAATTCTTCCTCAGTAGAGGCAGCAGGAATATCAGCGGTTCTTGACGAGGAGGGATAACACTCATCGTATCGTGGACGTTGCATAATATTTTCTTCCTCATCATACGGAAACTGTGAAGCAATTTTCTCATCAACTTCTGCAAAATCCAAGTAAGGCATATTAAAGGATTTGAACAGTTTATCATAGTCAAAAGCTTCAGCGGGTCCCGTGCTGGGCATTGGTGGTTTGTAACTCGTGATGTCGATGTTACATACCACTTCAACCTTGCTGTTCGATAAATTAAAGACTCTTCTGTTGGGTGTCCCAACAACATATCCGACTAAAATACCTTCGTCGGCTTTCTCACCAAATTTAGAGTTTGTCTTTAAAATCGTACATGGGGACCCGAATGGTTCGAGACCATTCAAGTTTGGCTTTCGACCATGCATAAGTTCATAACAAGTTTTATTTAGCCTTTTAACAGTTAAAACACGATTAAGGATATAACAGGCTGTGGCAACTGCTTCAGCCCAGAACACCACGGGAAGTTTAGCATCAGCCAGCATGGTTCTGGCTCCTTCAATTAGCGTCTTGTTCTTCCTCTCAGCCACCCCATTTTGTTGCGGAGTATACAGGGCGCTGTACTGGTGGTGTATCCCTTTCTGTAAGCAGAACAGCTCCATCTGGTAGTTTTTGAACTCTGTCCCATTATCACTCCTGATGTACTTAACCTTTCTCCCCACAATATTCTCAACCTTAGTAATCAAGTTAATTACCAACTGAACCGTCTCATCTTTTGTCTTCAGAAAGTATACCCACGAGTATCGAGAGTAATCATCGGTTATTACCAAGCAGTATGTCGTTCCACCTAGACTCTTTACATTCACGGGACCGAAAAGATCCATGTGAAGTAGGTCTAGGGTACTGACAATTGAATTAACCTTCTTGGTGAGATGAGGTTTCTTGTGTTGCTTTCCCTTCTTGCACAATAATCATTGGTCTTCAAAGTTGAAATTTTTTAAGGGAACACCAAGCACCAGCCCATTCTTGACAATGTAGTTCATTTTTCGAAGATGTATATGCCCCATTCTTCGATGCCATAACTCGGACTCCGATTCAGTTGCTTTTGACAGAAGACATGATTCTTCTGTTGCCATCTCAGTTGACCTCATATCCATGACGTGTGTGTTCTTTTCTCTTGGAGCTTTCATCAACACCCATGCCTCTGGTATCTTGAAACCAGGATACAGAACAATTGCTTCATCTTTGGTAAAGTGCACTGTGTACTCTTTGTCACAAATCTGAGATACGCTCAACAAATTATGCTTCAACTCTTCTACAAAATTCACCTTTTCTAACTTCATTTTACCATTTGTCACAGTTCCAATACCAGTAATTCTACCACCGCTATCTCCAGCGAAACTAACTCTTCCTCCTTGAACAGGTTTCCATTCGTGTAACAAATTTTTGTTACCAGTCATGTGCCGGGAACAGCCACTGTCCACAACCCACAGATTGTTTGCAGTCCTGTTCAACTGTTCCTGCACGATTAAAGAAAAGGATTAAAATCTGGGGACCCAAGACCTACTGGTCTTGGGTCAATTAAATCTGTTAAACGGCATCCCGTATTGAGAATGATTTCTGTAAGTTCTATAAGGATACCTTCTTGAGAATTGACTATGAGGCCATCCAAACCTTAGTGGATTAACTGAATTATAATTGTTGGTTCGATTGTTAACTGGGAAAAACTGAGATCGATTTCTTTGAAATCTTGGGTTAGTCCAATGTCTGAATTTTGGAAAGTTAGCATTCTTACCATTATAGTAATTACTGTTAGTTTTATTCTCAGTTTTCGGAGGCCTCATACCTCTGAATCTCTGATTTAGAGGACAATCAGCAATCAGGTGTCCTATTTGATTGCATCTGAAACAGCTCCTGTGTTCAACTTTCGTCTCAACAGTTGTTTCAGATGTTGAGGTTGCATTACTATTCGTTTGTCTAACATATGGTGGAACAAACGGGTTTAGGGGAGAGTTCTTTTCAGTTGGCTTATATTCCTCCCCACGTTTTAGTAACACTACCTCTTCTTTTATCTCACTAGATTCGGATGTCTTGTCCGAATTTGATGAGACAGAACTAGGAACAGAAATCTTAACATTTGAAACAGGCTTACATGTTTCGCTTTTACTAACTTCAGGTTCTTTAATCGAAACTTTGACAGGAACTGTCTGACTAATTTCAACATCAACAGATTTCTGATTACTAGGATCATACGTATAGTTATGGTTATATGGTGGTGGAACCTCAGAAAACCCAATTCCCCCTTTGTTAACTGGGGAACGTTGAACACTTACGATGTGATCAAGCATTGCTGAGGAATTTCTAAATTGTTCAATTTTTCTGTTTAATTCCACCACTTTTACCTGGTAATCAGCTATCTGTTTATCCCTGTCAGCAATTAGTTTTGTTTTTTCCTCTAACACTTCATAACTAAGATCAATTACTTGTATTTTTTCAGCTAGACTGGCTTTTATTTTTACCGAGTAACTGTTTTCTCTAGTTTTAGTGTAATGATGATCTTCTTTTAACGTTTTAAATTGAGCGTCCAAACTAACAAACTGATCAGTTACTATTTTCAATTGTTCAGACAGATTTTCACATTGCATACAATGAAGTTCAGAACTTACCTCAGGGAGCTGATCGTTCACTTATGCCATGTAAGCTTGATTTTCTCCCGTCACTTTCTCACTTCCTGCAGTTTCGATGTTCACCAAATTTGCCTGTTCGAAGACTTCCTCAACCTGTAGGTTCCAGTTATACCCACTATTGTGTCTAGATACCATAGCCTTATTCTCACTATCTCCCCCATTCTGTTGTGCAGGCCTGTTCTGACTACGTTCGACTCTCTCATTGGTACATTCCTTGGCAAAGTGACCATTTTGTTGACAGTTGTAGCATCTAACCTTTGATTTGTCAAACACTAGTCTTTCTCAAACGAACTTTCTGCCTTTTTTCTTCATGAATCTCTTAACCCTTCTTACTATCATAGCCATCTGCCATTGCAGGTCCATCTCTTCTAGATCATCAGCATCGATCTGATCATAGTCTTCATCTAAAGTTGCAGGGTCGACTATTTTACCTTTGATGTAGTTTTCGTAAGATGCAATGAAGGATGCATAGAGAGCAAACTGTTGTTCAGCTGATTTAACACTCATGGGCATCTGCGAATAGTTGTTGGTCGGAACATTTGATGAAAAACTACCAGTTGTGGCTTGAGGTTTTGAAGAATTACTTCCTCCAGCTACAAAACATACATCACCATCCATGTTGAGAGTCACATGACCATCATGAGTTGAGTTTGAGCTTGAGTCTCCCTTTGAGTAGTATGCAGATGATTCTGACCTTGAACTTGAACTTGAACTAACTTTTGCACCGTACACTCCCGGATCCTGAACCTGATCAGTTGGTGTCTCTTTCCGAACCATGTTTAGTTCAAAAGTTTGTAATTTATTGACTGCTGTTTCCAAATCAATATCGGCAAACTCTTTATCTTCTCTCATCAAAACCGTGTACATTTCCTATTTCGGTGGAAGAGCATCAAGAAGTTTCTCTACTATCTCCTCTTCTTTGTATACAATGGAGTAATTGCTGAGTTCGGTCATCAGGTGATAATATCTTGTGATGATATCATCAAGTGATTCATTTTTCGAATATTTGAACACCGAGAATTGGGTTTTTAGTAGCTTAATTTTGGATGCACATATCCCCACATTCCCTTCATATCGATTTTCTAGCGCTTCCCATAGCTCTCTAGCGGTTTTGTATTTCCTGAAGGTGTGAAGAATCTCTTGTGGAAGAGCCATGGTGATAGCCGCATGAGCTTTACTCTCTGCCTCATACATTTTCCTCTCCTCCTCATCCATCTTACTGTACTTCTTTATTTGATCACGACCCTCAAACAAGGCCGTTGGTGGAATGTATCCATCTTGTATGCACACCCACATCTTAGCATCTTGATATTTAACATACTATTCAAATCGATCTTTCCAAGCAACGAAATCAGTACCCTTAAGCATTTTCGGAGCCTTAGTTGCTGAACCGGCTTCAACTTCCATTTTCAGTAGTTCCGTGATGTTTATCGAAGTCATCGTTGAAAGAAACACAACTCAAAACACGAGGAAAGTATAAAATAATTTTTTATTATTTTGAATAGTGCCCAGTAGGCGAAGTTATGCTTAACTTCGCTTAAGCTTAACTTCGCTGATACACAACTTCGCTAAACCTTAACTTCGCTTGATGTTTAACTTCGCTTCTTGACAACTTCACTTAATTCAAGCGAACTTGTGAGACAAGCGAAGTTGATGATAACTTCGCTTAAACTTATATCTTCGCCTAAACCCTACAAACAGTGACGGCAACTTCGCCTGATGAACACAAGGATTTTGCAGGTTTTAATTTGTCGTATTGCGAGGTATGCGAAGGTGTAATGGGTTATATTTGATATTGGTAGATGAGTAGGACACAAAAACTCGGTATTTCAACGTAAACTCGTTCCGCGAATAGTCGAACGGAACGATTTCTACACTCGTGTGATAATCCCGAACCACACAATCACGAGCAAAAGCTCTGATACCAATTGTAGGTTCCTAGCCGGATCTACACGGAAGTATCTCGTACTACGTAGGTGCGGAATCCCTACGTAAGACGATACGAGTGTTCGATGCGATATACGTTAAAACCAAGCACAAATACACGTTACAATACTCAAAAGACACGTTGTATTGCAACTCCTTTAACACGTGATATGCAAATCACAATTACACGTTCTGAAAACTTTTTTAACAAAAGCCGTAGCTAAGGCATATATAGTTATCGACAACTTCGCCTAACAGACTAGGCAAAGTTGTCTATAACTTCTCTTGTCCACAAGTTCGCTTATATTAGGCGAACTTGTGAGACAACCTATACAAATCAAAACAAAACAAACTAACACGATTACAGACACTAGATACTGAACTACTGACATAATGCACCAACAATTGGACAAGTGTTAGCCAATAAGTAATATGACTACAGTCATAGATACGGTCGAGTGACAAGTACCTTTCGGTAATTTGTAAGCAGGCAGGTGTAAAAACATCTTAATGCTGTAACTGTAAAATGTGTCATTTACAAATGAATGTACTCACCGTTATTTCTTGCCGATCAAATATTTTAAACGTGTTTCAGGTGACTTGTTAGAGACAAAGGAATGATGTCTGCGGGCTTCCAGCTTAAATAAGTGGCTTGTCACCAGAATAAAGAAACGTGTTTTGTAAATTAGGGTTTGACCCTATAAAACTTATGTTTGTAAAAAGGGATTAAATTCCCGGTTTATTATAATAATAATCATGGTGTTTTTATAACTCTGGTCATTTTTCCTAACTACCACTACAACAAAAAAGTCTTTTTAGTACGCACAAAAGTGTCATAAAATGCTATTTTATAGGACATTTCATTTAATAGGACCAACGAGAAAAGAGTTTCATATAAAGGGGTCGTAATAATTCTCAGAACTCAAAAAGCGTCCTAATATCCCAAATAAGATTATAAAACCAATTTTATGGTCGCATAATATATTCATTAACAACCTAAAAGGCGTCCCAATAAAAACATATTAGGACACTTTTTCAATGTTTTTAAAATGTTCTTACCTACCTTTAATCTTTTAATACACATACAAGCGTCCTTAAAAATTAATTATAGGACTTTTATGATTTAACATTATAGTACCAAGAAAAGGTCCTAATATCCCAAACAAGATTATGAAACTAAATTTTATGGTCGTATAATATGTCTATGAACAACTTAAACGTCCTACAAAAACATATTATGACAATTTTACAATGTTCTAACGTTTAATAGGACAAAATTCAAAGTCCTAACATATCATATTATACGACCCTTTTTAAACATCCACACACAATTTTATGATACGATTATGGACATATAAATATTGAAAGAAATAAAACTATATTATATTAAATAAGCTTATTCATAACGAAAACACTAAACATAAATAAGTTATAACATCATCCAACATAAGCTCTTGTAACACTCAACAAAAAATTTTAAAAGCAATAAAAGAAACAAGCACCATAAAATCCCGAGTCATCATGCGTCCTCAATCCTCACGAACTACCTACAAATAAACCATCCATGTATAGCATTAAGTTCCATGTTTTTAAAATTATTCGTATCACAAGTTTAACAAATATATACCGAGATGAATGGACAAGGCCATGCGATGGATGCACCAATACGATCTTGAATTGTGGAAAATAACCCATATGATCTCACCAACTTTTCATTCATTTATATTGGTACTTCACACCATTTTGGTCCAATATCTATACCACCAACTAGCTCATTTAGGTCTAGGCTTTTCACCATCCTCTTGATACATGCTCATTTTAGATCACTAAAGATTATATGGTCATGTTTGGATGAAATATTCATGTAAAGATATTAAAATTTGATAACAGTAAGATGAGTTGCTATTAATTTTGAGAGCACTCTTAATGGTGTACCAAAGGGTAACTTTCAATCACCTATTAAATCTGCTTATGTTATTTTGACCTATGAAAAAAAAACTCATATCAACCGAGTAAAATTAATCGGGTCAAAATTGACATCTATAAAAAGTCAAAGGAAGCTTACAAGTTTGGGTGCAATATCAATTTCAATATTTCCATCTGTCCGTGTCCAGGGTTGATAATTTATAGTCTTCAAATTTTGCATTAGGTTGAATCGACCTCATGGTTGCAACAATACACAAAAACAATGTTACAAGTACCTGGTTTTGGACAAGGGGTAGGGTAGCAGCTGTAAATATAGCATATTGCAGCAACTAATAACTTAAATCCGCCTCAATTATACCTTCAAGTATAAGACAACAAAAAAATAACGCTTTGATATTAAATGTGAACACCATAAAATCAAACCAGCTTTTATAACTGAACAAGACCCATAAAACTGATGCCCAATTTATTTGTATTCTTTTCTAAGAGACACTTAAAGTTTATAACTAACCTTTATATAGAGAGCGATATGCATTCTAATAAACTTCAAAATGCAATGATATTAGAAGATGATAATGATAGTGTAAACTTCAACCGAGAAAACTTACAGCACTACAAGAATGGAAGTAAGAAATATCCTATTGTGATTCATATGCTTGCCTCTATCAGTTTGCTCCCACCAAGTCAACCTGTTTTTGGTGAATATTATAGTTAAAATGTGCTAAGCAATTTGTTTTCATTGATGTTGATAATAGGACCACTAGTACATAACTGTATGCACCACATATGAATTATTATGAATATTAGTAAATGAAAACAAAACCGTTCCAAGTTATTTCGCACTAATATGATGAAGCATCCATCATTCATCAACATAAATAACAAACACATATACTAGGGCCATCAATTTCATCTTTATCTTGTTAAAAAGCTTAACTGCTTTCCAGAACTAATTGACATACTAACTATGTATACATTAGGCCAGCTCATCAAAAACTAATTTTTATCCTGTTAGAAAGCTTAATCCCAAATAGTCGCAGAGAAATTCCGTTAAAACACACATGGATAATCAGTAGAATTTCCCGTCTCTCTAGTATCCTAAAAATAATAACATGAAACATTTATGCAGTTTATCATTACCTGTATACCTAGCAAACTGGGTGGGTTGCATCCGACGGGGTAACGAGTCAGGCCGGGTTATAACTGGTTCCAATTACTAATACACAAGAGTTTTCGAGGTAGCCAGAGTTACCTGTCATAAAAAATATTCAAAATAGCCCATAAACAACTAAGGATTATCTCCAACAAACTTGTACGTATATCCATCAACATAAAAATACTTTTGCAACTCAACAATAAAGTTAACCTTAGTTTAGTCTTTTATTGCTACTCGGAAATTTGATTGGAATACTAAAATTTTGGGTGTGACTGGAATACTTGCAGTTATTGATCTCCGTAATAAGTTAAATCAAATTGATAAAAATAACAAATAAACAATCAAATTGATAAATATTGTAGCGCGATGTCACACCCCGACCAAAGGCGGCGGAACATGCCGAGGTGTAACGATTGCCCATAAGCGCATGACACTATTTAAAGCGACAATATTTAACAAACTCATTTCATTTCACAACATAGAAAATGTCACATAACCAAATATTCATAAGTCAAATACAACAAAATATCACAAAATATAGCAAATCAAATATTGTTCATTTTTGCTAATATCCTAACGGTATTTGTGACGTTTTCTTCACCGAACTCCATAATCAACCTAGATGCAAACCTGTAACATTTCATAAAATAAAGTTTGTCAACACAAAGGTTGGTGAGCAATTCATAAGTTTGAATATATAGATATATAGTAAGAAAAGCCACAAAACTAGTATACAAAACCATAAATAATGGCTATAAACTTGGATAAAATAGTTATCGCTAACATGTTAGCGACACCCAACTATAAGGGGTTGCCAAATAGTTTAGGATTTTATAGTTATCGTTAATTGCATTACGTTAACGACACCTTGCCATGAGGGGTTGCCAAATGGTCTAGGATTTATAGTTCCACCATTCAAAAGCGATAAACATATAGACAAATAAGCATAGAACACCAAATCGAGCAATTATTCAAGTAAAGTATACAAAAACGTTTGTGTTTTAAGACCCAAGTATGAAACATTTAGTTTAGATAAGATGAAATGTCACCCCCAAAACAAAAGATAGAAAAACGGGGTATGAAGTTACTCACGTTCAAGTAATAAACTTGAAAGATTGATTATTTGGAGATTTGCCGGAACGACGAGTTTAACGTATGAAGCCTAAATAAAAGAAAGTCTTGGATTTAGAAAGGTTGTCTTGAAGATCTTTAAATAAAATAATTGTTGCAAAAATTAATCAATTAAAGTTCAAGGTTTAAAATGTAACTATTTAAGAATTTATAATAATAACCCTTTTAAAAATGTAAGTTTGCTCATAACCGGGTTAAAGTATCTAACCTTAATATTTACTTAACCAATGTTAAGTAATAAGGTGGGGAAAATGCTAAAATGCAAGTTCCATTAGGCTAAAGATACTAAAACGGGTCTTTAACGAGTGTTCGGGTTGTTGGTTCGGGTCTTGACGAATAGTCAAACCCAAAGTCAACTTTCCAAAATATTAATTGTTATGAGATAACTCACAAAAACTTTATAAGGCTTAACCAAGTATGTAGATCTATTGTTTAGAACTAACAACGTACGTTAAGCGAGTGTTCGGTTTTGTCGGTCCAAACTTTGTTATGAGGTCAAGTTGGATCCAACATTTCCAAGTACTTAAGAAAATAATAAAAATCAGTTTGTAAACTATTTTTAAAGAAATATACAAGTCTTGATAGCTAAAAACACACGTGTGTGTCTTAAGCGAGTAAAAATCGGATCGGTTCGGTTTCCATCTCATAACAAGTTCATAGATGGATTCCACATACCCATATATCATAGATCTTGTATAATAATGTACAAATGAAAATATTTAAGTTCTACAACTAAAAGGTCAACAACAAGCCTTTTTAACCAAAGTTCGGTTTGGTTCGGTTTCCATCTCACAATGAGTTCATCGATGGTCTCCACATACCCAAGACTTGTAAATGTGACTAACAAACTAAAATGAGCAGAAGTTAGGCATAAATAACATGTATAAATAAGTTATGTGTGTGTATATATATATCAAGAACTCGAAGTCCTCCATGAAGCTTTGCCTTATGACGTTTGAAACTTAACCAACCGGAGTCGATGAAGTAACTAACAAAGGTAACAAGGGGTGTGTATTATATATATGTTGTACCACCATATTCAAGAGTTAGTAATGTTAGATGAACAAGTTAGAATTAAAGATAAAACTCAGTTTGATTTTGTCATAAGACATTCACATGCATAAAACACGTTTAAAAAACAAGCGAGTTAAACCATTCAACCATTAACTCCTAGGTTGATCCAAATACAACCCATTAGGTAAACGGGTTTGGGTGTTAAACTTAAACCAACTATATTAGTGTTAGCTTTATGTCGTGACATAAATTTGCACCCTTGATTATATTTGATCCTTTTGTTATGACCAGTAACACTTGTTGTGATGCATAACTACTTATGACTCATTCTAACACACATTGCTAAACACAACATATTAATGTCAATGTGAGTTAAATAACGGTCCATGACAATGATCATGGTCAATAATGGCTTGGATGATACTGTTGGACCAGATACCAGCTCGTGTTAACTTGGATTTTTAAAGGGATCGACATCTCTTCAGTGTGTGTCATTTTGGATTTTGTTTTATGGTTGTTCGTAAATCAACTACAATTGTTAGATAGCTAGAGGTAACCTTTCCCTTCCTAAAAGGCCCTTGGCAATCATTGATTGGATCTAATTGATATGATTTCATAAATCTATGTGGCAAGGAGATGGTGGTCGCCTTTATTTTGTGAGGTACTATGAAGAGTTCATAATAATTTTTTGTTAAGATGCTAGTAAAAAATAGAAAGACTTGGTTCTTGAAAACATAATATAAGTAGATATTGTTATCAAAGTCATAACGGGTAGGCAAAAAAATTTTTAGTTAAACCATAGTCGATCACAATTAATATACATAAGAATCATTGTCAAACATAGATCGATTATACATAAGAATTATTGTCAAACAATAATTGGATTGGGTAAATCATAATTATTATTATATTTTACACTAAATTGTTGTTTAGCAATCTTATACTGAACCATTAAGAGGCATGTCTGTCTTTTAAAAGTAAGCATTCCTGAAGTTTCTTTATCATTATCTTTATAATAATAATAAAAAAATACATTTTATTTTATATAAAGTTAAATAATACATTTTTACATCTTTAATAATTATCTTTTCTTTCTAAGTCCCAGCTCATTCCCCATCTCCATATCTATAATTACACTACAAGACACTACATTTCTCTCATGTTTAATTAAATAATATTTTTTATATATTTATTATTATAGTTTTCTCTCTGCTCTGCTCACAACTAATTTAACAAATATTAAAAAAATATATAAGGACAAATAAAGTTTTCCCAAATTTACAAAAAATCACTACATTATCTTATTCCACCATATAAATTACACTCACAACCACTCAAACCTCACCTTATAATTTACAAACTCTTTTCACATAAATTTAAAAGATAGATTGAGAATACTCTAATTCACTTATTTAAATTTAAAATCACTAAAAGACTATCACATAAGCCTTATGTTAATTTATATTAATTTTCTTATCTGAAGTCAAATATTGTCCTACATTTATAAAATTCCCTCCTATTAACCGATTTCCAACCACTGGGTCTCCCCAGTGGTCGGGCACAATGATGGTTAGTTCACTGCCCTCCACTGAGGTCACAGGTTTGAACCGGAGGGCCGTCGGAGTTTTCTATTAGGGTGTATTAGTTGCAGAGGGACGAGGGTATCCCCCTTTGCAGTTGGTACAACATATGTCAAGTGGCAGGTGGCCTGAAATTTTCTCGGAGAACGCCTAGCCAAACTCAGATGCCAAGCGTGGGCCCAGTTAAGACAACATAGTCTTGGCCCGAGTGGGGCGGTTGTAGCTTCCGTATGGAAGCTGCGACGATCCTGCATCGTTAAGAAAGTCGCCGTTCAAAAAAAAAAAACCCGATTTCCCTCCAAAATTTTATCTCCCACCATAACTTAAAACTAATTAATATTAAATTCCCAAAATTCCCTCCCAAATAATCATTTTCACACCAGCTTTTGAACCAAAATTTATCTGACTTCTCCAAAACTTAAAGCCACAGTACCGCTCTTATTCTTAGTAACCTTGCTTCAATCCTCTGTTACTTTTTTTCCCCTTTTTATGTGTTTCCTGCTTCAAAATTTTTTTCTTTTTCTATGTTTGTCATTCACGAATTGAGGTTATATTTAAAATCATTTGTAGTTTACTTTAATAGATGGAATCATAATCACTAAAAACAGATATACGAATTGATGAAAATTTTTTTTTAAAATAATTTTGAGCCAAAAGTATATATCTAATTTTCCCTGTTTATGATCAGAATTATTTTATGTTGTTTTTTTAAGTTTTGTGTTTCATTCAAATACCTTTTATTGTGTGCTTTTATTTATGTCCAGATAGGATTTAGCATATTTTTAACTATATGAGAAGCCTAGTTTGATATTGAGCATATTATTGTGATAGCTTATTATGCAGTGGGCAAACACTATCTAGACTAGGGATGAGCAAATTCGGGACCGGTACCGATTTGTACCGGTACCGGTATCAAAATCGGTACCAAAGTTTTAAGTTTTGGGATCGGTACGGTACCGGTACCATACGGTACCGATATTTCCCAATTTTTTACCTTCGGTACTGGTATAATCCCGGTACCGGTACCGGTACCGAACCGAATATTTCGGTACCAAGAATTAGGGATTTTCGGGATCGGGACCGGTCGGTACCGGTCCGGTACGATGCTCATCCCTAATCTAGACCTATTAATACAACGTTAAAGGGCATAATAATAATAATAATAATAATAATAAAAAGCAACATACAAACCACATAGCACTAAAATACATAATTAGTTGGTAAGTTATATTGGCCTGTAAATGGGCCAAACGCTTAACCAACCATTCGTGAATTATATGGCTTTTTATTTGTAGTGTTAATAATATCACAGTGATTAAGCGTTTTATAAAGTTTAAAGTTATAAAACTCAAGTATCAAGTGTCGCAATAAGTTATGCTACAATAAAATTCTAGCGAATAAGCGTACTATAAAACTAATTTTTTGACTCATATATCAAGTGTCCTATTACAGTGGATTACAATACCACCACAATGGTTAAAAGTCATGTAAAAGTTAATATTATAAGACCCAAGTGTCATATTAAGTTATGCTATAATAAAACTTTAGATAATAAGCGTCCTATAAAACATATGTTTTATTACTACAATATCAAGTGTCCTATTAGGGTGTATTATAATAACACAACAATGATTAAGCATCACATAAAGGTTGAATTTATAAGACTCAAGTGTCAAGTGTCCTATTAAGTTATTAAGTTATGTTATAATAAAACTCTAGCGAATAAGCGTTCTATAAAACAGATGTTTTATGACTCAAGTATCAAATGTCCTATTACGGTATATTATAATAACACCACAATGATTACACGCCTTATAAAGGTTAAAGTCATAAGACATAGTGTAAAATGTCTTATTAAGTTATGGTCTTATATGACATCGACTAGAAAGGGGTCCTATAACACCGAACATTTATGGCATAACTACAAAATATCCTATTAACTTATGTTATAATAAGACCTCCGGTGATCAAGTGTCCTATTACATTACTATATAATGGGACACCAACAACTACATGTCTTATAAGTTATTTTATTAGGATTTAGATTTTAAGTGTCTTATTAAGTAATATGATAATACGACCCCAATGAATCATCTATCCTATTAAATAACTTTTTAGGACATCGGTTCTGTAGCGTATATTGTAAAAGGGACCTCAAATGTTCATTTGTCATATTAACTAGATTTTAGGACCCTATTTTACAAGCGTCCCATGCAAAAGTTCCTAAAAAGCCCTTTTTGTTGTAGTGTACGGTTCTGATGAAATATTCCGCTGCAAAATAATTTAATAAACATCGATACCACCAATCAATGTTCACGGCTCCCCTCCCGGGGTATAGTGATCGGGGGCTGTGACATATATATATCCTCCTAAATTATAAATAGAGTCTAATTACTTCCTAGTCCATTCCTATAACAACAATGACATGTTGTGAGGCTAAGCATAATATATGGTTAATAATTTGTGTAAATCATTATAACCTTAATGCTTTTAATGATTTATGGATAATCACCTATGTGAAAGAGAAGTGGGGTCGCTTCGAATGAAATTGTGGGGTGCACAGTTCCTAAAGCTTTCACAGAACCAGACTAGTGTTCCAGGACCATAATGGACACGACAATGAGGGGATATGCCCGGCTAAGGAGAGTATTGTGTGACGTTTATTGTTGTCTACACAATGGGGTTTTGTTTAAGGACATCAAGTCTACAGACTGCTAAGAGACTAAATATGCTTCACAAATGAAGGTTCAAAGCTAACACCTACCTATCCTGCAATACTCAACTGTTGAGGTTTCATTAGATATTTTGTGTGTTTTAATCAATCTCCGGCAGTACACACACTGTTTCGGTTGTTGTGCCCTGGAGATAGACGACTCTTTAGTAGATACCCGAAATTTGTTTTAAGGGAATCGTATTTAATACATACCTCAACCATGCTCAATATATATTGTTTCGTTCATCTTATGTTGAAGTCAACGGAGTTGTGTCAAGAACAAGAATCTATAGCCATAACAAGGAAACTAAGTCGAAGGTGAAGATATTCAATGGGTAGACGACTCAAGTCAAGAAGTTTATATTGAAGCTTTTACCAAAGACGTCGGCTTGAATATTCATATATATATATATATATAAGTTGTGCTTTATATTTATTCTTTTTCGCTTTTGTACACGGTATTTCCCTTATATAATGAGAGAGTATCATTATATTAATTTTATTTTAAATAAAAAGTGAACATATATCCTGTGTATCATAAAGTATTTTAGTGAAAAGTATATATATATATATATATATTTCTTGTAATATATTTTAAAAAAGAACTATTTATTTGGGACGTCCTATTATGGTACAAAAAGAAATGGAACCAATTCTGATATTTTTGGGTACCAATTAATTAACAAGCATAAATCCAAAAATATAAATATAAATATGAGAAATAAAGAAATAATAAAAAGCCAATGAGAATAGAGGTGCTGTGCTCCCAAATTCATCATCAGGCATCATACATTCATACCGTCTTCTGCTTTCTTTCTTTCTGTTTCTGAATAATTGGGAGGTTGTTCAACTAAATATCAACTGCCGATCTGTTTGCCTACGTCTCCAGGTGTTACTCTTCATCTTTCTGTCTAGGGTTTCATTTCATATTAATCGTATCTTTTTTATTATTATTATTATTGATGACCAATTCAACCTTGTATTTCAATCATCGTTTTGAGTTCAGTTAAGTCTATTGTTTATATGATTGAATTTGGACATTATTAGCTTTAATTTTGCAGCTAGATTATTAACCGTGTTGATGATTTGTGTGTTTCAGTACCTGATTACTGATTAGGTTTTGTTTCTAAGTTGTAATGTGGTGGTGAATCTGATAGGCCTATTGCCCTATTTTCACAACAATTCATCTTAATACTTGCCTTTAATTATTTATAAGGATTCCATCTATACATACAATAAGACTAACAACAAAGATAGGTAGGTACTATACTATAAAGTACAAATAAGATAAGTGTATACATCTTAGAGTGTTTTTGATTAAGACCTTTGATTAGTCATTAAGTGTCTCGAGTCATTGATCGCTTCCAAAACTGCATCAAATAATCTTATCAATTGTAAGATGTATATTAAAAGTTGTTCTAGTACACATTCTCAGTTCTCACATATTATTCTGTTGCTCTCATGTTATTATCCTTGTCAATTGTGTGAGGATGTTGAATGACTGATCCACTATGGTTGTTTCTGCCTCTTTCTGTCACCTCATAATTTTTAGAATCTATAAAGGATGAGGTATAACTGAATTTTAAGCCATGCAAGATCAGCACTAAAATAGATTAACCCCCCCCCCCCCCTGGTAAGACGAGTTGGAATTTGCAACTCATACAGTCAAAAGTAAATATGTTAACAAGCCTGCTATCATCATGATCATTTTTGAAAACTTCGTTACCTTCTTTCATACTTATTGATCAGGGTTTATTGTTGATAATCACCACCTAAATGCTAATTTGACACCTTATTTTGTCGTGATGTTCATAGTATCACATCACTTGATTGATCTATTTGACATCAGAAAATGTATCTGCTACACCTATTAATAGCAATAATAATGTTTAGATGATGATTTGTGGGTTATTTGCAGGTTTGATGGAGATATCAGTGCTGAAAGTCCTTCTCAAAAACATTTCAAGTTTCTTTAATCTGCAGTGTCATGAAAACAGAACTTCAGAACTTGTTCAAATGTACCAGCAAAAGATTAAAGATATACTCAAGTTAGTTAAGCCAGTACTGGAGTCTATTGCTGATATTGAAGTGGCTTCTGATGAGTCACTTCAAAAAGAATTTGCAGGCTTGAGTCAATATGTTAATGATCTCAAGGAGCTTATTGAAGATAGTCATCCATTGATAAGTAAAGTTTACTTTGTATGTCTTTATCATCAACACCTCCAAGACACATGCACGCGCACACACACACATGTATATACACACACATATACATATGTACGTATATATAGGGGCGTGTTCTTTTCAGAACCAATAGTATGTCGAAAATCGCGAGAACCACACAGGACGTATAGTTACACTTCAATAAAATGGGTAAACTTAAAAAACAGTTTTTCTAATCTTTTTTTTTTCACTTTTTTTTTTTTTTATTATATTTCTCCTTTACTGAAGTTTTTTTATTATAACATGCAAAAATTTTATGCATATAACTGTGCATATATGCATTTATTTGAAAGACTATCAATATTGTTTCAAAAGAGATTTTAAATTTTTTGAAATTTACATGCATTTTAGTCAATTTATATAGTTGTACAAGATTTAATGCAGTTCTTAACATGCTGTTTATGAAATGAACGTTGTATATATATTGCATTCAGTATATACCAATTTGAGTAGATAACTACGTATGGGCTATTGGGCTTCAGCTCTTGTATGTAGTGTTGAAAAATGTAGTGGGAGATATAGAAAGAGATACGGTTATGGGGTTACATTACCACTTTTTGCATCATAGTTAAAGCTTTAGGTACAGATGTATATTTGATTCTCGCAGTTCTCTACTTATAATTGGATATCTTGAACAACCTTCTCTCTCAATCTCTCCTTATATGTAGCGGAATTCAGTTAAAAAATATTATGTTGTGAACTGCCGGTAATGATTCATACACGGTTCTCAACATATTATTGCTGCTTTTGAAATGAACGTGTGTGTATATGTATATATTGGAATCTTATAATCAGTTTGCATTGTTAGGTTATGCAAGTTGAATCCTTGTTCGCAAAGGTGCGGGCTCAAAGCTTACAGGTTTTTGAGCTGCTGAAATCTTCCCCTAAAGATCTTCCTGAGGAATTAAGTTCAACATCACTTGAGGTATGCTAAAAACAATGACTCATATTACTATGAAGTAAATCACTTTATATGGATTTATCTTATACGTGTTACAATTGATTGCAGCATTGCATACAGAAAATTAAGCATATGAGTTATGAGAAATCATCAGCCATTCTTTCAAAAGCTATAAAGGATCAAGCAGAGGGGTCTGGACCTAATATCGATAGCAGGTCAAAGATTTCCGAGTTTCTTAACTTGAAGTCGAACCAAGAGCTTCTAATCGAGGCTGTTGCACTAGAAAAATTAAAGGAAAATGCTGAACAAGCTGAAAAATCGGAAGATTTAGAGTGCATTGAGGAAACGATTGCCCTCGTGACCTACATGAACGATTGTTTAATCGAGGCCAAGCAGGCCCAAACCTCTAACCCTGTGCCCATACCTCCTGATTTCTGTTGCCCGTTATCACTTGAACTCATGACTGACCCTGTAATTGTGGCTTCTGGACAGACGTATGAGCGAGGGTATATCCGTAAATGGCTTGATCTCGGGCTTACGGTTTGCCCTAAGACCATGCAAACTCTTGCACATACTAATCTTATACCTAATTACACTGTCAAGGCACTAATTGCAAATTGGTGTGAGTTAAACAATATAAAGCTCCCAGACCCTGTGAAAACCGTGACCTTGACTCCACCTAAGTCACCCGAGTCAGCGCGGGCCACCATAGGTTCACCTGAGAAAAGCCTAATCTCATCCAGTGGGACCACCCATCATGTCCAATCATCTTCAGAGGATTCCTTGCCTGAAAACGGGCACGAGTTGACGGGTTCTATAGGCCAACGTCTAGATTCTGGTGCACAGTCATCAGCTGGTGGTGGGTTGACTGAAAAGTTGACCGAGGGTCATCAGAGAACGGTTTCAACTTCCAGTACGCATTCCAATACAAGCTTTTCCCAAGAGCTATCTCATGAAGCAAACGAGGCGCCTGCGGTACCAACGGCAACAGCATACAGCAGTGATGTGTCCGGAGAGGTAGCACCGGAATCACAGCCCGCTTCTGCCGCCACTACCCCCACCACCCCACAATTCTCCCCACGGTTTGAAACCCGACCCAGAAACCAGTTATGGCGCAGGCCATCGGAACGGTACGGACCGAGAATAGTTTCTTCCCCATCTGCCGAAACACACCCTGACCTTACTGGAGTGGAAACCCAAGTTAAAAAACTGGTTGAGGAATTAAGCAGCACTTCGATTGATGTAGTAAAGAAGGCGACCGGTGAACTTAGGTTACTTGCTAGACATAATATGGATAACAGAATTGTTATAGCAAACTGTGGTGGCATCAGCTTATTAATTGGTCTCCTCCGGTCAACCGATGAAGAAGTTCAAGAAAATGCGGTCACCGCGCTTCTAAATCTATCGATAAATGACAACAACAAATCCGCCATTGCAAATGCGGATGCAATCGAGCCACTGATACATGTGCTTGAAACCGGGAGCTCGGAGGCTAAAGAAAACTCTGCTGCAACTCTTTTTAGCCTCTCGGTTATTGAAGATAACAAGATAAGAATCGGGAGGTCGGGTGCAATTAGACCGTTGGTTGACTTATTGGGAAACGGGACTCCAAGAGGGAAAAAAGATGCAGCAACGGCTTTATTTAACCTGTCAATATTCCATGAAAACAAGGCGCGCATTGTGCAGGCGGGTGCAGTAAGGTACCTTGTGGAGTTGATGGACCCCGCAGCAGGGATGGTTGATAAGGCGGTTGCGGTTCTGTCAAACCTTGCAACAATTCCCGAGGGGCGAGCTGCTATTGGTCAAGAGGGCGGGATTCCGGTTCTGGTTGAAGTTGTTGAGTTGGGTTCAGCTAGAGGGAAGGAGAATGCTGCAGCCGCCTTGTTACAGCTGTGCACCAATAGTAGTCGGTTTTGTAACATGGTTCTTCAGGAGGGTGCGGTCCCACCTCTGGTTGCTTTGTCACAGTCGGGTACTCCACGAGCCAAGGAAAAGGTATTTTTTGTGTTTTTTTCCTCTTTAATGTGTGAGGGTAAATTAGTAATTTGTGATTTTGACGCCCGTTATTCTTTTTGATGCAGGCGCAGTCGCTGCTCAGCTATTTTAGGACCCAGAGACATGGTAATGGAGGGAGGGGATGAGGGTAAATTGGTAATTTAGAAGGTTGATGGTAAGATTTGTATACAGTGTACATCTATTGGCTAATGTTGCATATGGAGGTCTTGATTTGTGTGGAAAGAATGAAATAGAAGGCAAGAAGTGGAGATAGATGGAGTGAATAATCTTTGTGGTTATATTTGCAGTCAGTCTAATGTAGTGTGAGTTTGTTTGTTCATTTCTTTTTAGTTTTACATTTTCTTCTTGTATTTGGAAGATTCATTTGGATGGTTAAAAGGTGAATTGTTCAACTTTTTATGTGGTACTCATACTTTTATTTCAACTTTCAAAGTATGAGTTTACAGTTAAAACTATACACGAATATAATCTTTTTAGCATAGAGTTACATATCAAATATTATTATTTATAAAGACATGTATAAATAAGAAAATTATTTGTAAATTGGTAAACGATCGAAGCTCGAGCTTTAAACATAGAACTCGAATCGAGTCAAGCTTAAGCTCTTGAAAATCAAACGAGTTTACAACCCCAGCCCTCCCCTTTCCCAGACTATTTTGCCCAACCTTTCACCCTCTCCTATATAGGTCTCTCACTTTTAAACGCAACCCACACGGGGAAAGCCAGCCCGAAGCCGATCCAAAAAACCAGAATAAAGTTTTCATTTTAGAAACCTGATATTATCTCGATTCCAGCCATTTAGCGATTCAGTTCACATACCCTTTTGAGATGCCACTTGACCAAGAGTAATCATTAAGAGCTCCAAAATACCTCTTATAAATCTAGTTATTTTTTCATGTAAAAGCCATCTCAACTACTCAGCAATACTCATACATTCACTTGGGGTTACACCGTTGGATCACTAAACACCACTATAAGCAAAGTCGACCATGTAATGCAAGTCTCAAGAAGTTTGACATTATGGGTCTGAAGTATAACATGACAAGCCTTGGAACTAATTTCCTATTGCTTAGATAGAGTTTTGGTTTGAAAAAGAGTTGAGAGCATCAGGTTCACTCCTTTACACCTCGAAATACAGTGTTGTCAGTTGTCATTGTTTCCAGCAAAACTTTCGAAATAAAAAAAATAATGACTTGGTACCATAAAATTTTGTATAAACTTGAAACTAAATTAAACTCTGGAAGATTAAAGATCGAAACCTAGATATAATATGTAACAATCCAGCTCGGTTAGGGCCGACGTGTCACTCGATACGATAAATAAAAATCCAAATTTAAAAGTTTAAAATCATTCAATACCAAAAATGTTCAACACCATTGACAACGAAAATAAATAAAGTTGATTCACTCAAAAGAAATTGTTTAGGTTCCTTGTTTTCCGACTTCTAGTCTTTTACTTTTACTCTCTTATCACACATTTCCCTGGTTCCTTTGAGTACATGTAACAAATTAAAGAACACAAAATAAAGAAACACGACTGAGCCAAAAATTGCCCCGTAATGGAGGAAACAATAGCAGTAATAATATACGATTTAGAACGATGCGATGAACAATCAAGGAAGAAGCAATTACAGTTTGTTAAGGAACACCTACGATTTCAATTTAACGATAACAAAGACACTACACGCTGAACTATCAGTTATGAATCAGTACAATAATAATATATCTATGGAAATACCCATGTGAGCCAGTAACGACAACTATAACAATAACACTATGTACATTAGCTGCAGACTAATGCACCAATAATTAACTGAGATAGGAATGTGGGCACACACACCTAACAATCTCACTCCAGTAACAATTTACCTAGGATCGATCCATACGCCTCTCAGTAATCAGTTAATGTTCTCATCGCACAATGATATAGAGACGTTGTGGACTAACGCTCTGCCATAGATAGAGCACGTCAAAAGTGCCTCGATTGATGCCCTTCGTCCCCATAGGTGGATAAATGCTCGGGTATTGAGGTCAAATAAAATGTAATAACAATGGTCAATATCAATATAATATGTCTCAATAACAATCAGTCAATATACAATGACCTATTCGTCCCCATAGCTCCAGCTCTTCGTCTTCTTCCCTTGATCGATTACAGGTTATTTATTCTGACTATCTATTTTTATTACTTGCATCTGAGGATTTTAGTTGTTGTTCTTTTTTGGTTTACATGTCAGTTTAGCCATAGGAGGTTTGCAATTAATGCAGATACTATGTTGGACTAGATTGTGAGAAATTCCAATAACATCAACTCCTGAGGTTGATTAGAAGTTTCTGATGGGGGGGATTCTAATGGACTTAGGATAGGAATGCCATCTATGCAGGTATGTAAATTGTAGAAATAGTTATTTTAAATATCTAGGACCTTAATATGGATGTTTAATAAGTGTAAACATGACTTTCTCTTCTTTAAGAATGTTACATAATACAATACTTGGCTTAATTATTATATGCTGTGATTTCTATTTACTAAAATCATGTTTCTTTGGCTCTGTTCTTTAAAAAAAAACATATTTATTAATTACAGGTATAAAGGGTTTCACAAAAGAAAGATCGATCTCTAGGGTTCTCAAAATCATATTTATTAATTTCACCTATTTTCTGCTTATATTTTGGGTTCTGTTTTGTATTTTGCAGGTTGATATATATTACGAATTTGCATGTTGGCTATGATGATTGCCTTAACTTAACGATATATCAATGATCCAAATTGTGGCTTGGTGGGGCTAAGCAATCATGAACTTGCAGCCATCACGTAACCCAAACTTTCTCTTTCTCAATCCCTGAGATACAGATCTGAGCCCCCAAAAATCGAGCAACTTCAACGGTCTCTTAACATGTAAACATTCATTTACTAAACCATCTCGCAGTAATGGTTGTATCCTAACATAAGTGTTAAAACTGACTTTCAGGATCATGGAGCTGCACTTTTGACACTCTAGCAGATCTCATCCTGCAGCAAAATTTGAAGCAACATCGAAAATTAAAGAATTGACTGAGATAAAACCTAAAACTGAGCTATCTTTCAATGCCATTACTCTTTCCCATGTTCGTGTTTCCTTTCACTGTATTTTAAGCAGATTTGAGTGATTTTACTTGCATTTTACAACCCTTATTTTGTGTTCTGTAAAATATATTCAGGTTCATGGTGCATCAGTGCATGGCTGCCATCTTGGCTTGCAACTCAATTGTTAGGTAATTATTTTAGTATTTACATTTGTGTTCGCTTATTAAAATAGATAATTCCCACCATTCGTTAGTTGTAATGGATCAAAACTTGCAATTCTATACACCAACACAACACCACAATTGCCATAAGTTAGTATTACACTGTTACCATTCTTTAGATGCAACGGCTGATATTAATTACATTTGTTTTGTTGAGTTTGCAGGTGCAGAATTCAGAAGAAAACAAGGCTAGAAGAAAGTTGCAAATAGGTGTTAGGAGAAGCTTTAAGCTACAGGAAAGTAGATCTATTCAATTTTAATAACGTTTTTACAATTCGTGTCTATTTTTCAAGTTTTTGTCATCTGTTTTTACGTAGCCATTTGTTTCTATTGTTATTTGTTTGAAAGTGTCATCAAAGCGACAGTCTCCTGAGTCTCCCGTATTTAATTACTATTGTGAACCTTAGTACACAAATAAATACAAAATTATTACAGACCCCGCCGTGATGCGGCGGGTCAAACAACTAGTATTATTATAATTTAGAGTTTGCTTTGGTATTCATGATTATGTTTTGGTATTCATGCATTGTTTTAAAATAATTATTTTACCAAATATTAACAACTATATTATACGGTGATTTAATTTAAGCACCATTTATGTACTATTAAAATAAAACATTAGCTAGCATGTAAACTACTAATAATTCACACTATTTTTAACATCATTCTTCTAACAGATTATCATATCTTTTGTTTACTTTTTTTTTTCTTTCTTTATATAAACTTATTATAGATTTAGGACCAATTTGTTTACTTTGTAAAACATGCATGATGGATAACTTACTAGGACTTCAATTTACAAAATATAGTATAATAAACAAAACATGGTATAATTTACAAAAAGTATAGTTAATACGAACCATCTCTAGTTCTCTGTCAATGAAGTAAAAAGAAGCAGAAGGGAATCGGTTTTACAAAGATTCTTTTAAACATTTGTTCTTTATCTTATAACCAATTAACACTATATTTCTTTTTGTTAACCCTTGTCACACCCCGACCAAAGGCGGCGGAACATGCCGGGTTGCAACGGATTGCCCAAGAACACAAGACACTATTAAAGTGACAATATTTAAACAACTCATTAATTTCATTCAAACACCCAAGTAGCACATCTTGTTCATACAAAATAACACCAAATATAAGAATTTAATTGTTCATTCTTCTAGCAACCTAACGGTCTCAAAATAAGATAGCCTCTTCAAACTCCAATCAACCAATAATCAAACCTGTAACAATGCATAAAATAATATTTGTCAACACGTATGTTGGTGAGCTTTCATAGTTTTGAGTATATATATATATATATATATATATATATATATATATATATGAGGCAAAATTCACAAATCGTATATGAAACTATAAATAAGAGCAAGTATTGCGGTATATAAATCATAAAATAAATGAGGATCCTTTCTAATCGGTAACAACCGACATACTTGGATAATGAGGCCATATTCTACTAGCACAAAGCTAAAGTAGTTAGGGCTCCGTATGATCATACTTATTGAGGCTCAACAACAATATAAAAATAAACACTCATGCACGTAACTATATGAAACATACAACACACAATAGAGCAAGTATTCTAGTATCATACACCCTAAAGTTTGTGGTTTGAGGATCGAGTATTATAAATCATTCTTGTTTGGAATAAGTATGCATGTTACCCCTAAAGTATAAAAGTGAAAACGGGGGATGAAATGTACTCAAGTGAAATAAATAACTTGAAGGATTAGTTTGCGATAAAACGGGAAGGTAAGTTCAACGGACAAGGCCTAGATTATAAAGGGTATTGAGTTAGTTGATGGATACTAAAAGCTTAAAATGGAATAACATAACAAGTAAGATAAATAATTAAAGTTTGAGAGTTAAAATGTAAATACATAAGAATTTAAAGTAATGGTTTTTGAAAAGTACGTTTACCCGAAATCGGGTCTCGATATTCTATTTATTAGTTTTACTTAACCTTTGTAAAGTAAATATTTGGGTATAATTATGTTACAAGACCCTTTGTTAAATAGATACTAAGACGAGATTTTACTAGTGTTTCGGATTTGTCGGTTCGAGTCTTGACAATTGGTCAAGCCCGAAGTCGAGATTCCAAAGTGATAAATGTTATGAGATAGCTCAATGAAATCAAAAGAAGCTTAACCAAATGTGTAGTTCTGCTAAGAAGAACCTTAACCTCCGTTAAGCGGGTGTTTGGCTTTGTCGGTCCAAACTTTTTATAAGATCAAGTTGGATCCGACATATCAAGTATTTTGAGAAAACAAGTTAAAATTAGTTTATAATATAGTTTTTTGAAGAAAACGAGATTCGGTAGCCCAAAACACACTAGTGTGTCTTAAGCGAGTGAACTCGGTTTAGTTCGGTCTTGGTTCGGTCCTTGACTCGGAATAAAACCGAGGATGGTCACCACATACCCAATACCATATAACTTTATTAAAATAATTTAGAAATGATAATACTCAAGTTTACATACAACATGTTCAAATAAAGTGTTTAAACAAGAGTTCAGTTTCGGTTCGGTCCTTGACTCGGAATAAAACCGAGGATGGTTGCCACATACCCAATACCATGTAACTCATTAAACTAAACTTAAAAATAATAATACTCAAGTCTTACATACAACATGTTAATTGTTAAACCAAACGGAGTCAAACCAGATCTACAATAGAATAACCTAGATCTAAACCCGTAATAGTATCTAGTTCATGATTACTGCTTAATTATGTTATATATATATATATATATATATAATGTATTAGTTGTATTATGTTATGTTATGTATATTAGTAATAGATTAACGAAGTTTGATCGAGAGAGAAAATAGACAGAGTGTAGTTACTTTAAAATCAAAACTTAAATTAAACAGAGGAATGAACCTCTATATATAGAAGATGGAGCTAATTCATTACACTGGCCGTAACAAATTAGCATCCACTTCGTTACATTACAAACAAATAACAATACACATAACGAATCATTGATTTGTTATGTCCCATTCGTCAACATTCCATGGCGAATGAGAACATACATAACGAACTAAGATCCCATTCGTTAAACATCCTTAACGAATGGGAGAAACATTAACTTAACAGACTAGTTAGTTAAATATCCTTAACGAACTAGTATTACCTTAACGAACTAGACTTAAATATAAATATCTTTATCATTAAAATAAACAATAAATACAAAGACTCGAGACGCAAAAACGTGCACTAACAGACACCCCCTCGTCTTGAGTTCTTTGTCTTTAAGTTAATTGAAGCGCTTCGTCTGCCAGTCCCGACAGCTGTGAATTCCGTACTCGTGACATACAAGAACGACACGTTGAAACTGGATCAATAATACCAACGATCAATATTCTATGCTCGGTCACGTTGAAGCTATGAATTCCATGCTCGGTCATAGCCTTCACGAAGCTCGATCAATATTCTATTCTTGAATAGCACGTCATTGTCAGTCTCAGTCAAATTCATGTGCCACATTGGATCAATAATCTTAATCAGCTCGGTCTTTAAACCCTTTCCCAAAACAATAACAGCCTCGCCAGTACGATTGTCATAATACCAACGGTTGAACGATAAATAAATATGTTGATTAAGCGTCTTGATTGGTACACGCTTCATCGTCTTTGGCGGTTTAACTTTAAGCACGAGCTTCCTCCAGCACGTTCTTGGATCTATCTCGTCAATACGCTTACGGATTGGAATCTGTGGCTTGAAGAATTTAAAACCGTGGTTTACCTCGAAGAGCAAATGTTGATGAAACCAATCTGCTCGACGATTTCCCCCAAGATTAATGAAAGGTCGACACGTGAGGGTTCGAACATCCCAACGCGGTAACGAGAGAACGTCAGTAATGTTTTCATAATACTGGACGCCGTTCTCTCATTTCACAATACAGACCTTTAAATCAGAATCATAATGCCATGAAATAATATCACCTCGCACTTTTGACACGGCTTTGAATGAAGTCATTTGATTAGCTTTAGCACGTGCAGCGGCCTCTTGCTCTTGTTCTTTATCTACGTGCCTGTATGCCTCAATAATCTTATGTGCTCGTTTGCTCCGGTACTTGAACATTTCAATAATATTATCAACCGACGGCTTAGGATTCGAATCAAATCTTGTGTCAACGCCCTTACCCTTTGATACTTTCTCAAAGTGATCTTCGGCTGCTTTGACGTTTTCTTTAGTAAATACAGGAGCATCCTGATCAACGTTTGATCGTTGAAATAGATCAGGGTATTCCTCAGCCGTCACGTCCTCAATCTCAACCTCCTTATCTTCATAAATAAATGACGTGTTTGATATGGTCTAAAATAAACATAAATTATATTAATATGCCCTACACTTTTGAATTGTTTTGAGTTGGTTTTTATAAAATATTAGTCTCAGTTGGCTCATATGCGAGTTTTAATAATTTCAAGAAACAATGATCTCAATTGAAGTAATTTTTCTAAACTTGAAACCAACTAGTGAATATTCAAATATATTATTGTTAGTATTATTATAATAGAATACATTTAATAAAGTGTGTCGATTAACTTACATTTAGGTTTGAGTTTTAAAATATATGATGTACCATTTTATTTTCTTTTATTTCTTTTGGACAGTGTTATAACAAGGGAATTAGACCATGTGTAGTTATAATGCCCCTCATCTAGGCATCATGTGCCACGTGGCACCCAGTCAGAGTTATGGTTTTTTGTAAAAAGAGGGTGCAGTCATAACTTTCTACCCTTAGGCGTTATGTGCCACGTGGCGCCCAGTCACTTTTATTTTATTTTATTTTTTTTATTTTTATTGCTTCATAATCTAATATTTTTATTATTTTTACAATAGATATTTGATATAAGTATGGTATTGGTAGAATGGTAGGTGTAGGTTCCTGGACGGATCGTACACGGGATATTCTCTAACAACGCAGGTGCGGAATCCCTGCGTAGGTAGGTTACGAGTGTAGATATAGAAGAACACGAGCAATGAATCAAACACGTTATATTAATAACCAAACACGTGACTCGTAGTCACTAATACAGACTCTGGAACTAGCAAACACGTCTGCTTAAACTCGAACACTTGACTGAAACCCTAAACGAACAACTTCTTTACGTTTCGGCTGAAACAGTGAATATATACACGACAACTTCGCCACAGGCGAAGTTGTCTGTAACTTCGCATATTCAACAAGTTCGCCTGAGCGAACTTGTTGACAACTTCGCTTGTTCAACAAGTTCGCCTGAGCAAACTTGTTGACAACTTTGCTAGTTACACAATCTAAAACATAATCAAATACACAATTACAATACAGACTCGATTACAATTACAAGACTATGAACTACTGACAAACATGCACCAACAGACTCCCCCTTGGCAGTAGCTTCATATCTTGATCTTCAAATCTCGAATCTTGTAATCTGCATCTCTAAGCGTGCGCCCCTTCTCTCACACATACTGTCACTACACTTTGATATCTCCTAGCTTGATCCTTCCAAGCAGGAATGTAGAAGATCTTCTTGTTGTTGAGTACTTCCAGATCAGCTTGCGACAGGTTAACAAGATGCATCGGGTCGTAAACCCGAAGCAGTTCTTGTTCATCCTCGTCCTCCATTACTGCCTCTGCAGTCTCACAATCCACAAACCACCATTTCAAATCTTTCAGCACATCTCGAGGCATAGCTTTCATGGGTACCTCCTTGATACATCGGACTGGTTTGTACTTCATTACCATCCACGGTTTACCATCTGCTCTCATACCTCTCTCTGTATCCTTCACTAATTTTCCCTTTTGTGGCTTTAGCAACTCAAACTTCTTTTCTTTTACTCCTTCTTTCCACATTATCTTCTCAATCATTCTAGCCATATTGTCGTTGTTTCGGTTTATCAGGCCCAACCTGGCCAAATCTTTTACTTCGCATTCAGGCAATGTGTTGAACGATCTCAACATCTTCTTGAAATATTGAACGCCATCATAACGCTTCACCACAAACAACTTGAGCTGTGCATCATAGATCCAACAAATAATCCCCTTTTTCGCCTCTGCATACCCTTTAATATTGTAGCTCTTTCTGAACATGGTTGGAACAGCAGGCTTCTTGGTCTTGACAAACCAATGAGCATATTCTTCCTTCCATCTAGGCTGCTCTTCCCACATCGTCTCATCCAACACCGTTTCATCACCAACACCCGACTTTTCCACTTCGGGAATGTCATGCTCAACATCATCATCCATTATCTCACCTTCTTCTAACACATTTTCCACATTAATCTTTTCCCCAATCCTCTCTATCTCATCCACGGGCAACACGTCGTCATCATCCATAAACTCATCGTCTTCCTCATCATCCAACTCCTTTAAAGCATCGATAACGTCCTCAACATCAGCATCATCACCCATACCAACAACAACATCACCAGCTACATCTGTAGACTCCCCCTCAGTTGTGGAAGCCCCAAGAGCCTGAGAGGTTCTTGGCAGCTCACCACCTGCACCCGAAGGTGCATTGGGATCATCGTCATGATCTTCTCGTCTTTTCGTTCTCAACTCATCGCCCCTACACGTCTTCTCCCCCTGAGATGCCAAGTAATCCTTGAAGGCATCAATTATTCGGCCATGTTCTACCAGGAGGGCAGCTTGTAGTCGATTGGATTCCACTAGGCGTTCAATAGTCTTAGTCTGTTCGGCAACAATACGCTCTAGTGATGTAATCCGTTCAGCATCTGAAGTAGGCAATGGAGTTGGTGGAACATCAGTAGCAGAAGTGACCGCAGGTGGTACACTTGGTAACCCTGCAGTTGTTGTGATAGTCGAATCAACGAAGCGTGCGACTACCACCGGTGGATCAAACGGTTGTGGTGGTAGAGACACCACTGCTGGAGCTGACGCTTCGACAGTCGTAACCTGTGCAGTAGTAGGAAGCAGTGACATACCTGACAAGACAGGCGGAGCAAAACGTACATGCCTTGAAGTCTCCCCCGCTCCAGTAGCCATACCTAGTTGTTCTCGTCGCGAACGTCTCATCACAAGTTGTACCGCTTCTTCCTCATCTCCTTCCTCTTCCTCAACTCTCGGCCTCTTACCCGAAATCCTTTCACGAGTCACCATTAGCCGTCTGGCCTCAGCAAACGTTTCATCTAACTCGGATTCAGCTACCGAAGTAGCTGCTGTTGAAGCATCCATAACTTGAGGACCCGAGATATCCATATCAAACAAACCGTGTCCACTGAAAGCAGCATCCAGATCAACGTTTTCAGCCGTGGACATAGTCTGTGCAATAGTAGCTGGCACAGCAGCAGAAGATACAACAGGCGCAGCTGATACAGCATGAGGTGCTGCCGCCTGATGTGGTTGGGGATCCCTGAACTCGTCCCCTCCTGCAGGAACATACTCCGGGTTGATGAGATACCCGAAAAGTGGAGTATGCCTTGGACGGCGTTCAGGGTTGCTACGAGTGCTCGACGTCCTACATTGAGCAAAAATACGCTTTGTAACACACTCAACATATCGAATAGGACGCCGTTGCGGTAGAGACGGAGCGACATGATTAATAATCATTTGAAGAAATCGCGGATACACGATAAATCGTTCTCGCGCCGTCGCCCGTCTCTGACGATCAATCTCATAGAAAATCATCTGACTAAAAGAGTAACGACGATTGTAAGTCAGGGCCGTCATGGCAGATTGCATCGTCGCACCCATCCCGTCTGTTCCTGCTTTCCTGCCGGACATGCACACAATTAACACGTGCATCAGAAAACGCCATTGGTCCAGCAGAAAGCCTTTCCTCCTCTGCGAGTCCCCCAGCGGACCCGAATAACCCATTCTCAAGTATGCTCCGTCACGGAAAGGAGCTACGAACTCCGTTGGGCCGTCTCGTGTCTCATTGCCGAACTGCAGAGCCAACCGAATGTCTTCCGAAGAAAACTGTATGTTTTGACCATTGACGGTTGCTCGCATCACCGGAGGCTCAGGTCTGCAATCATAATACACCGTCTGCCAGAAATCTTGTATGTTAGGCAGAGATATGGGTAGTGTATTAGTGATCGCGTGAAACACCCTTGATCTCTGGAGAAAAGTGATAATCTCCCTGTAGTCGTCAACGCCTCGTGCGTCAGGATCCAAAGTAATGTATTGGTTATGAGCTGGAAAGAATTGTCGTTGCTCATCACCATCATCACCACCAGTTCCTCCAACTGCAGCCATATCTGCACAAAACAAATCAAGTTAGAGACGTTTTATGTAACTCACAAGTTCGCAGTGTAGCAAGTGCGAAGTTGTGATGTAAGATACACAGGCGAAATTAAAGTTGAGGCGAAGTTGGGAACAACTTCGCTTCATCAGTAAATTCGTCTACAAAACAGTTAAAATAAAAGGATATAGGCGAAGATAAGGATAACTTCGCCAAGGCGAAGTTACAGTTAAGTTCGCCAAGGCGAAGTTGTGGATAACTTCGCCAAGGCGAAGTTGATGATAACTTCGCCACGGCGAAGTTGTGGTTAACTTCGCCAGGCGAAGTTGTGGATAACTTCGGCCTAGGCGAACTTAAGCGTCTGGCGAAGTTGAGATTAACTTCGCCAAAACCATAACTTCGCCTGAAACAGAATCGGCGACTGTTCGGATTCAGAGGTCGAAATCCGATGTTTTCGGACCGATTTGACGATATAAACATGAAGAACAACATATTTCAATGGTGTATGGACGAAAAGGTCGTCCATGAACACGTAACGTGAGGTCGAAAACCTTGGTTTCGAGGATTCTTCGAGTGTTCGACGACCCGAGGTAAAATTATAAAGAGAATGAAAGGATGAAATCGACAACACATACCACTCAGTATAGTAGAAACAAAGAACAAAAGATCGAAATCGAAAGTGTATATAAGAGATGTTAACCGGAATTAAGGTTAAGTTCGCCGGAAAAAGTTAATAATAAAAAATTTACTGTTTAAAACCCCTTTTATAGGGCTGAGTTGGTTCAGGCGAAGTTATTCTTAACTTCGCCTAAGCGAAGTTAAGTACAACTTCGCCGATTCAACAACTTCGCCCGATATTTACAAAAACAGCCCTTTCAGTTTGAAAAATCTTGAATATATCCTTATAAGTTACCAAAAAAAGTTAAACAAAAATGATCAAGACCCAGTAACCAACAATAAAAATATAACTACAAAAACAGAAAATACTTATAAAATTTTAACGAAATAAGGGATCAAATTTCAGTCTGGCCAGGGACCACTACGTTTTAGAAAAGATCCGAACAGGAATCATACTAACTATGTGACTGTCACTTGGATCCGTGTTTGGCTGTATTATGACATAGAGAAACAGGTTATAAGCATGTAATAACTTAAATGGTTTTCATTGTTTCTGTGATACGGATTAAGGTTCAGTTAAGCTCAAAAATTTAAGTTGGCAACAACTCAGAGGTAATGATGCCTTCTATCTATTCTCAAAGCGTATTTGGCTATACCCAAGTCACCCCGAATTGACTTCGACCCATAGTGTCTGATTAACTTGTAGATACTCGTTGTCTGCTTCCCGTTTTCTTCTTACTCCAAACATGAGAAATCTTGAGACGTTTTGGTTCTCGTGTTTATTGTCACTATTTCTCATAAGTACAAAAATTATACATGTATTTTTTTTTTTTTTTTTTTTTTTTTTTTTTTTTTTTTTTTTTTTTTTTTTTTTTGAATCAAACATAAGAATTTTCATCGGAGTACTAAACTACTGCAAGTCCCGAATCTGGATCACTGCAGTGTCTTGAAATGCTTTCTTCACGGGAATCAGAACACTCACGGGCTCGTGTATGACTGGGTAGTCGCTTTTCTGCCTATCCTTCGAAAAGATATGTATGAAGACATACAAAACTCTTAAGGAGTTTCCACGTAAATTCGAGTAAAATATAAGTTAGTATCACATCTACTTTTACGCACCATTAAAATTACCATGTCATACAATGACTGTTCTAAAGCCTTTTAAGCTTAATAACTTCACTAGTTAGGCACACATAGTCAGTATATATATCATTTTCCAAGGTTGGATCAATTTTCTTTTAAACACAGCAAAGAACTTCTTACGAAGTAATAGACTTGAAAAGTAATTTCATTTCCCGAAATAAAGTTTTGAATTCAATTGCCCCAATCATGTCAAAGTCATCAGGTAAACGGCTATCCTGAAGATCCATTGGATCAGCTGGACCGACCACATGCAAGTATGTGTCCTTCTTACTAAGAATGACCGACTAATTTTCAGCAACTGAAAGAAAAACATGTCAACACTGCCCCAGTTACTTTCAGTCTTCCGGTTAATGGCTATCCTCATTTCCTAAGTCGAAAACAAGGACCAAAACATATCCGAGGAGATGTCCATCAAACCGAGGTAACCGACTAATTTTAAGCAATAAAGACTCATTTTTTTTTTTTTTTTTTTTTTTTTTTTTTTTTTTTTTTTTTTTTTTTAAATCAAAAACAAAGACATGGTTACTCGGGATTGATCATCCCATTTAGCTCAATTAGGTTTTGAAATCTGGATTTATCAAACGCTTTTGTAAACAAGTCAGCAAAATTTTCAAGTGTATCAACTTTTTCGATCTTGATCAGTTTCTTCTCAGCACAATCCCGTATGAAGTGATGACGAATGTCAATATGCTTAGTTTTACTGTGCTTCACGGGATTGTTAATTACTGAGATGGCGGCAGTGTTATCAATTAAAATAGGAGTGAGTAAGAAATTCAGACCATAGTCGCGCAATTGTTGCTGAATCCATAAAACCTGAGAGCAGCAGTTGGATGCTGCCATGTATTCAGCTTCGCAAGTTGAAATTGCAACTGATGTCTGTTTCTTGCACTGCCAGGAAACTAATCTTCCTCCAAGAAACTGACAGCCTCCTGTTGTTGACTTCCGACTCTGATTACAACCTCCATAATCAGAATCAGTATATGCCACCAGTTCAACGTCTCCTCCCTTTGGGTACCACAATCCTAGTTTCGGCTTGCCCTTGAGATACCGCAAAATCCTCTTCACACCTTTCATGTGAGATTCCTTTGGGTTTGCCTGAAAGCGAGCACAAAGACAAACAGAAAACATTATATCAGGCCTAGAAGCAGTTAAATACATTAAAGAACCTATTATCGCCCGATACAGAGTAGGGTCCACATCTGCGTCACCATCTGATTCAGCTCCCAATTTGTGATTGACGCAGATTGGAGTGTCATATGGAGAACTGTCCTCCATCTTGAATCTTTTCAGCACATCATGAACATACTTTGTTTGATGAATGAACATCCCATCTTTCTTCTGATCAACCTGCAATCCTAGAAAGAAAGTTAGTTCACCCATAGCACTCATCTCGAAACGTTTCTTCATGACAGCCTCAAAATCTTGACACATGGATACTCTTGATGCAGCAAAAATGATGTCATCCACGTAGACTTGAACCAGTAAGAAGTCACATCCTTCTCTCTTCACAAACAGCGTACTGTCGATCAAACCCCTTTCAAAACCATTTTCCAGCAAGTAGTCCGATAACGTTGAATACCAGGCACGAGGTGCCTGATGTAAACCATATAACGCCTTGCTCAACCTGTATACATGATCAGGAAAGTCTGGGTCAGGAAAACCCGGTGGTTGCTCAACATACACAACCTCGTCAACTTTCCAGTTAAGAAACGCACTCTTTACATCCAACTGAAACACCTTCATCTTTTTGAAAGCAGCAAACGCCAAAAACAATCGAATCGCTTCTAACCGGGCAACAGGAGCGAAAACCTCATTGTAGTCAATACCCTCTTGCTGATTAAAACCTTTAACAACCAGCCTCGCCTTATTTCTCACAATAATCCCTTTTTCATCTCTCTTGCACTTGAACACCCATTTCGTGCCTATAGCATGCACATTCTTTGGTTTTTCGACCAAAGTCCAAACTTCCATTTTCTCGAACTGAGCCAACTCTTCTTGCATAGCTTCGACCCACGAGCTGTCCTTCAAAGCCATTTGATAATTCTTTGGTTCAATTTGGCTTATGAAGCAAGAGTACAGACATTCATTCATAATACCTGTATCTTTAATGCTTGTATAAACACAGGTGTGCTCATTCAAACTACTTCTGGTTTGTACACTAGAGGACACATCACCTATAACATTCTCCAAAGGGTGATCTTTGTGAATTCTCGTGGTCGGAACAGCACCGACATGTAAATTGTCTTCCAAGTTTGAAGAGATCTCATCTATGGTAGTTTCAGGCCGAGAGTGAAAAGGATTAATAAACTCATCTTCAGTTGAGGCCGCAGAGGTATCGATAGGGTTTGATGTGGAAGGTTGAGATTTTTCTATCATCTGATGTTGCACTAGCTCCTCTTCCTCATCAAATATCATCTTCGTCACAACTCTTTCGTCTTCTTCAGCAATTTCCAAATTAGGTACGTTAAACGACTTAAACAGTTTAACATAGTCAAAAAGCTCAGCAGGTCCATTGCTTGGTTTTGGCGGTTGATAACTAGTAATGTCGGTGTTACAAACCACCTCCACCTTGCAAGTTGTCGTATTGAAGACCCGTCTGTTGGGAGTCCCAACAACATAACCGACTAGGATTCCCTCATCGGCTACTTCACCAAATTTCGAGTTAGTCTTCAAAATCGAACAAGGAGACCCAAAAGGTTCAAGACCGCACAAGTTGGGCTTCCTTCCATGCATAAGCTCGTAACAAGTTTTTCCAAGTCTCTTAACTGTTAACACCCGATTCAGAACATAGCAGGCTGTAGCAACTGCTTCAGCCCAGAACATCACAGGAAGCTTTGAGTCGGCCAGCATAGTTCTGGCTCCTTCAATCAACGTTCGGTTCTTCCTTTCAGCTACTCCGTTCTGTTGTGGAGTATACGGAGCGCTATATTGATGCTCAATACCCTTCTGAAGACAAAAGATTTCCATCTCAAAGTTCTTGAACTCTGTCCCATTGTCGCTTCTGATGAATTTAACTGATTTACTCATGACGTTCTCGACTTTTGTAATGAGATTCTTTACCATCTGAGTCGTCTCGTCTTTCGTTTTCAGAAAATATACCCACGAGTATCGCGAGTAATCATCAGTTATCACCAAGCAGTAAGAAGTACCGCCTAAACTTTGTACATTCACCGGACCGAAGAGATCCATATGAAGTAGTTCTAGAGTACCATCAATTGAGTTGATCGTCTTGGTGAGATGGCTTTTCTTGTGTTGTTTTCCCTTCTTGCACGCTATGCATTTATCTTCAAAGTTAAAACTCTTTAAGGGAACGCCCATCACAAGCCCATTTTTGACAATGAAGTTCATCTTACGAAGATGAATATGTCCCATTCTCCTGTGCCATAACTCTGATTCTGATTCGCTTGCCTTTGTCATTAAACATGATTCTCTGGTGGCCATTTCAGTAGACCTCATATCCATCACGTATGTATTCGTTTCACGTGGAGCTTTCATTACTATCCATTCTTCTGGTATATGAAAACCAGGCTTCAATACAATCGCTTCATTCTTAGTGAAATGGACAGTGTATTCTTTATCACAGATCTGCGACACACTCAGCAGATTGTGCTTTAATTCCTCCACAAAGTTTACATTTTCAAGTGTCATTCTCCCATTTGACACAGTTCCTCTCCCAGTTATTCTTCCTCCGCTTTCACCAGCAAAACTAACTCTAGCTCCCTGAACAGGTTTTAAATCTTGCAACAAGTGTTTGTTGCCAGTCATGTGCCGGGAACAGCCGCTATCTACAATCCACAGATTGTTGGCAGCCCTGTTCAACTGTTCCTGCACAATAAAACAATGAGTTAGAATCTTGGGACCCAAGACCAATTGGTCTTGGATCGATACATCCCGTATCCTGGCTTTCTCAAGTTAGCATCAGGATAATTTCTGTACGTCCTGTTAGGGAATCTCCCTGCAGATTGAGTGTAATGCCTTCCAAACCTTTGAGAATAGAAAGTGTTATTTCTTGTGGTTTGGTTGTAAAAATGAGGTTGGTTTTTATGAAAACTTGAATTCGTTACATTTTGGCATTTTTTAAAGTTTTCATTTTTAGCAGGAACAAAATGACGCTTATCCTCATTTTTATTTGGCTTCACATCTCTAAATCTCGGTTTCAAAGGACAATCTGCAACAAGATGTCCTAACTTGTTACATCTAAAGCAACATCTACCCTCCATTTTCTTGTCAAATGTTGGTTTGGATGTAGAGGCAGTGTTACCAGCCGTTCGTCTCACATAAGGTGGGACGTACGGATTGAGTGGAGAACTCTTTTTAGAAACTTCATTTTTATCTCCATCGGTGGGTAAACCTACCTTCTCTTTTGTCTGACCAGATTCGGACAACATATCCGAATCTGATGAGACTGGACTTGATACAGAAATATTCACACTAGAAACAGGCGTACTTGTTTCGCCACAGCTAACATTTGGTTTTGTAATCTTGATTGGAGTTGTCTGAGGAACTTCGAAATCGACAGATTTCTGAACACTCGGATTATAAGTATAGTTGTGGTTAAAGGGTGGTGGAACTTCATTATATCCGATTCCTCCCCTCTTTGCAGAGGTACCTGGATCACTCACGAGGTGATCAAGGATGGCTGAGGAATTCCTGAACTGCTCAAGTTTGCGGTTCAGTTCCACCACCTTTACCTGGTGGTCAGCAATCTGTTTATCCCGATCAGCAATCACTTTAGTTTTTTCCTCCAAAACTTCATAACTAAGATCAATTATTTCAATTTTCTCAGCAAGTTTAATTTTTAAGCTTTGAACGTCTTTTTCACATGCTTTTATTTTAATTTTATAACTCGTTTCTCTTGCTTTCGTAAAATGGTGATCTTCTTTAACAGTTTTAAAGTCAGCATCTAAATGGACATACTGATCAGTTATTGTTTTAAGTTGCTCAGACAAATTCTCACAACTAGTACAAATAGTTTTAGGACTTACCTCGGAGCGATTATCTTTGTCATTTGCCATGAAGGCGGTTTCTTCTTCATTCGCTTTCTCTGTTTCTTCAACCTTCTCACATTCTTCAGCTTCAGTCTCAGCCATGTTAGCCTGTTCACCAGAACCACTTGGGCGTTGATTCCAGTTGTACTCTCCTGCCTCTCTGGTCAACATGGCATTTATCTCTCTGTTAACTCCTGAGTGTTGTGTAGGTCGACCTTGTTCACGTTCAACCCTCTCATTTCTGCATTCCTTGGCAAAGTGCCCGTACTGTTGACAATTGTAGCACCTTACCTTGGACTTGTCGAACCCGGGCCGACCACCAACGAACTTTCTCCCCGTTTTATTCATGAAACGCTTGACTCGCCTTACTATCATGGCCATTTGCCATTGCAAGTCCATCTCCTCCAGATCATCAGCATCGATCTGGTCATAATCCTCATCCAGAACAGCAGGGTCCACAATCTTCCCCTGGATGTAGTTTTCGTAGGAAGCAATAAATGAAGCATAGACTGCAAACTGCTCTTCAGCAGATTTTACACTCATAGGCATCTTGGTATAATTATTGCTTGATGCATTTACAGAAAAACTACTTGTGGATGCTTGAGGCTTTGAAGTACTAGATCCTCCAGCAACGAAACATACATCACCATTCGTGTTTACAGAAACGTTTCCATCATGAGGAGAGTCGGGACCTGACTCCCCTTTTGAGTAAAAAGCTGCAGATTCAGGTCTCGAGCTTGAGCCTGAGTTAATCTTTGCACCATACATACCAGGGTCTTGTATCTGGTCTGTTGGTGTTTCTTTTCGAACCATATTGAGCTCATAAGTTCTGAGCTTGTTTACTGCAGTTTCCAAATCACAGTTAGGAAAGTCTCTGTCTTCCCTCATAAGGACGGTGTACATTTCCCACTTCGGTGGGAGAGCATCGAGAAGCTTTTCGACGATCTCTTCTTCTCGGTAGGCAATCGAATAATTGCTAAGCTCTGTCATTAGATGATAGTATCTGGTGATAATATCATCCAAAGATTCATTCTTCAAATATTTGAAGACGGAGAACTGGGTCTTCAAGAGTTTAATCTTTGAGGCACGGATACCTACGTTCCCCTCGAATCTGTTTTCCAGAGCATCCCAAAGCTCTCTTGCAGAAGTGTACTTTCGGAACGTATGGAGAACTTCTTGAGGAAGTGCCATTGTTATCGCTGCATGGGCCTTGCTCTCGGCCTCATACATTTTCTTTTCTTCGTCCTCCATTTTACTGTACTTCTTCACCACGTCACGTCCTTCGTATTGCGCAGTTGGAGGGATATATCCATCCTGGATGCACACCCACATTTTGGCATCCTGATATTTGATGTATTGGATGAATCTGTCCTTCCATGCCACGAAGTCTGTTCCCTTCATCAACCTCGGAGCCTTAGTGGCTGACCCTGCCTCAACTTCCATCTTGACCAAATCGGAGATGTTGATAGACGACATCCTTGTAAAAACCTGAAAAACCTGAAAAAAAAAAGAAAATATTAAAACAGCTCAGTAGGCGAAGTTAAGGATAACTTCGCTTGAAGGTCAACTTCGCTGAATAGAGAACTTCGCTGAGGTCTTTAATTCGCTGAGGTCTTAACTTCGCTTCGCTCAGGCGAACTTATGAGTTGAGCGAACTTGGGTAGTAAGCGAAGTTGTGGATAACTTCGCTAAGGCGAACTTATGAAATCTGCGAACTTAAGTGTGAAGCGAAGTTGCGGATAACTTCGCTAAGGCGAACTTATGAGTTGAGCGAAGTTGTGGTTAACTTCGCCAAACCTTATATCTTCGCCAAAAACCCTAACTCCAGTGACGGCAACTTCGCCAGAATTTAACAACTTCGCCTGAATATCAGCAAGTTCGCCCGATGAACCTGGAAGTTTTTCCAGATCTGTTTTCTTCAAACCAGAAGCTCCCGATCAATGCTAAGGCTTGAAAATGACTGTCAAGCACTATTAGAACACAATCCCAACAAAAATACGTCTCGCGAATAGGTCAAACGAGACGAAACTACACTCGCGTGAAATCCCGAACCTCACAATCGAGCCAATCGGCTCTGATACCAATTGTAGGTTCCTGGACGGATCGTACACGGGATATTCTCTAACAACGCAGGTGCGGAATCCCTGCGTAGGTAGGTTACGAGTGTAGATATAGAAGAACACGAGCAATGAATCAAACACGTTATATTAATAACCAAACACGTGACTCGTAGTCACTAATACAGACTCTGGAACTAGCAAACACGTCTGCTTAAACTCGAACACTTGACTGAAACCCTAAACGAACAACTTCTTTACGTTTCGGCTGAAACAGTGAATATATACACGACAACTTCGCCACAGGCGAAGTTGTCTGTAACTTCGCATATTCAACAAGTTCGCCTGAGCGAACTTGTTGACAACTTCGCTTGTTCAACAAGTTCGCCTGAGCAAACTTGTTGACAACTTTGCTAGTTACACAATCTAAAACATAATCAAATACACAATTACAATACAGACTCGATTACAATTACAAGACTATGAACTACTGACAAACATGCACCAACAGTAGGAAGTTAGGTACACCCATCTCTATCTCATTCTTCTAACACCCATCTCTATCTCCTTATTCTCTGTAACTCAACCTTCTTCTAACATAAACCACCACCACCACCACCACCATAACTCACCCACCACCACCACCGATCATAAAAATAAACCGATCTGTAACTCCTTCTTCTCCAATATGTACCTCCAATCCACTCACCAAATCGTCCGGTACCTTCAGCGGAGACAGCCAACTCTCAAACGGTTATGTAGAAAACGGTCAGATTTGTTGATATGCGTGCCATTCAAGCGTTTTGTAGAAAACACCAAAAAGGAACAACCCAAAACGCGGGGGGGGGGGGGGGGGGGGGTTCCCCGGCGTTATAACACAAAACGCTGCCATAACTTAACGGCTACGGATGGTCTTATGAAGCCACCAAAAATCGTGTGGGCCCACAAGATTTGCAAGTATGACATTGAGGTTGTTAGTTGAGCTAGACGGCAGCGAGATTAGGCAACACTTAGGAATTTTTAGTATTCAATAATATTTACTACTCAAAATGGAGGCCCACAATTGATGTCTACAACCCAAATAAAGTTGAATCAAATATAAAAAATGAGTTTAACCCTACGAAAGGAGATACGAGGTTTTGAGGGGGCCTCCCCTGCTGGGAATTTGTTCAGCATTCCGTGAACAAAGAAGAAAAAGAAGAATATTGATAAGAAAGCAAGCACGTCTACATAAGTCACGGCAACTAAAAAGAGAATTATTCTAGCAGGCAGGCACGTGAATTAATTTAAGCTAGCAGGCTGCTCAATTAATTTAAGCAGGCTAGTAGCTCAATCATATTTATTTCTTTTACGATGAACTGCAATATATATTTTATCTTTGTTTCATTCGTAATTACGACGTCCAGTGCGGCCTCCAGCTTTCACAATTCCTCCATCTCCCACATTTTCTCCCGTTCTAGCCATCGTATTCTAAAAAGGGAAAATACAAACATCATCACTCAAGGAAATATTTAGTACAAGGATAGTAAGGCTAACAGGTAATAACAGTGGCCAGCTGTGATTATCTGATCACGTTACTTTCCGTGTCCTATACACTTCCCTTTGTGAGTCTATTTGTGCTGGTTCTACTTTAAACAGGTAGTCAATCAAAACAATCAATTAATCCTATCCCTATCGTTCACATACCCTTTATTTATCATTTAACATACATCATTTAACATACATCATTTAACTGAGCTTGCTTGAGTGACATGACATTCTTGAACTGGCATCCTCTTTCTTTTCTTACTTAAATCCCATTCTCTGTTCGAGTCTAAGCATGTAGGATGCTTAAATCTCTCGAACTTTGCTCTGATACCAACTTGTAAGGCCCCGTTACCGGTGCCTCACATTTGGACGTTGGATTTACTGATAAATGCAGTTCTAAATATTAGAGTAATTAAAAAATTTCGCGGAAATAATAAAACTTAAACCATTCATTACAAACATCCATATTTTTGTCTTTTAAAACATAACTTGAATTATAGAAATAAACATCATAGCAAAATCCTCAGATGCCAGCTTCGTCCAACCCTGCCATGTGTCCTCCTCAAGCTAACTGCCTCATTCTACTCACCTGCGTGCATACGAAAAGTCAGTTACGCTGAGTGAGTTCTAGTTAATACAATCAACATACAATACGTTCTTATATTACATACTTGTCCTTCTTTACTTTCTTTCATACATACGTAAGTATATACTTTCATTCTTACTTTCATACTTCATATTTTATCGTTCTTTACATACATACTTATACATTTTAAAGAGCCATTCGCCCTATAACCTCATAGATATTATTAGGGTCTGCCGCCCTTAAAGAGCCTTTCGCCCTAAAACCTCACAGATATTATTAGGGTCTGCCACCCTTAAAGAGCCTTTCACCCTATAACCTCACATATATTATTAGGGTCTGCCACCTTTCTTCACAGATATTATTAGGGCCTGCCACCTTTCTTCACAGATATTATTAGGGTCTGCCACCATTTACCGTCAATTCTTTCATATCATACTTTCCTTTTCATTTATATATTTTACATACTTTCTTTCATAATCATATTCTATAACGTACATACTTCATACATCAACATATATATAAACAATCACTTCAACTATCTCCTGACAGTATATGCAATATCCGAAGATCGTTTATGTACCGTCAAGCATTCTTTAATAAAATTCACATATATCATAATAGGCATACACTTATCACTTAAGGTAAGTATATTAACTAATCACATCGAGTATGCACACAGCCCCGAAAACATAACAAGGAATGAGGCTAGAAACTCACCTGGATCCTGTTGCGTTCGCCGTTAATCGTTATCCCCTTCTTTAATTGTGCATGGATAATTGTTATATATATATATATATTTGTTAATTAACCGCATAACTGATTAAATCGGTATTTTAGTTAGTCAATCACATTTTTCTAAGTTGGGCTCGATCATTTAACTTATATAGATGGGCCAACTAGTTATTTTCAGGCCCACTGTTCATTTATGTTTCTAGGTCTAGCCGGGCCAGGCCCACAGACCATATCTAATCATTAAGTGGCCGAGAATCCCAAAGCAAAGAACCCAACAGAGAATTCGTGACCGAGAACTCTTGGGACCGAGTTCCCTTGTCTGACCGAGAACCTATGCCTTGACCGAGAACCCTTGGTCACCGAGGACTCTCGTTGACCGAGAACTCTCGTGTTGACGTCCTGCTGACCGAAACCCATTTGGTTTGACCGAGAACTCTCAGATTTGGCCGAGAACCCCCATGTCAGATGTTTTCAGCTCAACTTTCTATCTTTAAATCCATTTTAGGCTCAAAATAACTGTTAACGGTCCATGTTACACCTTTAATCACCTATAACCCAATCCCCTTAACTGTTTTACACTCGTTATCTCCCCATTGCCAAGTCCTAACCCGTTTTTAGCATAAAGCTTGAACCTTTAACCATAAAAATGCCCATTAAGCTAGATCTAGGGTTTTCTTGATGAACCGTATATAACCTTGAATCCTTTACATCCATTTTAATCATCAAGTTGTCCACTTTATGTTTTATCTAGACCCGATCTAGCCTATGTTCAAGTTTCATGGCTAACCGTTCATAAAAACGTAAGCTTTAAGATCAAGAACATACCTTTAATCGTTGCTAGGTCGCGGCTAGTTCCAATATATAACCCTAACTCGTATCTTGCTTGTATGGTTAAGGTTTATCAAAATCTATGCTCGGTTTTAGGTCTTGAATCACTCTCTTGGTTGCGGCCGTAAGGTGGAGTGTTTGTAGGTGTGTTTTGAGTGTGTAGGGAATATTATGGATAAGATGGATAGAAATGGAAATATTTAGGGTTTAAGGGGGTATTTATACTCCCTTAAGCCCATGGAACTAAGGCCCATCTTTCCTTTTTAGTCCATGATTAATCCCTTTAATTAGCCTACTTATCTTCCCTTTAATATTTTATTATTTCTTTGCCAAATCAAGTAAACTCGATTATTATAAAGAATAATATAAAATATTATTATTTGAGATTTTTTGGATGTTACATGTGTCTTAAATTTAGCTTGTCTAGTCGTCTTTAGGATAAGTTAGTTTTTGTTTTATTTTTTTCGAGTCTAGTTAATATGTTTAATAGATCGAGTCAGTTTAGGAGTATTTTATATAGAAGATGTTGGAAAGAGATGATGTTGGAAAGAGCCGAACAAGAGGAACGTGAAAGACTCCAAAAGATTAAGGCAATAGAAGCCAGGCTTGATAAGTTGATCGAAAGAGAAAGAATCCATAAAATAAAGGAACTCGAAGATAGGCTTGATAGGTTGTTAGAAAATTATAAAGGCTCTGTAAGATAGAGGAACTCGAAGCTAGGTTAGACGAGATAAGTGATAGAATTCAAAATGAGAGTTTTTCTTACAAGGAGCAGGAAGGCGTCTATGAAACAGATGATGAATAATGGAATAATGATGATGCGGGCGTGATAGAAGAGATGGAGTTAGAGCTACACGATCACAGTAATCCGAGTGAAGATGTCATTATGGAGCCACTTGACAAGATGGGAGATGACGATGAGAATGAGCATGTACCATCTTGGGAGGATGAGTTTGGTGATGAGTTAGTGGGTTTACCAGTTTATGAAGAACATGAAGAATTTGACCCTGTTGGCGATCTTATCTATTTAGAAAAACTAATCATGGGGAAGCCAACAATGGAGATCAAAATGTCACCAGAAGAAGAAAAAGAAGAGGAAGTGGTAACAGAGGATGAGGAGTCATTAGAGTTAGTTGAGTCGTTACATCCTATAAAGGTTAGCAGGTCTGTGGAGGAACTAGATAGTGGACCGCCACCGAAATCGTCAAAGCCACAAAAGAGGGCGCAAAAGTGCTTGGATCGACAAGTTTTGAGGGCTCAAAAATAGTACATTAAGAGTTATAGGAGAACACTAAAATGCAAAAATAACCATTTTCTTCATTATATGTCACGTATTAGGTTTGGTCCAGGTAAGTTTAAGTATTGGTGGTCTGACCCGTTTGAATGTTTTAAAATGCTTTTAAGTTTCACTATGTGTTATCTGATTAAAAATGTTGGACGGGTGGAACTAAACGGGTTAGACCGGGGTTGGATAAAAGAAAGCCTCATGATTGAGATTTCGGGAGCGAGTCTGGCTGAAGACTCTTCTGTAAACTTAGCGCTTCCCGGGAGGCAACCCGGTAGTGTGTTTTTGTTTTACTTTTATTTTTGTTTTTGGGTTTTTCTGGCTTTCTTGTGCTAGCTGTTTCTTGGTTTGCTTTCAGGTTGCTTCAGAGATGCTATTGGATGATTGATGATACATGGTTAAGTGTGGGGAGACTATTTGCTTATAGATTGTCGCTTTCGTTCATAAGAGACAACTTGGTAGAGAGAACTGGAGTGTGAGGCTTTCGTTCGAATTGGAGGGCATGGGACACGACTCGCGAGGCAATATCATCATATTGACCAGGGGAGTCTGTTCCACTTTACTTATATTTGAATGTGCTTTAATTTTTGTCTTTTACCTATCTCATTTAGGACAATGTGACATATAAGTGTGGGGATGGGAAACCGATGTTTTTATATTAAAAAATTCAAAAAAATTTAAAAATAATAAAATAAAATTTTTTAAAAAAATAATAATAATAAAAAAATGAAAAATGTCCCGAATATTTATTGAAAATTTTTGCAATTAATGGAAAATGATAGAAAAATTTGAGATTGATTTTTAAAACTACTATTATATATGAGATTAAATAAAGATAACGCACTAAGCTTGGGATGTGTCGGTAGGCCCAACTAGTTTTGATAGTCCTCTTTAGCAAATTTTATATATTTAATTATTTGAAAAACGGTGAAACCGAATTTCGATGCTTAGGGAGGATTACCATAATCTAAAAACTTTGAGTTGGTAAGACTTTGATGCATTCAAACCAGCACACCACCGCCATGTCCATTTTTTATACGAGCTTAGAAAATAGTTATATATTCAGGATAAAGATGCCTAAGAGCACCAAAAAAAAAGAAAAAAAAAAAAGAGAGAAAAAGAAAAAAAAAAGTATGTTATGAAATTTATAAGTATTTTAAAATTATTGGTCCGAAAAGCAAAAGAAAGAGAAAGTTATGTATTGTAAAATGCCAAAGAAGCATTCTCAAAAATAGAAAAAGAGGCCAAAGTGCACATACTAGACGGGACTGAGAGTTTACGTGTTACCAAGGGGATGGTGACTCTGAGGATACACTATTGGGGCTCGAAAGTTTTTAGTCGATAAATTTATTTAGGGAATATATAGGACAAAGTCCAATAATATTTAGGGTATGCTCGTACGGCTTTCACTTGCCCATTCATCCATCAAATTTCACCGAGTGCATCTACTTAGTACCATCAACGAGTCCTTGGCTTATGGTGATTTGTCAAACCAGTCTGCTTTCACTCTAGTTTTTCTAGCTCTCTTTGTCTGAGATGGGGTAGGTGTAGCCGTGGTTTTTGAACTTACATTTAATAAAGTGTGTCGATTAACTTACATTTAGGTTTGAGTTTTAAAATATATGATGTACCATTTTATTTTCTTTTATTTCTTTTGGACAGTGTTATAGCAAGGGAATTATGAAGCCACCAAAAATCATGTGGGCCCACAAGATTTGCAAATATGACATTGAGGTTGTTTGTTGAGTTAGACGGCAGTGAGATCAGACAACACTTAGGAATTTTTGGTATTCAATAATAATTACTACTTAAAATGGAGGCCCACAATTGATGTCTACAGCCCAAATAAAGTTGAATCAAATATAAAAAATGAGTTTAACCCTACGGAAGGAGATACAAGGTTTTGAGGGGGCCTCCCCTGCTGGGAATTTGTTCAGCATTTCGTGAACAAAGAAGAACAAGAAGAATATTGATAAGCAAGCAAGTACGTCTACATAAGTCACGCCAATTAAAAAGAGAATTATTCAAGCAGGCAGGCACGTGAATTAATTTAAGCTAGCAGGCTGCTCAATTAATTTAAGCAGGCTAGTAGCTCAATCATATTTATTTCTTTTACGATGAACTGCACTATATATTTTATCTTTGTTTCATTCGTAATTATGATTGGCTAAACTATTTGACTGCCTGGGTTTGGATGAATACTTGTTAGACTCGTTTTATTTTCAGTTTTGGATTATTATTGATCGGTTCATGTTTTGGTAAAGTTTTATATTATTTGGTTGTGATGCGTATGCGTATTAATTTATTATCAGTTTATTGTTCCATATGCGTCTTTGTGAATGTCTTTCATGTATGGATGCATATTAGGTTGTCTACTGTGTGTTTACAACTAGTTTATGGTTTATTGTTAACGTATTCCATGGGAGCGGTAATTGAAAGTTTAGAGATACCTAGTATTCTGCCACTTGAGAGACATGGAGGTAATTAATTGTCGTCTGTTTTGGTCTTTTGCGGGTTTGGGTAGTGATTGCACGGGAGTGAGTTACCCTAGATTCTTATAGATACAAATTATAACCGAATTAAATAGGAATACCCCTTTACGCCTTAGGGTTTTTTGTCATTAGAGAGACCGGAGGGTGATTTAGTCTTTGGGTACCTTAGCATAGTTAGGTAAGGTGAGATCGGAGGTGATCCGAACCATTAAACCGTTAAGTTTTACATGATATCTAGTGTTCTTAGGTTTTGTTGGTGATACCGGGAGGTGATCTAGCATACTTCAGTTATTCCTTAAATTTCATATTTTTAGAATACGGTACCAAACATAAATCTAATTCTGAGAGTTTACAAGTGGACTAGTAAGATTCCTTACCTAGGTAGTTGTTTCACCCTATTTGAGTTCTAGTTCTATTTGTTCGTGTCTAGTTTTTGTGTCAGTTTTAGTTTAAGTATTTTTTTAGTTTATAGTTAATAATTAAAAAAGACTAAAATCAATTAAATCAATTTATTTAAGTTTTTAGTCAGAGTCTAGTTTAGGTGTCGCTGGTATTCTGTGGGTTGGATATCCGGACTTCATTAGGCTTTATTACAGTCAATAGGTACACTTGCCTGCCTAGTGGTCTAGCATTAGGATGGTCTAGATTTATAAATTTAAAACTAGAGTGTCTAGGTTAGGTTAAGTTTTTAGTAGACCGTTTTGCACATCGGTGTTCATCGGAATCATTGGATCATTCAATACTTCCTTGTCATTCTCAACCTCCACATCATTCTCAGCCTCTAACACTTTAAGTTCTTCATTATTTAAACCCAGCAGCATAGAAATATGCTCTCGTGTCAAGGACCGATCAACGAACTGCCCTTCCTCAATTTCTCCAAGTTGGCGGTACTGATGACCACACCAACCTTATAATCCATAAATAAAACAGTATTAGCCTTTATCGACTCAATTGGTTTAGCATTCGTAGAGTCCTGATAAACGACCATCTGTTTTCCCAAATCACCAGCCTCACTCGTACCTGCACCGGAAGATGAACCTTGAGCTTGTTTCGGCTCACTTCCTCCAGTACCCGAGGCATCAGGATCATCGTCACCATTCTTCAGCTTCTTTAGTGCATCGTCTTTACATGTAACCTGCATAATGAGATCCTCTTGTTCTTTCAGAGTTGTAACAATCTCACGAAGGGATTTGGTCTCCTTTTAATAGAAAGAGACATGGCTCATCAGCTTTCGTTGATTGTCCAGCATACGATCTTGAGCCAGACGGTCAGCAGCCATCTGGTTCTCATACAGATGAACCAAACTCAAAAGCATGTTCATATAAGTCTCATGTGGCATAGCATGAAACGATTGAGGCACCGGCTATACAGGACCTTGAGGACGATTAAGTCTCATAAATGAAATATCCATAGGCGGTGGTGGCATCATCGTCGGTGTTGGGGAAACCACCGATGTAGCAGTAGTAGGCCTTGGCAATGTAGATAAAACAGATTGCGGAATCATGCCAAGCCTAGGATCCGATGTGAGTGTGGTCGTCAATGTGAGTTTCGGGGTGCTAGTAGTAAGCGGAACCACCGGTCTTTGAATCACAGACGACCTTGGAGGCTGAACTCCAACACCAGCTCCAGCAGTCACCCGATGTTTAGATGGCTCACCGCTAGCCACCTCTTTTCCTTTTCTATTTCGTTAAGCAGCTTGAGCAACAGCTGCCTCAACGTTAGCACATCTTTGGTGATCATCCCCACCATCATCACCATCATTTCCATCACCACCGTCGTTCCCACCTGGTCCTTCTTCATGCTCAGAATCCGAATCATCATGGATCCAGCGATAATCGGAAGGACATACATAATCAGGATTGGCAATATGACCAATCAAGCGTTTAGTCTGAGGATGTGGATCTTTACGATACGACTTCATACGTTTAACGGTATAGCAGTCATGTGTTCCATAGGCAACACATCATCAACTATAGCTCGATCAATCACCAAGTTTGGAATCAAGTCTTGAACGAGCAGTTGGATAAAACGTGGATACATTAAGAAATTCTTGCATCGATTCACTACAAGACAATTCTCTTTGAGATTATAGAAGATCATCTCCGATAAGTTGAACAACTTGTTCAATATTAGCGCGACGAATGCCGATTGAAGCATGATACGACAATCGTCAAATCCACCTTTCCGTCCACCAAGGTAGTGTATGAGAACATGCAGTAAATACTTGTATATGGGACACAAGTATGTCTTGTTGTACATGGACATGTCGAGATCGCCAGCGTAGAACACATGATTAAATAGTCCCCTAATCAATCCTTTGTCAAATTCAATGGATTATCCATGTTATCCCCAAACTGCAGAACCCGACGGATCACACCATGAGTAATCGTGATAGACTGTCCTTGAACTTCAACTACTATGTGATTCTCTGACTCGATGTAGCGTGCTGAGTTCCAAAAAGGACGAACAATACTAAAATGTATTGTTGGTCTAGCAGAAATAGCATAATGTACACAAGATCGCCTCAAGAAAGCTAGCATATCTCCAAATAGATTCCCATCAGCAAAGTTTGTACCGACAAAAGCACAAATGTTATGCTTTTTGTCGTACGGGAGCAATGGAAGATATTGTTGTTGTTGTGGCTCAGCAGCAGGAGGATCTTGAGCAATATTTTCAGCCATAACTTGCGAATCTTAAATATGGAACAAAATAGGGTTTAGTGATGTCGATATTTTCAGAAAATTTTGACAGAGGTTCGTTGCTTAATGGAGAAGAAAGTGAATAGTGAATATGACGAATGAAATTCACCTTTCTTTATAAATAATGATGTGACACAGTTTCCAAGGCAACTAATCATCTGATTCGTTTTAAATTTGAAATAACGAATCAGTTGATTCGTTATCATAATCGTTACACGTGGCAAACGAATTAAAGTTAATTCGTTAACACGAATAACTAACGAACTGGCAGCAATTCATGCTTAGCTCGTGCTTTTAATTCGTTAAGTTATGTATAACGAACTAAGGTCATTCGTTACAGAGTTGCGGAAGTGAATTAGCTAACAATTTAGCTAAGGAATTTCAAGAATTCGTTATAAATGACCTCATTCGTTATTCATGAGTAACGAATTACATTTATTTAATTTTAAATTGAATAAATAAATCAATTAAATAAATGAATATTTAAATTAATAAATAAACCAACGAAATCCCGTATCCCGATGAAAATATATTTTATTAATCTTTACCATATTCCGTAAACGGTAATACCTTAACGTGTTTTACGTCAAACACTTAACTTAAATGAATTAAATAATATGTAAACGAAAAAGGAAAATCTTTTAGGTATTTTGCATTATTGTTTCAAAATATTTACAGGTAAAATATCCGAAGATTAAACATAAAGCAGAAAAATAAAATATTTTTATGTTTTTGTATGTTTTTCAAAAGCAGTACATATTTTTGTATTTTTGGTGAGTTTAAGCAGAGAATCATATTAACCAAATTGCCCTTCCATCACAGTTTTATATTTCAGCGATATTATGACTAGCGTTAAGTCGATCATTGATATTGTTGTCCACTTAAATCTTATAACAAGCTTTCAAGCGTTTTTGTGATATGATTAAAATGTTCAATTAAAGCACAGAATATCAGAAACTATCAGCCTCTAATTCCGGTTCAAGCTTAATTTGATTTTTACCGTATCACCCCAACTTGATTTTAACCATTATAATGTCGATCAAAATTTGAATCTGTAGAAATTTTTTTGCAATGCATCAAGTTTCCTTTACTGTGAGTGAGTATGCACTAGTCTATCTGTCGGCTTACATACATTGTATCCCCTGGGGTCCGTTTCTTACTGGTATTTTGACACGCGCAAGGGAGGAACAAGTGTATGACTAACAACGGATTTTGATCAAGTTAGTAGTTTAGTTTGTACAATGTACAACAGTGATCAAGTTTAATGACTTTGGGTTTGCTCTAAAAGCGATTGAAATATTCATGCATATGAATACCTAGATGATTAAGCCACATAAAGACTCACAGTGTCTAGAAACCTAACGCTTGTTATTTGCTTTATTTTATTTTTGGTGATCAGACAAATATAAGGCTTGAGTATGATATGCTATTACATTTCTGTCATCCTTACCAAGATTTTTGTTAGAGACTAACACCGATTTCAATTTGGCATTTCTTTATGTTTATATCACATAATTTACTCTAACAGCTTGTTTAAGACCTATCAATGCACCAATACAATTAAGCACTCAGTCTTTTAAGCTTATTTCTTTCTGGATACGGGACCAGATGATCAATGTACTATCATTTTCTCTTTTTTGCTTCAAAACTCAATTATTTAGGAGCATTAAAAAAAAATTCAATCGCCCCAGTCACTTTCAGTCTATAGATTAATGGCTATCCTTTGAATCTACAAGTAGATAATCAGGACCAAAACATGCAAGCATGTTCCACAAACTTCAATAACTGGCATACTTTTCAGCGAGAGAATAAAGTAAAACGCATAGCAATCGCCCCAACTACGTTCCATTGTCAGGTAAATGACTATCTTGAACATTTACAGGTAAACATCAAGACCAAACATATACACATATATGTCCATCAAATGTGAGTAATTGACATAATTTTCGGCGAACATATGAAAAAATCTTTTTTGGATTTTCTTTTTACATACATAAAAACACAATCTTTTTGTCTTTTTCAATTTTTATAAAACAAATTAGAAATTTCACGATCATTTTGTCTTTTTCGAATATTTATTAAACAATATTTAAAAAGATTCACAATCTTTTTGGCTTTTAGGATTTTTCTATACATACGAAAAATTCACAATATTTTTGTCTTTTCATATTTTTAGAACAAAAGCACAATATTTTTGTATTTTTCAAATTTTCAAATGTTTTTGGTTTCTCTTTACAAACTAAAATCACAGTTTTTTTTTTTGTATTTTTCAAATTTTCACCCCCTAAAACCCAAAACATAAACAAAGTAAAAACAAAAATAGAGTAAAATAAACAAAGCAAGATAAGATAATCATCCTTGTTGAAGGACATCAGCAAGTGTCTTCAGACCGTTTAAACCAAGCAAAAATTTAAAACGAGTTTTGTCAAATGCCTTGCTAAATAGATCTGCTCGTTGAAAATTCGTGTGCACTTTTTCGATATCGATTAGGTTCTTTTCAAAACAATCTCGTATGAAATGATATCGAATCTCAATATGTTTAGTTTTAGAATGTTGCACAGGATTTTTGGTGATACTGATGGCAACAGAGTTATCAATAAGAATTGGAGTAGTGAGAAACTTCAAACCATAGTCGCACAGATGTTGTTGTATCCACAAAATCTGCGAACAACAACTCGAGGCTGCCACGTATTCTGCCTCTACGGTTGAAGTTAAGACCGTTGTCTGCTTCCTATACTGCCAGGAAACAAGCCGACTTCCTAGAAATTGACAACACACTGAAGTCGATTTAAAGTTGTTCTTGCATCCTCCATAGTCCGAATCGGAAAATACAGTGAGTTCAAAGTTATCGTCCTTGGGATACCATAACCCGATGCCAGGATTACCCCTCAGACACTGAAGTATGCGTTTAACCGCTGCAGGTGAGTCACTCGGGGACTTGATTGGTACCTAGCACACAAACAAACTGCAAATATAATGTCATGTCGAGAAGCGGTTAAATACATTAAAGAACCAATCATAGCACGACAAAGGGTAGACTCAACGGTATCCTCCAATTCATCCGGTGATATATTATGACCCACGGTTTGGTCTGATGAATGAAAATTCCCTTATCATACTGATGAACCTGCAACCCTAAGAAAAAGTTCATCTCTCCCATCGAGCTCATCTCGAACTTCGTTTGCATAGACTTCTCGAAATCCTTACACAGCTTGTCGTTTGTTGAACCAAAAATGATATCATCAACATAAATCTAGACAAGGAGTAGATCATCACCAAAATTCTTATAAAATAAAGTGCAGTCAACAGTTCCTCTCTTGAAGCCGTTATCAGTAAGATGGCCAACAAGCGTGCCATACCAAGCTCTCGGGGCTTGATAGAGACCATACAGGGCCTTGTTTAATCGGTAAACGCGGTCCGGATAATCAGGATCTTCAAAGCCAGGAGGCTGCAAAACAAACACTTCTTCATGAAATTCTCCGTTGAGAAACGCACTCTTCACATCCATTTGATAGACCTTGATATTCTTATACGCTGCATAAGCTAAGAAAATGCGTATATCTTCCAATCGAGTGACAGGAGCATACACTTCAGTGTTATCTATGCCTTCTTGCTGATGAAATCCTTGAACAACAAGTCTTGCTTTATTCCTAACAATAACCCCACGGTCATACTTTTTACACTTAAATACGCACTTCGTAGGGATCGGCTTCTTCACTCTAGCAGGTTTATCAATAATATCCCATACACCCAATCTCTGAAATTGTTGCAGTTCTTCTTGCATTGCTTCTACCCAATATGGATCAGCGAGAGCCATATGGACATTTGTGGTTCTACTTGAGATAGAAAGCAAGTGTATTTCGCAAGATTCATGATTCCCGAAGAATGCATGTCAGCGTAAGCACATAAAATTGAATCGGTAGAATTAGAAATTTGATGACGTGTTTGCACACCTACATCAAGATCACCAATGATGTTGTCCTGCGGATGATAAGAATGAATCCGAAGAGTTGGATTTTCAGGCACAACAACTGTTTCAGAAAAATTAGTGATATTCTCCTCAGCATCATGAGACGATTCATCAGTCTCATGTGATTCAGGAAGAGGAGCTGAGGAGGAATCAACAAAATGACTATCATCAGATGAGATCGAAATCACATCAGATGTATCAGGAAGATCATCTTGTGATGCATCAACATAAATAGGACTAGAAGATCTTGGAGGTAACAATTGATCTTCAAAGTAAGCACGCACCAAGTCTTCATCTGGTTGCTCAGTTAATCGAGTGAACGAGTCAAATAAACCGTCATAATCGAACATCCAGTTGGGTCCTTTACCTTGAGGAGGTGTAGTGTACCTTTGACAATCAACATGGTACCACTCTTCAACATATCCTGAAGTAAAGTTAAAACTCTCTTCTTAGGTGACGCGTAACCCAAGAAATAACCATCAATAGCCTTTTCTTCAAATTTACCCGCATTTCTTTTCAACATTGTACAAGGACACCCAAACGGTTCCAAGTACTTTAAATTAGGCTTTCGCTTGTTCAAAAGTTCATAACTTGTCTTCTGGAGTCTCTTTACTGTCAGACACGATTCAACGTATAGCAAGCAGTATTCACACCCTCGTTCCATAATTGAACCGGAAGCTTAGAATCTGCAAGCATTGTTTGAGCCGTTTCAATCAGTGTCCTATTCTTTCTCTCAGCCACCCATTCTGTTGTGGTACACAAGGACCACTATATTCTCGATGAATTCCCTTCTGAATACAAAAGAAATCCAACACATTGTTTCTGAACTCCGTACCATTATCACTACGAATACGTCTCACCTTCAGTTTATACAGTGATTCGATCCTAGTGATTAGATGTTGAATCAAAATGGGTGTTTGATCTTTTCAACTCATAAATAACACCCACAAGTATCTTGAATAATCATCAGTGACGACTAGACAGTACCAATCACCAGCGATACTTGCGCGATTCACTGGACCAAACAGATCCTTATGAAGTCGTTCTAAAGGAGTATCAATGGAATTGAATAACTTTGAAGGGTGTGACGTTTTCTTCTATTTGCCTTTCTTGCAAGAAACATAGTGGTCAGTTAACTTAAAATGTTTCAAAGAAACACCTTCGACCATGTCATTTGCCATTAAATAATTCATCTTTCGATCATGAATATTACCCATCCTACGATGCCATAAAATAGAGTCCTTCTCAGTTGCTTTAGAGACAAAACATGTTTCAATAGATGTGGATACCATAGAACTCATGTTCAAAACATAAATATCATTCGATCGAGGGGATCGCATGACAACCATATCTTCAGGAATTACATATCCCGGTTTTAGGATAATGCACTCTTTATCAGTAAATACAGTCGTGTACTTCTTGTCACATATTTGCGAGACACTTAATAAATTATGATCAACTTTGTCACAGTAGTTGACTTTCTCAAACGTGATATGCCCATCTGAAACTTCACTCTCTTGTGTTATCATACCACCAGAATTTCCAGCAAAAGCAACATAACCACCTTAAATATTTATAACATTTGTCAAAAGATCAAGATTGCCAGTAATATGACGAGAACATCCACTGTCCATTATCCAGTTCTCACCAGACACAGTCTTGGATGAACCCTACACACAAATTAAAAGTGATTAGTTCAAAAAGGCAGCCCAGACCTCAGTCTTGGGCACCTTTTGAGTTTCATGTGAAGAATTAAATTTAACAGAATTCAATTGTTGTTCGGCAACTTATGAATAAGTTACAGGCCGTTTAGACTTTTGTCTTATATAGGCAGCTTGAACGACATTTGCATTCACATTCTTACAAATAGGTTCGGCTGGGACAAATTTTGGTTTTAAATTGACCAACTTTTCATTAACATGAATCACTTTGTGAGGATTCACATCAGAAAACATAATGTGAGTTTCATCATCTAAAGACATTGGTCAATTCAAAATCTCCTTTATCACCGGAACCGGTTTAGATTGGTCCTTGATAAACGAATGAAGATTCTAAGATTTTTTCAAGCCACAGTTTTTGACCGCATGACCTAGTTCACCACAGAGAAAGCAAGTTCTCATATCAACACATTCACGGTGAGGTGGTGCAGAAACAAACGCAACCAAAGCTTGATGATATACTCCAGCAATTGGTCCTTTATCTAAGTCATCAAATGTTACCGATTTCCTTTTCATGTAAAAGTCTAGATTTGAACAATTAGAAAAGCTTTGCAATGAATCAGTTCCATGAGATTTTACATATTGAACCTTTTTAGCTGATTTTAACACTTGTTTTGCTCTTACTAAAGGATCAACAACATTTGATGTCTTAGATTTTACAAATTCTTGTTCAAGATTTGGCATTTTGGAAGTTTCATTTTGAAAGACGCTTTCAATCAACTCAGGTTTGATTAGATTAAGCGGAATGTCTTTCTCGGTGAAAACTTTGCTAATTCCTTTTAGCTTAAACACACGTCCAGTCGAAGAATCAGAAACTGGAGGATTGAAAAAATGTAGCAAATCCTCATATGAAATTTCTGGTTTTTCATATTTCTTTGATTTAACCTTAACTTGTTTCTCCTTTTTCACTTGAGTTGTATTTGAACCATACACAACTTCCTCCAATTCATGAGGTTCACATAAAATGTGGTTCGAACGTGGAATGTCCTGATTTTTGTGTATGACTTCTGGTTCAAATACATCCTCAACAAGTACTTTCTCAACATTATTTTCAACAAAGATCTTGTTGCTTTGAATATGAGGTTTTTGTGATGAATATTGAACAGTCACATTGTCAATTTTAGCAATTTTAGATTTTGTGTCAACAATCGGTTCATTAACAGCATTTTCTTCATTTCCAGCAAAAGGATTTGTTGTGTAATCATTGTGAAATGGTGGTGGTATTTCAACAAAACCTACACCTTTCTTTGAATCTTTTTGCTTACGAGATACTTCAATAATTTCGTTTAGCAAAAATGAAGAATTTCTAAATTTGCCCAATTTATTCTTCAACTCAAGAACCTCATTTTCAAGTTCTGTTATCTTGGAACGACTTTTCAAGATTTCTTGAAATTTTTTATCATTAATTGTCATTTTGACAGAAATTTCAGCCTTAAGATCATGATTACTAACAGAAAATGCTTCAATTTTCTCCTTAGATTTCATTTGAGATTCTAATGATTGTCTAAGCAATTTATTTTACCAAACTATCATTATGTGCTTTCAAAGTTTCTAACTTAGGCTTATTTGTCTCACAAGTAACACAAGGCACATTAGCAGACAATTTAATAGAGTTAGAGTAAGAAGGACTAACCTCATCGATCTTAGCCATGCAAGAAAATATAGTTGGCTGCATATGACAAGAATCATCAGAGTCTGAATCAGTGTCATTGTCAGATGACAATTCATTCCCACTTGCAACTTGAAATCTTTCATGTGTCTCAACATAGCCAAATTTGCTTGATTTTCGTTGCATAATAAACGTTGAGAACAATCAGTTCCATCAGCAGCAGAAAGTAAGGCTTGTGATCCTGAATTAGACAATTTACCACTAGATGGTTTGTAATCATTATCACTCTTTCTGTCAGAATTTCCCGGTCCAATATATTCTTTCTTCGGTTTATCACACTCTTTTGCGAAATGACCAAACTCTTGACAATTGAAGCACTTGGCTTTCAGCTTGTCAACCCCAATCTTCTTGTTCAACGCCGGTAAATCCTTACCGGTTCTTTGCATGAATTTCTTCACTTTTCTCACAATCATTGCCATGTTCCACTTTAGATCCATAAGTTCCAAATCATCAGGGTCTACTTGATCATAATCTTCATCAGTCAATTCACTTGTAGAAATTTTACTACCCACCAGATTCTCATACGAAGTCATAAACGCACAAGGAAACGAGAAGTTCTGTTCGGCTTCTTTGATGTTCATGTTTGGTGGTGGAATGAAGTTGTTTGAAGAAGAAGATGCACCAGATTTCCCAGTGTTGTTGGTATATCCAGATTCCATAAAACAAGCCTTTGGATCACTACAACTTGAAGCTCCCACATTTGCATTTTGAGTAAGAAAAGCAGTGATCGGAGTTGTAATACTACTTAGAGGCATACTTCCTCCAAAAAGATGGATCATCTTTTGATGATTTTTGACATTTTAGATCATATTCTCTAGCTTCGATATTTTGCATGAACTCATAGGCAGTCAAATCTTCATTTTTGAAATAATTATTCTCCTTTAAAACCATAAGAAAAGTAGAATACGAAGTAGGTAAAGAATTCTTCATAGTGTCAATCTTGTCACTTTCATCCGGTTCCATTTTTAACTTAACCATTTCAGCAATCAGATGATTAAACCTTGTGGTCATTTCCTCAACAGTCTCTCCTTACAACAAGTTAAAGTTTCTGAATTGAAACTTTAACATTACCTTTTTTGCTTTCTTCAGTATTTCCCATAATTCTCATTTTAACATGTTGAAACAAAGAAGCACAAATCTTAATACTCCCAACTTAATGGACTATATATTATCAGGTAAAGCCATAGTAAGAGTGGAAAATGCTTTCGTCTCAATATCTAAGGCATTCTTCTCTTCTTGGGAATACTGTGAGAATGCCTTAGGAGTAAAACCAATAGACTCATCACCAATCACTGGTACAATATAAACTTCATCGAGATATGAGGAACAATCAGGATGAACAGATCCAAGATGAGCACGAAAACGTGGTTCCCATTTTGCAATGTCGCTAAACTTCATTAAACAAGGACATTTGGAATGAGATCCAATTTTAGCATCCAAGTGTAATATTTGTTGCATAAGTACCATCTGAGAAGCCAACGCATAAAAAACCATCCATTGTGAGCAAACAAGTTCAAACTTAATTAAAAGTCAAATTTCAAGGACTAAAAGTGAAAAATTGTAACGAACTCGGAACAGTATCTGTAACGAACTAAGAATAGTGATTGTAATGAACTGGATAAAACGAATCAATTATACGAATTGATTGTTATATGAATAACGAACAAGGAACAATAACACAACGGATTAGTTTATAACGAATTAATATTGAATCAAGGACACGTCACTAATGAATCAAGTTAATCAAGACAGCGAATTAAGTTGATGAATCAAATTGACGAATTGACGAATCAAGTAGACGAATCAGCTTAACGAATTCAGGTAATGAATCAATGACTTAATCTAACGAATCAAGATAACGAATCAGTGACTCAAGGTGACGAATCAGGAAGCACGAATTAACTATAGTTGATAACGAATCAACAACAATTAACAACGAAGTAGGTTGTTAAACAGTTATAACAAACTTTGCCACGTGGCAAAAGTTTGTTAGAGAATAGGTTAACGAATTAGACCACGTGTCTTATCAAGTAGGACGAATCAAACTTGATGACGAATCAATTTTAACGAATTAACAGTATTAACGAATCTTCAAACGAATGATGAAGATCTTCAAATCTTCAACCAAACTTTCCAAAAATCTGGAAAATTTCCAGAAATAAGAACACACTCTAACTTATACCAAATTCGTAATACTACCTCAAATCAACACCAAATCGACCGAGGAATGAACCAAAATACACGCGAACCCAAATCACAACCTCTCGTACACTCAAATAACCAAACTCAAATACAATTAAGCCAAAATCAAGGCTCTGTTCTGTACATACTCAGACCCAATCCATACACAAACCATATCCATACCAAATCTCAATTCCAATACCACACACAATCCTTAACCTAATCAAACACAATTCACACTCAATTCAATCCATAAACTACCAATTCAATTGAATTCCAACTTAAATTTAATAAAACCGAAATTAAATTGAGTATACTTCAATTCTCAAACAATAAAACAATCAAGAGCAATCGAACGGCCGAAAGCTCTAATACCACTTGTTAAACCAACGGATTCAAATCAGATCTACAATAGAGTAACCTAGATCTAAACCCGTAATAGGATCTAGTTCATGATTACTGCTTAATTATGTTATATATATATATATAATGTATTAGTTGTATTATGTTATGTTATGTATATTAGTAATAGATTAACGAAGTTTGATCGAGAGAGAAAATAGACAGAGTGTAGTTACTTTAAAATCAAAACTTAAATTAAACAGAGGAATGAACCTCTATATATAGAAGATGAAGCTAATTCGTTACACAGGCCGTAACGAATTAGCATCCACTTTGTTACATTACAGACAAATAACAAGACACATAACGAATCATTGATTCGTTATGTCCCATTCGTCAACATTCCATGACGAATGGGAACAAACATAATGAACTAAGATCCCATTCGTTAAACATCCTTAATGAATGGGAGAAACATTAACTTAACAGACTAGTTCGTTAAACATCCTTAAAGAACTAGTATTACCTTAACGAACTAGACTTAAATATAAATATCTTTATCATTAAAATAAACAATAAATACAAAACGATAAATACAAAGACTCGAGACGCAAAACCGTGCACTAACATTAATAATAAAGCATTTAAACAAAAGTTCGATTTTGGTTCGGTTCTTGACTCAGGATGAAACCGAGGATGGCTACCACATACCCAAATACCGCTGAACTATTAAAATGATTTGGAAACTAAAAGTAATTAGAAACTAAACAACATTAGTAAGCTTTCATAAATTAAAGCATAAATTAAAGTGTTAACAAGGACTATAGTCCTCCATGAAGCCTTGCCTAGCAATACACCTAAACCGACATGGTCGGAAAAGAGAAAGCCAAGGAAACTAGGGGAGTTTATTTTAAACAAGTTATAATAACAAGCATTAATTAACAATAATTAGTTAGAAGTAAAGATTAGCATTAGTTTGACCTTGAGAAGTCAAACTATCAAGAGTTTGGAGAGAATACTTAGATCTAGATTGGGGAGAGTTTGAGGTGAATGAGCAAACCCATATGGGATGTATTGGCCTTTTTTATATAGGGAAAGAGTGAAGGGTTGGCCATGGTGTTGCTTTTAAGAAGTTTCATGCATTTGGATGGTTTAAGTTGGTCAAACAAGGTGTAAACAAACAAATATAAGTTAAATCCAATATTTCATTAAAAATGACGAATTCGAAAGATGAAAACGGGTCGGGTTTTGATACAAATACAAATATAAGTTAAACTGAAAATGACGAATGTTACAACCCAACCCTTTGTTCAAATGATAAGCGCAAAAAGATAGCACTTGAACCATTATTCGAGTGTTACCTCTGACTATGGCTACGGCTACAGCGGAGGCAGATCTTGATTTCCAGCAAGCGGCGTCGACGGTGGCTGGAATACACTCCGGCTAACAGAGTGGTGGTTGTATGGCTTACTACCAGCGACTGCGAGAGCTCGTGTAGCGGTGGCTGTGGTGCTCGCGGTTTCTTCGGCTAGTTGTAGGGGCAGCGGTGGTGGTGTATACGGCAGAGAGATATAGAGAGAGATGGTTTTTAAAAGAAAATAATAATCATTCGTTATATTTATATTAGTCGAAACACCCCTCAATTCGCGAAGATAGCCAACAGTTTGTTGGAATGTTTTTTTTGAAATGGTGTAGATTAATAATAAATTAAGGTAAACGGTAAAGTAAAAAAAATGGATTTTGGTGTATCCGTATATTAGGGCAAAATGATTTTGGATCCGTGTTTGTGAATGACGGATCATCTGACAACATTCCTGAAACATGTAATCCGCTATTGAGAATAGCGGATTAGGACAAATCTGATTTAACCCCGTTTGGCAGCAAGTTAATCCAGTTAACAAACCAAACTAACTAACTAACCAAACTAAACAATCAACTAACCAAACTTTGGATTCTACCCCCTTATTGTACACTGCAAAGCTCTCTTATTATCATCTGCCAATTCACATGCAAGGCTGCCATTAATTGGATCCCCACCATGCAAAGGCTTCTTTATTGTCCACAAAATTAAAATATGAAAGCTGCCAATATATATGGGATTCCCTACCAATTCACATGCAACCTTACAATTTAAGACCCGTGAGCTGCCATGAATGCAACCTCAAAGCTGCCATGAGCTGCCACCATGAAGAAGACGAAGACCATAATTTTTTTTTCCAAATCCGCCATTAGGTTTTAAAAAAAATTCTTTTCCTAATCCGTCATTTGTAATGGCGGATTAGGTTTTAAATTTGAAACCCTAATTTTGTTAAAAATATTAGTAAATATTAGTGTTTAAATGTTAGTTAAATATTAGGTTTTAAATATTAGTTATATATTAGGGTTAAAATATTAGTTAAAAAATAAAATAAATAACTTTAATCGTTATTCACAACCATTTATTAAAAAAAAATTAATTCACTATCAAGTAATTAAAATATAACTAATTTAAACCACCCCTCAGTAACATTTGAAAAGAAGAAAAAAAATCATTTGGTATACCCTCAGATGAAATAAGCGTAGAGTTGCCTATGACATGACTAGTTAATTTACGATGACTAATTGCAGAGTAAATGAGTTAGTGTTTGCGTAAAACAAATTTGGGCATAAATGCGATGACATGTTTTTAACTCGCCTAATCTATTTTTGTTTTTAACTAACCATGTTAAAGTTAACATACCTCAAGTTTAAGACCCGTAGTCAAAAATACATAAATTTAAATTTAAAATAAGTAAACATATCACAATCAAATATCAAGCATCAACTATATCTATATCCATAGAATATATTATTTGTGAGGTTAAACAATAAACACTATAGTTAGAAACTAATTAAATAAAGCACATTTTTTTAAATTCAATAATCAGATAGACTTAAAAACGGTAGTGATTAATGAAGAATACATAAAACATAAAGAGTCAATAGTTATTAAATGAAATATGATCCAATTCATGACATGTACTTCTCTTGAAAACTATTTTATACTTAAGACATAAAATAAAACAAACAGAAACTTAAATGCATGAAAAAAAAATTACAATAATTAATGTTGTCGGTTCGGAAAATTGTTGATCCTGTGACCCGTTGTTTTACAACCATAACACCTACGACCTGTTATTTCTTCAGCGTAGCTGGCGTCCATCTCGTTATGCATCCTCCTCGCACGTCATCTTCCCCTTACGATAGTTATCTTTGATGGGTCCCCATGATTTCGCCAACCGACGTACATCCAATCTTGTTTATGAGGCACCGGAAAATACTAATGGCCGTATTATGCACGGTGGTGGCCGTGTTATGCACGGTATGTTTCTGTATAAAACCTTGGATCAATAGTTTTTCTTTGACTTTCATGTATGTGGTGGCATACTGCAATTGCATGGCTACACGGGAACCGGTAAATTTGCTACTTACCGCACGTGCAGGTTCTTTATTGGATTGTAGCCAGATTCGTCCGATTTTTGTAGGGACGTCTCCACCATGTACCTTTGATGACCTGCTGAATAAGGGTATACTCTGGGTTTTCGAGCCCTGATTTCACGATTATAGAAGATTGTCCACATGAAAGTCCGTTGAGCAATTATACGCGGTTGTGTAGTGTATGGCATATTGTTCAAATTTTCTTTTAAAGGTATATTCAATTAATGTCTTTATTGGGAGCATCCTGGCACCACATAACACATTGTTCATGTTTTCCGATATGTTCGTGGTGAGTTACCCCATCGTCGATTCTCACGGTCATAGAGGACTGTCCATTTTGTTTTATCTCTTCCACGGAGGTAGTTGCCTTAAGCTCATCCATCAGGCAATCATACTTTCTTTGTGTGCTTCCGATCTCCCAACACATCCTTTTCAAGCTCACACTCTTGAATTTCGCCATGAAATTGCTTCTTACATGCCTTAGACAAAATCGATGGTAGGCGTGGGGTTCCTTCCAGGATTCTAAATTATCCATGGCGTGTTTTATACCCTGTTGGTGCATAAATGTCAGTAGTTCATATGTCTAATGTCTGTAATCGAGTCTGTAATATTGTTTATGTATTTGTTTGTTTAAAGCGAAGTTGTTGACAAGTTCGCTTAGGCGAACTTGTTAACCAAGCGAAGTTGTTGACAAGTTCGCTTAGGCGAACTTGTTAACCAAGCGAAGTTATGGACAATTTCGCCTGAGGCGAAGTTGTCGTGTATTTATATAGGTTACGGCTTATTGTTTACGGGTTGTTCAAGTTGTTCGTGTAAGTCAGTTATTGTTCGTGAGTCAAGTGACGTGAGGTCGAGAGTCTGTAACTGTGATTATATCACGTGTTGAGTTATTAATATAACGTGTGTTTGTACGTATCGTATTCGTGTGTTCGTGTGTTTGTGTTCTACGTCCGTAACGATCTACACAGGGATTCCGCACCTGTGTATATCGGGATATCTCTTGTGATCCGTCCATGGAACCTACAATTGGTATTGGTTTTGGCGGTTGGTGCTTATGAAAAGATGAAGGTATTTCAGCTAGATGTGAAGAGTGCGTTTTTGAATGGGAAAGTTGATGAGGTTGTGTATGTTGAGCAACCTCCGGGTTTTCCTGACCCAGACTTTCCAGATCACGTGTACAAATTGAGCAAGGCGTTATATGGATTACATCAGGCACCTCGTGTCTGGTATTCAACTTTATCAGATTACTTGCTCGAAAATGGTTTTGAAAGAGGGAAAATTGATAGCACGTTGTTCTTCAAAAGAGATGGAAGCGACTTCCTGCTGGTGCAAGTCTACGTGGATGACATTATATTTGCTGCATCAAAAGTCTCCATGTGTCAAGATTTTGAGGCCGTCATGAAGAAAATGTTTGAAATGAGTGCTATGGGTGAACTAACTTTCTTTCTAGGATTGCAGGTTGATCAGAAGAAGGACGGGATGTTCATTCATCAGACGAAGTATGTTCATGATGTGCTCAAACGCTTCAAGATGGAGGACAGTTCTCCATTCGACACTCCAATCTGCGTCAATCACAAATTGGGTGCTGAGTCAGACGGTGATGCAGATGTGGACCCAACTCAGTATCGGGCTATTATAGGTTCTTTAATGTACTTAACTGCTTCTAGGTCTGATATAATGTTTGCTGTTTGTCTTTGTGCTCGTTTTCAGGCAAACCCAAAGGAATCTCACATGAAAGGTGTGAAGAGGATCTTGCGGTATCTCAAGGGCAAACCGAAGCTGGGGTTGTGGTACCCGAGAGGAGGAGACTTGGAGCTAGTCGCCTACACAGACTCTGATTATGGTGGGTGCAATCAGAGTCGGAAGTCAACAACAGGAGGATGTCAGTTTCTTGGTGGCAGATTGGTGTCGTGGCAATGCAAGAAACAGACTTCGGTCGCAATTTCAACCTGTGAAGCAGAATACATGGCAGCATCCAACTGCTGCTCCCAGGTTCTTTGGATTCAACAACAATTGCGCGACTATGGTCTGAATTTCTTACTTACACCTATTTGCATTGATAACACAGCTGCTATCTCAGTAACTAACAATCCCGTGAAACATAGTAAAACTAAACATATTGACATACATCATCATTTCATACGGGATTGTGCTGAGAAGAAACTGATAGTGCTTGAAAAAGTGGATACGCTTGATAATTTCGCTGATCTTTATACTAAAGCGTTTGACAAAACGAGATTTCAAAACCTTATTGAGTTGAATGGGATGATCAATCCCGAGTAACCATGTTTTTCAAGTTATTATTAAAAAAAAAAAAAAAATCACTATCGCTTAAAAGTATGTCGGTTACCTCAGTTTGAAGGACTTGTCTTCGGATATGTTTTGGTCCTCATTTTCTACTTGTAGATTTTGAGGATAGCCATTAACCAGATGACTGAAAGTGACCGGGGCGGTTTATGATGAGTTTTCATTTTTTCGCATAAAATTAGTCGTTCATTCTTAGTTAGAAGGACACATACTAGTATGTGGTCGGTCCAGCTGATCCATTGGATCTTCGGGATAGCCGTTTACCTGAAGACTTTGTTTTGATCGGGGCGATTGAAGTCAAATTTTTTTGTGGGAAATGAAATTATTTTTCAAGTCTTCTACTTCGCAAGAAGTTCGTTTGCTATGTTTAACAGAAAATTGATCCAACCTTGGAAAATGATACATATACTGATTCTGTGTGCTTAACTAGTGAAGTTATTAGGCTTAAAAGGTTTTAGGACAATCATTGTATGTCATGGTAACTTTTTATGGTGCGTAAAAGTAGATGTGATACAAACTAAATCTACTCGATTTTACGAGGAAACTCCTTAAGAGTTTTGCATGTCTTCATATATATCTTTCCGAATGATAGGCAGAAAAGGGATTACCCAGTCATACACGAGCCCGTAAGTGTTCTGATTCCCGTGAAGATAGCGTTTCAAGAAACTGCAGTGATCCAGATTCGGGACTTGCAGTTGTTTACTACTCGGAAGTCTACAAGAATGTTTGATAAAAAAAAAAAAAACAAATTTATCAGTTATTGAGACATTCTAGAGTTAAAGATATCAAGACTTCTTAATCATGGAATAAGAAAGAGAATGGGAAGCAGATGAAGAGTAATTACAAACTAAGGGTCGAAGTCAATTCGAGGTGACTTGAGGAAAGCCAAATACGCTTTGAGAATAGATAGGAGGCATCATAATATCTGAGTTGTTGCCCACTTAAATTTTGAGGCTAAATTGAACTTAACTCGTATAACAGAAACGATGAAAACCATCTTAAGTTATTTGCCTGCTTACAACCTGTTTCCTTATGTCATAATACAGCTAAACACGGATCTATGTGACAGTCACGTAGTTAGTATGATTCCTGTTCGGATCTTTTCTAAAACGTAGTAGTCCCTATCGAGACTGAAATTTGATCCCTTGTACTTTAATTCTTTAATTTTATAAAGTTTTTCGTACTTAGGTAGTTTATGATTTTATAACTGGTTACTTGGACTTGATCGTGTTATTTAATTCTTAAAGGAAACCTTTAAAAGTTAAATGCAAAATGTTCAAATTTTAAGGGTTGATTTTGTAAATATAGGCGATGTTGTTGAACAGGCGAACTTGTGAATAACTTCGCCTAGGCGAAGTTATCCGTAACTTCGCCTGTATAACTTCGCCCCTATATAAGGATTTTCAAGAGTCACAGTTCATATTTTTCAATTCAGCGAACTTATACCCAGCGAACTTATCCGGAATTTTTCATCCGATTATCCTTTTGTTTCCGATTTCATTCATTGTTCAAGGTGTGTTCGGGTTCTATATGTTATACTCGATGTTCGATGTCGTCATTCCTAGGTTGTTTCGACACCCGGTTAACGACCTCGGACGTTCGAAACCTATACCCGATTTCAAAACAAGCTTTTACGTGTTCATGAGCAAACTGATCGTCCAGATTGCCTTAATATCATGTAGTCTAGTCTACTTAATCGTCTAAACTAGCCGAAACATCAGATACTCGATGTTCGATAACCTTACTGTCGCCGATTCAGTTTCAGGCGAAGTTAAGGTTTAGACGAAGTTATCCGTAACTTCGCCTGATGCTCAACTTCGCCTGAGGCGATGTTGTGGTGAGGCGAAGTTGTCATTAACTTCGCCTGGACCTGTTAAAATTTTAAAATTATTAGACGAACTTAAAGATGAAGCGAAGTTGTTCCCAACTTCGCCTCAACTTTAACTTCGCCTATACAGATTATCACAACTTCGCTCATGGTAACAAAGCGAACTTGTGCTATGTCTTTACGTTTATCTAACTTGGTTCGTTTGTTGCAGATATGGCTGCAGTAGCTGGTGATGGAGGTGCAGGAGGAGACTATGGTGACAACCAACGGCAATTCTTCCCGGGTCACAATATGTACATTACCTTAGACCCGGAGGCAAGCGGTGTGGAAGATTACCGCGAGATCATAACTTTCCTCATACGCTCGAGGATATTTCATGCTATCACGACGACTCTTCCGATATCCTTACCGAATATCGAGGATTTCTGGCAGACGGTAGAATACGATTGTCGTGTTGAGCCCCCGGTCATGCGAGCGACTGTGAACAGTCAAGAGGTTCGGTTCAATTCTGAACAGATCCGAGTGGCGTTACGGTTTGGAGAAGAGACGAGGGACGACCCAACTGAGTTTGTGGCTCCGTTTCGTGATGGAGCGTTTCTCCGAATGGGCTATTCTGGTCCATTAGGCGATACACAGAGACGGAAGGGTTTTCTACTTGATCAGTGGCGCTTCCTTATGCACGTCATGATAGTTTGCATGTCAGGAAGGAAGGCGGGCACTGATGGTATGGGTGCGACCATGCAGTCCGCAATGACTGCACTGACTTACAATAAACGCTATAGTTTTAGTCAGATGGTCTTTTACGAGATTGACAGACAGAGGAGGGCGATGGCTCGTGAGCGGTTCATTATGTATCCACGTTTCATCCAGATGATATTGAACCATGTGGCTCCGAATCTACCTCAGAGACGACCAATCAGATACGTGGAGTCTGTGAGCAAGCGTATCTTCGCTCAATGCCGCACTTCGAGTGCGAGGAGCAAGCCTGAGCTGCGTCCAAGGCATACTCCACTGTTTGGGTTTTTAATCAACCCAGAGTATGTTCCTGCTGCTGGGGACGAGTTCAGAGATCCTCAAGCTGCCCCTGCTGTGCCTGTTGTGTCGGCTGCAGAGGATATAGATCTTGATGCTGTCTTTGGAGGTCAAGGTTATTTCGATATGGATCAAGTTGATACACATGAAGAGGTGCAGGTCTCTGCTGCACAAGGTTCGGGTGTGAGTGTTACTAGAGCAGCTACGTCGATGGCTGACTCAGATTTGGATGAGATCATGGATGAGGGGAGACGGTTGATGGTGTCTCGAGAGAGAACTTTTGGGAAAAGAAAGAGGACGGAGGATGATGATGAGTCAGAAGAGGAAGAAGATATACATAAGCTGATACGACGTTCAAGACGGGAAAGGACAGGTGCAGGTATGGGAGCTGGAGAGACTTCAATGATGGTACGTTTCGCTCCGGCTGCACTGTCTGGTATGTCTATCGTTCCTACTTCTGTACAGGTTACAAGTATAAGCACTGCGGATGTTCCCGTGGTGGCTACATCATCTGCTGGCATTCCATCTACCACTACTATCCAGATGTCGACTCCGGAGATTGTGTCTCTACCACCTCCAACGCTTACTCAGTCGGTGGTTGCTGCACGATTTGTAGAGTCAACGGTCGTCACTACTGCAGGGTTATCAGGTATGGTACCACCTGCGGTTACGCCTGCTTCTGATGTCTCGCCTACGCCTACTTCAGACTCAGAGAGAATAGCTTCACTAGAGCGGATCGTGGCAGAGCAATCTGTGACTATTCAACGCCTAGTAGAAGAAAATCAACTACAGTCATCCCTTCTGGTTGAGCATGGGAAAATTATAGATGCCTTGAAGGAGTTCTTAGCATCTCAGGGGGAGATGAGCTGTAAAGGCGACGAGCTAAGGACGAAAAGAAGGAATGACAAAGACGATGATCCCAATGCATCGAAAGATGCAGGTGGTGAGTTGCCAAGAACTACTCTAGCTCTTGGTACTTCCACAGATCAGGGGGAGTCTGTCGACGCGGCTGGGGGTTCTGGTGGTGATGATGTGGTGTTGGTTGATGATGAGAATATAGGTGATGACGTGATTGATGCGTTGAAAGAACTAGGTGGTGATATGTTCAGCGATGATATATTGTTTGATGAGGATGTGCTGCCGAGTGATGTGATTGAGAAGATCGGTGAGCAGATTGAGATTGAGAATGAGATTGAGGAAGGAGAGATAGTAGAGGAAAATGTCGAACATGACATTCCAGAGGTTGAGAAGGCCGATATGGGTGATCAGACGGCAGTTGAAGATACTGAATGGGAAGAGCAGCTGAGGTGGAAGGAAGGATACGCTCAATGGTTCGTCAAAACGAAGAAACCGGCAGTCCCTACCATGTTTAAAAAGAGTTACAATATTAAGGGCTATGCTGAAGCAAATAAAGGGATTATATGCTGGATTTATGATGAGCAGTTGCGGCTCTTCGTGATTAAACGATATGATGGAGTTCAGTACCTTAGAAGAATGTTGAGATCGTTAAACACACTGCCTGAATGTGAGGTTAAAGACTTAGCCAGATTGGGGTTGATCAATCGAAGTGATGATAATATGGCTAGAGTCATAGGGAAAATCGTATGGAAAGAGAGCATAAAGGAAAAGAAGTTTGAGCTGTTGAAACCACAGAAAGGGAAACTTGTTGAAGACAAGGATAGAGGTTTGAGAGCTGATGGAAAGCCGTGGATGGTTATGTAGTATAAACCAATCCGGTGCCTTAAAGAAGTACCGATGAAGCTTATGCCCAAGGATGTGCTCAAAGACCTAAAGTGGTGGTTCGTTGATTGTGAGACAGCGGAGGCAGTGATGGAAGATGAGGATGAACAAGAGATTCTTAGAGTTTACGATCCGATGCATCTTGTTAACTTATCGCAAGCTGATCTGAATGTGCTTAACGAGAAGAAAATCTTTTATATTTCAGCTTGGAAGGACGAAGCAAGAAAGTATCAACGAGTTGTGTCGGTGTGTGTTAGAGAAGGAGTGCACGCGTGAAGATACAGGATTACAAGACAGATGCTGAAAGATCAAGATATGAAGCTACTGCCAAGGGGGAGTCTGTTGGTGCATAAATGTCAGTAGTTCATATGTCTAATGTCTGTAATCGAGTCTGTAATATTGTTTATATATTTGTTTGTTTAAAGCGAAGTTGTTGACAAGTTCGCTTAGGCGAACTTGTTAACCAAGCGAAGTTATGGACAACTTCTCCTGAGGCGAAGTTATGGACAACTTCGCCTGAGGCGAAGTTGTCGTGTATTTATATAGGTTAAGGCTTATTGTTTACGGGTTGTTCAAGTTGTTCGTGTAAGTCAGTTATTGTTCGTGAGTCAAGTGACGTGAGGTCGAGAGTCTGTAACTGTGATTATATCACGTGTTGAGTTATTAATATAACGTGTGTTTGTTCGTATCGTATTCGTGTGTTCGTGTGTTTGTGTTCTACGTCCGTAACGATCTACACAGGGATTCCGCACCTGTGTATATCGGGATATCTCGTGTGATCCGTCCAGGGAACCTACATACCCGCATGTCTGTTAGAAATTACACACAACTTTCGCCTTACGAGGTCTTCAACGTTGTCAGCAAATTGTTGAAGAAACCACTTCCAGCTCTCGTTTGTTTCTTCATCCACCAATGCGTACGCAATTGGCAAGACATGTTGTCTGTATTTTTGAAAACCGCCATCAATATTTTCCCCTTAGATGGGTGGCATCTATAGAGATCACAGGAATGCAAAAACTAAAGGCTTCAATACTTGGACGGAATACCCAAAATATATACTTGAATACTGAGCAGTCACTTGGATTATAGGGATGATGTAACCACTGGACAATGATACTTGGGTTTGCTTGTTGTAGTGCCATTATGTAGCTTGGTAATTCATGGAAGTTTTCATCCCAGCTATCCTATATGTTTTCGACGGCTTTTTCCTAGCAACCCAAGCCTTGCCGTAACTGATATCAACATTCAATTTCTCTTTGATCAGAGAATGAATTTCTTTCGCAACATACGATACATCAACAAGAACTTGTTGAATGTGGGCTGCTACAACTTTTGATCTTAGGGTTAGGTTGTTGTTGCGGAAAACAGTGGTGAAAAACGAGTGAGCCGGTGTCCATGTTGTCATTTTGAAATAATTGGAATCTTTTAATTCTCTTGCTGTGCATGTCCAAAGACATGGTTGAGAGGTATCATGCTCGTTTTTTGTTTACTTGACACTTTTATATTTCTTTGTCAAGGCTTTGGGTCGGGGTTCTGCCATAAATATCTCTCTTTGTGGTTGATATTCCACATTCTAATGGCATAACCAACTTGGCTTTTTGAAGTAAAATACATATTTAAGTGTATTTCTGGATCTTTTTCGTCCCAAAACTCCATTTCATCCTCCACAAAATTGCCAATGGGAATATAGTCTTCATCCATTCCTCTACCAACATGAAAATGGGCAAGCCCCTGACTTTGTTGTTGTGGCAAAGGAGGGAGTGTTTCATCGACCTCCGATTCATATTCAGAAACAGATGGTTCACTTTTTGATGTGTCTTCAATTTCTTCAGCAGGAGAGTCTTACAAAAACTTTTTATGTATTATACCATTTACAACATATTATTGAGTATAAAAATAATTAAAAAGGAAGTAAAATAACCTTCATCGTAGTCTTCAATGATTGAGGAACTACCCTGTTCATGTTGTTGCAAGTATGGAACTACCGTCGTCCACGCCACATGATTTTTACAGGTGTAACTAGGAACAAGAGAAGCTAGTTGGTATATTAAATACATATCACTTTCTTGGTGAATATGTGTGGTATATGAACCTCCATTGTAATCATAGTAGAGTGTTAATTCTTGACAACAACATTGACGGTCAATTTGAACACATCTACATATGTTACCAACCAACTCGGAATAATTGAACTGTTGAGTAACTAAGAACGTAGTGCTACGAGTTCCCGAAGCACCTATAACTATCCATTGTGTGTATGACACTTTACCCCCATAATATAACAGTACCACAAAGGAATTGAATGAAAACGAAGAAGACATTTGATGCTTGAATGAGGAATTGAAAGGAGGGTTAAATTAAAAAGTGGAAGGATGGTGGTATGTATATATTATCACATGTAAAGGTTTAAAAAAAACGCCATTACAAAAAAAAAAGATGAAGACCAGGAAAAAAATATTTTTTCCTAATCCTTCATTACAAATAGCGGATTAGGTTTTAAAAAAAATTCTTTTCCTAATCCGTCATTGGTAATGGCAGATTAGGTTTTTAATTGGAAACCCTAATTTTCATAATATATGTTAAATATGTTAGTTAAATATACGTAATTGTTACTTAAATATCTTAGTTAAAATCGTAGTTAAATATGTTAGTTAAATATTAGGGTTTAGGGTAATATCTTAGTTAAATATTACGTAATTTTAAGTTAAATAATCTTAGTTAAATATTAGGGTTTAGGGTAATATCTTAGTTAAATGGATAATATCTTAGTTTAAATATGTTAGGGTAGTATTAATCTTAGTTAAAAGTGAAAGTTACAATCTAAAAATAATATATTACATGTGCTTCGTTTTAAATATATTAGTTAAAATTAATTTATAATAATTATAAAATAATATATTACATGTGCTGAATTTAAAGTTGCAATCTGCGTAATTTTACAATGTCTATGTAGATAGCGGATCAGACAGCCACCCGTGCCACAACCACAACCAACTGGTATTGGATCTTGGTGGTTGTACACGTCTTTGTTCTGGATCTTGACGTTCATCATCATCACTTGGTGGACTGGAGCCTTCGGGTTGAGTCAGCTGTAGGTCCAAGCTCATTTGAACCAGAGTTAAATGTTGGTAACGCGGTTGTTGTACACTGACCGGTACAATCGTAATTCTGGAAGTGTCTCGGGTTGTTCGTGTACATTAGAGGAATCATATTACTAGTAGGAGTGTTGTCCAACAAAGAGGATACCCGATTGTTTTCTTGGTGGTTGTTAACATTCGACTGGATACCTAGTTGACTGCTTGATGAACCCTGCCCAACATTTTGAAACGAAGGTGTAGGTTCCCAGGACGGATCACACGAGATATTCCGATATACACAGGTGCGGAAACCCTGTGTAGATCGTTACGGACGTAGAATATAAGCTTACGAACACACGAACACGATATGAACCAAACACACGTTATATTGATAACTCAAACCGTGTAACTTACAGACTCTCGATCACACGTCAATAGACTCACTGAAATACACGTAAACTGAACTACTCGATCAACTAATCAACGTAAACAGTAAACTATATAAATACACGACAACTTCGCCTCAGGCGAAGTTGTCTATAACTTCGCTCGTTCAACAAGTTCGCCTAGGCGAACTTGTTAACAACTTCGCTTGGTTAACAAGTTCGCCTAAGCGAACTTGTCAACAACTTCGCTTCTAAACAAACAAATACATAAACAATATTACAGACTCGATTATAGACTTTAGACATATGAACTACTGACATCTATGCACCAACAGACTCCCCCTTGGCAGTAGCTTCATATCTTGATCTTTCAGCTCTTGTCTCGTAATCCTGTATCTTCAAGCGTGCACTCATTCTCTAACACACACCGTGACTACTCGCTGATATTTCCTTGCTTCATCCTTCCAAGCAGGAATATAGAATATCTTCTTTTCATTCAACGCTTGCAAATCAGCTTTCGATAAGTTAACAAGATGCATCGGGTCATACACCCTCAGCACTTCTTGTTCATCTTCGTCTTCCATCACGGCTTCAGCAGTCTGGCAATCAACGTACCACCATTTTAGATTCTTCAACACATCTTGAGGCATATTCTTCATTGGAACCTCCTTGATGCATCGGATCGGTTTGTACTTCATCACCATCCATGGCTTGCCATCTGCTCTAAATCCCCTTTCTGTATCCTCCACGAGCTTTCCCTTCTGTGGCTTTAATAGTTCAAACTTCTTTTCTTTTATGCCTTCTTTCCACACAATCTTCTCAATCATTCTTGCCATATTGTTGTCACTTCTATTTATCAGGCCCAATCTGGCCAAATCCTTCACCTCACATTCCGGCAACGTATTGAGAGATCTCAACATTCTCTTGAAGTATTGAATACCATCATAACGCTTCACCACAAACAACTTTATCTATTCATCATAAATCCAACAGATAATTCCCTTCTTCGACTCAGCATAGCCTTTGATGTTATAGCTCTTCTTGAACATGGCTGGAACAGCAGGCTTCTTGGTCTTAATAAACCAATGAGCACAGCCTTCCTTCCACCTAGGCTGCTCCTCCCACTCAGTCTCATCCATCTCAGCACCCATGTCGGCTTTCTCAACATCAGGGATCTCGTGTTCAACTCCTTCTTCTACTATCTCCCCTTCTTCTATTCCATCTTCAATCACAATCTACTCACCGATCTTCTCAATCATATCACTCGGCAGCACATCTTCATCAAACAGTACATCGTTGCTGAACATGTCATCGTCCAGTTCCTTCAGCGCATCAATCACATCATCCTCCACCAACACTACATCATCACCACCAGCCGCGTCAGTAGACTCCCCCTCAGCTGTGGAAGTACCAAGAGCTTGAGAAGTTCTTGGCAGCTCACCACCTGCATCTTTCGATGCATTGGGATCATCGTCTCGGTCGTTTCTCTTCTTCGTTCTGAGCTCGTCGCCCTTACAGCTCATCTCCCCCTGAGATGCCAAGAACACCTTCAAGGCATCTATAACTTTCCCATGCTCAACCAGGAGGGATGCCTGTAGTTGATTTGCTTCCACTAGGCTTTGAATAGTCTTAGACTGCTCTGCCACGATCCGCTCTAGTGAAGCTATTCTCTCTGAATCTGAAGTAGGCGAAGGCGAGACACCAGAAGCAGGAGTAACCGCAGGTGGTATCATACCTGATAACCCTGCAGCAGTAACGACCGTTGACTCTACAAATCGTGTAGCTACCACCGACTGAGTAAGCGTTGGAGGCGGTAGAGACACGATCTCCGGAGTCGACGTCTGGATAGCAGTGGTGGATGAAGTGCCAGCAGCTGATGTAGCCACCACGGGAACATCCGCAGCGCTTGTACTTGTCACCTGTACAGAAGAAGGAACAATGGACATACCAGACAGTGCGGCCGGAGCAAATCGTACAGTCCTTGAAGTCTCTCCAGCTCCCATGCCAGCACCTGTCCTCTCCCGTCTTGATCTTCTTATCAGCTTATGTATGTCTTCTTCCTCTTCTGACTCTTCATCATCTTCCGTTCTCTTTCTCTTCCCTATCGTTCTCTCTCGAGACACCATCAACCGTCTCCCCTCATTCATAATCTCATCCAAATCGGAGTCAGCCATCGACGTAGCTGCTCTAGTCATACTCACACCAACACCTTGTGCAGCCGAGACCTGCACCTCTTCCACGTGATCCATATCAAAATAACCTTGACCTCCAAAAACAGCGTCAAGATCAATATCCTCAGCAGCAGACACAACAGGCACAGCAGGAGCAGGAACAGCTTGAGTTGCTCTTGCCTGTCGTGGTTGAGGATCTCTGAACTCGTCCCCACCAGCAGGAACATACTCTGGGTTGATTAAAAACCCAAACAGTGGAGTATGCCTGGGACGACGTTCAGGGTTGCTCCTCGCACTCGACGTGCGACATTGAGCAAAGATACGTTTGCTCACTGATTCGACGTATCTGATCGGGCGTCTCTGAGGTAGACTCGGAGCCACATGGTTCAATATCGTTTGAATAAAACGTGGGTACATAATGAACCGCTCCCGAGACATCGCCTTTCTTTGCCTGTCAATCTCGTAGAAGACCATTTGACTGAAACTATAACGTTTGTTATAGGTCAGTGCAGTCATTGCAGACTGCATGGTCGCACCCATACCATCAGTGCCCGCCTTCCTCCCAGACATGCAAACGATCATAACGTGCATGAGGAAGCGCCGCTGATCTAGAAGGAAACCCTTCCTCCTCTGGGTATCTCCTAATGGACCGGAGTAGCCCATTCGAAGAAACGCTCCATCACGAAAGGGAGCTACGAACTCTGTAGGGTCATCCCTAGTCTCTTCACCGAATCGTAACGCCACCCGGATATGTTCAGAGTTGAACTGAACCTGTTGATTGTTCACCGTCGCTCGCATGACCGGGGGCTCAATACGACAGTCGTATTCGACCGTCTGCCAGAAGTCTTCGATATTCGGTAGAGATATCGGCAGTGTGTTTGTGATCGCATGAAAGATCCTCGAGCGCATGAGGAAGGTGATGATCTCGCGATAGTCGTCCACACCGCTCGCCTCCGGGTCAAGTGTAATGTACATATTGTGACCCGGGAAAAATTGTCTCTGATTGTCACCATCATCTCCTCCTGCACCACCAGCACCCGCTACCGCAGCCATATCTGCAACAAACTAACCAAGTTAGAACGACATAAAGACATAGCACAAGTTCGCTCTTTTACCATTAGCGAAGTTGTGATAAACTCTGTATAGGCGAAGTTAAAGTTGAGGCGAAGTTGGGAACAACTTCGCTTCAGCTTTAAGTTCGTCTAATTTATATTAAGTAAAAATGATCTAGGCGAAGTTAAAGTTAACTTCGCTTTATCACAACATCGCCTCAGGCGAATTTAAGTTTCAGGCGAAGTTACGGATAACTTCGCCTCAGGCGAATTTAAGCTTCGGGCGAAGTTACGGATAACTTCGCCTCAGGCGAACTTAAGCTCCAGGCGAAGTTACGGATAACTTCGCCTCAGGCGAACTTAAGCTCCAGGCGAAGTTACGGATAACTTCGCCTAAACCCTAACTTCGCCTGAATCTGAATCGGCGACAGTGAGATTTATGGAACAACGTGCTGTTGATGATTCGGCTAGTTTTAGACGATTAAGTACTCTTAAACACAAGTTTTAAGGACATGTTGACAATCAGTATAGTGTTCAACACGTAAAAACACAAGTTATGAAAATCGGTTTCAAAACCGATGGTTCGAGGTTAATAACCGGGTCGAAACGACCCTTGATTATCATGAAAGAACTTGTAATATATGATAAAACAACATCTCGAACCTTTGATCGGTGTGAAAATCGGAATAAATAACACGTAATCGAGGTTAATAACAAGTTCGCCGGAAGAACTGTTTGAATGTGGATGTAAGTTCGCTGATATTAATGAACAGTTTGACTGTTGATAATCCTTATATATGGGCGGAGTTATACAGGCGAAGTTACGGATAACTTCGCCTAGGCGAAGTTAACCACAACTTCGCCTGTTCAACAACATCGCCTATATATTTACAAAATCAAACCTTATAATTTTAACAATTATCCAATTAAGTTATAAAACTTTCCTAGAAGAAATAAATGACATGATCAATTCTAAGTAACCAGTTAATAAATCATAAAACTATCTAAGTACAAAAACTTAAAAAATTTAAAGTATAAGGGATCAAATTTCAGTCTCGATAGGGACTGCTACGTTTTAGAAAAGATCCGAACAGGAATCATACTAAATACGTGACTATCACATAGATCCGTGTTTAGCTGTATTATGACATATAGAGACAGGTTGTAAGCAGTTATAACTTAAGATGGTTTTCATCGTTTCTGTGATACGAGTTAGGTTCAATTATGCCTCAAAATTTAAGTGGGCAACAACTCAGAAATATTGATGCCTCCTATCTATCCTCAAAGCGTATTTGGCTTTCCCCAAGTCACCCCGAATTGACTTCGACCCATAGTGTCTGATTAAACATGTAAGTACTCTTCTTCTGGTTCCCGTTCTTCTTCTTACTCAAAGATTGAGAAGTCTTGATATTTTGTTATCTCTAAAATGTTTCAATAACTCCAAATATTTATTTTTTTTTTATTTTTTTTTTATTTTTTTTTAACAAACATAGACTTCAGAGTAGAAATTAACTGCAAGTCCCGAATCTGGATCACTGCAGTATCTTGAGACGCTATCTTCACGGGAATCAGAACACACATGGGCTCGTGTATGACTGGGTAATCGCTTTTCTGCCTATCATTCGGAAAGATATATATGAAGACACGCAAAACTCTTAAGGAGTTTCCACGTAAAATCAAGTAAATTTAGTTTGTATCACGTCTACTTTTACGCACCATAAAAAGTTACCATGACATACAATGACTGTCCTAAAGCCTTTTAAGCATAATAACTTTACTAGTTAAGCACACAGAATTAGTATATCTATCATTTTCCAAGGTTGGATCAATTTCCCGTTTAACATAGCTAACGAACTTCTTACGAAGTAACAGACTTGAAAAATAATTTCATTTCCCTTGAAAAAATTTTAACATTAATCGCCCCGACCAAAACAAAGTCTTCAGGTAAACGGCTATCCCGCTGTTCCAATGGATCAGCTGGACCGACCACATACTAGTATGTGTCCTGCTAACTAAGTATGATCGACTAATTTTAAGCGAAAGAAAGAAAAACTCATCATAAACCGCCCCGGTCACTATCAGTGATCTGGTTAATGGCTATCCTCAAAATCTACAAGTAGAAAATGAGGACCAAAACATATCCGAAGACAAGTCCTTCAAACTGATGTAACCGACATATTTTTAAGCGATTAGTGACGTTTTTTTTTTTTTTTTTTTTTTTTTCTTAATAAACATAAGTATAGCATGGTTACTCGGGATTGATCATCCCATTCAGTTCAATAAGGTTTTGAAATTTGGATTTGTCAAACGCTTTAGTGTATAAATCAGCGAAATTATCAAGCGTATCCACCTTTTTAAGAATTATCAGTTTCTTCTCAGCACAATCCCGTATGAAATGATGACGTATGTCAATGTGTTTAGTTTTACTATGTTTCACGGGATTGTTAGTTACTGAGATAGCAGCTGTGTTATCAATGCAAATAGGAGTAAGTAAGAAATTCAGACCATAGTCGCGCAATTGTTGTTGTATCCAAAGAACCTGAGAGCAGCAGTTGGATGCTGCCATGTATTCTGCCTCACAGGTTGAAATTGCGACTGAAGTCTGCTTCTTGCATTGCCATGACACCAATCTGCCACCAAGAAACTGACATCCTCCAGTTGTTAACTTCCGACTCTGATTGCACCCTCCATAATCAGAGTCTGTGTAAGCGACCAGCTCCAAGTCTCCTCCTCTCGGGTACCACAACCCCAGCTTCGGCTTGCCCTTGAGATACCGCAGTATCCTCTTTGCACCTTTCAAATGAGATTCTTTTGGATTTGCCTGAAAACGTGCACAAAGACAAACAGCAAACATTATATCAGGCCTAGATGCAGTTAAGTACATTAAAGAACCTATTATTGCCCGATATTGAGTTGGGTCCACATCTGCATCACCGTCTACTTCAGCACCCAATTTGTGATTGACGCAGATTGGAGTATCATATGGAGAACTGTCCTCCATCTTGAAGCGCTTGAGCACATCATGAACATACTTCGTCTGATGAATGAACATCCCGTCCTTCCTTTGATCAACCTGCAATCCTAGAAAGAAAGTTAGTTCACCCATAGCACTCATTTCAAACCTTTTCTTCATGACGGCTTCAAACTCCTGACACATGGAGACTTTTGATGCAGCAAATATAATGTCATCCACGTAGACTTGTACCAGCAGGATGTCGCTTCCATCTCTTTTAAAGAACAACGTGCTATCAATTTTCCCTCTTTCAAAACCATTCTCGAGCAAGTAATCCGATAAAGTTGCATACCAGGCACGAGGTGCCTGATGTAATCCATACAACGCCTTGCTCAACCTGTACACGTGATCTGGATAGTCTGGGTCAGGAAAACCCAGAGGTTGCTCAACATACACAACCTCATCAACTTTCCCATTCAAAAACGCACTCTTTACATCTAGCTGAAACACCTTCATCTTTTCATGAGCAGCAAACGCCAAAAACAATCTTATGGCTTCTAACCTGGCGACAGGAGCAAACACTTCGTTATAATCAATCCCCTCTTGTTGATTAAAACCTTTCACTACAAGCCTCGCCTTGTTTCTTATAATGATCCCCTTATCATCTCTCTTGCACTTGAACACCCATTTTGTGCCTATCGCATGCACATTCTTTGGTTTTTCAACCAAAGTCCAAACTTCCATCTTCTCGAATTGAGCCAACTCTTCTTGCATGGCTTCGACCCACGAGCTGTCCTTTAAAGCCATTTGATAATTCTTCGGTTCGATCTGGCTTATAAAGCAGGTATACAGGCATTCATCGATTATTCCTGTCTCCTTAATGCTTGTATAAACACAGGTATGTTCATTCAAGCTACTTCTCGTTTGTACACCTGAGGACACATCACCAATCACATTATCCAAAGGGTGATCTTTATGAATTCTCGTGGTCGGAACAGAACCGACATGCAAATTATCTTCCAAATTAGAAGAGATCTCATCAATGGTTGTTTCATGCTGAGAGTGAAAAGGATTGATAAATTCTTCTTCAGTAGAGGCAGCAGGGGTACCGATAGTGTTTGATGAGGAAGGTTGACATTTATCAATCAGCTGTCTTTGCAATAGATTTTCTTCCTCATCGAGTATCATCTTCGTCGCAGCTCTTTCTTCTTCTTCAGAAATCTCCAAATCCGGTACGTTAAACGACTTAAAAAGCTTAACATAGTCGAAAAGCTCAGCAGGTCCATTGCTAGGTTTTGGCGGTTGGTAACTTGTGATGTCAGTGTTACACACCACCTCCACCTTGCAAGTCGAAGTATTGAAGACACGTCTGTTGGGAGTCCCAACAACATAACCGACTAAGATTCCTTCATCGGCTACTTCACCAAATTTAGAGTTTGTCTTCAAGATCGAACAAGGGGACCCGAATGGTTCAAGACCACTCAAGTTGGGCTTCCTTCCATGCATAAGCTCGTAACATGTTTTACCAAGTCTCTTAACGGTTAACACTCTATTCAGAACATAGCAGGCTGTAGCAACTGCTTCAGCCCAGAACATCACAGGAAGCTTCGAATCTGCCAGCATAGTTCTGGCCCCTTCAATTAAAGTTCGGTTCTTCCTTTCAGCCACTCCATTCTGTTGCGGAGTATACGGAGCACTGTATTGATGTTCAATTCCTTTCTGAAGACAGAAGATCTCCATTTCAAAATTCTTGAACTCCGTCCCATTGTCACTTCTGATGAACTTAACTGTTTTACTCATGACGTTCTCAACTTTAGTAATCAAATTCTTCACCATTTGAGCCGTCTCATCTTTCGATTTCAGAAAATATACCCACGAATGTCGCGAGTAGTCATCAGTGATCACCAAGCAATAAGAAGTACCTCCTAGACTTTTTACATTCACAGGACCGAAGAGATCCATGTGAAGCAGTTCTAGAGTACTGGCAATTGAGTTGACCTTCTTGGTGAGATGGGATTTCTTGTGTTGCTTTCCCTTCTTGCATGCAATACATTTGTCTTCAAAGTTAAAACTTTTCAAGGGAACGCCCATCACAAGCCCATTTTTGACAATGTGGTTCATCTTCCGAAGATGAATGTGCCCCATTCTCCTGTGCCATAGTTCGGATTCTGATTCGCTTGCTTTTGTCATTAAACATGATTCTCCCGTGGCCATTTCAGTAGACCTCATATCCATCACATAAGTATTTGTATCACGTGGAGCTGTCATCACTATCCACTCGTCTGGTATTTGAAAACCAGGCTTCAACACGATCGCCTCATTCTTCGTGAAATGAACAGTATACTCCTTATCACAAATCTGCGACACACTCAGCAGATTGTGCTTCAGCTCTTCTACAAAATTCACATTCTCAAGTGTCATTTTCCCATTGGACACCGTTCCTTTTCCCGTAATTCTTCCTCCACTTTCACCAGCAAAACTAACTCTCGCTCCCTGAACAGGTTTTAAGTCGTGTAACAAATATTTGTTACCCGTCATGTGCCGGGAACAGCCGCTATCTACAATCCAAAGACTGTGGGCAGCCCTGTTCAACTGTTCCTGCACAATAAAGCAAAGGATTAGAATCGAGGGACCCAAGACCAATTGGTCTTGGATCTATACATCCCGTACTTCTGCTTTCCATAGTTAGCATTTGGATAATTCCTGTCAGTCCTATTAGGAAATCTCCTTGGAAATTGAGTGTGAGGCCTTCCAAACCTATGCGTATTGAAAGTATTATATCTTACGGTTTGGTGATTAGCATTGTAAAACTGAGGTTTGTTTCTTTGAAAACCTGAATTAGTTACATATTGAAACTTTGAAGGGTTTTCATTTTTAAAATTACCATTAAGCTTATGCTCAGTTTTAATAGGCCTCACGCCTCTGAATTTCGGCGTCAGAGGACAATCTGCAACAAGATGTCCTAACTTATTACATCTAAAACAACACCTATACTCCATTTTCTTTTCAAAGGTTGTTTTGGATGTCGAGGCAGTGTTACCGGCCGTTCGTCTCACATAAGGTGGGACGTACGGGTTGAGTGGAGTACTCTTTTTAGAAGTTTTATCTTTTTCTCCACCAGTGGGTAACACTACCTTCTCTTTTGTCTTACCCGATTCGGACAACTTATCCGAATCCGATGAGACTGGACTCGTAACAGAAATATTTACACTTGAAACAGGCGAACTCGTTTCGCCACTACTAACACTTGGTTCTCTACTCGTAACCTTGATTGGAACTGTCTGAGGAACTTCAAAATCAACAGATTTCTGAACACTAGGGTTAAAAGTGTAATTGTGGTTATACGGTGGTGGAACCTCGTGATAACCAATTCCTCCTCTCTTTGTAGAGGTACCTTGATCACTAACAAGGTGATCAAGAATAGCTGAGGAATTTCTGAGCTGTTCTAGTTTTCGGTTCAGTTCCACCACTTTCACCTGGTGGTCAGCAATCTGCTTTTCTCGTTCAGCAATCAGTTTAGTCTTTTCTTCTAAAACCTCATAACTTAGATCAATTACTTCAATTTTTTCAGCAAGTTTTGTTTTTAAGCTTTTAACATCTTTTTCACATGCTTTTATTTTAACTTTGTAACTGTTTTCTCTTGCTTTCGTAAAGTGATGATCTTCTTTAAGAGTTTTAAATTCAGCATCTAAATGAACATACTGATCAGTTATGGTAGCAAGTTGCTCAGACAAATTCTCACATTTAGTACAAAAAGATTTAGAACTTACCTCAGAGATTTGATCATTGTTATCTGCCATGAAAGCTTTTTCCTTACCAGTAGCTTTCTCTTCTCCGGTAGTCTTCTCACGTTCTTCATTCTCAACCTTAGCCATATTTGCCTGCTCACTAGTTTCATTTAAATGCAGGTTCCAGTTGTATTCACCTTCTTCTCTGGACAGCATGGCATTGACTTCTCTAGTACTCCCAGTGTGCTGTGGAGACCGGCCCTGACCACGTTCAACTCGCTCGTTTCTGCAATCTTTGGCAAAGTGCCCGTTTTGTTGACAGTTATAGCACCTCACCTTAGACTTGTCGAACCCTGGCCTGCCACCAACAAACTTTCTCCCCGTCTTTCTCATAAACTTCTTCACTCTCCTCACTATCATGGCCATCTGCCATTGTAAATCCATTTCCTCCAGATCATCAGCATCGATCTGGTCGTAGTCTTCATCTAGCATCGCTGGATCAACCACCTTTCCTTGAATATAGTTTTCATATGAAGCAATAAATGAAGCATAGAGGCTAAACTGCTCTTCAGCAGATTTGACGCTCATTGGCATCTTAGAGTAATTATTGCTTGAGGAACTTGAAGATCCACTACTCTGGCTTGCTGTCTGTTGAGTACCACTTGAACCACCCGCAACAAAGCAAACATCCCCATTTGAGTTTACTGACACATGCCCCTCCTGTGAAGAATTTGCACCCGACTCACCTTTCGAGTAGTAGGCGGCAGAATCAGTCTTTGAACTTGTATTGGAGTTTACTTTCGCACCGTACATGCCTGGATCTTGAACCTGATCCATAGATGTTTCTTTTCTTACCATATTAAGCTCAAAAGTTCTGAGCTTGTTGACAGCGGTTTCAAGATCATAAGTAGAGAAGTCTTTGTCTTCCCTCATTAGTACAGTATACATCTCCCATTTTGGTGGGAGAGCATCGAGAAGTTTTTCTACAATCTCTTCTTCTCGATATGAAATGGAGTAGTTACTCAATTCAGTCATTAGATGATAATATCGAGTGATAATGTCATCCAGAGATTCGTTCTTTAAGTACTTAAAGACTGAAAATTGAGTCTTAAGCAACTTTATCTTTGAAGCCCGAATGCCTACATTTCCTTCGAATCTGCTCTCAAGAGCTTCCCAAAGCTCTCTAGCTGATGTATACTTTCTGAATGTATGGAGGATCTCGTGTGGAAGAGCCATTGTGATTGCAGCATGAGCCTTGCTTTCGGCTTCATACATCTTCTTCTCCTCCTCTTCCATTTTACTGTATTTCTTAATTTGGTCTCGACCCTCATACTCCATGATTGGTGGAATATATCCATCTTGGATGCATACCCACATTTTCGCATCCTGGTACTTAACGTATTGTATGAACCGATCCTTCCACGCGACAAAATCGGTTCCCTTCAGCAACCTTGGGGCCTTTGTAGCTGACCCCGCTTCAACTTCCATCTTGACAAGCTCCGAAATGTTGATCGACGACATCCTTCTTGAAGACTAAGAAACCCGAAAAATTCTGAAAAGGGCGAAGTTAAAAAAAAATTTCTTCGAAACAGTACAGTAGGCGAAATTAAGGATAACTTCGCTTAAGTAATAACTTCGCTGGATTCTTCTTAAATTCGCGTGACTGAGCGAAGTTGAGAATAACTTCGCTTAGGGTAAGCGAACTTAGAAAGTAAGCGAACTTGAAGAGAACTTCGCTGAACTAGGCGAACTTGATGAGAACTTCGCTGAGTTAGGCGAAGTTGAGGAGGTAGGCGAAGTTGTGAATAACTTCGCTTCTCCTTATATCTTCGCTGAAACCCTACGTATCCTGACGGCAACTTCGCCTGATGAACAACAACTTCGCCTGACGAACTGAAACTTTCTGCAGATCTGAAAAACGGATTTTAACGACGATTTTGACGGTTTGAAGGCTTGAACACACTGGTAGGAGGCTAGAATGAGCAAAAACACCACAAACTCGTCCCGGTAATACCCGAAATGGAACGAATTCTACACCCGCGTGAATATCCCGAACCACACAATCGAGCAAAAGCTCTGATACCAATTGTAGGTTCCCCGGACGGATCACACGAGATATTCCGATATACACAGGTGCGGAAACCCTGTGTAGATCGTTACGGACGTAGAATATAAGCTTACGAACACACGAACACGATATGAACCAAACACACGTTATATTGATAACTCAAACCGTGTAACTTACAGACTCTCGATCACACGTCAATAGACTCACTGAAATACACGTAAACTGAACTACTCGATCAACTAATCAACGTAAACAGTAAACTATATAAATACACGACAACTTCGCCTCAGGCGAAGTTGTCTATAACTTCGCTCGTTCAACAAGTTCGCCTAGGCGAACTTGTCAACAACTTCGCTTGGTTAACAAGTTCGCCTAAGCGAACTTGTCAACAACTTCGCTTCTAAACAAACAAATACATAAACAATATTACAGACTCGATTACAGACTTTAGACATATGAACTACTGACATCTATGCACCAACAGAAGGTCGATAACCGGCTTGCCAATCTAGTGTTTCCCCTCCAAATTCGAGGGACCCTCCCCGTAGTTGGGAGTAGGGCCTCCAAAATTCCAAAATTTGAGGGACCCTCCCCATAGTTGGCTGTAGGCACTCCAAAATTTGATGGGCCCTCCCCCTCATCATCATCATCACGTATGAGGTCTACCCGAGGTCGTTTTCAACCAGACGCCCCCGACCACGCGGAGCACGTTGGGGGAGGGTGTTATCAGGTCTCAAATCTGGTTCATTAGTCTGTATATATGAAGGATGAATATATGAAGGTTGATCAACATGATTAACATATTCAATTAGCTGGGAAGTCATGTCTTAGACCCCTCCAAAATTTTCATAGTAATGTTCAGGGCCCATGATCTACACATTCTGATGGCTTCTTGACCAATGAATCCTAATCAATCTACCTAAAAACTGAAAATAATTAAAACCCAAACGCATTACATATTTATTAAATTTAATTTTACATTAGTAATTATACTAACCAAGTATCTTTCCGTTCTGCCGTGATCATTGAATCCAGTATGTATAACATCGGGGACGTGACGTGCCTCGGGTCCTTTATATATAAGTCGATGGAACCAGTCATTGTAAGGTGTGTCGTAGGCGTGTTGGTCACCACATTTTTGTGTCTATGGTTCCAATTTTCGACATACTCAGCATGAAACACAGACTAGTCTCTGGCCAACCTCCCTTTCCATATTTTCTTATGGAGAATGCGAAGCACTTCATGTGAAAAAGGGAATGGGGCAGGGACCTCCTGAAGAAATCCAAACTGTCTCATCACCATTTCCGCCGGATGATATTCAACGGTGTTCCAATAAATTAGAAAATATTGTGACCTCCAACTGTTTATGCCTGTTAGACACATTTCCGGGAGTCTATCCATCATGTTTCGATAAGGCATCCAATCAAAATGTTAAAATAAAAAAATGTTAATATTTATACTTTGACCTCTCGTAGATTTTGTAGTGTTGTCTCGTGGGCCTTTAGCACGTGTGAAGGAGTCTCTCAGTCTAATGGTATTCTCCGCCCACCTTCAGGAAGGCAATAATAAGTGTTAGAATATCAATAATTATATTAGAATTACAATGGTACGTAATTATCTTGCTCCATATGGATTTTTCCAGTCGATTTGTTGATCGACAATTGTGGGCCTCAATGGTCGAATCCGGGTCCATGCCCATATTTGTAGCAGTGATATTGGGCCGCCAACTGCTTTTGTTCTTTACAAAGACACTAAGGCAGCAACACCCCAACTCAGTCGCCCACTAACTTTAAATTCAGTCAAATGAGTTAATAAATGTAATGGCGCATACCCATTATATATATCTGCTAATATGTTATTAGTAGCCAATATTAGGCAGATACAATGGGCACACTGCATACATTGTTCATCAGTAGATTCATCGGTTATTGGGTTATTTAACATAATTTTAGCAGAGTTTTACCAAATCAGATGGTTGTGTATCAAAACTAAGTTAGGCACATATGCCTCCGTTCGTTGTAGTCAAACGAACCCTCCTACCCAGTTAACGTCTCGCCCTAAATGGATAACCCTAATAGAACGTTGACATCCTCCAAGGTGACAGTCGCCTCACCATATGGCAGGTGAAATGTGTTCGTTTCAGGCCGCCACCTTTCAACTAGTGCATCTATCAACGCTCAATCAATTCTCCTATAACCACATCGTACGATACCGCCAAAACCAAAGTAACGGAGAAAACTCAAAACTTTACCCGTTAGAGTAATGTCACCGTCCATAACTCTCTCCCAAAATGAACCATCCCCACGTTTAAAATCCATTGTAGACCTCTCCCCTTAAAGTGGATTGAGGAACAAGGTTTTGGCTCGTTGTTCGGCTCGTAGGTTCAAGAGACTTTCATCTCTTGGACCCAGGTTGAGATGCAAGTTCGTATTCACTTTCTTGGTTGAATTTGGGTGTGGGATGGGTGAGAGTCTTTGAAGTGTTGGACGAGGTTTGTGATTTTGAGTGTTGAAGTGTGGGTGTGTGTGGTATTTATATAGAAAATAGTAGATTATTTTAATTTTTAATTTATTGTTTTTGTTTTTTTTATTTTCTTGAAGTAAATTATAAGATTTATTAGTCTAGATTTTAAAGTATTATAATTAAACAAACTAGAATTAAACAAACAACTTGATTAAAAACAATAAAAAAAACACATAACAACTTTATTAAAAACACATAAAAAAACATATCAACTTTATTAAAACATAGTTTACTGCCAATGACAATCGTCATTTGACAACTCAGAATCCGATGAGTGCTCTCCAGGATACGGGTCATGGTGGTACTCTGGTTCAACTTCTTTCCCTTCGTATTCATAAACACTCTTCAGTACATCTGGGTCTTCTAACAAATCAGGGTTCAATTGGTCAAAAGTTAACTCCGGTGGGGGGGGGGGCTTGTACTTTTTGGTCAGGCTGAGGAGGACCACACTTACACTAACAAAACAAATATGTAGTTACTCAATCAAAAGAAATATTGTATCAAGAAAATAAATATATAAACACTAGCACAATGTAGGATCCACGTCATGCAAATCATACGGTAGTAAGTAGGAGCATGGCATAAGTAACATAACTCCTTGGGTATGACTCTTGTTGGACTGCTAGCATATACAACGTTTGGATCCATTTTTAGTCGGTGGTGAATTATCAAGTAGTGATATGTTTATAATATACCAACAAGAGTTTCAACAAGAGTCATACCAAAGGAGTTTCAACAATCAGTGATATTTTTAACAAAACTAGGTTTTCAAAAAGAGTCATACCCAAAGAGTTATGTTACCTATGTTATAAACGTATCACTACTTGGTAATTCACTACCGACTAAAATGGATCCTAATGTTGTATGTGCTAGCAGTCCAACAAGAGTCATACCCAAGGAGTTATGTTACCTATGTTGTGCTCCTACTTACTGCCGTATGATTTGCACAACGTGGATCCTACATTGTGTAAGTATTTTGACTAATTGATACAATATTTATTTTATTGAGTAACTACATATTTTTTTTGTTAGTGTAAGTGTCATCTTCCTCCGCCTGAAGCAAAAGTACAACCCCCCTCACCGGAGTTAACTTTTGACCAATTAAACCCTGATTTGTTAGAAGACCCAGATGTACTGAAGAGTGTTTATGAAAACGAAGGGAAAGAAGTTGAACCAGAGTACCACCATGACCCGTATCCTGGAGAGCACTCATCGGATTCCGAGTGGTCAAATGACTGACGACTGTCATTGGAAGTAAATTATGTATTAATAAAGTTGCTATGCTTTTTTGTGTTATTAATAAAGTTGTTATGTGTTTTTAATTCTAGTTTGTTTCACTTTAAAATCTAGACTAATAAATCTTATAATTTACTTCAAGAAAATAAAAAACAAAAACAATAAATTACAAATTAAAATAATCTACTATTTTCTATATAAATACCACACACACCCACACTTTTACACTCAAACTCATAAACCTCATCCAACACTTCAAAGGCTTTCACCCAACCCACACCCAAATTCAACCAAGAAATTTGTCTCTTGTACCTAGGAGCCGAACACCAAGCCAAAAATTTGTTCCTCAATCAACTAGAAAGGGAGAGGTCTACAATGGATTTTAAACGTGGTGATGGTTCATTTTGGGAGCGAGTTATGGACGGCGACATTACTCTAAGGGGTAAATTTTTGAGGTTTATCCATTTATTTGGTTTTGGCAGTATCATTCGATATGGTTACAGGAGAATTGATCTAGCGTTGATAGAAGCACTAGTTGAAAGGCGGTGGCCCGAAACAAACACATTTCACCTGTCATTTGGTGAGGTGACTGTCACCTTGGAGGATGTTAACGTTCTATTGCGGTTACCCATTGAGGGCGAGGTGTTAACTGGGTACGAGGGTTCGCTTTAATACAACGAACGGAGGCATATGTGCCTAACTTACTTGGGTTTTGATACACAATCATCTGATTATAAAATTCATTTGGTAAAACTCAATACTATGCTAACATTTATGTTAGATAATCCAATAATCGATGAATCTACTGATGAAAAATGTATGCAGCATGCCCGTTGTGTCTTCCTGAAGGTGGTCGGAGCATACCATTAGTAACAGAGAGACTCCTTCACACATGCTAAAGGCCCACCGGACAACACTACACTAAACGTGCTAAAGGTTTTATAAATATATTGTAAATACTAAATATTAACATTTTTTTATTATAACAGTTTGATTGGATGCCTTATCAGAACGTGATGGATGCCTCTAACAGGCATAAACAGTTGGAGGTCACGATGTTCTAATTTATTGAAACTTCGTTTCATATCACCCGGTAGAAAGGTTGATGAGACGGTTTGGATTTCTTCAGGAGGTCCTTGCCCCATTCCCTTTTTTTCACGTGAAGTACTTCGCATTCTACATAAGACAATACGAAAAGGGAGGTAGGCCACAGACTGGTCTGTGTTTCATGCCGAGTATGCCCAAAATTGGAACCAAAGACACGAAAATGTGGTGGCAGGTGCGCCCAACAACGCGCCTACGACACACCATACTTACAATGACCAGTTCCATCGACATAGTGTATGGACCCATGGCACGTCCCCGGTGTTGTACATACTAGATTCGATGATCATGGTGGAACGACAAGAGACTTGGTTAGTATAATTACTAATGTAAAAATAAAATTTAATAAATAAGTAATGCGTTTGGGTTTTAATTATTTTTGGTTTTGTAGGTGGATGGATTAGGCTTCATTGGTCAAGAAGCCATCAGACTGCAGAACATCGGCCCTGAACATTACTATGAAAATTTTGGAGGGGTCAAAGGCATGCCTTCTCAGCTAATTGAATCTGTTAATCAGCCTTCATAAAATATAGACTAATGAACCGGATTTGAGACCTGATAACACTCTCCCCCAACGTGCTCCGCGTGGTCGGGGGCTTTGTGGTCGACAAAGACCTCGGGTAGACCTCATACATGATGATGATGATAATGATGATGATGATGATGATGATGAGGGGGAGGGTCCCTCAAACTTTAGAGGGCCTACGGCCAACTATGGGGAGGGTCCCTCAAATTTTGGAGGCCTTCAAATTTTGGTGGGGCAACACTAGATTGGCAAGCCAGTTATCGACCTTCGTTTCAAAATGTTGGACAAGGATCATCAAGCACTAGGTGCCCAGTCAAATGTTAACAACAACCAAGATAACAATTGGGTATCCTCTTTGTTTGACTGCACTCCTACTAATAATATGATTATACCGGTCTTAGTGTACAACAACTGCGTTAACTACATTTAACTCCGGTTCAAATGAGCTTGGACTTACATCTGACACAACCCGAAGGCTCAAGTCCAACAAGTGATGATGATGATGAACGTCAAGATCCAGAAAAAAGACGTTACAACCACCAAGACATGGAAGACCAGTTGGTTGTGGCACGGGTGGCTGTCCGACCCGCTATCCGCGTAGACATTAAATAATTACGTAGATTGTAACTTTAAATTCAGCACATGTAATATATTTTTTAACCTTAATATTTAACTAACATATTCAACATATATTATGAAAATTAGGGTTTTCAATTAAAAAACCAATTCCGCCATTACCAATGACGGATTAGGAAAAGAATTATTTTTTAAAAAACCTAAGCCGCTATTTGTAATGGCGGATTAGGAAAAAAAAATTTATCTGGTCTTCGTCTTTTTTTTTTGTAATTTCGTTTTTTTTTTTTTTAAAAAAAAGCTTTGCATAGATAATATATAAATACCACCATCATTTCACTTTTTAATTTAACCCTCCTTCCAATCCTCATTCGAGCATCAAATGTCTTCTTCATTGTCATTCAATTCCTTTGTGGTACAGTTATATTATGGGGATAAAGTGTCAAACACACAATGGATTGTTATAGGTGCTCCGGGAACTCGTAGCACTATGTTCTTAGTTACTCAAAAAATCAATTATTCCGAGTTGGTTGGAAACATATGTAGACGTGTTCAAATTGACAATCAATGTTGTTGTCAAGAGTTAACACTCTACTATAATTACAATGGAGGTTCATATACAACACATATTCACCAAGAAAGTGATATGTATTTAATATACCAACTAGCTTCCCTTGTTCCTGGTTACACCTGTAAAATTCATGTGGCGTGGACGATGGTAGCTGATATAATGCTAAATATCAATGTTTCCCGTGTATATTTTACTTAATATTTTAATAGTTAATTTTCGTTTTTAGTCGAGATTTGTATACTATTAACACTTTTATGTTTCGTAGGAAATGGAAGTTGATCATGATCAAAAAGAGCAAAAATACGAGTTAAAAAGAGCCAAAACGGAGATCCGGAACGCGTCAGGAAAGAACAGGATAGAGAACCGCCGGTCTGACCGGCCCCCTATGTGTGACACGCCGCGCCGCACGGTTAGGCACCCACACCCTGGTCGCGCGGAGCCTAGAGGCTGTTGGTGGATTTTTATTTCGTTTTTATTACGTGCTGGGCCTTGTTTTCGGTATAAAAACATCTTTAACTTAAACCTGAACATACCCTGCTGCCACCAGACGAATTTGGAGTTTTTGAGAGCATATTTTCGAGTCTTGTGGTGATTTTGAAGGCGCGAGAATAGCCGGTGAAGACTTACACGTTCACGATTGAATATTAAGGGTTTTATCATCTCTGATTTCCTGTTCTTTATATTTTCACCATGTTTTTAGTTTTATTTGTTTTGTTTGATTTAGACTTTATGATGCTAGGCTAAAACCTCATAAATTACCTAGGTCGTGATGAACCTTTGTTCGGTTTGATTTTGTTTGGGATTTCTTTCGTTATGGATTTTATGTTCTAAGTAAATTATTGAGTTTGAATTAATTAATGCCTATGATTGCTTAGTTTTGTTTACTTGGATTTATTATTTCACGTTGCCCTTGTTGATTGTTTCATAGGATAGAGTTTTGTTAGGTCATTTACTGTGTGTTCTTGACTAGTTTATGATTGATATCGTTTAAGATCATTAGTTTTAAGGTAATGATGATGTTTTATTATTATTTAAATTATTAGGTTTAGGGTTAATTAGTTTAGTACTAGTTTAATAATTAATTTAGTTAAGTAATCATTAGTTAATCATTAGTAAGTTTTAATTAATAGTTAATTATTATTTAGGGTTTTAATTAATTAGTTTAAAAATTCCCCCTCAAATATTATTATTAAATACTCGTGTCTTGTATTTGAGTCTTGTTTGCTAGTTTCGTAAGTTATAGAGTCTCGTGGTTCGAAATCCAGACTTACTTAGCTATACTAGAGTCGACCAGTACACTTGCTGGTTAGTAGTTTAAGGGTCTAGAGTATTACTTAGTGTTTAGTTTTAGTGTATTTTTAATTGACTACTTTTAGCACATCAAGTTTTTGGCGCCGTTGCCGGGGCATTCTTAGCGATTGCGTTATTAGCTTTACTTGGACGTATTTGCTACATACATGCTATTTGTTTTATTTTCGTTTGAGTCGTAGGAGTCTAATTAAATTTTAGTTTATTTTTGTTTTAGTTTTTATTTTTAGTCTACTCACTTGGTCTGTTGCGTTTTTCAGGTATATGCCACATCTTAGTTCTACACCAAAATCGTCACCACCCAGTTCACCAGCTGAAAGTCCTAGAAGTCAAGTTCAAATGGCTGACGATAGGACAATTGCTGCTCAAGCCTTCGATGGCTTAACCAGAAACCAATCATGCATCGTCATCCCCAAGATCAACTATCCCAACTCGTGGCAAATTCCGTCATACGTCATGAACAATATCGTTCAAACTAATCAGTTTCATGGACGTGATGATAAAGATGCACCAGCACACATTAACCGGCTCTACCGCGTTTTGAAAACTTTTAATTTACAAGGTGCTACTAAAGATGCTATTTTCTTACATCTTTTTTCCATTTTCACTTGCAGGTAAAGCGGCTCTCTGGCTCGACACTCACCCTCCTGGCACGTTCACCACTTGGGAAGTACTACGTTCTGCATTTATCAAGAGATATTTCCCACCGGCTAAAGCGGCTATTCTTCATGATCAGATTCACTCGTTTCACATGGAGCCAGATGAACAATATTGTCATGCCTGGGAACGTTTTCAGAACCTGCTTGCCCGTTGTTCACAGAATGATCTTACGCCATGGGCTCTTGTAGAGAAATTTTACAATGGGCTAACCTACGAAACCCAAGTTCGTTTTAACACGGCTGCTGGAGGTAACTTAATGGCAAGGAAAAATGTCACGGAATGTAACGAGATGTTTGAAAGCTTCGCTCAATCGGACTACGCCAAAGGGCCACAACGCGGGAATTCCACTCCCGATGGATCTTCTCGAGGTGTACACCAGGTTAATCTGGATACTACTATTGCTGCTGCTTTGGAATCATTAACTCGAGAGGTGAAGGAACTTAAGACGAAGGTGGATAAGTGTGAGTTTAGTAGAGGTGGACATGGCACGTTGGAGTGCCCGGTGATGAATCAGCAGGTCGATTTTGTTGCTGGGCAGAATAGGTTTCCAACAACTACAACAGCAACAATCAGAATTGGAACACCTACAAGAACCCAAATTAGAACAACTCTAATTGGCGTCCGTCAGGCGCACCATCCGGCTTCCAAAATTCTTATAATCAAGGGCAAGGTCAGTACAATAATAATAATAATAAAAATGGTACTAATATTCAAAATAATGTGCATGATTCTAATGGAGGAATGGGACGTCTAGAGGAGATGATGAAGCAAATCTTTGAGAGATATCAAATTACACAGAAAAAGTTTGCCAAACAAGATTTTCTCTTCTAGAATCAACAATCTTCTTTGCTTTACCTTCAAAGGTCCGTTGGTGATATTTCTCGTCGTCTCGATGAAAGGCCTCAAGGATAGTTTTCGGGTTCTACTCAGCCGAATTCGGCTGCTCAAAAGAAATTACTACGCGTAGCGGAAAAGTTTTGGATCCCGAGGTTGTTAAAGAAAGGGTTGGAGTTGAAGAAGAGGAAGTGGTTGATGAAGAGATCGAGATAGAAGCTCCGGGTAAGTAACAAGTTAAAACACCAATTATTGAGCCACAAGTTGAGAAAAAGCTGGTTGAATTCTGGCCGCCACCCGATATTGATATTGCCCATGTTCCTTATCTCGCTCGTCTCAAGCAACAAAAGTATACGAGGGAATACGGGCATTTTCTGGATATGTTTCGACAGTTGAAGATTAATCTTCCGTTTGTTGAAGCCCTCCAACACATGCCAAAGTATGCGAAATTCTTGAAAGACTTGCTCAAGAGAAAAGATCGGTTGGGAGAGGTTTCGTCTATTCCACTTAGCGGGGATTGTTTGGCGGTAGTGTTGAATCAGGACCCGGAAAAGTTATCGGATCCGGGTGTGTTTACAATCCCGTGTACGTTCGGAAGTGATATGATGAGCCAAGCATTGGCGGATTTGGGTGCGAGTATTAATCTTATGCCATGTTCGTTGTTTGAGATGTTGGAGTTGGGTGAGCTTACATTGACTCGTATGTTGTTGTCATTGGCGGATCGTTCGGTTAAGTATCCGCGAGGTATTATTGAAAATTTGCTAGTAAAATTTGACAAGTTTGTGTTCCCGGTTGATTTTGTGGTACTTGACATGGAGGATGACGAGAAGGTTCCCATTATTCCTGGTCGGCCGTTTTTGAGAACGGATAAGGCTCTTATTGATGTGTATGAGGGGAGGATCACACTTCAGGTTGGTGATGAGAATGTTACTTATGATATTGCAAAGTCGATGAAGCACCCGGGTGATAATGATGATTTTGGTGGTCCATGTCATTCGGTCTATTTTCTTAATTCTTTCATTCCGGAGGATCGTCTTATTTGTCCCGGTAAATATTAAGGCATGAGTTTAAGTGGACAACAATATCGGTGATCGAGGTGTTTGCGTTTTTCTGTGCTTTAAAAATTAACCTATCTATACTATATATAATATAGGAGTGAGGGACCTCTTAAATTTTAAGAGGTACCTCTCTTGTTGCATATTGTATAAGTAACTATGCATAGAATTTTAAAAATGTAGGGGTAAAATAGTCTTTGCTTATTTAAGAATAATATACAATAATGGTCCTTCAACTTCAATCAAGTTTTGTTAATATATTAAATAGTTACATATTTTCCCCCTAATTATTAACCAACTACCCCAAAACATTTTAACAACGGTAACTTTTTCACACGCTAATATTTTTTTTTAAAAAAAATTACACCATAAAAACGAGCATTTTATTATCTTTAATTTGAGTATGGTATTGCTATAGTTTATCAATTTTTAAAAAACTAATATGTTAGATGATTACCAGTTATTACCGGCAATAGGTCAGGCATGTTCGACTAATGGTGTTGGAATAGATTAATTTAGTTCATGTCGGGATGAGTTTAGATCGAAAGAGTCATGTCAAAACGGGCTTCGAGTTAATACGTTTTCGGGTCGAAACATGTCCGTAAAAAAAGATTGGGTTAAAAGTAGTTTATTTGAAATTATTGTACATTTCATCTTTGTTTTTTGGTTGTCGCCACCTGTTATGCGCGTTCAAGCATCAGTTACGTGGATGGCATTATTTATACAAACCGGGTTGCTCGTGTATAGGCATTATGTGGCGCGCTTACTGGCACCGGTTACACGTCCGATGCCACGTTAAATGGATACCACTGTCGGGTTACACACATACCGTTGCGAGGTTACAAACATACTGACACCGATTGCGTTTGCGTGTACACCGCTGCATTGCGTGGGCAACTGGCTAGTATGTTTGTAAGACTGTATTCCGATTCTGATCCAACTCCATCAAACTTTTTCAGGGACGAAAAAAGAATAAGTGTGAGGATATTTGATATAATATTAAATATTTATGTTTCCCATGTATATTTTACTTAATATTTTAATAGTTTAAGTGGAGTTTGTATACTACTAACACTATTATGTTTCGTAGGCAATGGAAGTTGATCGTGATCAAAAAGGGCGAAAAACGAGTTAAAAAGAGCCAAAACGGAGATCCGGAACGCGTCAAGAAGGAACTGGACAGAGAACCGATCAGACCGGGCCGGTCTGACCAGCCCCCTATGTGTGACACGTCGCGCCGAGCGGCCAGGCATCCATACCCTGGTCGCGCGGCTTCTAGAGGTTGCTGGTGGATTTTTATTTCATTTTTATTACGTGTTGGGCCTTTTTTCAGTATAAAAACATCTTTAACTTAAACCTGAACATAGCCTACTGCCACCAGATGAATTCGGAGTTTTTGAGAGCATATTTTCGAGTCTTGTGGTGATTTTGAAGGCACGAGAACTGCCGGTGAAGAGTTACACGTTCGCGATTGAAGATACATGTTTTATCATCTCTGATTTCCCGTTCTTTATATTTTCACCATGTTTTCAGTTTTATTTGTTTTGTTTGATTTAGACTTTATAATGCTAGGCTAAAACCTCATAAACTACCTAGGTCGTGATGAACCTTTGCTCGGTTTGATTTTGTTTGGGATTTCTTTCGTTATGGATTTTATGTTCTAAGTAAATTATTGCGTTTGAATTAATTGATGCGTATGATTTCTTGGTTTTGTTTACTTGGATTTATTGTTTCACATTTCCCTTGTTGATTGTTTCATGGGTAGGGTTTTGTTAGGTCATTTTATGTGTGTTCTTGACTAGTTTATGATTGATATCGATTAAATCACAGAAACAATAAAACTAATTAAACAGGTAAAAGTGAGCTGCTAGCCTAGAAAGCTGTAAGGTAATAGGCTATTGATAGATCTTTGTTGGTCAGGTGTGCTAGATTTAGTTCTTCGTAAGGAGTCCGTCTAGGTTTGATTGTCAGCTTAGTCTATTAAGTCAATTGAGTTTGCTTAACTTCCTTTGATTTCCGCGCTGTAAGGTAGGATTCCTTCATAAAGATACTTAGACATAAATTATTAAATAACCGTAAGGAAGTTTAATTCATAAAACTGGTGAGTTTTAAAACTTGTTAGAAATCCATAGGCGTCTTCTTGAAGTTCAAGGGTCTTGTTCGGGCTTTCTGTCAAGGGTCAATTTCATGATCTCAGTTCCATAACTTAAGTTTTCCAGTTAATTAATAACCGTAACTTTGGGGATTCTAGCCTAGGTAGTTGTTTTTATCATTTGAATCAATCTAAGAGTTTTTAATAGTTTATTATTAGTTAAATTAATTAGCTTTAAGTTTTATATTAAATTAATTAGTTTTAATGTAATGATGATGTTTTATTATTATTTAAATAATTAGGTTTAGGGTTAATTAGTTTAGTATTTGTTTAATAATTAATTTAGTTAAGTAATCATTAGTTAATCATTAGTAAGTTTTAATTAATAATTAATTATTATTTAGGGTTCTAATTAATTAGTTTAAAAATCCACCCTCAAATATTATTATTAAATAGTCGCGTCTTGTAGTTGAGTCTTGTTTGCTAGTTTCGTAATTTATAGAGTCTCGGGTTCAATATCCGTATTTACTTAGCTGTACTAGAGTAGACCGGTACACTTTCGGTTAGTAGTTTAAGGGTCTAGAGTATTACTTAGTGTCTAGTTTTAGCGTATTTTTATTTGACTACTTTTAGCACATCAGTAGTTTCATACTTGAATGTTGGTGCATGATGCCAGTAGTTCAGTATCTCGTGTTTATTTGTGTCTGTAATCGTTTAAATTATTCGTTTAGTGTTGAACTTGTTCTTATGTGTTCGCCTTTTGTTTTAGCGAACTTGTATTGAGAGCGAAGTTAGGACAACTTCGCCTAGTATGTTAGGCGAAGTTGTCGAGTTATATAAACTCTAACTTCGGCTCTTTTATAACAACTTTGATGGCTACTTTGTAACACCTAAGTGTTACGTGTTTGGTTTATCTTTGCAATATAACTAGTATTATCTTACTTACTCGTGTTCTTTGCGTGTGATTTACTTGTTAATCATCTCAACACTCGTATCGTATACGTGGGGATTCCGCACCCTCGTGTTACGAGATACTCCTGTGTAGATCCGGCTGGGAACCTACAATTGGTATCAGAGCATTTTGCTCGTGATTGTGTGGTTCGGGATTATCACACGGGTGTTAAGATTGTTCCGTTAGACAATTCGCGGAACTATTTTACGTTGAAATACCTCCTTTTTGTCAGTCGCTCCTCAACACTCATCAATTACACCTTCCAATCACCCTCGCAACCTTCAAACTCGACCTGCCTAACCAGCAAAACTCATTTGTGCTTCTGGCGAAGTTGCCGTCACCCAAAACTAGGGTTTTAGCGAAGATATAGGGTTTCAGCGAAGTTGTGTTACTAGCGAAGTTGTGTGACTAGCGAAGTTGTATAGCCAGCGAAGTTGTGTAGCAAGCGAAGTTGTTAAGTAGCGAAGTTTATATTCTGCGAAGTTATCCGTAGCGAAGTTGCAAGCGAAGTTGTATTAACTTCACTGCTTACTGCACACAGAATCTTGTTTTTAAGTTCTAAGTCTTGTTTCGTTCAAGTATGACTTCGATAAACATCACTGAACTGGTAAAGATGGAGGTTGAAGCTGGTTCAGTAACTAAAACTCCAAAACTGCTTAAAGGTACTAATTTCGTTGCATGGAAAGATAGATTTGAACAGTATGTGAAGTATCAAGACGCAAAGATGTGGGTCTGCATTCAAGATGGGTACATTCCACCAACATCCATGTTTGAAGGTCGTGAACAGATTAAGAAGTGCAGTAAGATGGAGGATGATGAAAAGAAGATGTATGAGGCAGAAAGTAAAACACATGCAGCCATAACAATGGCACTCCCACAAGAGATTCTTCATACTTTCAAAAAATACAAAACTGCTAGAGAACTATGGGAAGCACTAGAGAATCGATATGAAGGAAATGTTGGGATACGTTCCTCCAAGAAAAAGCTACTGAAAACTCAATTCTCCGTATTCAAGTATCTGAAAAATGAATCACTTGATGACATCATCACGCGATATTATCATCTGATGACCGAGCTGAATAACTACTCCATCGAGTACAAGGAAGAAGAGATAGTAGAAAAGCCCCTTGATGCTCTTCCACCAAAATGGGAGATGTACACAGTTCTGATGAGAGAAGATAAAGATTTTGAGAAGATTGACTTGGAGACAGTGGTAAATAAGTTACGTAATTTTGAACTTAATATGGCTCGAAGGGAGACACCTACTGATCAGGTTCAGGATCCGGGAATGTATGGTCCTAAAGTTACTCCAAACACAAGTTCAAAAACAAAATCCACTACCTACTACTCAAAGGGGGAATCAAACGCCACTCCAGATGGTCATGTGGTACTCAATATGGATGGTGACGTATGTTTTGTAGAAGGTGGTAGTGGTTCCTCAAAACCTCAAACCACAGCTGGTAATTTCTCAACCAATGCTTCTAGCAAGAACTACTCACAAATGCCTATGAGTGTGAAATCAGCTGAACAACAGTTTGCTCTCTATACCTCCTTCATTGCCTCTTATGAGAATTATATCAAAGGAAAAATAGTCGAACCTGCAACCTTGGATGAGGACTATGATCAGATCAACGCTGATGATCTGGAAGAAATGGATCTGCAGTGGCAGATGGCTATGATAGTAAGAAGGGTAAAGAGATTTATGAAGAAAACTGGTAGAAAGTTTGTTGGAGAAAGACCGGGGTTTGACAAGTCAAATGTTCGTTGTTATAACTGTCAACAAAATGGTCACTTTGCTAAAGAGTGTACAAATGAGAGAGTCGAACGAAGTCAGAACAGGCCTGCTCAACATAATGGAAGTGGAAGTGAAAACAAGGCTATGGTATCTAAGCAAAACGGTGGATACAACTGGAATATACAAGTTGAGGAGGTGTTCGAACAGGCAAATCTGGTAAATATCGAAACTGGAAGAAGTGACAAAGAGACGGGGGAAGATCAAGCATACATGGCAGAAGTGAACGATCAACTCTCAGAGGTATGTTCTGAATCTCATTGTGAACAATGTGAAAAACTGTCTGATCAATTGAAAGCGTTGACTGATCAGTTTGTTAGTTTGGACACTCAATTTAAAAATTTAAAAGAAAAACATCACTATTCTAAAAGTAAAGAAAATAGCTACTCGGTAAAAATAAAAGCTAGTGAAAAAGATATCAGAAGTCTTAAAGCCACCCTAGCTAAAAAAATACAAGTGATTGATCTTAGTTATGAAGTGTTAGAAGAAAAGACCAAACTAATCGCTGAGAAGGATAAACAGATAGCTGATTACCAGGTAAAAGTGGTGGAACTGAACAGGAAAATTGAACAATTTAGAAATTCTTCTGCGATGCTAGATCATATTATAAGTATTCAACGTTCCCCGGTTAACAAAGGGGAAATTGGATTCTTAGAAGTCCCACTACCATACAATAATAACTATACATATAATCTTAGTAATCAGCAATCTACGAATGTTGAAATTAGTCAGGCAGTTCCAATAAAAGTCTATGCTAAAGAAACTAAAGTTAATGAGAGTGAAGCGAGTAAGACAAGTTCTAATGTCACAAGTTCTGTCTCGAGTCCTGTCCCGTTAAATTCGGATAAATCGTCTGAATCGGGTGAGATAAAAGAAGAGGTTGTGTTACTAAAACGAGGGAGGACTATAAGTTTGATGAAAATAAATCTTCCCTAAATCCGTTTGTTCCACCGTATGTGAGGCAAACTGATAGTAACACAACCTCATCATCTACATCAACTTCTGAGACGAATGCTCAAAACAACAAGAATAAATCGAACAGAAGTTGTTTTAGATGTAACAGAATAGGACACTTTGTGATGTGCGAAAATTTATATATATAAATAAAACACAATCGCACTAAGCTTTAAAAACCAAACAATCTATCCTAGTTCACACAAACGGCAAGTGTACCGATCACGTATAGCACAGATGAGGAAAGTCCGGATATCGAACTCGAAGACACGTGAAAACGTTTATAATTACTAAACTCTAACCAAGACTCACCAAAATATTTAATTGATTTTTTAGATTTAATTTAACTACTTAACTTAACTAAATGAAAACTTTTAACAATACTTCGGAAACTTTGACTGCAGTGATAAAAACATCTACCTAGATAAGAATCATATTGAAGGAGATGACAAGACAATGGATTGAAAAACACTCACGACACCGGTTCTAAAGGATGACATAACTAAGGTTCGCTCAAGAAGGTCAGATCACCTCTCGGTCTCACTAACAAACTCTAACTTATCTTAGTTGATTTTAAGAACAAACCGTGAAAACAAATTATTAACGTGTTCTAATGCCGATTCACCTCTCGGTCTCACCGACACACTAGCCTAATGGAGACGAATAATACGCAACCAAGGATAGAGGAACAATTCAACTTAACTTAAACTAGACCAACTAATCGCTCAAACACCCAAACCCGATAAGAACAAAACCCGCTCTCGCGCGATCTTAATTCTAACAAGTAAAAGTAATGAGACGAGTTTACTTCTTATCACCTCTCGGTCTCTAAGAAGGTGTTTCACAACTGATTTTATTTAATTAGTTTACCCACTTATCCCTATGGTTGTACACCCCGCAAACAAACCCTAAACACAAAGTAAAGAGCCTTAAACATACAGCAACTAATCAAAAACGATTCAATTAATTAAAGCACGAGGTTATTAGGTATAATAAAACAAAACACAGCCACCAAACACAATCTAATTTACTATTAAATCAAACTTTACATTAACAATTTAAGCCATGATCATTAACAATCCATATTACTAGTCAAAACCTAACAATATTCATCAAACCTAGGTAGAACAAACAAGATTAGCTACTCATTAATTTTGGACAGCCATTAACATTCAAGTAAATCATCATAAACATCAACATAAACATAATCAAACTCATTCAAGATCCAAGAATAACTAAATCAAAGTCAAACAATCAATTACTTGCAAAACAATCCAAAGAAAAAGATCAATTCAACTAGTTAGGGTTCTTGAACAATAAACAAAGTTTAAAGATGATTACTTAGAGTTATATGGCTGAGTTTATGGATGTATTTGATGCCTAGCAGCTGCACAAGAATCTCCTTGGTGTTCTTCTTCCTCTCCAGCCGTCACAACAGCCGCCACTTAGCTTTTTTTTCTTTCTTTCCCTTGCTGCAGTTCCGATCGGAACTAGTGAATAAGTTAGGGTTCTTGTATTTTTGGGATTAGGGCTGGAATATGGCTGAGAATTAAATTAATTAACTTAATATAATATCATGCAAGGCTTCTAACTTGTGGGCTTGGGTTGGGCCTTGAGTTGTAGCTTTAAAACTTGACCAAAAAGGTCTCTAGAATCTTCCAAATTAACTCTTTTTTCACCATCTTTCATAAACCTACAATTAACATTTAAATTTTGCAAATTATTGCACTTAACCCCCAATACTTTCATAAAATAAACATTTAAGCACAAAAACCATGATAAAATCATAAGGAAAGTAAGTGTGTTTTACTACACATCAAACATCCCCACACTTAAGACTTTTTCGTCCCTGAAAAATATTTGACTGTAGTTGGATCAGAATCGGAAAATCAAAGTCAAATCAAACATATAGGTTAGATTTTAAAACTCAGAAAAACGCAAAAACCGCGATCGTCGATATTGTTGTCCACCTAAACCCATGCCTTAATCTTTACCGGGACAAATAAGATCGGACAATAATATTACTTAGTGGTTTACACAATTAAGACCCGCTTATTTTCAGCTTTTACCGGACTAGACCACCCCAACTTGACTTAAACCTCAAAGTTAGCAGATTTAAAACTTTGTTGCTCAATATTAATGAATAGTTAAGATGATCAAGGGTATTGTTTATCCACCTAAGCTTAAGCATCAAAGTCTACCAAGCAACCGTTAGATACGATTAAGGTTCAATTTATTTATAGCTAGTGTTCCCCACAATATGACATACCCCCGTTATCAAGCAATACCCCAAATCCATCACCATAGGTGAGTATGCAAAATTTCATTTGTGGGGCTTACATGTAGTGTGTCCCTTGTGGTCCATTTCTTAATGGTAATGAGACGCGAGCAAGGGGACCCCACATGGCTAACAGCGTGGATGATCAAGTCTGTAGTGTATTTGTACTTTTGTACTTTTTGTGATCATGTTTATAGACTTATAAGGGTTTGCTCTTTGGCTTTATTTTTAAATATCCACAACCCCACTTAGGAATTGTGAATACCCAGATAAATAGATTGCATACAGACCCATGGTCTCCGGACCCGAAGCATCCCATCAATACAGGATTTAAGGTTATAAAACCATACGCCAATGAGGTGTAAAACACTAAACTAGCAGTTTAAGATTTATATCACAGGCTACACGGCATACTCTGACGTTAAACCTACCCAAGCATCATATGATAATGTATTCAAATTTTTAAAACTCATGATATTTCCACTTTTTGATACCAAAATTTGAGGCTTGAGTATGGCCCGACCTTTCATTGCTTATTTTCCACGGACAAAACGCTTTACCCACAAAAGATTTCCGTTTTAACCGTTTTATCAAATTTGCCCTTTCATTTTCAAGGTTGAGCCTACCGACACATCCCAAGTTAAGTGCGTTTTCTTTTATTTATCTCATATTATTAGTAGTTTGAAAAACCGATTTCCGATAAATATCATCATCTCCCACTTTAATGCAAAAGAAACTAAAAACAAGGGACATTTTTTATTATTTTTTTTTATTTTTTTTATTTTTTTAACAAAAACAACGTACGAAAATGAAAAACAAGTGAAAACTTTTTATTATTATTTTTTTTTAATTTTTTTTCTACAACTAAGTAAAATAAATTCCCATCCCCACACTTAGAACGAAATCGTCCTCGATGAGAACAAGGAAAAGAAATAAAATAAAAATAAAACGTAAAGCATAAAATTAAAACTTGATAGAACAGAAATTAAAATAGAGAACGGGTTACTCCCCTGGTTTAGATGCAGATTCTTCATCAGCTGTGTATGACTCGAACGAACGACCGTATAGCATTTCATTCGCGGCCGCAACCTCGGGTGAACCAGTTCCAAAACGCCATCAGAGCTACCATGCGCATAATAATACCTGTAAAAACTCAAACTCGCTCACATGTAGCGGCGTACGAAACAGAAAACAAAAACATAAGAAATAAACATATTTTTGTGTTTTTGAAATTTTTTAATTTTTTTGATTTTTATTAAATATTTATTTTTTTGTATTTTTATGTTTTTATAAATATAAATAAAAATAAAACAAATAAAAACAGATAATAAAGAGAATCATAATACAAACTCTACAACTCGGGCTGTCTCCCGAGTTATGCATCCATCATGCCTATTCTTCGGTGAATGAGTCAAGGTAGAACACCTCGACTGTCTGATCAGTTATCGGCTCTCCTATGTAATGCTTCAATCTATGGTCGTTCACCTTAAACTTCCCGCTTCGATCTTGTATCTCAATCGTGCCATACGGGAAAACCTCAGTGACCGTGAACGGTCCCGACCATCGGGATTTCAACTTTCCCGGGAATAACCTCAATCGTGAGTTATACAGTAAAACCTTATCCCCACACTTAAATTGCTTATTACCCTTCAATTTCCTGTCATGCAGTTCCTTCGTATGCTCCTTATACCGAAATGATTGTGCATATGCGTGATCCCGGAGCTCCTCTAATTCATGTAATTGATGGAAACGATTACCCTCTGCGGCGGGTAAATCAAGATTAACCCTTTGAAGGGCCCATGACGCGTGGTGTTCCAATTCAACAGGAAGATGACAGGCCTTCCCATAAATCATCCGAAATGGTGTGGATCCAGTCGGAGTCTTGTAGGCTGTACGGAAGGCCCACAGAGCGTCATCTAATTTGTCGGACCAATCCCGACGATTTGAACCAACCATTTTCTCGAGAATACGTTTGATTCCCCAATTACTCACTTCTACTTGCCCACTAGTCTGTGGGTGGTAGGCGGTCGCATGCAGATGGGTGACCCCATAACGCTTTAATGCCTTATCCATCTGCGAGTTGCAAAAGTGAGTACCTCGATCACTGATCAAGGCTTTCGGGACTCCAAAACGAGCAAATAGACTTTTTAGAAAACAGACTACCACTCGGGCATCATTGGTGGGTAGAGCTTTGGCCTCAACCCACTTAGACACGTAATCGACGGCCACGAGTATGTATTTGTTTCCACGCGAAGATGGAAACGGTCCCATGAAATCAATACCCCAAATATCAAAAACCTCACAAACTTGAATGGCATTCTGGGGCATTTCGTTTCGCGAAGAAATGTTGCCGACACGCTGGCAACGATCACAACTCTTAATGAACAGATGAGCATCCTTAAAGATAGACGGCCAGTAAAAGCCAGAATCAAAGACTTTCTTTACCGTAGAACTCACACCGTGGTGACCTCCAGTCGGTCCCACATAACAATGGCTCAAAATTTGCCATCCTTCCTTGACATCTACACACCTTCTAATAAGCTGATCAGCACCAATTCGGAAAAGATATGGATCGTCCCAAAGGTAAAAGTTGATGTAAGCAAAGAATTTCTTCTTTTGCTGGTAAGGCATCTTTGGGAGGTATCCGTCAGCAAGATAGTTCGCGAAATCAGCAAACCATGGAAAACCTTCCTCGTGTGCAGTAGCAAACATCAGACTCTCCGTCGGAAAACCATCGTCAATCCTAACTCCCGAATCTCCTAAATCAACTCCCTCTAGACGTGAAAGGTGATCAGCCGCCACATTCTCTGCCCCCTTTTTATCACGGATCTCTATATCGAACTTTTGAAGCAACAGGATCCATCGAATAAGACGAGGCTTAGCATCCTGCTTGCTGAAAAGATATCTAATAGCGGCATGATCCGTATAAACAATCGTTTTGGACAAAACTAGATAGGACCTAAATTTGTCGAAAGCGAATACCACAGCTAGAAGCTCTTTTTCGGTGGTGGTATAGCTTTCTTGTGCGCCATTTAAGGCCCTGCTCGCATAGTAGATCGGATGGAAATGTTTATCCTTTCGTTGTCCAAGAACCGCTCCGACTGCGAAGTAGCTCGCGTCACACATCAAATCGAATGGTAACGACCAGTCGGGAGCAACCATGATTGGGGCTTTAACGAGTTTGTCTTTTAGAATATCAAACGCCTCGATACACTGCTCAGAAAAAACAAATGGAGCATCCTTCTCCAAAAGTTTGGTCATGGGTCTCGCGATTTTAGAAAAATCTTTGATGAACCTGCGGTAGAACCCGGCATGACCTAGAAAGCTATGAATTGATCTCACAGAAGTAGGCGGGGGAAGATTAGAAATGGTCTCGACCTTTGCCCGGTCAACCTCTATCCCCGCACTTGAGATTCGATGACCTAGAACAATGCCCTCGCGAACCATGAAATGACATTTTTCCCAGTTAAGGACTTGGTTGGTGTCAACGCAGCGGGACATCATCCTCTCGAGATTTGATAAACAATGATCGAAGGAACTCCCAAATACGGAAAAATCATCCATGAACACCTCCATGGATTCCTCGATCATATCATGGAAAATGGCCTCCATAAACCTCTGGAATGTGGCCGGAGCGTTACAAAGTCCGAACGGCATACGTTTGTAAGCAAACGTTCCGTAAGGACAGGTGAAAGTGGTTTTCTCCTGGTCGTCGGGAGCTATCGGAACCTGGAAGTACCCGGAGAAACCATCTAGGAAGCAGTAGTACTGCTGACCTGCTAAACGCTCTAACATCTGATCATTGAATGGGAGAGGAAAGTGGTCTTTCCTGGTGGCATCATTCAATCGGCGATAGTCGATGCAGACTCGCCATCCCGTCACAGTCCTCATGGGAATAAGCTCGTTCCTCTCGTTGGTGACGACAGTCATGCCACCCTTTTTAGGAACCACTTGGACTGGACTCACCCAAGCACTATCAGAAATGGGGAAAATGATCCCCACATCAAGGAGTTTAATGATCTCCTTCTTTATGACCTCTTGCATTTTCGGATTAAGCCGCCGTTGCGGCTGGACAACAGTTTTGAAATTTTCCTCCATGAGGATTTTATGAGTGCAAAACGACGGGTTGATACCCTTGATGTCGATAATCTTCCAAGCAATAGCCTCCTTGTGCTCTCGTAGCCCCCTCAACAACTTCTCCTTCTCGACCTCGATCAAAGCAGATGCAATGATAACCGAAAGCTTCCTCTCTTCATCTAAAAATGCATACTCAAGGTGGGAAGGTAACTCCTTAAGCTCTAAGGAAAGAGGAGGACTCTCGACCGAAGGTCGGTCCATCGGATCGTCTCGTACGATCTCAGCAGACACGCCAGATTCAGGGGTATGCGACTCGGTGTCGTCATTTAAGGACTGATTGGTTACGGCAACCATTTCAATCTCCGGAATCTCCCTATCGAGAATCTGGGTGTTGGAGGCAGATCCTCCACAAATTTCACTGAGAAACTCCACGACATGCTCCATGATGGTATCAATGAAGTATAAGGAGTCATCAGCAGACTTGGGGTGTTTCAGTGACTGTCGAACGTCAAAGGTGACGTTCTCATCCCCAACTCTTAAGATTAATTTACCCTTGCAGACATCGATCAATGCCTGTGCAGTGGCAAGGAATGGTTGGCCTAAGATGAGTGGGACACTATCGTCATTGTTCATGTCCAGGATGACAAAGTCCATCGGGAAGATGAACTTGTCGACACGAACAAGCATGTTCTCGACCACCCCTCGGGGGTATTTCACAGAACTATCAGCAAGCTGGATACTCTTACGGGTAGGCCTCGGTTCGCCTAGACCCAACTTGCGATACACGGAATACGGCATGAGATTAATACTGGCACCAAGATCTGCCAGCGCATGGACGACCGTATAATCACTCAAGATGCAGGGAATTGTGAAACTCCCAGGATCGGACATCTTTTCTGGTAACTTTCTCTGCAAGACTGCAGAGCAACCAGCACTCAGAGGAATGGAAGAGACTTCGGCTAACTTCTCTTTTTTTGAAAGAATATCCTTAAGAAACTTTGCATATTTGGGCATTTGTGTAAGTGCCTCAAGGAAAGGAATATTAAGATGAAGTTGCTTCAGAAGATCAAGAAATTTGGAGTTCTGCTCCTCATCTCTATCCCTACGGACTCTTCCGGGATATGGGAGTCTAGGTTTGTAGACTCTCGGTGGTGTGCTGGGTAATGGTTGGTTCTCGGCCTGTGCTGAACTTCCGGGGCTGTGCCTCTGATGCACCTTGGCCGGTGGAGACTCCAACTGAATCTCCTCGTCTACCTGCTCCTCTACATCTACCACAGGCTCGTTAACGACTCCTCTCGTCGCCTCTTGAATCACGGGCTCGCTACGTGCCCCCGCACCGCTCCTTGTCGTCACAGCCTTCGCAAACGCCTTCGGATTTTGTTCAGTGTTACTTGGAAGTGTACCTGGCGACCTCTCATTTAGACGACTTGCTATCTCTCCCATCTGACGCTCAAGATTTTGAATTGACGCTCCTTGATTTCTCATGAATGACTCGTGCTCCCGGAATTTCTCTTGAGTTTCTTTGTGACGGGAGTCCTCTCGAGTCATGATTTGCGACAACATCTGTGTCTGCTGTGCCATCATCTCCTCTAACGTGGGCTTCTTCTCCCCACTACTCGTTCCCTCACCGGAATCCTGGAATAGGCTCTGACGCTGTTGGAAGCCGGACTGATTTCCGTTCCTCCAGTTATAATTTTGGTTACCTCTCCACCCCGAATTATAAGAATGGAAAGAATGTTGATTTCGGTTTGGATTATTAACGAAGTCGACTGCCTCCTCCTGGAAACCTACCGGGCACTGAACAGTATCATGTCCTCCTCTACAGATCTCGCATAACTTACTTTTCACCTGCAAGTCCTTCACGATCTTTGTTAACGCTTCAACTTGTGCCGCAAGTGCGGTGCTCGTGTCTACCGAATGCATGCCGCGTGATAGGGAATCGATGGTTTTGGTACTCTTAATTGGTGGTCGCTGGTATCCACTCATGGCTAAACTGTTAAACAAGGAAATGCACTCATCCGTATCCTTCGTTGTCAGTAGGTTACCTCCTGCAGCTGTGTCGAGCATACTCTGAGTTGCGTACGTCACTCCGTTGTAGAACTTCTCAACAACCGCCCAGTCTTGTAGGCTGTGGTTTGGACATAACTCAAGTAGATTTTTGAACCTTTCCCACGCCTCGTAGAAGCTCTCGGTGTCCTCCATCTGGAAAGAATGAATTTGGTTACGCAAACGAGCGGCCTTAGCCGGAGGATCGTATTTTTCAAGAAATTGGTTCTGCATGGCAGCCCAAGTAGCAATGGATCCCTGTGGAAGGGACTCAAGCCACAGACTCGCATGATCAACGAGTGAGAACAGAAAGATTCGGAGTTTTATGGCGTCTTCGGATACGCCAGCAAGATGAAACGTGTCGCAAATTCGTGTGATGCGAGTGATATGAGCATGTGGGTTCTCATGGAGTAACCCGTGAAATTGAGCAGAATGAGCAATCGTGTTCAGAACATTATATGGAATCTGCCAAGTCGTTTGAACTCCTATAGCTGGTGGAGCAATGCTGGATCTCGCGCCAGCATCGACCGGACGGGCCCGGTCTGCAACTGTCCTCCTCGGTGGTGGATTCGCGTCGCCCATAATCCTATCCCTAATGACGGGTTCAGAAAAAGTAGGAGAAGAGAACGTATTACCGACGGATGTAGATGAACTGGAAGACGGTTTTGTACGACGTCTCTCAAGAAGCTCTCTCTCTGGTTCGGGAAATCCTTCAACTTCTGGTGGTCCTAGAGATCCAGTACGTCGCATACAACTATTAAAATAAATAAAAAAAACTATAATTAGCAAAACTATTTTAAACTAACAAACAAAACAAATAAGAAAGACAAGTAGTAAACAAGGCAAGTCCTAACTCGAGTCGTTCTTAATACCCCTCAAACCGTGTCCCCGGCAACAGCGCCAAAAACTTGATGTGCGAAAATATATATAAATAAATAAAACACAATCGCAACTAAGCTTTAAAAACCAAACAATCTATCCTAGTTCACACAAACGGCAAGTGTACCGATCACGTATAGCACAGATGAGGAAAGTCCGGATATCGAACTCGAAGACACGTGAAAACGTTTACAATTACTAAACTCTAACCAAGACTCACCAAAATATTTAATTGATTTTTTAGATTTAATTTAACTACTTAACTTAACTAAATGAAAACTTTTAACAAAACTTTGGAAACTTTGATTGCAGTGATAAAAACGTCTACCTAGATAAGAATCATATTGAAGGAGATGACACGACAATGGATTGAAAAACTCTCACGACACCGGTTCTAAAGGATGACACAACTAAGGTTCGCTCAAGAAGGTCAGATCACCTCTTGGTCTCACTAACAAACTCTAACTTATCTTAGTTGATTTTAAGAACAAACCGTGAAAACAAATTATTAACGTGTTCTAATGCCGACTCACCTCTCGGTCTCACCGACACACTAGCCTAATGGAGACGAATACTACGCAACCAAGGATAGAGGAACAATTCAACTTAACTTAAACTAGACCAACTAATCGCTCAAACACCCAAACCCGATAAGAACAAAACCCGCTCTCGCGCGATCTTAATTCTAACAAGTAAAAGTAATGAGACGAGTTTACTTCTTATCACCTCTCGGTCTCTAAGAAGGTGTTTCACAACTGATTTAATTTAATTAATTTACCCACTTATCCCTACGGTTTTACACCCCGCAAACAAACCCTAAACACAAAGTAAAGAGCCTTAAACATGCATCAACTAATCAAAACCGATTCAATTAATTAAAGCACGAGGTTATTAGATATAATCAAACAAAACACAGCCACAAAACACGATCTAATTTACTATTAAATCAAACTTTACATTAACAATTTAAGCCATGATCATTAACAATCCATATTACTAGTCAAAACCTAACAATATTCATCAAACCTAGGTAGAACAAACAAGATTAGCTACTCATTAATTTTGGACAGCCATTAACATTCAAGTAAATCATCATAAACATCAACATAAACATAATCAAACTCATTCAAGATCCAAGAATAACTAAATCAAAGTCAAACAATCAATTACTTGCAAAACAATCCAAAGAAAAAGATCAATTCAACTAGTTAGGGTTCTTGAACAATAAACAAAGTTTAAAGATGATTACTTAGAGTTATATGGCTGAGTTTATGGATGTATTTGATGCCTAGCAGCTGCACAAGAATCTCCTTGGTGTTCTTCTTCCTCTCCAGCCGTCACAACAGCCGCCACTTAGCTTTTTTTTCTTTCTTTCCCTTGCTGCAGTTCCAGTCGGAACTAGTGAATAAGTTAGGGTTCTTGTATTTTCGGGATTAGGGCTGGAATATGGCTGAGAATTAAATTAATTAACTTAATATAATATCATGCAAGGCTTCTAACTTGTGGGCTTGGGTTGGGCCTTGAGTTGTAGCTTTAAAACTTGACAAAAAAGGTCTCTAGAATCTTCCAAATTAACTCTTTTTTCACCATCTTTCATAAACCTACAATTAACATTTAAATTTTGCAAATTATTGCACTTAACCCCCAATACTTTCATAAAATAAACATTTAAGCACAAAAACCATGATAAAATCATAAGGAAAGTAAGTGTGTTTTACTACACATCACTTTGTTAGTGATTGTCCTCTGAAACAAAGGAAATCTAGAAATATGAGGCCAACAGAAATTGAGAATAAAACGAATACTAAATATGATGCTGGTAAGAATGCTAACACATCAACCTTCAATCATTGGACTAATCCAAGATTTCAAAGAAACCAGACTCATTTTTTCCCAGTAAAGCACCAAACCAACAATTATAATTCCATTAATGCTAGAAATTCTCGAAGGTTTGGATGGCCTCATAGCCAGTCATCTAGAAATTTTCTTTTCAGAACTTATAAAACTTTCCTCAAACTAACTTTGGGAAACCAAGGTGCTGGATGCCGGATAACAGGTTTAATCAACCCAAGACCAGAAGGTCTTGGGTCCCCAGATTTTAATCTATTTCTTTAATTGTGCAGGAACAGTCGAACAGGGTTGTAAACAATATGTGGGTTGTTGACAGTGGCTGTTCCCGGCACATGACTGGTAACAAGAAATTGTTACGTGATTGGAAGCCTAATCAAGGAGGAAGGGTTAGTTTTGCAGGCGAAAGTGGAGGAAGAATTACTGGTATTGGGACTGTGACGAATGGAAGAATAAAGTTGGAAAAAGTGAATTTTGTAGAAGAGTTGAAGCACAACATGTTGAGTGTCTCTCAGATCTGTGACAAAGAATACACTGTTCATTTTACTAAAGATGAGGCACTCGTACTTTATCCTGGTTTCAAGATACCAGAGACCTGGGTCGTGATGAAGGCTCCAAGAGAAAGGAACACGTATGTGATGGATATGCGATCAACCGAGATGGAAACAGAAGAGTCATGTCTTCTGTCAAAAGCAACAGAATCTGAGTCAGAGTTGTGGAACCGAAGAATGGGTCATATTCATCTTCGCAAGATGAATTCATTGTCAAGAATGGGCTGGTACTTAGGTTCCCCTTGAAGAACTTCAAATTTGAAGACCAATGTGTGTCATGCAAGAAAGGAAAACAACACAAGAAGCCTCATCACTCCAAGAAGGTTAACTCAAGTGTCAGCACCCTGGACTTGCTTCACATGGATCTCTTTGGTCCTGTGAATGTAAAAAGTCTAGGAGGAACTTCATACTGTTTGGTGGTAACCGATGACTACTCACGATACTCTTGGGTCTATTTTCTGAAGGCAAAAGATGAAACAGTTCGGTTGGTAATTAACTTGATTAACAAGGTGGAAAATATTGTAGGGAGAAAGGTTAAGTACATCAGAAGTGATAATGGCACAGAGTTCAAGAACTATCAGATGGAAATGTTTTGTTTGCAGAAAGGGATAGAACATCAGTACAGCGCCCCATATACTCCGAAACAAAATGGAGTAGGTGAACGGAAGAATAGAACTCTAATCGAAGGCGCCAGGACCATGCTGGCAGATGCTAAACTTCCTATGGTGTTGTGGGCTGAGGCTGTTGCTACAGCCTGTTATATCCTTAATCGTGTTTTAACTGTTAAAAGATTAAATAAAAATTGTTATGAACTTATGCATGGTAGAAAGCCAAATTTGAAAGGTCTTGAACCTTTCGGGTCCCCGTGTTCGATATTAAAGACTAACTCTAAATTTGGTGAGAAAGCTGACGAAGGTATCTTAGTTGGCTATGTTGTTGGGACACCCAACAGAAGAGTCTTTAATCTATCAAACAGCAAAGTTGAGGTGGTCTGTAACACTGACATTATTAGTTACAAATCACCAAGGCCTAGCATGGGACCAGCAGAGGCTTTCGACTATGATAAGCTATTCAAATCTTTTAATGTGCCTTACTTGGATTTTGCATACATAGATGAGAAAATGGTCACACATATGCTGTTTGACGAAGAGGAGACCATTGTACAACACCCGCAATATAATGAAAATCAACCAACCTCGTCAAGTGCGGTTGAAACTCCGGCTGTCTCAAATGAAGATGAATTCTACAATCCATTTCACACTCAGCATCACTCTGATGAAATCTCTCACAATCTTGAGAATGATCTGGAAGTTGGTCCGATACAGACTACCAAAACTCACAAGAATCATCCTCTAGAAAATGTGATCGGTAATCCTTCTGACGGTGTACGTACTAGAAGAAGTTTGGACGAAAACACATGTGTGTATGCATGCATTAAAGACACGAGTATTATAAATGAATGCTTGTACGCCTGCTTCATCAGTCAGATAGAACCAAAGAATTATCAGATGGCAATGAAGGATAGCTCGTGGGTTGAAGCCATGCAGGAAGAACTGGCACAGTTTGAAAAAATGGAAGTATGGCAGTTAGTTGAAAAACCACAAGATGTGAACGCTATCGGTACAAAGTGAGTATTCAAGTGTAAGAGAGATGAGAAGGGGGTAATAATTCTCAACAAGGCAAGATTGGTAGTTAAAGGGTTTAATCAACAGGAAGGAATCGATTACAACGAAGTGTTTGCTCCTGTGGCAAGACTAGAGGCAATTCGATTGTTTCTGGCATTTGCTGCATACAAAGAGTGCGTTTCTTAACGGAAAAGTTGACGAGGTGGTATATGTGGAACAACCTTCGGGTTTTCCTGACCCAGATTTTCCTGATCATGTGTACAAACTGAGCAAAGCATTATATGGGCTACATCAGGCGCCTCAGGCTTGGTATGCAACTTTGTCAGATTACTTGCTAGAGAATGGGTTAGAGAGAGGGAAGATCGACAGTACCTTGTTTGTCAAATGGAAAGGGGGTGATTTCCTACTCGTTCAGGTTTATGTGGACGATATCATCTTTGCTGCCTCAAGAGTTACTATGTGTTAGGAGTTGGAAGCAGTCATGAAGAAAAGGTTTGAGATGAGTGCCATGGGTGAATTAACTTTCTTTTTGGGATTGCAGGTAGATCAGAAGAAAGATGGCATGTTTATTCATCAAACGAAGTATGTCCATGATGTGCTTAAACGCTTTAAAATGGATGATAGTACCCCATTTGATACTCCAATCTGCGTCAACCATAAACTGGGTGCTAATTCCGACAGTGATGAAGATGTGGATCCCACTCAATATCGGGCAATCATAGGTTCTTTAATGTATCTAACCGCATCTAGACCTGACATTATGTTTGCAGTTTGTCTTTGTGCTCGTTTTCAGGCAAACCCGAAGGAATCACACATGAAGGGAGTGAAAAGAATCTTGCGGTATCTTAAAGGGAAGCCTAAGTTGGGACTATGGTACTCGAAAGGGGGAGAACTGGATTTGGTAGTATACACCGATTCTGACTATGGAGGTTGCAATCAGAACAGGAAGTCAACAACTGGTGGATGTCAGTTTCTCGGAGGAAGATTGGTGTCGTGGCAGTGCAAGAAGCACACCTCTGTAGCCATTTCCACCTGCGAAGCAGAATACATGACAGCATCCAATTGCTGCTCCCAGGTTTTATGGATACAACAAAAAATGCGCGATTATGGTCTGAATTTCACTCAAACTCCTATTTGCATTGATAACACTGCTGCTATCTCAGTAACTAACAATCCCGTTAAACATAGTAAAACTAAACACATTGACATTCGTCATCATTTCATACGGGATTGTGCTGAGAAGAAATTAATTATGCTTGAAAATGTTGATTCACTGGATAATTTTGCCAATCTTTTTACAAAAGCGTTTGACCGATCCCGTTTTCAAAACCTTGTTGAGCTAAATGGGATGATCAATCCCGAGTAACCTTGTTTTCTTCTTTTCTTATTATAAAAAAAACATCACTATCGCTTAAAATTATGTCGGTTGCTCAAGTCTGAAGGACATATTCCACGAATATGTTTGGTCCTTGCATCTACTTGTAGATTATAAGGATAGCCATTAGCCAGATGACTGAAAGCGACTGGGGCGGTTTATGATGGGTTTTTATTCTTTCGCTTAAAATTAGTCGTTCATTCTTAGTTAGAGGGACACATACTTGTATGTGGTCGGTCCGGCTGATCCACTGGATCTTCAGGATAGCCGTTTACCTAAAGACTTTGACTTGATCGGGGTGTTTGAATTTAAAATTTTTTTTAGGGAAATGATATACTTTTTCAGTCTATAACTTCGAAAGAAGTTTAAATATTTGTGTTATATATGAAAATTGATCCAACCTTGGAAAGTGATATATAAACTGATTTTGTGTGCCTAACTGGTGAAGTAATTAGGCTTAAAAGACTCTAGAACAGTCATTGTATGTTATGGTAGCTTTATATGGTGCGTAAAAGTAGAAGTGATACAAACTAAATCTTCTCGATTTACTGTGGAGAGTCATTTTCAGTTGAGCATGTCTCCACATACATCTCTCCGAATGATAGGTAGAAAAGTGATTACCCAGTCATACACGAGCACGTGAGTGTTCTGATTCCCGCAAAGTTAGTGTTATGTTTCTGCAGTGATCCATATTCCGGGCTTGCAGTAGTATGTTTATTGTACAAAAAAAAAGAAAAAAAAAAGAAAAACATTACTTATTATTATCATTAAGTCTGATGATGATTATATCAAGAAAGAGAAGAGAAAGCATAATTCAAAGTAGAAGGGAGTTCGGGAAGATGAATCGGAAAGTTTGACATGTGAATATTAATTGATCAGACACTACGGGTCGAAGTCAACTCGGGATGACTTGGGGAAAGCCAAATACGCCTTGAGAATAGATAGGAGGTATCACAATCTCTTATGTGATGTCCATCTAAATTTTGAGCTTAATTGAAACTAATCCGTATCACAGAAGCAATGAAAACCATACTAAGTTTTATACCTGCCTACAACCTGTTTCTCTATGTCATAATACCGCTGAACATGGATATGTGTGACAGCCTCTTAATCAATATGATTCCTGTTCGGATCTTTTCTAAAAACATGGAGGGTTCGATCAAGACTGAAATTTGATCCCGTCCTTTTATTTAACTTTTGTTATGTGTTTTGTCTTATGGTTTGTTTTCATAAACACTTGGTTACTTGTTTTTGATCGTATTTTCTTAATTCTATTTAACTTGACTATGGGCGAACTTGACTTTAAGCGAAGTTAACTTTAATCGATGTTGACTTCTAGCGAAGTTGACTGAGGGGCGATGTTAATTAAAGGGGCGAAGTTACCCTAAATTCGCCCCTGGGGTTTTCCAAAACTATATAAAGGGCCCGATAGTCAAAATTGGTCAAACATTATTTCAATAAACCCTCGGCGAACTTGTTGTTTGAATCAAACCTCCTGTTAACTTCTTTTCGGTTTGCTATTGAGGTTCGTTGGTCTATATTGAGTCATAATTCCTATACATTGTGTGTTAATCTGGTCCAAACTGTCTGTTATAATTCGGTTTGCTTTGTAAACCCTTGAAGCCGTCTTTTCGATCGATTGGAGTTTGCAATGATGTTAATTGGTGTTTAAAACTCTTAATTGCACAATACTATACAGGAGATCGTCTTCCGATTGTTTATCCTTCAACCTAACTGGGAGTTTATGATGGACAGTTCTTGTGGCGAAGTTAGGTTTAGGGTGAAGTTATCTTAACTTCGCTAACAATGTAACTTTGCTGCATAAAACACTTGGATATCTTTACTTATTCTTGTGTTCTCCCAGCGAAGTTGTATTTCAAATGAACTTACTAACTTCGCTGCATCCACAACTTCGCCCAACTCAAAGTTTGCGAAGTTGTTAACTGTTGCCATACTTTTGTCTAACTTAGCTCGTTTGTTGTGCAGATATGGCTGCTGTGGCAGGTGCTGATGGCGCTGGTGGTGATGAGGGTGGAGATGATAGGAGACAGTTTTTTCCGGGTCACAACATGTATATCACCTTGGATCCGGATGCTCGTGGAATTGAGGACTATCGTGAGATCATTTCATTTCTCGTTCTCTCACGTATTTTTCATTCCATTACTACTACTCTTCCTATTTCACTACCAAATATTGAAGACTTTTGGAGAACTGTCGAGTATGATTGTCTTGTTGAACCTCCAGTGATGTGTGCTACAGTTAACAATCAGGTGGAACAGTTCTCGGCCAATCAGATAAGAGAAGCCTTACAGTTTGGATGTGAGACAACTGAGGATCCCACAGATTTTTTGGCTACTTTCAGGAATGGTACCTTTGTTCATATGGGGTATTCAGGACCTTTGGAGGATTCTCAGAGGCGTAAGGGATTTTTGTTGGATCAGTGGAGGTTTTTAATGCATGTTATGATTGTGCGCATGTCTGGCCGCAAGGCTGGTACAGATGGTATGGGTGCGACGATGCAATCGGCTATGACTGCTTTGACTTACAACAAGCCCTACAGTTTCAGCCAGATGATATTTTATGAGATTGATCATCAGCGACGCGCAGTGGCACAGGAACGGTTTTTGATGTACCCTAGATTCTTACAGATGATTCTTAATCACGTTGCAATGTAAGTCATCGAGTGCTCGTAGCAAACCTGAACTTCGTCCAAGACACACTGCGTTGGTTATTTGGTGATCCTGAGTATGTTGCTCCTCCAGAAGATGAGTTTCTTGATCCGGCACTACAACATGCCGATATCCCTCAACCACCTCCTGTGGTTCAACCACCACCTCCTGTCGGTCAACCTCCGGTGGTACAACAAGCACCTCTTGTTGACCCTGTGGCAGCTCCAGAAGAACAAGTAGATCTTGAAGATGCCTTTGGAGGGAAAGGGTTCTTTGATATGGAAAGGCTTGATCCAGCTGCTGATGTTCAAACCTCAGTGGTTGAGGTGTCTGGTGTAAATGTTTCCATGGCCAGTACATCTGTGGCGGATTCTGAGGGAAGTGTCTCTGATTCCTCCACTGACGATATAGTCGAGGCACAACAAATTCTTGCCAGAAAAGAAAGAATTCATGGCAAACGAAAGAAAGACTCGGATAATAGTGATTCAGATTTTGAGGAGGATTTGTATCATTTGGTACGAAGATCAAAGAAGGAAAAGGTTGGTGAAAGTTCTAAAGTTGGTGAAAGTTCAAGGGTTGTTCAGTTTACTCTGCCATCGTTATCTGGTATGTCTATGTTACCTGCTTTTTTGGCAGTTACTTTACCAGTCACCTCCAGTGTACCCTTGGTGATTGTATCATCATCCTTTGGTATTCCTCCAACCACGTTCCAGTTTACAGCACCGGAGATTGTTTCTTTACCACCTCCTACTCTTACTCCATCAGAGGTGGTCGCTAGATTTGTTGAGTCGACACTGGTGGCGACTGCTGGATTACCTGTCTCAATACCACCCACGGTTACTATTCAGCACACCTCTGATATTGCAGCTAGTTTGGGAATTCCACCGCCGTATGCTAAAGATATTTCTCATATGCGGTTTGACTTTGATGCTACTTTGTCTGACTCTAAGAGAATCGCGGCTCTTGAAAGGGTTGTTGCTGAACAGTCGCGGATTAATCTAATTCAGACATAAGCCATTCAGCGCCTTGTGACAGAGAATCAGATTCAATCATACCTTCTCATTGAGCACTGTAAACTCTTTGATATTCTTAAATGGTTCTTAGCATCTCAGGGGGAGATGAGTTGCAAGGGCGATGAATTGAGGACAAAGAAGAGGCAAGACAGAGACGATGATCCCAATGCATCGAAATATGCAGGTGGTGAGTTGCCAAGAACTGAACAAAATCTTGGGACTGCCACATCTCAGGGGGGAGTCTGCTGGTCTGTCAGACAGTACAGGTGGTGAGAATGTGGTGGTTGTAGACGATGAGGAAGTGATGGGAAATGATGATGATGATTTAGTTGATGATGTATTGACGGCTAGTGAGATTGAAAAGATTGGGGACAGATAGAGATTGATAGTGAGTTGGAAGAAGGAGAGATAGTTGATGATGGTGTAGAGCATGATATTCCAAGTGTTGATGAGGTAAAGCTGGGTCAAGATGAAAATGTGTCGGGTGATTCTGAGTGGGAAGAACAGCCTAGATGGAAAGAAGGTTGTGCTCAATGTTTCTTCAAGACTAAGAAACCTGCAGTTCCAACAATGTTCAAGAAAAGTTACAATATCAAGGGCTATGCTGAATCAAAGAAAGGTATTATCTGTTGGTTGTATGATGAACAGCTAAAATTGTTTGTGATAAAGCGATATGATGGGGTTCAGTACTTTAAGAAGGCTTTGAGATCGCTCAACACCTTGCCTGAGTGTGAGATGAAAGATTTGGCACATTTGAGATTGATTAATCGAAGTGATGACAACTTTGCGAAATGGGTTGGGAAGATTGTGTGGAAGGAAAGTGTGAAAGAGAAAAGGTTTGAGTTGTTGAAACCTCAGAAAGGGAAGTTGGTCGAAGACAAGGAACGAGGCATGAGGGCTAATAGTAAGCCCTGGATGGTGATGAAATACAAGCCGATTAGATGTTTGAAGGAGGTTCCAATGAAGCTGATGCCTAAGGATGTGTTGAAGGATCTCAAGTGGTGGTATGTTGGCTGCCAGACTGCTGAAGCCGTGATGGAAGATGAGGAAGAACAGGAGATCCTGAGAGTGTATGATCCGATGCACTTGGTTAATTTGTCTCAAGCTGATTTGCAGGTACTTAATGATAAGAAGATTTTCTATATTCTGCGTGGAAGGATGAAGCTAAGAAGTACCAGAGGGTGGTCTTTGTCTGTGTAAGACAGGGCATTCATGCTTGAAGACGATGGGTACGAGATTTTTGGATTACAAGACACGAGAAAGAAGATAGAGATATGAAGCTACTGCCAAGGGGGAATCTGTTGGTGCATGATGCCAGTAGTTCAGTATCTCATGATTATTTGTGTTTGTAATCGTTTAAATTGTTCGTTTAGTGTTGAACTTGTTCTTATATGTTCGCCTTTTGTTTTAGCGAACTTGTATTGAGAGCTAAGTTAGGACAACTTCGCCTAGTATGTTAGGCGAAGTTGTCGAGTTATATAAACTCTAACTTCGGCTCTTATATAACAACTTTGACGGCTGTTTTGTAACACCTAAGTGTTACGTGTTTGGTTTATCTTTGCAATATAACAAGTATTATCTTACTTACTCGTGTTCTTTGCGTGTGATTTACTTGTTAATCATCTCAACACTCGTATCGTATACGTGGGGATTCTGCACCCTCGTGTTACGAGATACTCCTGTGTAGATCCGGATGGGAACCTACATTGAAAAAACATTAACATGGTAGTTCCTCAATCATTGAAGACTACGATGAAGGTTATTTTACTTCCCTTTTAATTATTTTATACCCAATAATATGTTGTAGAAATTGAAGACACATCAGAGAGTGAACCATCTGTTTCTGAATATGAATTGGAGGAGTTCCACAACAACAAAGGATGAAATCGAGTTTTGGGACGAAAAAGATCCATAAATACGTTTAAATATGTTATTTAACTTTAAAAATCCAAGTTGATTACGCCGTTAGAATGTGGAATATCAACCACAAGAGAGAGATATTTATGGCAGAAAACCCGACCCAAAGTCTTGACAACGGAATGTAAAAGTATCAAGGAAACAAACAACCAGCACGATACCTCTCACCTGTGTCTTTGGACATGCACGGCAAGGCTTGCTCGTGTATCACCATTGTTTCTCACAACAACCGAGCCTTAAGATCAAAGGTTGTAGCAGCCCACATCCAACAACAAGTTCTTGCAGATGTATCGTATGTTGTGAAACAAATTCAGTCTCTGATCAAAGAGAAACTGAATGTTGATATCAGTTACCGCAAGGCTTGGGCTGCTAGGAAAAAGCCGTCGAAAACATATACGGTAGCTGGGATGAAAACTTCCATGAATTACCAAGCTACATAATGGCACTACAACAAGCAAACTCAGGTACCGTTGTCCAGTGGTTACATCATCCCTATAGTCAGTCCAAGTGACTGCTCAGTATTCAAGTATGTATTTTGGGTATTCCGTTCAAGTATTGAAGCCTTTAGTTTTTGCATTCCTGTTATCTCTATAGATGCCACCCATCTAAGGGGCACTTACAAGGGAAAAATATTGATGGCGGTTTCCAAAAATGCAAACAACATGAACTTGCCAATTGTGTACGCATCGGTTGATGAAGAAACAAACGAGAGATGGAAGTGGTTTCTTCAACAATTTGCTGACAACGTTGAACACCCCGCAAGGAGAAATTTGTGTGTAATTTCTGACTGGCATGTGGGTATAAAGCACGCCATGGATAATTTAGAATCCTGGAAGGAACCCCACGCCTACCATCGATTTTGTCTAAGGCATGTAAGAAGTAATTTCATGGCGAAGTTCAAGAGTGTGAGCTTGAAAAGGACGCGTTGGGAGATCGGAAGCACAACACAACAAAGAAAGTATGATCGCCTGATGGATGAGCTTAAGGCAACAAATAAAGAAGCGTGGCGATACCTCCATAGAATAGTTAAAACAAATGGACAGTCCTGTGGGAATCGACGATGGGGTAACCTCACCATGAACATATCGGAAAGCATGAACAATGTGTTACGTGGTGCCAGGATGCTCCCAATAAAGGCATTAATTGAATATACCTTAAAACAGAAGTTGAACAATACGCCATACTTGATCAAGGAACTTTCCTCACCGCGTATGGACAATCCAGCACGTCATCAAAGGAACATGGTGAAGCCATCCCTACAAACATCGGACGAATCTGGCTTCAATCCTTGAAAGAAGTTGCACGTGTGGTAAGTGGCAAATTTATCGGCTCCCGTGTAGCCATCAAATTACAGTATGCCACCACATACGTGAAAGTCAAAGAAAAAATGTTGATGTTTTATACAGAAACATACCATGCACAATACGGCCACCAGTATTTTCTGGTACCTCATAAACAAGATTGGATGTACGCCGGTTGGTGAATTCATGGGGACCCATCGAAGATAACTATCGTAAGGGGATGAAGGCGTGCGAGGAGGATGCATAACGAGATATACGCCAGCTACGCTGAGGAAAGGATTGGTCATAGGTGTTCTGGTTGTAAAACAACGGGTCACAGGATCAACAATTGTCCGAACCGACAACATTAATTATTGTATTTTTTCTCATGTATTTAAGTCTCTGTTTGTTTTTTTTTATGTCTTAAGTCAAAAGAAGTACATGTCATGAATTGGATCATATTTCATTTAATATCTATGGACTCTTTATGGTATTCTTCATTAATCACTACCGTTTTTTAGTCTATCTGATTATTGAATTTAAAAAAAATGTGTTTTATTTAATAAGTTTCTAACTATATAGTGTTTATTGTTTAACCTCACAAATAATATATTCTATGGACAGAGAGATAGTTGATGCTTGATATTTGATTGTGATATATTTACTTATTTTAATTTCATATGTAATTTTGATAGGGGGTCTTAAACTTGAGGTATGTTGTTAGTTAAAAACAAAAATAGATTAGGCGAGTTAAAAACATGTCATCACATTTATGCCCAAATTCGTTTTACGCAAACACTAACACATTTACTATGCAATAAGTCATCTTAGGTTAACGGGTCATGTCATAGGCAACTCTACGCTTATTTCATCAGGGGGTATACCAAATGATTTTTTTTTTCTTATTTTCAAATATTATTGAGGGGGTTTTAAATTAATTATATTTTAATTACTTGATAGTGAATTAATTTTTTTTTAATAAATAGTTGTGAAAACCGATTAAAGTTATTTAGTTTATTTTTTAACATTTTTAACTATTATTTAAACCGTATTTAAACTAATATTTAAACCCTAATATTTAACAAATATTTTTAACAAAATTAGGGTTTCAAATTTAAAACATAATCCACCATTACTAATGACGGATTAGGAAAATATTTTTTTTAAAACCTAATCTGCTATTTGTAGTGGCAGATTAGTAAGCTATTTGTAATGACGGATTAGGAAAAAATAATAATTTTTTCAGGTTTTCGTCTTCTTCGTGGCAGCTTATGACAACTTTGAGGTTGCATGTGAATGGGTAGAGAGAATCTCATATATATTGGCAGCTTTCATATTTTGTTTTTATGGACAATAATGAACATTTGCATGGCGAGGATCCAATTAATGGCAGCCTTTGCATGTGAATTGGCGGATGATAATGAAAGCTTTGCCACTGTGTACAATAAGGGGTAGAATTCAATGTTAGGTTAGTTGGCTGGTTAGTTTGGTTAGTGGGGGGGTAGTTAGTTAGTTTGGTTTCTTAACCAGGTAGCGGAATCACATGTTTCAGGAATGTTGTCTGATGATCGGTCATTCACAAACACGGTTCCAAAATCATTTTGCCCGAATCCGCTATTCTCCATAGCGGTTACACCAAAATCATTTTTTTTCTTTGACTTTACCGTTTACCTAATTTATTATTAATCCACACCATTTAAAAAAAATCATTTTTTATCAAACTTTTTATTTAATTAATAAATTGAAAAGTAATAATTATATCCAAACGCGATCAACAAGTTATATCGGTATCCTGTTTAAATTGCACTGGCTCAGTTTATTGACGGCTATGTAATCAGTAATATTCAATTTACAAATTAAAAAAATAACGTTGATCAAAATTACCTCATCGGCGACCGCAGTGGCGTCCGTGCTCGGAAGGAGCAAGACGCAAGTGAACCGGAAACCGGGGCTGGAGCCGGCGCAATGCTCTTCTTCTCCTTCGACTTCTTCTTGCTAGGCGCCGGAGCAGCAGTATCCGGTGCTGGAGAACTGACCAGTTGTGGAACTGGCGGAGATTCAATCGCTGGTGTCTCGGAAGGTGCAGCAGTTGGCGGCAGGATATTGAACCGGGGTTTTGGCAGTTGATGGAGGTGCGTTTGTCGGAGAAGAGGCCGGTGATTGGCCTGCGACAATGGCGCAGATGAATGAGAGAATAATTAAATTGCTTTCTTCAGATTCATGTTTTATTAAAGAGAGAAAGTGGAAGAGATGAGACTTGTTGAGGTTGAAGCTTGAAGGTGGAGATGATGATGATGATGATGATGATGATGTATAAGTAGCTGTTAGATTGAGGTTCGATGTATGTTTTATGTGTGGGTCCTATAGTTACATGCATGACTTGTACATTTAGTAACGGCTTTATAGTATGCAGGTGGATTTATGTCACGTTTAACCTTAAATGATTGTACCAACTATATATGTTTTTCAACACTTTAATTTGAATGATTATAATTCCAATCTGGATTCATAGCATGTTGAGACCTCGAATGAATTCTATAGATTATGTGTGTGCGTGAGTTAGGTCTATGTGGTCGTTTTAGTCGTAGGTGATCGTTTACCGGTGAGTGGAGGGTATTCCGTTATATTTGGTGAACATGAATGTATTCTATTCAACAATCCCCTATTACAAAAAGAGTATGTTACATATATAGGGTCCCGGAGGAATCTTTTCCTGGGACCGTTACCCTAGACTCTAGTCTATTATCCAGCGGTTATTTCCCCTCCCTCTGACTCTTGCAGGAGGCTCGCTTTTGTCTGCTGGATATGCCCCTTGCTCCAGGACTAGGTAAGCTTCAGCTATGTCTAGTTTTAGCTCCTATAGCAACTGGTCCTTTATTGACTTGGACCTCTGTCCTATTATGCCTTCTTCCTTCTAGGCTTGGGCTCATCTATTGGGATGGTGACATATTAGTTGTTTAGTGGGCCACAACCAAGTTCTGAGAGCCCAATTCCTAGGTAGGTTCTTCAAGTCCCCCAGTCTATTGTCCTTGTTATTTATGACAAGGATAATAGACTTAGTCTGATCCAAACCTTCATTCTTAGCCTCATCTTCATGATGTCTACTTTCTTTCTGGAATATTATAAAGGCCTATGTACATCTGGTTTCACAAATTGCATAGTATCATAAAGAGCCACTCCCGGTATTACCCATCCGCAAGGAGAGTTTATAAATAAATACAGCTCTTGGGTATCATCCTCGATACTGAGATATATCATAAGACCAATAAGTTGATTTGAGATCTCGCTATCAACCTCTTGACCTAAAAAAAGTAATCTTTCTCGATAAAGTCGGTTGATTAGGGTCAAATTGTATCCCTTAAGAACCGTACAGGCGCTCGGAGTCGTAATTTGACGAAGAAGTCTTGTGGTATTACCACGTATAATTAAATGTCATTAAAAAAGGATAGCAAATTCGGAGAATTTTGTCCCCCCTTTTACAAGTATTGCTCTTCCTTATATATGGGGGAGGAGGAGGTCCCCTTTACATTTTCTATCCCTTAATTTTCCTAGATGAGTAGTTCCCTTGGTCTGATTTCTTCCATTCTCTCATAAGTCCCCGTCTTTCGGCCTTTTATTCTTCGGCTATTGGCTGGGCTTAGGAAACATAATTGCCTTGAGCATCTCACCTGGTCAGGGAACAGTGATCTTGAAAAGATCTCCTGATATAATCCCTTATTGAATAAATCCTTCTCATTTCTTCTTTTTGTTGGGCCCCGTGGGCTTTCCTTACTGGCCTTATTCTAACCTCTTCATCCGTTTGGGCCGCCTCAGAAGCCCAAACCCAAGGTAGGCTCTTCAAGTCTTCCCTGTTTATTATTCTTATAACTTATGATAAAGGTAATGGACTAAACCCCGACCCGGCTCATCCTTATCTTTCTTTGATTTATATAATCTAATCCTCTTTTATTTTTGCAGTCCATTATTGGCCCACACTTGAGTCGACGACCTTTATGAAAAAACCTCTCATGCTTCTTCAAGATGTCATGATACCTTTCGAATCGTCTGCCTTTCTCTTAACTGTTGGCTCCCTTTTCCCACTTTGAAATTTACATTTCCTATCTCCTTATCTAACTAGTAGGATGTTTGGTTGGAGTAACTAGTACTCTCCATGCATCTTGGTTTCTCCTGGGCTTTCTTGACTTGGTCCCAATCATGGGACGGAGACTCATTTTCATAGAAGGCTTTACAAATCCCCCTAGTCCTTATTCTTTATGACAAGGACAAAAGACTAATGTAGTCCCAGCTTATCTTTTCGCATAACATGCGGGATAGGTTCATCCCTTTTAGACTCATTCATTGGGCTAGTTTCGGACAAGATCATTTTTTGATACCTGGCTGAGGTAGATGATATTTAGTTCCCATGAGCCTGACCCAGTTCTCTTGATAGTTTAAATCTACCATGACATAAATACACAGTCCCACTTCTATATAATAAAGGATGAGTAAGCCATAAACACAATGGATTGATTCCATTTTGACTCATCAGATTTGGACCCAGTAAGGTTGAGATGGAGAAGTCATGGGATGAAATAAAGACCAAGCATTATATGCTCATCCCCACACAATGGGCCTAGTCCTGTAATTGTCTCTTCAAGTCCCTCAGTCCCTTATGCTAATTATTTATGATTGGGATAAGGGACTTTGAACCCGAGTTTCTTTAACATAACCAAGAAAAGGTTAAGTTTTCTCTCTTGGGTAGTTATGTTGGCTGTATGTAATCTCTTTCTTCTTATTGAACAACCCACCCAAGTTGTTAGCGGCCCATTAACAGACTCTAATAATTATGATCTTGCTATTCTTTCTTTACTAGTAGTGGACATAGAAACTAAGACACAAACAATTTCCAATGTGATAATATATGATGAAAATGTATCAAACCACCGACAATAATCATGATGATTAGAATTATTTCTATATATTTCTCTTCTTGCTCGCGGATGTATCATGATGTTTTCAATTTGTATGCGGATGGATTATAAGGTTTCCAACCTATAAGGTGGATGTAGTAGGTTAGCTACCAATTTGTAGTCGGGCTTTCCTTTTACTCGTTGTGAAGAAGATTCGATTGGCTTTCCCCCTTTGGGGGGCGTATATGTATGGTGTTCCATTTAATGGGAAATATATAAGTTGTGAGCCTAAAACAAGGGGCCATATCCCACTTGGGGGTAATATAAGTTCTAAGAGTCTTAGAAGGGGCTATTTTCCCCTAGGGAATTATGATTATTGAGGCTCATGAATGGGGCTATTTTTCACGAGGGTAATTATAAGTATTGAACCTAATGGATTAGGTTAATTTTGTATATGGATCCAAGCCCCTCAACCGGACCTTCCTTTCACACTTGTGAAGGAGCACTGATGTCATTTTCCCATTAACGGGGAATTATAAGTGATGTGCCTCTTAAAGAGGGCTTTATCCCATCTGGGGGAATTATAAGTATGGTGCCTCTTTTAGAGGGCTTTATCCCATCTGGGGTAATTATAAGAATGGGGCCTCCTTTGGAGGGCTTTATCCCATCTGGTGTAATTATAAGTATGATTCCTCTTTTAGAGGGCTTTATCCCATCTAGGGGAATTATAAGTACGGTGCATCTTTTAGAGGGCTTTATCCCATCTGGGGGAATTATAAGTATGGTGCATCTTTTAGAGGGCTTTATCACATCTGGGGGAATTATAAGTATGATGGACCAATTATATTTCTTAATAATAAATATAAAAAGCATAATTAGTTTTAATACATGTTAGAAGTCTTACATATGAAGATGATGGAAGGGGCTACTGGTAGGGGCCCATTCCCTTCTTATAAAAGATAACAGGGATATGAAAGTTTCTTCTCCAAGGAAAATTTTTGGAATGTGAAGTGTTACCACATGAGGCTTTTTTCCTTTCGTAGCGACTTTTTCACTCTTTAGAAGGGAACTCTTCCTCTCACTCATTGGAAGGGAATTATTTTTCCTTGGAAGTCTCTCTAAAATGGTGATCTCTTTATGAGATACGTCTTCATGCATAGAAACTGATGAACGGGGTCCTTCTTGTCGTATAAAAGAAACTTCAATGACGAAGACCCACGACACAATGATAAAATGTCAAATTAGTCCCCCCAGCTCCATGTTGGTGTAGGGGGGAGGGTTCCTTCTGAATGGAATTGACCTTTCACATATGTCGTCCCCTTCAAACATTCCATCCCTTGGAGGGAGATTATTCTCCTTCAGATAAAATCCTTGTAATGCAAAAAGTTATTGTAGAATGCTCTCTTTCCTCACCTGAGGGGTTTCTCGAATACCTCATCCAATGGAAGGGGATTAATTTTCATTGGAGGAAAATCTTGCAATATGAGATGTTGTTGTAGAAGGCTCTCCTTCCACAAAGGGAAAAAAATTTCAAATACTTCCTTAATTGGAAAGTGATTACTCTTCTTGAGAAGAAAAATCTGGAAGAGGTTGTTTTCCTTTGCATGGAACCCTTGCCCAAATGATACTTTCTTTTCTGGAGGGAATTTTTAAATACCTCCTCCCTTGGAAAGGAAATCTTCTTCTTTGAAAAGGATTCTTGTAATATGGCAAGGGGCTTCAGTAGGGATTATATGGGAGGAGTGTTTGTAATGAAGGGATTGTTCTGGGAAGAGCATCATTATATACGAATTGTCTTGAAATGAGGTTTCCTCCTGGGAAGGAGGCTCTGTTATGATTTGCTTGTCTTGAAAGGGGTTTTGGTAAGAAGGATTGTTAGTAAGGGCATTTTTCTAAAGAAATTATATTACACGGAGGGTTTGCTCTTGAGGGGTTATTTAATAAAGGGGTTAGCCCTGGAGCAATTGCTCAGTACGGGGCTTCATTTTGAGGAGTTGGTTCCACAAAGGACCTTGCTTTTGGGGGAGTTATGAGATTTTTAAGTTAATCCCTCTTTTTTCTCACATTCTCTCTCCCTCTCTTAAATAACATCACGTCTCCTAATTATTTTCATTTTCTTAAAATCAGTTACGTTATTTTTTTTTTGAACGACCAACACATTTAATATTATAAAAAAGAGAATAACCCGAACTAGCAAGCCACTAGACCCGGATTAAACCCAACACACCAAAATTACAAACCACCAAAGATTCCTCCAACTCTAATTCTCACATAAATACAATGTCACTCCCCAAAATCAAATCTAGTCCAATCATTCCATGAGAGGCTTGGCTTCTTAGCCCTATTCTGAACCCACAGAAAACTAAGACCTTTGATTTCACCAAATACGCTTTCCAACCGAACCGGCTTCCCTTCAAACACCGCCTCATTCCTCGCCCTCCATATACACCACAAGGTAGTTAGGCATATCGCATGAAATACCTTTGCCTTATCTTTAGGTAACAATGCATACTTGTAAGCTTCCAAAAGATCCCGGATTGAAAAGGCAAAAAAATCTGGCACTCGACACCAATTAGTAACCTTACCCCAAATTTCTTGTGCGAACCTGCAAGAGTTAAACAAATGTTCCGCCGTCTCTTCTTCCATACCACAAATCAGGCATACGACCGAATCCACCGCAACATTCCGCCTAGCCAACGAAACTAACGATGTGACCCTTTCCATTTCTGCTCTCCAAGCGAGAATCTAAACTTTTCTTGGTACAAAATGACTCCATGTGAACACAAACTCACTGACCGGTTCCTGCCCATATTCCAACCTCTTTTTTACATTTCTAACATAGTATCCACTGCTTTCATCTAGACACCATGCCAAACTGTCTTCTCCATGATGTAACTGAACAGGTTGGCACGCAACCAACATGTTTCTGAGCTGGTCAATCTCGACGGATGTAGATGGAGATCTTGTCCACCCCCACGTACCACAAACTTCCCCAGAATACATCACGAGCCGATCCGATACCGTACACCATTTATTTCTTTCTAACGGGAACCGAACCTGAAACGAACTTACACCACACCAAAAATCTATCCAAAATAGCGTACCTCTACCTTCACAACATGTCGATTCAATTTTCTGAGTTCAATCCCAACATGTTCCAAATCACGAGAAATATTGACAATGCTCCTCCAGTGCCCCGACATGGAGACCTTCAAAGGAATGCTAGACCATGATCTATCCGAATGGTGTATAGACCATATGCAATTCAGCCACAAACTGTTCTTCTCTTTCTTAAACCTCCACCACCATTTGGTTAGCATTGCTAGATTAGCATCATTTAAAGATCCGACCCCAATCCCCCCTTTCTGTAATGGTGCCTTCACTTTATTCCATTCCACCCAATTAATTTTTATCTCTTTATCCGATCCTCCCCAAAAGAAAACACGGCGAATCTGATCTAGCTTCTCTAGCACCCCTTGTGGAGCTTTGTACAAAGAAAAATAATACGTCGGTAAGGCATTTAAAACCGATTTTATGATAGTTACTCTACCTCCAATTGACAGTCTCTTGGCTTTCCACAATGACAAACGCTTACGAAACAAATTCACAATCGGATCCCATGCCTCCAAACGATGCATATTCCCCCCAACTTGTAGTCCTAGGTACTTAAATGGAAATTCCCCAACTCGACATTTCAACACATTGGCCAACTCTAATTTATCATGTTCCCCCACCTTAACCCCATAAACCCAACTCTTGTTCTAGTTTATCTTTAAGCCCGAGACTAGGTAGAAACATCGAAGAATTCGGCGCAATACTAAAGCATTTTCTTTCTCAAATTTACCAACAAACACAACATCATCTGCATAGAGGAGATGAGTCAAAACCGGCCCAGCGACCCCACACGCGATAACCTCATACAAACCGACACTTGTAATCTTTTTCATGATACCGTTAGGCGCTTCCATAGCTAGAACGAACAAGAATGGGGAAAGCGGGTCACCTTGCCGAAGACCCCTATTACAAATAAATTCCGGCGTCGGAGACCCATTGACTAGAACGGATGAGAGCCCAGCCCTTAAAATTGCAAGTATCCAACCCCTCCATCGTGCATGGAAACCCATTTGGTCCAACATAGACAATAAAAAACCCCAACTTACGGAATCATATGCCTTTTCGATATCGACTTTAAACAACAAGCCTCTCTTATTATTCTTCTTTAACCAAGATAATAATTCATTCAAAATCAACGGCCCGTCCACTATATTTCTACCTGCCAAAAACGCCGATTTCTCGACTGAAACAAGCTTCCCAATTACCGTTCTCAGCCAATTCGCCAACACCTTGGAAATTACTTTGTCAATACACCCGACTAAACTAATTGGCCTATAATCCCCGAGACACACCGGGTCTTTGACTTTAGGTATTAGCGTAATGAATGCCGACATAACACCAATAGATAATTGCCCATTAGCATAGAAATCATCAAATATTTTCACAAAATCAGATTCAAAACATGACCAACACCTCTTTAGAAATTTAAACGTGTAACCATCAGGGCCTGGTGACCGATCCCCTTCACAGCCCCACACCGCCTCTTTTAACTCATTTAACGAGAACGGCCGAATAAGGTCCCCCGATTCGTCGCTGTTCAGAACATTAATATTTGGGCAGATTATACGAGGCCGTGAGTCCACAGGTTCGACAAATTTCGAGGAAAAAAACTCAAAAACTTCAGCTTTCACAATTAGAGGATTATTAATCCACTCCTCGTTGATTAATAACCCATGAATACGATTGAAAGAAAGATTAGCATTTAAAATGCCATGAAAGTACGCGGTATTATCCTCCCCATCTGTTGCCCATCGAACCCGAGTTTTTTGCTTTAGATCTTTTAGTCTTTCAATATCTACTGCCTCAACCATGTTTATACACCTAGCTCTTGCTTCCACCTCCTGTTGATCAAGGGATCTTTGTTCCGCAACCAACTCCAACTCCGCGATCAATTTCTTATTTCTATCATAGTCACCATATAATTCTTTCCTTTTAACCTCCAACCACTTTTTAATTTTAAATTTCAGCCACCTTAATTTAATTGCCAGACCAAGATCCGCCGACCCATCAAACCGAAATCGAGAACATTGTGCTTCCACAAAATTCATGAATCCTGGTAGTTCAAACCACGAATTATAGAACCGAAACGAAATAAGCCCATAGTCAACTGGAATCATACTAAGAAACAAAGGCCGATGATCCGAACTTCCTCTGGGCAAAACGTTTAACGAGGCAGTTGGCCAAACATCCATGAAATTCTTACACACGAAGACCCGATCAATTTTACTGAATTTGTCACCCCTGTCCGAAACGTAAGTGAAAGCCCCGCCCCCCATCTGGTATTCACTTAGATCAGAAGCTTCAATGAACTCATTAAATGCAGCCGCATACGATGCCACAAACACTGAATTTCGATGCTCTACCATCTCCCGGACCTCATTAAAATCCCCTAAAAACATGCATAGCCCATCTATTGACCAACGCAACCGTAATAGATCTGACCACAATCTCCTTCTCTCGCTCGGATCGTTAGGCGCATAAACATTTATAACATTTAACACCCTTCCCGTTGCTTTAATAATTCCTTTAACTACCAAGAATCGAGCGTGTCTAATAACACCTGTTTTAACAAAAAAATGAGGAGTCCCAGACACACATGAGACCTCCCGATCTACCCACAGCCCCGGCTGACTCGTAATCGAATACCCCTCTTCCCCATATTTGGCTGACTTGGAAATAAAGTGTACTAACCAAGTTCCTGTTATTAAACAAGTTCACATTATTAAACAAGTTCCTGTTAGGGAGATGAGTATTAAAATTGGGCCCAATTTCATTCAGCCCCAATTTATCTACTGGGCTTGTAGAGCCAGGGGTACGAATCCTCCTAGCCCGCTTTCTTGACAATAACACACTTCCCTGGCCCAATAACCCCAGCTGTCACACCCGTTGACTCTAGATTAAGCGCATGCGCCACCCTAATTGACCCTACTATCATCATTTCCTTGTTCACCCATGCAACCCTTCCTTTCCCGACATCCGTACCATCCCCTACGGGCATCTTTCCCGGTGATTCCTGGACAAACTCCCCTTCCTCGAGTTCGTCTTCCACGTTTTTTACCCCCTCATCTCCACACATATCATTTTTTGATCGAGCAAGATGTTCTTCAATACCCGGATTCCACGGATTAATATATTCTATCACCCAAACGTTATACTTCTTTCCTTTCCACATGACCTCTACCTCCTCTTCCACACGTTTAAACGACTCCGACACAACATATACAATACCTTCGGCGTTATCAACTTTCTCCCAAGAGAACTCCGACTTCCAAGCTACTTTTCCAAACAAAACCCAAACTTTATTATACACCTCCTTCAATCTTAACTGGACAGGAAGCCCTTGGATCCAAAGGCAGGCAACCTTGCTTGGTCGGAGCTCATTACCATCCCACACATGAGCAGCGTCTAGGGTTTTTTTCTCAGTCATCTTTCCTTGCAACAAACTCCCTCGCCACCTTATTATCGCCAAAAATCAATAACACAGGCAATCCCCCCCACGTACGAGATACCGAACTCCTGGTAACCTTACACACCGTTTGTAAGCACCTAACCGATCTTCCAACCGATCTTCTTGCCTATCTGTAATTCTAAAATACTCCTGGTAACCCAATCCTATTTTTTAGTATTTAATTTACATATACGTTACTAACCTTAGGAATAGGTTTGACCATGAATTATTTCATTTTTTATCTAACGGTTTGTATTTTTGAAAATACTTAGAAAATCTAATTAAGGGAAATAAAAAGAGAATTGAAAATACACATGTGTACGCTGAACAAATCTATTAAGAGTTGGATTGTTTTGATGGTGCACATGTGTAAACAATTATGTTTTGTAATCTACACCTATGCACACTAAATATCTATTTCTTTGATTTATTTGAGTGTGCACATATGTAAATATTTATAATGTAACTTTCTTTTATATATATATATATACACGTTTTTTTACATACGCGTGTATAAGTATCTATATTTTGTAGTGTACGTGTGTAAACATATATCTTTTTATACATATATTCAAACGTAAATAGTTGTCTTTTGATTACAAATTGAATAAGTATGTGTAAACTATTTTTTACATATATGTAAATTAAATACTAAAAAATATGCATAGATGTAAATGTGCTTCTACTTGTTCTAGTTCTCCATTCTTGTTAGAAAATAACTAATTAATATTTCATGAGAGCATAGTTTGAAGAGAATAGAAAATTAAATGGGAGAAGGCAACTATTAAGATCATTAACAGTTAAAAAAAACAAACTATCAAGATCATTTAAATAATGAATTGTATGTATTCAAAAAATCATAAATTCCAAAAATAGTGTGACAATCAGTTATTGAAATTAGAGAGATAAACAAATATTAAATTACCATTATGCCCTTTATTGTTTTCTCTTTTTATTTTACAAATTAAAAAATTAGTGGTGCAAATTGATTCTTAGAGTTCTCAACAAAATTTGAGTTCTTAAAGGATACATTCCCTATATATATATATATATGAAAAAGAAATATGTATATTTAATGTTTTACTCTAATTGTACAAGACAAAATGGCAAAACAGGTCCTTTATGTTTGCACGGTTTTTCAATTGACGTCCTTTATCAAACTTAATGGCAGAAAACGTATTTCATGTTTCAAATTCTGTTCACGTTACGTCTTTTGGTACTAACCCAGTTAAGTATTTTCGTTAAACCTGGTCATGTGCAAGGCACATGAGGTTATTTTTGTAACTTTACATATTTATTTATTAAATAACATTTAGACCAACATTTTGACCCTCTCTCTCCCCCCCCCCCCTATCTCTCTCTCTCTCTCTCTTTTTTCAACATACAGACTTACTAACCAACCACCACTAGCCACCACATGCCAACACCATCACTTTCTCCCGCGCAACCACCACCAGCCACCACATGCCACCGGAGTAACGGAGCTCGGGGCAGAACATGTCGCCGCAACGACACCTGAATCCAATCAATCCAACCTTCCGTTGCATCTTAAGCATCGATTCACCACGCGCCGCTTAGGACTGGGCACGCGCTCGTATCCGCCACCTCAAACCGTCGTATTCTGGATGGATCTGAGGTTTCGATTTCAGTTTCCGGCATGGCGGTGGAGTTAGGACAAAAGTCAACGGTAACGGTGGATTTGAGATCGGATATACGGTCGGAGCTTGACGGTGAGCATAAGGCTAGGGTTTCGGCTCAGTTTCTTCTATCTCTATCTTCTGAGCCATTGATTGATTTTTGGGATGAGAGAGAGAGAGGGAGGGAGAGAGGATAGATGTCACACCCCGTTAAGCGAATTGCGGAAGCGTAAAACGGAATTGCAACAGATACAACTGGTATCAAATACATTGTTCATAAAGAAACATTACTAATTAATTTACAATATATTATATCGTTCTAACATCTTTTACAAACTATGTGATACAATCAAACCGGTTCTTCAATTACTTTACTTCTAACTCAAATGCCCATGACATCAATCACCAATCAGACACGTAACGCACAGGAAATTACTTCTCATATCTGATTACCTGAAAAGCATGTTAAAATAGGTCAACTACGAATAGTTGGTGAGTTTCATAAGTTTAACGAAATCAGTTCTGCGTACCACACAGTCATAGTTTGTATGTACGCGCGTATGTAAAAATATGTGTTTACGTTTGTATAAATATGTACAGCCATATCCTTGTGTGTGCATATGCACACATGTAAGTTTATAATATAAATTTGAAATTTCGGTAAAATCGTGGTTGTTTGTTCGTACTACCTGTTTCCAATTTCCGTGTTTAACCAACCACTGTGGATCCCCTTCCTCCCACAACGGTTCCACATAAACTCAACCACTATGGCCCCCCTTCCGCCCACAACGGTTCCGCGTTAACATCAAACATTATATAGTGTACACGCAAATAATTAGTATATTCTACACATAGTATTTCCTACGGCTAATCACATAGCATGTATATAGACACATATACACATATAGTATTTATCTCGTATCACCAAATACTGTAGCTCCCCATCCGCCCACAATACGCATAATCACATTATTCTCTTAACATTCATGTCATAATCAAGTTAGTTCGTTTAATAAGTTGCAGCAGAACTTGGCTCATAGGCCATACTCAACTTTAGTTTATAAGTTGCAGCAGAACTTGGCTCATAGGCCATACTCAACTTTAGTTTAGTAAGTTGCAGCAGAACTTGGCTCAGAGGCCATACTCAACTTTAGTTTATAAGTTGCAGCAGAACTTGGCTCATAGGCCATACTCAACTTTAGTTTGTTACTATTGTGGCCACCCTTCCGCCCACAATAGCCCCATAAATATCATAGACCACGTTATCCCCATGGCCATTACAGACCATGTTGTTTCCCAAATTAGTTATGTTTAACATTACACAATGTGTTTGTATAAACATGTTGTCACGTGTAATTTCATTATGTTTTGCAATTCGTATTATCTCCGCTCAATGTATCAATCAACGATAATAATCATCTTTCATCAGCACGTAGTCAATCATTATGTTTGTAGGGACTTTTCATATATAAATGTTCAGATATTTTATATCCTGAATCGTTTTCAGATAGATAACGTGTGTAACCCTGCTTTCCACCCCAAAAGTTCGTAAAATAGTTTAAAGAGTGGGGTCATGAAACTCACCTTATCGTGGTTCGCACAGAAATTACGTATCAGTAAGTCAGATGCCTCGTTTATAGCCTGATTCCTATAAATGGTATCGTATCGTTAATACTAGTACAGTGTTTAAGCTAAGTCGGGCCGTATAGATAATCTGGGTATAGCTGTTAAGCCCAGAACATGACCATAGTCTTAGATTGTGACGTTGTATACTATGAAATGTTTAAAACTGGATTTGGCTCAGTTTCACCGTTTCCTGAGCCTAGCTCAGTTGATCGTTTATACGTTTCGGGATTAGGTAAGATCACATAAAACTTAAGTGAATATATTGATTGATAAAATAATTTGATTTATGAAAGAATTTTAAGGTTTCGGTGTCTGGTTTGATCGCAAGGTTTGTTTCCGTTTTCATACGGGTTTGATTATACAAAACGCGCATAATTCACCCGAATTTTCCGTAATTCTCGTAAAAAGTTCGTTTTTATCAATATCATTCAAAAACATGATATTTGACCACTTTTGACATTTTGACATACCAGCCAGTCCGTTAAACACAAAACTGCCGGTTTCGTTAAAACAATTATAATTTAAATCTTTGATTAATCATAACTAAATATGTACTTATATATAAATTATGTAAATTTTTGTAAAAATACATTAAGACATGGAGAATTTTATAAAAATATTTTCAGAAACTTTATGATTATTTATTTATTTATAAAAATTCATTTAATAGGTTATAATCGTGTAATAAATGGCCCGTTTATATCAAACGACCTCCGAAAAATCCAATAATTTTTACAAATGGCCTCAATGTTATTACATAGCCCCTGCAAAATTTCCAGAAACTAACTCTTTTGACAAAATGCCTTTTTGTGCGTTTTTCGGCTGTTAAAATTCGGTTAAGCCATGATTGCACAAACCATACTTAGACATTTCCAATGATTCCCAAACTTTACCAGTGATCTTACCATCACATATTAAACTCCAAAACCAAGTTTCATAATTTTTCAATGTGTTTAGCTATTTTTCCCAAATAAACGCTCATAAACGGAAATAAATTCACCAAATATTCTCCGTTTATCGAAAAATTACCAAATTTGAACAGGGACTCATTTATATGATCCCTAATGTCCCTGCTTGTTTTCACAAGCTAACAACAAGCACGTCACAACCTAATACTAAACAGCCCCTAAAAGAGTGTTACGGGTTTACCTTGTCGGTTTTCGATGAATTTTGCTAGCTTAAACGACTTTCCGGGTCTCGGGTTGCAAACTCAGTATATCTACATATCATATAACATCAAACCAAGCATAAATCATCCATGTAACAGCCTTGGTAATTAGGGTTTCGGTTTTGGGTTCAAACCGAACTTTCTAACCGTAAAAACGTTGTATTCATGTTCTAATCCGCGTTTTTGACCAAAAAAAATATATGTTCCTGGTTTGTAAACATGTTTAACATCAAAACATGATTTTACTTGATTTTTAGGGTTTTTGGATGGTTAAACATGTTTAAAACTAACTAAAACATGTTTATAAGATTATAACTTAGTTAAAAGATGGTTAAAAGTTCATGAAAATGAAACTTACTTGTGGGTTTTGGGCAAGGGTTTGGAGGAACAGCTGAAAGGAGGTCTGGTCTTTAAGTTTATTACATAAAATGAGGTAACTTATTGATGAAGCTTGCAAATAAATATCTTGGTGGGTGAATGTTTTTGGCGGCCGCAAGTTTCTAGGGGCCCATTGGGCCTCTTTTTGGCCCAATGGTGCCTCGGTTTCCGTGCCACACGTAAAAGTCGGTCCAAAATTTAGTTCGGGTTCGGTTTTTCGCAAGAAAATTAATTCGAGTGTGAGAAATAGCGCAAAAACGAGTGTTTTTCAGCTTATTTTTGTAAAATAAGAAAAACGTACTGACTCGTTGTAAAATTCCAAAATATTTTCACGGATTGCTTAAAACATGTCATATAAGTGTTTTATAAATCTTTTTCGGCTTAACGGATGCTACAATGCTTGTTTTGATATTAACGATTGCGTTTAAGCTTATAGCGTATCGATAAACGAAACCTTTTTCGTTTAAAGAGTTTTAAACGTACTGGGGCCTAAATATCAATATGTTAGCCTCTATAACATATATATAACTCGTATATGACCCCTCAGTATGTATACGGGTCATAATTAGTATCGGTCGGTTACTCGTTTAAGCACTACGAATTAACCGATTTATCGTTTACTTGTTACGTAATGAATATAGTGTACCTCGTTTTGTTCGCTATCGAACTAAGGCCATATTACTAATATTTTAGCTTGCATAGATCGTATATCACTTATAGATGGCACCCTGGGATATCCGGACCATAACCAGACCCGTTTGGTTATTCGTTTGTTCGTTACGCAATAAGCGGTTAGACGCTTATTCGAGTTTGTAAGTACTATGGTGTACTCGGTTTTGCCACGGATGTCACATTCTCCCCCTGTTAAGAAATTTCGTCCCCGAAATTCAATATGCCATATATGCTCTTTTTGGGGAAAATTTTATAATCATTTGTTTTGGAATTCGTTTTCCTGTTTCCGAACACGTTTGATTCCCCGTTGTGGATTCTACTGGATTTTTATTCAATGAATTGTGTCACAACTGTTTGATTTTCCCCACTCAGCATTTTCATGAGTCTCTTTATAGAGTTTAGCTGTATAAAAGTTTTCAAATAGTACTAATTCCGCCATGTCAGCAAGGCACTCGTTTTGATTCGATATATGAAATATAGGGAGTGAAATAATTTTGTTTAATACGTTATAGGGTTAACTTTCAAGGCAATTTTGTATAGTGCTATATATTTTAGAATTAACTCACCGTTCCTCAACTCAACTAACAACTTTCAAAATTTTATAACTTCTCGTATTTCTCAGTATAGCCCTCTTGTTAGCCTTAGGCGGCCTTCGGTTTGTTATTAATATTACGAGTTTTATTTATGGTTATCGAAATCAAATCGGATTTTTTATTTTGGCGGTCACCAATTTTTTTTCAATTTTAATAAAATGGCGAGTTACATTCTTGCTCGTATAATATAGTATATTACCACTTGTATAATATTATGATGACTGTTAATGTACGAGGATTGAAATTACTAGTCTCACTTTCCTCTATTGTTTGAATAGTTTATTTGATTTGATTGTTTTATAGAGGATTATAGACTGTGCTTAGGCCAATTAGGGATCTAAAATTTCATACACAATTCACCAAGAGTAAGATTTTTTTAAGGCGAGTTTTTCAGCTGGATAGTTGTTACAAATCAGAAGAAGGTATTTGGAGTGGATTAGTCAGGAAACTATCATTCAGCTTGAATTGCTTTCTCGGGATGTTTAAGGAACACATGTTAAGGGTTCCATTTTAGTTTGTTTCCCACTTCCAATGGGGTATCTCGAATTGTTGTAGCATCTCCGAGGATCTTTAGTATTCCCCCAGAACTTATAATAGTGCACACTTTACAAAACATGAGCCTATGATTCCTTCATAGATTTCGTTTGCATCTTTATGCTAGTACTCAGTTTATCCGAACATCTGGCCTGACTTTTCCTTGTTCATCACTCAGTTATTAAGGCTATAAAAATTTAAAGTTCAAGTTTCGGTTACGGATAGTATAGTTTTCCTCATCCGTGTTTCATCATTGGGGTACTAGGATTTGTTCCGTGTACGGGATCACTTCTTTATCTAGAAGGGGCAGTATAACAGTTCTATTTCTATATATAACCTTCATTTGAATAAAATTAACTAGTCCACACTGACTATTACACAATGACTCCTCACTTCCACCGGGAGTGCATCGATAAGGAATAACTAGTTATTTAGGTTAAGAGGGTAGTTTTTCGAGTAATATGGTTAGTATTTATAGTCTTACTTTTGGTGGTTTCTATAGTATACAGAATTGTTATTTTACTAGACGGTATATTTTCCAAAGTAATAACTTGTAGGAACGAAACGTCTATCAGTGTCCGTAATAAATAGACTAAAGTATGTTAGGCATTACTAGGAACGTACCTGTCACTACATTTGTTCTATCCGGTTTATTCACAATACGTGACCCCTAGTCGAGTTGGACGTCGATGTCGGTCATTGCCTTTGTCTTTCCATCGCAATTGGGTTCAATCTAGGGCAGTCTTTCTTGATGTGCTCCATACTACCACACTCATAACAGGCATTACGGTTTATTATGGGTTGGTTTTGGTAGATTGGTTGTTGTCGTGTTGGTTGCGGTTGGGGTAGTTGTGGGTCCTGGAGTTGGGTTGGTGGATTTATAGTATTCATAACGGTTCTACAATTTCGGGCATAGTGTCCCACCTTCCCACATTTGTGACACACATTGGTCCGACATTCACCAACATGATGATAACCACATTTTCCACATCTAGGCAAAAGCCCGTTATACTTATCTTGCTTCACATCGGAACTGATCATAGCGTAATTTTGTATTGCAAGGCGCGCACATTTATTCCGTTGTCTTTCTTGTATTCCCGCTCCATAATTGGTTCGTTTTGTACCAGATGATTCCCCGGGCATTCTTAATGAACCACTTCTAATCAAATTAAAAGTTACAATGCATGCTTGTAACACGGCATTTTCGAAAGTTACAGGGCCAGTTGAATTAACTAAACTCCTGACTTCGGGGGCTAAACCCCAAATGTAGCGTTCAGTACGTTTAGATTCTGGAGTAACTAACCATGGGACTAGACGAGCCAGTTCATTAAAGCGATGGGTATACTCCAAGTGATCTGCACCCTTCATTTCTAGATTCCAAAGTTCTTACTCTAATTTCTGAATTTCGTTTATCGGACAAAAGTGTTTTATCATAAGATTTTTAAGTTCTGTCCAAGACATACGATTGGTTGCCTCTTGTCCTTGAATTTGCACAACAGTATTCCACCACATCAGCGCGTGGTCTATTGACAATACAATCTGGTGGACAGTTAGTGATATTAATGATGGATTCAGTCTTTTCGATCCACTTTACCAGTCCATTTGGTCCTTCAGTACCGCTAAATCCCATAGGTTTACATAGCATGAAGTTCTTAAGTTGATATCCGTGTTGCGGGGGATTTTGATTGTTACAATTATTGTTCAAGTTCGGTGCATTATTTAAAGTAATATTGGTATTCAACGGGGGAGTATTAGTTGTGATAGTATCAGTATTTATCGGGGAAGCATTTGTGGTTGTATTAGTATTTGTCAAGGGATTAGTATGTACAACCGCGTTAACGTTCGGCACTTGATTTGTATTCATAGTTGTATGGATACCAGCAGCGAATTGTGCTGCTATTGTCGGAAGTACTGTTTGTAGTTATCGAGCGATCATTTCGGCTATATCTGCCTCAGACAACATGTTTACTTTCTTCGGGGCCATTCTATAACAATAACCAGTTATCCAACAATTAACAAAATTAACATACACTAATGATCACAAAAGGAATTATAATAACAAGTAATCAGGTATTTCAATTAACACGTATATATCACACGGGTTTGTTCTTGAGTTTGAATACTAAGAATAATATGTAAAGTTAGCCTAACAAAGGCCAATGTTTATATATATATATATATATCAAAAGTTGTCACCTAGTGACAAGTAATTGTAATCCAGTAAGGGTAAGTGTTTGAAATGAAATATCCAATGTGTCACCCATATCAACATAGCATCCTACCAGATGCTTGCATGGGGTATCGAAGGCTATATCCAACAATATCGTACTACCCTTATCTATCTAAGTACACATTATACAATTATATACGGTTTACAACTTGCCCGAAAATTATTCCGGTACGATCCCATCATCAGGCAATTGTTTTTCTTTAGCCTCTTCCATAAGTAGACAATTGCTCGTTATGAGTTTAGTTAGTATATTTATCATATGAATGCACTCATATATTCAACTAGACCCTTAGAGGTTGTTAAATATAACTATAGAATATATTCCTTCGCCAGGTCATCCGGTGCACGCAAGTATGTTGGGCCTACTAAAAGTGGTAATTTACTGGTTGGGTTAAGTATGTTCCATTCCAGCCAGCATGTCATCAATTCGTAAGCATGAGGTTTCTCTCCTACAGTAACCAATTGGAATAGGAAAAATATAGGAGAGGTTGGATGTTCTTGTTCATAGATGGTTCAAAGAGTTTGCTAGTTAAGGAGGTTCATCAGAGTTAGTTGTACTGGTGAATTGTAAAGGAAATTATTATTATTAATATTTCTTTTTGAAATATCGTTAGTATATTATATGTACTGGTAGTCACGGTCTGTTTATAGAATTGGGGAATCAATAAAGTAGTTATTATATTTATAATTTGATAAATCGGACTCATCGCTAGGTACTTTCCTAGGAATAGTGTTTGTTTTCAAGAAGCGAAAGTGGAGAGACGAACGAAAAACTGTTTAGTTTACTGTTTGAAAACGAGTGTATAGGATAGGATTGGATCCAATCAGAAAAGTATTATATATATTCTTTTGAAATTATTGTATGTAGGTCACACCTCCCACAGTTCGTTCCCGGGCCTTATATATTAAGCCCCTTTGTGGTTCTGTCACATCACCAGACTTAGTTAAACTTGTTGAAGCATTCTCATATTCTCACTCACAGGAAACACAAGTTCTTTATCTGTCGTAAAGCTACCCGATCTCGACATCTTTCAGTGCAATCGTTAATCAGAAGAAAACGTTTTTCGGTAGCTTAAATCATCGTAAAGGATATTATTAATTAATACCGAAATTAAATATTTTATTTGTTACAATAAGATTCATTATCATCGGTAGTACCGTACGTACACATATCCCTATACCTCATCTCAGATAAGCACGTATGTACACTTCATATATACTTCACATCACCTTTATGCACGTATGTTGCCATTGTTACCTTTCAATATATTCTGCGACTTCACCCCGAATTCCTTCGTACAAGCAAGTCTGTTATTACGTTCCGGACCATAATAACTCACTTGCCCTACGAGTTCATCCCGGCATCCATCAGTATCTATCGTTACTCATTAATAACGAGCCTACGGTTATATTATAGGTATCCTAAGGGATAACCTAATCCTTTATAACCAATGGCTCTGATACCAACTTCTGTCACACCCCGTTAAGCGAATTGCGGAAGCGTAAAACGGAATTGCAACAGATACAACTGGTATCAAATACATTGTTCATAAAGAAACATTACTAACTAATTTACAATATATTATATCGTTCTAACATCTTTTACAAACTAGGTGATACAATCAAACCGGTTCTTCAATTACTTTACTTCTAACTCAAATGCCCATGACATCAATCACCAATCAGACACGTAACGCACAGGAAATTACTTCTCATATCTGATTACCTGAAAAGCATGTTAAAATAGGTCAACTACGAATAGTTGGTGAGTTTCATAAGTTTAACGAAATCAGTTCTGCGTACCACACAGTCATAGTTTGTATGTACGCGCGTATGTAAAAATATGTGTTTACGTTTGTATAAATATGTACAGCCATATCCTTGTGTGTGCATATGCACACATGTAAGTTTATAATATAAATTTGAAATTTCGGTAAAATCGTGGTTGTTTGTTCGTACTACCTGTTTCCAATTTCCGTGTTTAACCAACCACTGTGGACCCCCTTCCTCCCACAACGGTTCCACATAAACTCAACCACTATGGCCCCCCTTCCGCCCACAACGGTTCCGCGTTAACATCAAACATTATATAGTGTACACGCAAATAATTAGTATATTCTACACATAGTATTTCCTACGGCTAATCACATAGCATGTATATAGACACATATACACATATAGTATTTATCTCGTATCACCAAATACTGTAGCTCCCCATCCGCCCACAATACGCATAATCACATTATTCTCTTAACATTCATTTCATAATCAAGTTAGTTCGTTTAATAAGTTGCAACAGAACTTGGCTCATAGGCCATACTCTACTTTAGTTTATAAGTTGCAGCAGAACTTGGCTCATAGGCCATACTCAACTTTAGTTTAGTAAGTTGCAGCAGAACTTGGCTCAGATGCCATACTCAACTTTAGTTTATAAGTTGCAGCAGAACTTGGCTCATAGGCCATACTCAACTTTAGTTTGTTACTATTGTGGCCACCCTTCCGCCCACAATAGCCCCATAAATATCATAGACCACGTTATCCCCATGGCCATTACAGACCATGTTGTTTCCCAAATTAGTTATGTTTAACATTACACAATGTGTTTGTATAAACATGTTGTCACGTGTAATTTCATTATGTTTTGCAATTCGTATTATCTCCGCTCAATGTATCAATCAACGATAATAATCATCTTTCATCAGCACGTAGTCAATCATTATGTTTGTAGGGACTTTTCATATATAAATGTTCAGATATTTTATATCCTGAATCGTTTTCAGATAGATAACGTGTGTAACCCTGCTTTCCACCCCAAAAGTTCGTAAAATAGTTTAAAGAGTGGGGTCATGAAACTCACCTTATCGTGGTTCGCACAGAAATTACGTATCAGTAAGTCAGATGCCTCGTTTATAGCCTGATTCCTATAAACGGTATCGTATCGTTAATACTAGTACAGTGTTTAAGCTAAGTCGGGCCGTATAGATAATCTGGGTATAGCTGTTAAGCCCAGAACATGACCATAGTCTTAGATTGTGACGTTGTATACTATGAAATGTTTAAAACTGGATTTGGCTCAGTTTCACCGTTTCCTGAGCCTAGCTCAGTTGATCGTTTATACGTTTCGGGATTAGGTAAGATCACATAAAACTTAAGTGAATATATTGATTGATAAAATAATTTGATTTATGAAAGAATTTTAAGGTTTCGGTGTCTGGTTTGATCGCAAGGTTTGTTTCCGTTTTCATACGGGTTTGATTATACAAAACGCGCATAATTCACCCGAATTTTCCGGAATTCTCGTAAAAAGTTCGTTTTTATCAATATCATTCAAAAACATGATATTTGACCACTTTTGACATTTTGACATACCAGTCAGTCCGTTAAACACAAAACTGCCGGTTTCGTTAAAACAATTATAATTTAAATCTTTGATTAATCATAACTAAATATGTACTTATATATAAATTATGTAAATTTTTGTAAAAATACATTAAGACATGGAGAATTTTATAAAAATATTTTCAGAAACTTTATGATTATTTATTTATTTATAAAAATTCATTTAATAGGTTATAATCGTGTAATAAATGGCCCGTTTATATCAAACGACCTCCGAAAAATTCAATAATTTTTACAAATGGCCTCAATGTTATTACATAGCCCCTGCAAAATTTCCAGAAACTAACTCTTTTGACAAAATGCCTTTTTGTGCGTTTTTCGGCTGTTAAAATTCGGTTAAGCCATGATTGCACAAACCATACTTAGACATTTCCAATGATTCCCAAACTTTACCAGTGATCTTACCATCACATATTAAACTCCAAAACCAAGTTTCATAATTTTTCAATGTGTTTAGCTATTTTTCCCAAATAAACGCTCATAAACGGAAATAAATTCACCAAATATTCTCCGTTTATCGAAAAATTACCAAATTTGAACAGGGACTCATTTATATGATTCCTAATGTCCCTGAAAGTTTTCACAAGCTAACAACAAGCACGTCACAACCTAATACTAAACAGCCCCTAAACGAGTGTTACGGGTTTACCTTGTCGGTTTTCGACGAATTTTGCTAGCTTAAACGACTTTCCGGGTCTCGGGTTGCAAACTCAGTATATCTACATATCATATAACATCAAACCAAGCATAAATCATCCATGTAACAGCCTTGGTAATTAGGGTTTCGGTTTTGGGTTCAAACCGAACTTTCTAACCGTAAAAACGTTGTATTCATGTTCTAATCCGCGTTTTTGACCAAAAAAAATATATGTTCCTGGTTTGTAAACATGTTTAACATCAAAACATGATTTTACTTGATTTTTAGGGTTTTTGGATGGTTAAACATGTTTAAAACTAACTAAAACATGTTTATAAGATTATAACTTAGTTAAAAGATGGTTAAAAGTTCATGAAAATGAAACTTACTTGTGGGTTTTGGGCAAGGGTTTGGAGGAACAGCTGAAAGGAGGTCTGGTCTATAAGTTTATTACATAAAATGAGGTAACTTATTGATGAAGCTTGCAAATAAATATCTTGGTGGGTGAATGTGTTTGGCGGCCGCAAGTTTCTAGGGGCCCATTGGGCCTCTTTTTGGCCCAATGGTGCCTCGGTTTCCGTGCCACACGTAAAAGTCGGTCCAAAATTTAGTTCGGGTTCGGTTTTTCGCAAGAAAATTAATTCGAGTGTGAGAAATAGCGCAAAAACGAGTGTTTTTCAGCTTATTTTTGTAAAATAAGAAAAACATACTGACTCGTTGTAAAATTCCAAAATATTTTCACGGATTGCTTAAAACATATCATATAAGTGTTTTATAAATCTTTTTCGGCTTAACGGATGCTACAATGCTTGTTTTGATATTAACGATTGCGTTTAAGCTTATAGCGTATCGATAAACGAAACCTTTTTCGTTTAAAGAGTTTTAAACGTACTGGGGCCTAAATATCAATATGTTAGCCTCTATAACATATATATAACTCGTATATGACCCCTCAGTATGTATACGGGTCATAATTAGTATCGGTCGGTTACTCGTTTAAGCACTACGAATTAACCGATTTATCGTTTACTTGTTACGTAATGAATATAGTGTACCTCGTTTTGTTCGCTAATATTTTAGCTTGCATAGATCGTATATCACTTATAGATGGCACCCTGGGATATCCGGACCATAACCAGACCCGTTTGGTTATTCGTTTGTTCGTTACGCAATAAGCGGTTAGACGCTTATTCGAGTTTGTAAGTACTAAGGTGTACTCGGTTTTGCCACGGATGTCACAATAGAGAAGGTCTGAATATGATTGGTGGTCGACGACATCTTGAAGTTGTGGTGGTGATTTATTGCCGTCAGATTTGAGCAGTTGCTGGAGAGTTGGGGTGGGGTAGCGGTGATGCTTGGTGTTGGTTGTGGATGAGAAAGAAAGCATAGACTGGCGTTGATGGCTTGTTGTGACGGTAGCGTGGTCAGGCAGCGGTGATGGTGGTGGTCAGGTGGCCGGATTTAATAGTCGTTAGAGGATGAAGATTGGTGGGATGAGAGAGAGAGAGAGAGAGAGAGAGAGAGAGAGAAAGAGAGAGAGAGATGAGTATTTTTTTTCAAAAGGTCAAATCTTTAGTCTAATTACACAAACAATCCTTAAAGGGGTAAAATGACCACATTGCCCTCATGTGCCTTGCACATGACCAGGTTTAACAAAAATACTTAACTGGCTTAGTACCAAAGGACGTAACGTGAACGTAATTTGAAACATGAAATACGTTTTCTGCCATTAAGTTTGCTAAAGGACGTCAATTGAAAAACCGTGCAAACATAAAGGACATGTTTTGCCATTTTGTCAATTGTACAATAACTAGTTTGGTCTAGTGGCAAATGAGTTTGACTTCCAACCAAAAGATTTTAAGTTTATTCTCATTTGAGACATTTTTTAAGCTTAATTTCATACAAAAAGTTTTTTACACAACCAATATCATAACCAAGGCCTAAAAATTTAATTGTTTAAACCAAACAAAAAACCATTTACATAAGGCCTAAAATGTTTTTTGCATATATAATTTCATTACTCTTTAAAGTTTACAGACCTTTTTATTTCGGCTCGGCCGAGACATATAAATTCTCGGAGACGGCTCTGTTTATTACTTCATAAAGTAATTAAATTATATTATTATTCTACATGTATATATAAGTATTCTACTTGATTTCCACAATTAACACGTTAATTTTCTCCTACATTTTTTAATATTCACTATGCGTAATATTTATACGTTATTTTAGTATAGATGAGATATATGGCCTATGTATGTTTATACGTCAAGTGATCTTTGATGTGTGTCTAATAATGCTATTTTTTTTGTTTTTTTTTCAAATGTAAATGGTATTTTTACTTTTAGCAGCTTATTTTGCTACAATTTATTGGTATTCGTTCCAAATTCATTAAAATGATTTTTTTTTTTAATTTGGATAACACTTCAAGTGTAAGTTAAGTTGTGTACAATTTGATTTCCAAGAAACTACGTATTTCCTTTATGGGTTGGCTTCTTTTGGTAAGGTGTGGGAAAAATGAGGTACCTAGAAATTTACTTTCAGTGAAGAATCCCTAAATATGATGACCGTGGTCCGTGGGCCAATTGCTGATCATCATCAGGTTTTTCTAACCAGAAAAATAAAATCATTTTATATTCACAATACAAAACAAAAATTTTTTACATAATGTAACGTTTATTTTACAAAAACGTCAGCATTATACATAATGCAAGTTATACAACATTTTTGTTACATAATGTAATATAGGTAGAGGTGCACAAAAAACTCGAACCCGTACCTGAAATAAAAACCCAGAACCTGTTTTTTTAATACCCGAACCCGTACCCGACCCTACCCGTAGGGTACGGATAGGGTATGCATTTTGGCACTAAAACCCGAACCCGAACCGGACCCGATTTGTACCCGGTAATACACGAAAACCCGAACCAGTTCCAGACTCGGAACCGGGTTTTTCCAATACCTGAAACCGGGTATTTCAAATACCCAATGTATACTCGAAAATACCTTAAAAATATCCCTAAAAAGTGCAAACTTTTAAAAAAAATCCAATGTATACCTGAAAAGAACCCGAAAAAAACCCGTAAATAAGGTTTTTTCATGTAAGGCCCCGAACCCGGTGACCCTACTTTAGCGTCGGATTTACTCATAAACACAGTTCTTCAAATCAGAGTTTATTAAAACTTTTCGCGGAATATAAAACATCAATCATTTGTTACAAAACATTAAATCTTTTCTTTGATACCATAACACAAAACTTATATTTAAAACATCTTTTCTTCTTCTTCAGATGCCAGCCGTTCAATCCATGCCGTGTGTCATCCTCATGCTAACTCTATAATCAGCTCACCTGCGTGCATACTAAAAGTCAGCTACGCTGAGTGAGTTCTAGTTAATCGAACGCCATACAATACATACACATACATACATATCCGTAGATACATATCCATACTTCGCTAGTTACCCTTCTGTTCTACATACATACTTGCTACCATACATACATACATATCTACAATCACTAACCTCAGTAAACCGAGAGTACGTTCATAGTTCACCGTCTATACCTGTACTCAAGGTCGTGAACACGTACAAGGTTCGCAGTCCTTACCTATGTTCACCATTTATGGTACGTACAAGGATCGCGGTCCTTCCCTATACCATAGCACATCCACAACACGTACAAGGTTCGCAGTCCTTCCCTATGTTGCAACCTAATTCATAGCACGTACGAGGTTCGCAGTCCTCCCCTATGCTACCAATACAGCACGTATAAGGTTCACAGTCCTTTCCTATGCTGTAACCTAATTCATAGCACGTACGAGGTTCGCAGTCCTCCCCTATGCTACAAATACAGCACGTATAAGGTTCACAGTCCTTTCCTATGCTGTAATACATCCACAACACGTACAAGGTTCGCAATCCTTCCCTATGTTGCAACCTAACTCATAGCACGTACGAGGTTCGCAGTCCTCCCCTATGCTACAAATACAGCACGTATAAGGTTCACAGTCCTTTCATATGCTGACGCCTATCTAGATTACGTATAAGGTTCGCATTCCTTATCTACGTCTACATATATAATCTACTTCACGTATAAGGCTCGCAGTCCTTAACTACGCCATCACCAGCCGAGTCTATGTCCGACAGAAGCTAGAGGGATTTGCCATCCTAACTTACTATGTCGAACGTAGAACTCACATGCCATTCGTGTACCTATATACACATACTTACATTATAACATAAGAACACTCTAGGCATTCTTTACCTCATTCATTTAACAACCATACCCCTTGTCGACACGTGCAATATCCGAAGACCGTTCACGCCCCGACAAGTATTCATTTGAAATATTCATACATCTTCGATATATAATATTCGTACCTTTATTTTTAACCTGACAGTACGCGCAATATCCGAAGATCGTTCGCGTACCGACAAGCAATCATTCATATCTATCACACATATCACATATGACATACACTTATCACTTAGGATAAATGTATTAACAACACATCGAGTATGCACACAGCCCCGAAAACATAACAAGGAATGGGGCTAGAAACTCACCTGAACTCTGCTTCTTTCTTCTGATAGCTGTAAATCCCTTCTTTAACCGAGCTCGGCTGACTGTACAAGTTACACGTATCAATACTCGCCTGATCTAATCTGGTGGCCTAGTATTAGCTTACTTTTACTTATCGCTTTTAATTTATTTCCTAATCGAACTCGGCTTTAGGCGAAGTTAAACTTTAGGCGAACTTAGCTTTAGGCGAAGTTACCAGCTAGGCGAACTTAGCTTGCAGGCGAAGTTAAACCTTAGGCGAACTTAGCTTTAGGCGAAGTTACCAGCTAGGCGAACTTAGCTTGCAGGCGAAGTTAAACCTTAGGCGAACTTAGCTTTAGGCGAAGTTACCAGCTAGGCGAACTTAGCTTTACAGCGAAGTTGCCAGCAGGCGAACTTGGCTTCAGGCGAAGTTGTCATCAGGCGAACTTGGCCTCAGGCGAAGTTACCAGTTAGGCGAACTTAACTTTACAGCGAAGTTGCCATCAGGCGAACTTAACTTGCAGGCGAAGTTCATTAGGCGAACTTAGCTTGCAGGCGAAGTTCATCGCTTTGAAGGCGAAGTTGCCCAGATCAGCCGCTGTTCGGTTTCTGTCCAGCATTTTTGGGCGATTTTAACACCCTTGCTATGGTTCGACATCACCCACTACGTTCCCGACCATTTTCGGTCGTATCTACACTATAAAACTTAGATCTTTAAACTTCAAAGATCAAGAATCATACCTTTTTGAGCTTGTTTGGATCTCGTTTAACTTGTTAACACAACTAATCGCTCTCTCTCTCTCTCGGATCTGCCCGTTCCTCTCCTCGGATCTGCCCGGTTCCGGCCGCCGGCGAAGTTGTGGTGTAGTGTGTGTTTTTGGAGTGTGTTTGGAATAGGTGGAAATGGAAGATATTTTTGGGTTTAGGGGATATTTATATCCCTGAAATCCCATGGACCTAAGGCCCATTCTCATTTAACCCGTCTCTATTAATCCAACACTAGCCCGACTTATACCAACTCCTACTCTATTATTTATTTCCTGACAACCCGAGTAAACTTTCCCTCTATTAGTAAGTAATATAATTAATATCACTTTGAAATTTCGGGATGTTACATTTCACTATACGATAATAGGGTATTCAAATACCCGGTTTTAGACTACCCGGTTCTATACCCGACCTGAACCCAATGCATAGGGTATAGATTTTAAAGACAATACCAAACCCGAGTATTACCAATACCTAGTCATACTCGAACCCGGTTCCATACCCGAACCTGGGTATTTAAAAAACCCGATTTGTGCACCTATAAATATAGGTGACAAGGCCGTTACATTAGGTCTAACACAACTCTATCTAATGCAACTACTTTTGTAAAATAAAGGTTGTATTAGGTCAAATTTTTTATAGTGTAATTTCCGTTATCCCATGATGACTTGCGTTGGTAACTACTCTATGATCCATAGAGACATGAGCGATGAACAATTGGACAATCAGTGTCGGTCATTGCAGTATGCAACAGACTAGCCGTCATAACTGTTTCGGTCAAAAATTAACAAAGTAACTTTTGATCAAATTAGTACGTGAGCTAGAGTGTTTGATGGTAAAATGAGTGAACACAACGATTTGATTACGAGGGAAAAAACCCTTGATTATGATAATCTCCGGCACAAAAAACCCCCGGACGGTGAAAACTATCACCGTCAATTTTATTAATAGTAAAAGGGTAATTACAAGTGCTGGAGCTGATAGAAAATCGAATGCTAAGTGTTATAGTGATTGCTAGTAGCTAAGTAGTGAGGTGTATGTTCTTAGTCGTATCTATCAGCTCGTTTAAATAAGAAACAGTTACAACAGAAATTCCAAATAATCCGGAAACCCTAGACTAATTCTTCCATGATCCGTTGCTTGCCCATGTTCAACTTGACGAAGTTCAAATAATATTCGTTACAATCCCACGTTCTTATAGTCACATTAATCACGTGGTCTTCTCTGCAAAACAAATAAAAATAATATAGGACAATTGAATTAGTCAAATATCATCCTCGGAATATCAGCGTCGATAGGATAGCTCGGAATCCTTGAATCGTAGTCAATCCTGAGGATGAAAAATCTACACCTAACAATTGCCCCTAATTTTTATAGCACGTTACAGCTGTAAAAATTTCAAATTTCAAAAACAATAATATCTCCTTCTGTTTGAAAGGACGTGCACGCGGATTGAGGAGAAATTATAACCGTCTTTGTGGCTTATAATTAACCTTTAATCAATTTTTAATTCATTATACTCTCTTCTTCGCTCCGTTATCCAGGTCAGTCTCTCTCTCTTGTCTTCTTATTTTTCTGAAACTTTTCTTCTAATTCGGACGATAATGCGGAAAAGAACCCCTTGGTCGGCCAATCCTTACTCCTTCGTAACCTCGGAAGATTTTGTTGAACAAGCTCACATCCCCAACACTGATGAAGACCAGTGTCTTTTTAAAGATCTTGACATTAGGTTTCTGACAGACTCAAGCTTGTTACCCGCTGAAGCCATTATTAGACCATATGACCCTAAAGTCAAGGCTGACTTCTCTTCTAAAAGCTGGGTTTGCTTTTTCCATTACCCTTTTTCGATCGGCCTTTCATATCCATTTTCTCCGCTTATCAAGGACTTCTTTGATGTCACCGGGTTCTCATACTCCCAAGTCATGCCAATGGTGTGGAGAGTCTTGGCCACAGTAGATCGATTGAATAGAACCCACGAGTTGTCCATAGGTGTGCCTGAGATAGCCGCGACCTATAACCTCCATACACACGGATCTTTCCGCTATTGCCTTCAATCCAAATCCAGCCGCCTTTACATGGTTACCAAGGTGTCCGGTAGTGACCCCGATTGGAAGAAAAAATTCTTTTTCGTTCGTCGTGACTCTATTCCCAATGGAATGAGCTTGCCTGTTAAATGGGTTAACAAGGGTAGGAAATCCTTAGGATAGAATTTCTTTTTGCAAATGATTTATATTAATACGGTTTCTTTTTTGCAGTTGTGTTTGAGGATTTGATACGGTACAGGAAGGATACGAATTTAAGGCTCAAGGCGTTGTTCAAAATTCCGGCAGAAGATAGGGAATTCTGGTTAGAAGAAGAAACAGGGGAAACAAACGTCACTGCTGCGAAGTCTGTTGAAAGCTTGTCTTCTGGTAAGTATCTTGGGTATTTTATAGAATTCTTAGGATTTCACTTTCTTGGGAATAACTTGATAAATCATTGTGTAGAGATGCCAAAGCCAAAGTCTTCCTTCAGCTTAGTTGACTTGGATGATCTCATCGAGGATAGGACCGTGGTGAAACAAGAACACTCAAAAACCCTCTCTCCGAAAGTAAGGGTTCCAACAACTCGTCAAAAGAGCGCTGCCCAGAAGAAAAGGAAAGCCACCACTTCAGCTGAAACCGAGCCCCTTTTTGAGATGAGCACCACTGATGCTGTAGAGAAGTTGCAAGCTCTCGCCAACTTTCTTGGAACAGTAAGTATCTTTGTTTATCCTGAAAATAGTAATAAGATTCATATAGCAACTAACTCTGATAATGTATAGAGCATTTCATCTTTGTAATAAGATTACCTTTCAGGATGCTCCTTCAATCATAAGGATATATTGATAGACCTGCAATATTAACATTATCCTGAAAATATTTTCAGAAATTCTGGCGACAAGGCCCAAACAAACTGGCGACAAGGCCTAAATAAACTGGCGAGAAGGCCTAAACAAACTGGCGACAAGGCCCTTAAAAGAGGTGAAAACCTCTTAAACCTTAGGAATAAACTGGCGACAAGGCCCTTTGAAGAGGTGAAAACCCCTTAAACCTTAGGAAATGGCACGTCTACCATAAACTTGAGATTCAAACCAATAGCTGAGGATAACGAGGTAACAAGTCACTATATTTCATGTGTTGGCCCCGTCTCTAGAACTATGGTCGAATAATCGTGTGCTACAGACGATCTTAAGAAGAGGTGAAAACCCCTTAAACCTTAGAAGACATTGAATAATACCTTAACTGGCGACAAAGGCCGAAGAAACTGGCGACAAGGCCTAAATAGACTGGCGACAAGGCCCAAATATACTGGCGACAAGGCCCAAATTTACTGGTTACAAGGCCCAAATTAACTTCATTCCATGTGGGGATATCACATATCTTCAGGCTACAAAACACTCAAATCTAGGTGAGGGGTGGGTGTTAGCATTGCTAACACCCCTCCGATGCTTAAGTCAGTATCATGATAAAAGAATAATAATATTGAAATGAAAAATATAAATTAGAATACATACCTCAGTTGTTTAACATCACTGTTAAATTTCTCAGGATAGATGTCTTACATAAAATATTTTTTGAGGTGGATAGCGTTCCAAGCCCTTGGTAATAAGTCACACCATCCAAAAGTAGACAATCTGTATGCCCCCTTTTCTGCTTCCGAGTCAATCAAGTAAGGACCTTCCAACTTTGGTGCAAGCTTTCCATCCGCAGGATTTGTAGTATTCTGAAAAGCTTTTCGGAGAACCAATTCCCTTTCTTGAAATCTACGAACCCTGATATTCTTGTTGTAGGACTTTGCTATCTTCTGCTGATAAGAGGCCATTCTGTTCTTCGCTAAATCTCTGAGTTCTTCTACTGCATCTAGGTCTTCAAGTAGACTCTGAGTATTATCTTCAGGATTCTGATGACTGACTCTAGCTGTAGGGATAACCATCTCCGTCGGGATAACCGCTTCAGCTCCAAATACTAATGAGAAAGGATTCTGACCAGTAGCATTCTTTGAAGTGGTCCTATCCGCCCAAAGAACAAAAGGTAGTTCCTCGGCCCACTTTCCTTTCTTAGACCCCAACTTTTTCTTTCGGTTATTGATAATGATTTTATTGCTTGATTCGTCCTGACCGTTAGTCTGAGGATGGACAGGTGTTGAGGTGATCATCTTGATTCCCCAACTGGCACAGAAGTTGGTGGTTCTCTTGCCAATGAACTGCGAGCCATTGTCACACACTATCTCTGCCGGGATTCCAAATCTTGTCAGGATTTTGCGCTTGATGAATGAGATAACTTCTTTCTCTCTGACTTGAACAAAAGCTTCCGCTTCAATCCACTTCGAGAAATAATCCGTCATGGCCAGCATAAAGACTTTTCCTCCTGGAGCTCTTGGTAGTTTCCCCACAATATCCATACCCCACTTCATGAAAGGCCAAGGGGATATAATTGGATACAAGGGTTACGCTGGCTGGTGCAAAATGTTGCTATGTCTCTGGCATGCATCACATTTATGGGAATAACTCATAGCATCTCTCTTCGTCGTTGGCCAAAAGTATCCGATCCTCAGGATTTTGGAGAATAGTGCTCTGCCCCCAGTGTGATTCCCACAATCTCCTTCATGGATATCCTGAAAAACTTCTTGAGCTTATGTCCTGCAGGAGATTTTCTGTATAACATATCATTCATTATAGTATATGGGATTACCTTTGTGCAAAAAGCTATTGGGTTTTCATTCATGGGGATAACTCCATCCTGAATATATCTCCTGATCGGGATAATCCAAGAGTTTTCATTCTCCTCAGGATTTTTGGCTCTCATATCTTCATCATCTTCTGATATTTCATTGACACCTTGCTCTTCTATTGCTGGGCTCAGGATATGTATGATATGAATCTTGACACCTTCCGGTATTTTGAAGGATGAAGCTAAGTATGCTAGGGCACCTGCTTCAACGTTCTCTTCTCTAGGTACCTGTGAAATATCAAACATTTCGAAACATTTTGCTAGTTTTTTGACTAGCTCTAAATATTTTATTAGTTTTTCTCCTCTAACATTATATGAACCCTTAAAATGATAGTTAATAATAATTAATAAACATGTACTTGAATAAACCTGATTTTCATGTCGATTGCTAGTTGTAATCCTGCTATCAAAGCTTCATATTCCGCCTTATTGTTTGTGGCATAGAATCCCCAGGATATGGATTGAGGTATAATGCCCCACTGTGGCGATTTCAGCAGGATCCCGAGACCTGTTCCTCTAACATTTGAAGCGCCATCAGTGTATAGAGTCCACTTATCTTTTGTTTTTTCAAGTTGTTGGACTTCCAAGTCTGCTTCTTTTTTAAGTTCACTGGTGAAATCAGCCACAAAGTCTGCTAATGCCTGGGATTTGATGGCAGTCCTAGGCTCATATGCTATATCATATGCACTCAGCTTCACAGCCCATTTTGCCATCCTACCTGACATTTCTGGTTTTCTCAAAATAGACTTAATAGGGTAATTAGTTTTAACAAGAATATGATGAGTTTCAAAACAATGTCTAAGTTTAGTAGATGCCATAATAAGTACTAAAATTAATTTCTCAAGATAAGAATACCTGGTTTCAGCATCCAATAAACTTTTACTTACATAATAGATGGGATGTTGTTGACCTTCGAGATCCTTGGCTAAAACTTCACTCACAGCATTATTTAATACAGCTAGATATAGAGATAGAGGTTCACCTTCTTCGGGTTTTACCAGTAGAGGAGCAGAAGAAAGATAAGGTTTTAAGGATATCAAAGCTTCCTCATGCTTACTGGTCCATTCGAACTTCTTATTTTTCCTCAGGATATCATAAAATTCTTTGCACTTTTCTGAGGATTTTGATATGAATCTGTTGAGTGCTGCTATCCTGCCTGTCAGCCTTTGAACTGTTGGGTTTTATGCAAGTTTATCAAAGTCTAAGTTAACCATATTTAACTAGAAAACGCAACGGAAGCTAGTGTTATAAAACTTGTTATGAACATACCATTATGTTAAAACTAAAAACCCGAAGCCAAGGATCAAAATTACAAGAACAAGATGCTCACAAAATGTAAATTGTACCTTCTTCTACCTTTAGAAGAACAAGTGGGTTGTTGAAGGGATGGTGGATGAATGACAAGCCTCCAAAGAAGAAGACCTCAAGAGTGTGATACCCCAAGCTATTTGTGACAACACCAAGTTGTTTTGCTAGGATTTATGAACACAAAACAAGCTCACAAAGCTCACTTTTTTCTGCTGCTGCTGCCGTGAGTTTATGGAGAGGGAGAGAGAGATTTTGAAGCTTGTAAAACACTTGAAAAAGAAAACCAAGAGTAGGTCAATTGCATGTATGTTGTATGGAGTGTTTTTAAAACAAGACATCATAACATGCAAAGGTAGCATGCAATCTAATTGGACCAAAACCTCCACCCACTTGAGGGGTGGACGGTTTCCTTTTTTTTTTTTTTTTTTTTTTTTGTTTTGTTTTAACAATTAAAACATCTCCATCTCATACTTTATAAAACTAATTTTATAAAACATACATGCTATCTTAATTATTTAACCAATTAAATAATTAATTTTTATATAAATAAATTATCCAGATAATTTATTTAAATCATCAAGTGTAATTATTTAGAAAACCAATTTTTCTAATTGCGCAGTGTTCGGTATTCGTTTAAGTGATCAAATCACTAAAAGAATACATTTGGTGTTGTCTAGCTTGTTATTGGGTATGACCCGACTTGGATCAAACACAGTTAGCCACATTAATATAAATATGTGTCTCGGGCATATGAAATTCCAACAATCTCCCACTTGCACGAGATACATAGAAAATTAATGCAAGTGGTGAATACCGCCTAACAACAGTTCACCACCCTTAATGTGTTTGACGAAGTGCCATTCAATAACATCATCCCTTCAAGTCCCTTACTTGATATGATTTAGGTGAATCTATCATTATATCTTTTTGTTACTAGATGTCATGTTGGATCTAAGAGACATAGGCGATCATTCTCTTTACAATTCAACTTTATCAGGCCTTAGACATCTAAACTCTCAACACATAAGAAGAACAAATTCCATCTTGACTGTATACGCCTCTCACTATCACTTTATACTCCACCCGAGCTCATCCTTATGTACCATCTTTTACGAATAGCGAAGGGGAGAGTCAAAGTGTAATACTTAGTGAAAATCAAGACCCAGTATACATCTCAGGTCTAAGGATAATATGAAATTCTCCTTTACTCAAAATTACTAATGATCAGGTCCATCGACTCCATGTAGTAATATTGAGAGCGGGTCAGTCCAATATTTGTATCCCACAAATATCTATGAACCTTGGCAGCAAACCTATGCTCCATATTCATTCCTTATGAATATCCACCAATTCTAGTTCATAATAGTCTTGCTTCATATTTGTTCCACAAATGTGATCGACTACGGACTTTTAGAATAAGATAACTTATTCATGGATTAAACATGCAAAATTAGAATTTAACTCAAGATTCCATAATCATATAAAAGAGTTAAATTACAAAAGTCTTTTAAACGTAAATACAAAATAGATCAAATCCAATTACTAGAATATCGAAGTCCTAAGCCACTCGCATGACGCTCATGTTTCGGTCTTTCTAGGAGCTTCGTGAATGGATCCGCAAGATTTTGATCAGTTCCAACTTTGCGAATACATATATTTCCTTTTTCAACTTCATCCCTTATGTAGTTGAATCTCCGCTCTATGTGCCTTGTCTTTTGGTGCGAACGAGGTTCCTTGATTTGAGCAATCGCACCCTCGTTGTCACAAAAGATTTCTAGGGGTCTTGAATGGTAGGGACCACCCCTAGATCAGTAATGAATTTCTTCAACCATGCAGCTTCCTGAGCTGCCAATGAAGCGGCGATGTATTCTGATTCTGTAGTGGACAATGCTACCACTTCCTGTTTTGAGCTCTTCCAAGAGACAGCTCCTCCATTAAGAGTGAACACATACCCAGATTGTGATCGAGAATCATCTCGATCAGTTTGGAAGCTCGCATCCGTGTAACCTTTTATAGCGAGTTCCTCCTCACCAGATCCATATATCAGAAACATATCCTTAGTTCTTCTAAGGTATTTCAATATGTTCTTAACAGCCATCCAATGACTGTTTCCTGGATTCTGTTGGTATCTGCTTGTCATGCTCAAAGCGCATGACACATCCGGTCTAGTACATATCATCGCATACATGATGGATCCTATAGCAGAAGCATATGGGATTTGTTTCATTATCTCTTGCTCACCCTTTGAGCTTGGACATTGAGCTGAACTCAATATAGTCCCTCTTTGAATAGGTACCAAACCTTTCTTGGAGTTTTCCATCTTGAACCTTTTCAAGATTTTATCAATGTATGTACTTTGGTTCAAACCTATCAAGCGCCTTGACCTATCCCTATAGATCTTTATTCCCAAAATATAGGCAGCTTCACCAAGATCCTTGATGGAAAATCTACTTCCAAGCCAAGCCTTAACGCTTTCCATGGTTGGAACGTCATTTCCAAATAGTAGAATGTCATCGACATATAATACTAAGAAGGTTATTATACTCCCACTAGCTTTCTTATACACACAAGCCTCATCAGCGTTCTTGATGAATCCAAAATTTTTGATTTCTTCATCAAAACGATGATTCCAAGTTCTAGATGCTTGTTTCAATCCATAGATTGATTTCTTTAACTTGCATACTTTATTAGGATGTTTCGGATTGACAAAACCTTCAGGCTGAACCATATAGACATCTTCCTCAAGATATCCATTTAGGAAAGCGGTCTTGACATCCATTTGCCAAATTTCATAATCATAATGTGCAGCTATGGCAAATAATATCCTAATAGACTTTAGCATTGCCACAGGCGAAAAAGTTTCATCATAATCAACCCCTTGAGTTTGAGTGAAACCCTTAGCTACAAGTCTTGCTTTATAAGTATCCAAGTTTCCATGCATATCAGTTTTCCTTTTGAAAACCCACTTACTTCCAACAGCTTTGGAGTTGAGTGGTGGTTCAACCAATTCCCAAACTTGGTTGTCATATATGGATTGCATCTCAACGTTCATGGCTTCAAGCCATTTGTCACAATCATTCTTGGACATTGCATCACGGTATGTGGTTGGTTCATCCGAATCTACCACGTAGCAACCTTCTACAAAAAATCCATATCTTTCAGGTGGATTGCTAACTCTACCAGATCTGTGAACGTTTTGTGTGTTTTGATCAACCACTTGATCACTTTCAACAACCTCTTGTTGAGTGCTAGTATCAACCAATTCTGTATCATCTTGTTGTTCTTGATCCTCATCAAATTTCATTGTTCTATTATTAGTTCCTTCCTTAAGGAACTTAGTTTCCAAGAACTTACCCTTTCGAGCAATAATAACCTTTTGCTCACTAGGGTCGTAAAAGTAATATCCTAAATCATCTTTAGGATAACCTATAAAGATACACTTAGTGGATCGGACTTCTAATTTGTTTGGGGTGTATTGCTTTACATAAGCTTCACAACCCCAAACTTTTAAGAATGATAGCGATGGAACCCTTCCATGCCATATTTCAAAAGGTGTCTTCTCCACTTTCTTGGTTGGAGCCATATTCAATATGCGAACGGCGGAAAGTAAAGCATAGCCCCAAAATGATAGAGGTAAAGTGCTTCTAGCCATCATCGATCGAACCATATCTAATAGGGTACGATTTCTCCTTTCAGACACACCATTATGTTGTGGTGTTCCAGGTGGAGTAAGTTGTGAAATAATTCCACAACTCTTAAGATGATCTTGAAAAACACCACTTAGGTATTCACCTCCTCTATCACTACGAAGTACTTTGATTGTGGTCTTGAGTTGTCTTTCTACTTCAGTTTTGAAGTCTTTGAACATTTCAAAAGCTTCATCTTTGTGTTTCATTAAGTACACATAACCATATCGACTATAATCGTCAATAAAGGTAATGAAGTATCTTTCACCATTCCTAGTCATTGGTCTAAAAGGACCACATACATCCGAATGTATGATACCCAATAATTCTTTTGACCTTTCAAAAGTTTTATTAAAGGGTTGCTTTGTCATTTTGCCTTGTAAACAAGATTCACATACATCAAATGAATCATACTCATTTGTTTCTAGAATACCATTCTTGCGAAGAGTTTGCATGCGATTCTTGCTTATATGTCCAAGGCGACAATGCCAAAGATAGGAATCACCCAAGTCCTTCTTGAGTTTCTTGGTGTTGACATTGTACATTGAACTACTATGTGACGCACCAATTTGATCTATTTCATATATACCATTCATGGGTATAGCTTTAAAATAAAATATGCCATTCATCAAAACATGAATATCATAATCTATAAATTTAAGATCAAAGCCACATTGTTTTAAAAGGGACACGGAAATAATGTTTCTTCTTAACTTAGGAGCATACAAAACATTCTTCAAAATTACTTCCAAACCACTTGGAAGCTTTAACATGTAGTCTCCTTGGGCTTGGACTTCAACTCTTGCTCCATTGCCCATAAAGAGACTAATGTCCCCTTTGTTGAGTTGTTTACTTCTTTTGAACCCCTGCAACAAATTGCAAATGTGAGTTCCACATCCGGTATCAAGTACCCATGTATTTGAAGAAATAACATTTAGTTCAATATGTATAGTAAAGATAATACCTGAGGTATGCCCCGCATCCCTCTTATCTTTTAACGCTTTGAGATAGGTCGGACAATTCCTTTTCCAATGACCTATCTCTCCACACTCAAAGCATGGATCTTGCGCCGCAACCTTTTGCTTCTTTTCCTTCGGTTTGGTGGGCGTGATGGCTTTCCTCTTTCCCTTTCCTCGGACGTGGCCCTTGCCCTTAGCAACACTTGCTTTGGGGTTGGAGTTATGTCCCCTTTTTCCTTCATCGATTGTTAGAACGGGTAAAGCCTTTTTACCCATTCCCGCTTCGGCCGTTCTTAGCATTGCGTGAAGCTCACCAATGCTTTTGTCCCACCCATTCATGTTATAATTCATGACAAAGGTTTCAAACCTTTTGGTCAAAGAGTTGAGGATCAAATCCGTAGCCAACTCATTAGACACGGGACAATTCAACCTACGAAGCTTTTCGATGTAGCTTTTCATCTTTAGGACATAAGATGAGACGGTTTGGGTTTCCTCCATACGACATGCATGAAACGCTCGAACCGTTTCGAAACGTTCCGCTCTAGCTTGTTGAAGGAACATTTCCTTCAATTGAGTTATCATGTCGTATGCCCCATGATGCTCGAAATCCTTTTGGATTTCGGGAATCATAGTCCCTAACATGAGGCATGAGGCTTGCACCGAATCTTTGGTGTACTTGACCCAATCGTTATAAGCCTCCTCATTTTCCACGTCAGGCTCGTCGGGAATAGGATCGTCTAAGACATATGATATCTCTTCTTGCTTGAGAACTATTCTCAAGTTGCGATACCAATCCATAAAGTTATTATGGTTTAGACGATCCTTTTCAAGGATGGTTCTTAAGGATAGGTTACGGGTGTTATGGGTAGAGGTGTTGGCATTGTTAGCGGCCATCTACAAAATTTAACAAAGTTCTAATTTAGTATTATAAACAATTTAATTATTAATACCCTTTTATTCCAGATTTTAAAATAATAATTAAATTCTAGAATCCAACGATAAATCAAATTTCGGTTAGGTGACCTTTATCCCGTTATTTGATTTAACAAGGTAGTCAACCTTGACAATTGCAACCCTTTGCAACTTCTAGAGGTATGGGACCATTCGAAATCCTTATTTCGTGTTGGCATGTTTATCCCATCAACACCATTGGATCCTATGCTTAGGTGACCTTTATCACATGGTTTCCAATTCAAGTCGTCCTACTTGTATAAACATGTAAGATTAATATACAAGTGGTTAGGTGACCTTTATCCCACAAATATGTTAATATTACCTTAAGTATATTAGTTTGCTCAAAATGGTTAGGTGACCTTTATCCCATTAAAAGTTCCCTAATACGTTAAGTGTCATACAAAAGGATGGTGTTAGACTTGTTTCCTTGGTAATATGAAAAGGGATTTTAAATTTTCAAATATTCTAGTTGAAAAACATTATGCCATATCCTAACATGCATTTAGTAATATGGCGATTTTGAAAACCAATTTTCAAGGTTCTAGTTATAATAAAACCAATTTTATTATATATGAGTGATCGCTTAGTTTTAATAAACCCATTTAATTAAACTAATTGACGCGATATTACCAAATATATATTAGAACCCGTTTTATGCTTGTTGTCGTTCCTATGTGACGGTTTGGATATCCTAATATCTATCAACCACACATTACATTAAGTAAAACAAACAACCAAGCATACACATGCAAAATATAGTCATAACCGAAAAACCGCTAAAGTTGACCATACTTGTTAGCCGAAACAAGTATAGGTCATAAGTCACACCTAAGGGACAAAACATGACACAAGGATGGAATGTTGACTCCCACTTGATCTTGCATCCAAATGCTTCAAGTATCCTTTCCAAGTTGTTGTGTTCTTGTTGGGCTTGTTAATGGGCTCCAAACTTCCAAAAGTCTTCTTGGACCCAAGAGTGAAATTTATGGGCCTAATGGGCTTGAATCCCATGATGGGCCGGTGAGGCCCAACAAGCCCAAAATTTCGGCCCAACCAATTTCACCAAATCTTGCATCTTCTAATTTTTACAAAATGTATCCTAATACATATTTTTCTAAAAAAAATGCAACTAATCTACTTATTACATACCATCTTATGAATAAATAAATTACATAAGCCTAAGATTATGAATTATTACAACCATATTGAATAATAAACATAATCAACATACACAAAACAACAATCAACACATCCAAGGTCTAGGTTTCGGTTATGACACATCCAAACATACCAAATGTTCTAAGCATGCAACCTAAGCAACCAATGCCCAAACATCACCAAAAAAAAAACGCCCCCCCCCCCAAAGAGGCTACGGCCCCCCCCCCCCAAAATTTTACAATTTTGATATTTCAACATCCAAATGTTAAATGGTTTCCTAAGATCTTTCCATGCATGTCAAGATCTTACAAAACCATGAGGGGTAAAATCCACCAAATTTTTTTTGGACCTCCCTTTTCACCCATGAAAAATCCGAAATGTATGAACACAAAAGAAGCATAAGTCCTTGTAACCGGCTCTTGATGCCATTGTTGGGTTTTATGCAAGTTTATCAAAGTCTAAGTTAACCATATTTAACTAGAAAACGCAACGGAAGCTAGTGTTATAAAACTTGTTATGAACATACCATTATGTTAAAACTAAAAACCCGAAGCCAAGGATCAAAATTACAAGAACAAGATGCTCACAAAATGTAAATTGTACCTTCTTCTACCTTTAGAAGAACAAGTGGGTTGTTGAAGGGATGGTGGATGAATGACAAGCCTCCAAAGAAGAAGACCTCAAGAGTGTGATACCCCAAGCTATTTGTGACAACACCAAGTTGTTTTGCTAGGATTTATGAACACAAAACAAGCTCACAAAGCTCACTTTTTTCTGCTGCTGCTGCCGTGAGTTTATGGAGAGGGAGAGAGAGATTTTGAAGCTTGTAAAACACTTGAAAAAGAAAACCAAGAGTAGGTCAATTGCATGTATGTTGTATGGAGTGTTTTTAAAACAAGACATCATAACATGCAAAGGTAGCATGCAATCTAATTGGACCAAAACCTCCACCCACTTGAGGGGTGGACGGTTTCCTTTTTTTTTTTTTTTTTTTTTTTTTTTGTTTTGTTTTAACAATTAAAACATCTCCATCTCATACTTTATAAAACTAATTTTATAAAACATACATGCTATCTTAATTATTTAACCAATTAAATAATTAATTTTTATATAAATAAATTATCCAGATAATTTATTTAAATCATCAAGTGTAATTATTTAGAAAACCAATTTTTCTAATTGCGCAGTGTTCGGTATTCGTTTAAGTGATCAAATCACTAAAAGAATACATTTGGTGTTGTCTAGCTTGTTATTGGGTATGACCCGACTTGGATCAAACACAGTTAGCCACATTAATATAAATATGTGTCTCGGGCATATGAAATTCCAACACCACATGACCTAAAAATTGCACTTCTCTTAACCAGAACGCGCACTTCGAAAACTTGGCATACAACTTCTCTTTCTTCAGAACTTCCAATACTTCTCTCAAATGCTCCGCATGGTCAGACTCGCTCCTTGAATATATTAATATGTCATCAATGAAAACGATAACTGACTTATCCAACATTGGTCGACACACCCTGTTCATCATGTCCATAAATGCTGCAGGAGCATTTGTTAGACCGAATGACATTACGAGGAACTCGTAGTGTCCATATCGCGTTCGGAACGCTGTTTTAGGGATGTCTACCTCTTTCACCTTCAGCTGATGGTAGCCTGATCTGAGATCTATTCATGAGAACCAACTCGAACCTTGCAGTTGGTCAAACAGATCATCAATCCTAGGCAAGGGGTATCTATTCTTTACCGTAAGCTTATTCAACTCACGATAGTCTATGCACATTCTCATACTTCCATCCTTTTTCTTCACAAACAAAACCGGTGCGCCCCACGGAGAAACACTCGGTCTGATAAAACCCTTGTCGAGGAGTTCTTGCAGTTGGGACATTAATTCCTTCATCTCGGACGGTGCTAGACGGTAAGGCGCTTTCGCGACGGGCTGGGCTCCTGGTACTAGATCTATCTGAAATTCTATCTCTCGCTCAGGTGGCAACCCCGGAAGATCCTCAGGGAATACTCCTGGGTAGTCGCGCACAATAGGAACATTCTTCATTTCTTTCGTCTCGGCCGTAGCGTTGACAACATACGCCAGGTAGGCACCGCACCCTCGCCTTAACAAACCCTCGGCTTTTATCATCGAAATTACATTAAGCCCATAACTCTCCTTATCACCATAAACCGTCACCGCACTACCATCCAATGACTTTAACCTTATCATCTTACTTTTACATACTATCTGAGCTTCAAACTCAGACAACCAATCCATACCCAAGACTACATCGAACCCTCCTAAGGCCATAACATACAAAGTAACAGGGAACTCATGTCCCTCTAACTCTATCTTACAATTCTTAACCATTTTTGTTATTTTCACCGAAGTGTCACTTGCGGTTTCTACTACAAAAGTTTCAGACACTCGGCAGCCTTTCATTTTAGCTAGTTTACTAAACGTTGTAGCTACAAAACTTCTATTCGCACCAGAATCAAATAATACAGAAGCGGAAACATCGTTCACTAGAAACGTACCTGTGACGACATCCGGAATCTGCCTGGCTTGTTCCTGGGTCAGCATGTAGGCTCTAGTTCTGGGCCTAGCTTGATCGGCATCCTTCTTTCCACTACCTCCAGCTACACCTTCAGTGCACTCCCTTGACATATGGCCTGTCTTGCCACATTTGTAACATGCTGGCTTCGCACTGCACTCATTGGCATAATGCCCTACCTTCCCGCACTTATAACAGGCATTCGACCCCATTCTGCATTCTCCACCGTGAGCCTTTCCACATTTGAGACAAACATTAGAACTTTTACCCCACTTGCACTCACCACCATGCCTCTTTCCGCAGGTCTTACACGATCTCTTCTCCCACACTTTCTGTTTCTTATCCTTGGAGTTCCATAACTGAGTACCGGGTCGTTTAGCAGGAGTGACCCCTTTCTTCTCTTTCTCTTCGTCCCTTTCCACCCTATCATCCGCGGCCACGTCAGCATAGACCATTTCCGCGAGTCCAACAGCCGAACCAAAAGTAGCAGGTTGAATCGCCCTGACTAACATGCGGACCTTTTGTGGCAACCCCCTCACATAACATTTGATTCTCTTGACCTCAGTGTCAACCATGTCAGGCACCAACCTAGATAGTCGGTTGAACTCCGTGGTATACTCACGATGCGTCATCATACCGGCTTTTAAATTCTGGAACTTCATCTCCGTTCTTTCAACCTCGGCATCTGCACAGAACTTCTTCATTACCAACTCTTTCAAATCTTCCCACTTCATCTCTTTGATCTCTTCACGGGTCTTCCTCTGCTCCACACTCTCCCACCAATACATAGCCTCATCTACGAATGACTGAGTAGCATAACCCACAGCTTGGTCGGGACGGCAGTCGCTAATGCGGATAACCTTGTCCATAGCGGTTATCCACTGGAGAGTAGCGATTGCGTCTCCTAAACCAGTCAGCTTAGGCGGGTCACAACCTTTGAAGGACTTATAGCTGCACCCACCTTGTCCTCCTCTCCTATCATCGACTTTCACAGACTTATCCCCACTCGAGGCCCCTCTTTCACCTTCCCCATCCTTTCTACCATCACCACCCGCCCCTTCAGCAGTTCGCTCACGGCTTCCAGCAGATCCTTCGGGATTCAGGTTCTTCACAGCAGCAACTACAGCCTGAACGATGGCTGCTTGAACTGCGGGGCTAAGTTGAACTTCTTCGTTGTTGTTCTGGTCTCCTCCAGCCGCGCTTCCTTCATCTTCGGTGTGGGAAGCTTCTTCCACCGAGGGTTGTCGGACAAGACGAGGCCTGCCACGACGCCCAGTGCGACCCCCAGTTTCAACAAATTCTCCAGCCCCAGCCATTAGTATTCTAAAGGGGAAAACACAAACATCATCACTCAAGGAACTATCTAGTACAAGGATAGTAAGGCTAACAGGTAATAACAGTGGCCAGTTGTGATTAGCTGATCACGTTACTTTCCGCGTCCTATACACTTCCTTTTATGAGTCTATTTGTGCTGGTTCTACTTAAGTAGTTAGTCAATTCAAAACAATCAATTATTCCTATCCGTACCATTCTCATATCTTTTCTTTCTCATTAACGTATATCATTTAATCATACCTTTCACCTTTACTGATCTTGCTTGAGCGACACATGGCATTCTTGAACTGGCATCTTCTTTCTTTTCTTACTTAAATCCCATTCTCTGTTCGAGTCTAAGCATGTAGGATGCTTAAATCTCTCGAACTTTGCTCTGATACCAACTTGTAAGGCCCCGTTACCGGTAACCCTACTTTCGTGTTGGATTTACTCATAAACACAGTTCTAAATATCAGAGTTAATTAAAAACTTTACGCGGAATATAAAACTTTCATAAAACATTACATATCAATTCATAATCATGTCTTAAAACATTCCTCTTGTCTTTCAAAATCAAAACATAACTTATAAAACATATCAGATCTTCAGATGCCAGGCTTTAGTCTTCTGCCATGTGTCCTCCACTCAAGCCAGCTGTCTCAACCTACTCACCTGCGTGCATACTAAAAGTCAGCTACGCTGAGTGAGTTCTAGTTAATCATACAATACCATACAATACCTTATTACATACATACGTACTTAACCTCATAACTTTCTTTCATACACACATAAGTACTCATGCCTTCATTCTTACTTACATACTTTCTTTCTTACTTACATACTTTCTTTCTTACTTACATACTTTCTTTACATTCATAATCATACGTTTTAAAGAGCCTTTCGCCCTATAACCTCACAGATATTATAAGGGTCTGGTCCCTAACATCACAGATATTATAAGGGTCTGGTCCCTAACATCACAGATATTATGAAGGGTCTGGTCCCTATCCTCACAGATATTGTAAGGGTCTGGTCCCTAACATCACAGATATTATAAGGGTCTGGTCCCTAACATCACAGATATTCTAAGGGTCTGGTCCCTTACATCACAGATATTATAAGGGTCTGGTCCCTTGCTTTCGAATATTAGTAGGGTTCAGTTCCCTCTTCGTTACCATACAACATGCAACATACCTCGAGTATTATTAGGGCTTGGTACCCTTTTCGTAACCATACAACCATACAATCGTCATTTCCTTCTTTTATTAACTTTATTACGTTCATACACCTAAACATACATATCATACTTGCCATATTTATAACGTTACAACCTGACAGTACGTGCAATATCCGAAGATCGTTCACGAACCATCAAGCAATCATTCATACATATCACATATATCACATATGGCTTTATAACGTTACAACCTGACAGTACGTGCAATATCCGAAGATCGTTCACGAACCATCAAGCAATCATTCATACATATCACATATATCACATATGGCATACATTTATCACTTAGGATAAATGTATTAACAACACATCAAGTATGCACACAGCCCCGAAAACATAACAAGGAATGGGGCTAGAAACTCACCTGGATCCTGTTACGCTCGCCGTTGATCGTAATTCCTTTCTTTAACTGGGCTCGGCTAACTGTATAATATTTACACATATCAATTAACTACTACTACTAGTTTTGTATTTCTATCTATATATGACCCACAACGAACGGGGGTCCGGGGGCAGCGCCCCTGGCAGCGGGGTTCTAGGGGCGGCAGCCCCTAGCGGGGTCCAAGGGGCAGAGCCCCTGGCTGGGGTTAAGCTGCCAGGTCAGCTTGGAAAAATTTTATTTTCGATAACTGCCTTAACACATTTTCCATTAGGTTTTTAATTTATTTTATAATCGAACTTCACTTCAGGCGAAGTTAAACCTTAGGCGAACTTGGCTTCAGGCGAAGTTAAACCTTAGGCGAACTTGGCTTCAGGCGAAGTTAAACCTTAGGCGAACTTGGCTTTTAGGCGAAGTTAAACCTTAGGCGAACTTGGCTTTTAGGCGAAGTTAAACCTCAGGCGAACTTGGCTTTTAGGCGAAGTTACCATTTCAGCGAAGTTGCCATCAGGCGAACTTGGCTTCAGGCGAACTTATCATCAGGCGAACTTGGCTTGCAGGCGAAGTTCATCAGGCGAACTTAGCTTGCAGGCGAAGTTCATCGCTTGAAGGCGAAGTTGCCCAGATGAAGGCGAAGTTGTCGCGCTGCAGATCTGTTTGCCCATAACTCCTTCGTTTCTTAGCCAAATAACTCGATTTTGGTACCCACGGAATCGTATGATCGGCGCCTACAAATCCCAACCATCAAATCGGCCTAAAATCGACGTTTTAGGGGTCCGATTTGGGCAGTTGTGTTTCGGGTCCGATTAACCCGTCAAATCCTAACCATTTTCAGTAATATTAGCTTTGCGGGATTAGTTCTTACCTTTCCAACTCAGATCTACCAGCAAAATCTCGGGTCTCGACTTCGGATCTCGGTCGGTTATGTGTGTGCTTTTGAGTGTGTAAAAGAGAAAGATGGAAATAAAATGATATCTTGGGCTTGGGATGGGTATTTATAAGCCCACGGACCCAAGGCCCATTCTCATTTAACCCATCTTACGTAATCTAAGCCCATGACCCGTTCCTTACTCGACATTAAATAACTAAAACGTGAAATCACTAAACATAACTTTCTTTTATTTAACATTATAAAAATTTTAGGATGTTACACCTTTGCTGCATACATATCATAAAACCTAGGTTGCCTCTAGCACTTAGGGAGAGAGTCTTTTTCTTTAGAAACAAGGTGAGAAAAAAATGGCGCCAAAACGAACAAAGGCCACCATTTTGTGGAGTTTCCGAAAGTGCAATGAAAAGAAGAGCAAAAAGATACGAACGATGCTTAGGTTGCGGAAACTGGTCTCATGAAGGAAGATGTAGAAAAAGTCAAACTCAATCTCAACATGAATATACCGAAGTAATGAGGGTGGGGGCTATTAGGCTCAAAGCCGAACGATCCATTAGAGTTGGGAGTTATGTTCAGAACAGGATTGAGGAAGAACTTATCCACATCCTCGACAAAACCGGTCTTGACGATCTGACCTTGAAAGAGTCACTAGGTTTGTTTTAAACAGTAAAAAAAATATATATATTTGGAAACAAGGAGCCAAACATCGAAGACATCTCAAGACTCCCAAGAACCAACAGAAGTTGTATTTACCATCCCTATCCTCATTACACTAAAACCTTGAACCAAAAGACCAAATCCCTACTCAAACAAAGCCAACCCACATTACCTTTTTATCTATGCAACCCTTCACAAAGGTGGAGATTTGAAATTGTTACAAATTTATTTTTCACAGGTCGCATTTTGACTAAGAGTGTTCACATACATACATCACAGGTATGATCAGATATAAAGCGAGTGTTAGTGAACATTGTGAGAACGTGACGTTTTGCATAAAAGGAAGATCATAAAAACAAATCATCATTTTTATATCTACATATATATTCTTATGATTTAAGGTTGGTTATTTTGTTCCCATTTTCTAGAAAATCTTTTGGGGATGATTAAAGCTTGGTCCTAACTTTCTATTTTTAGAGAATATTTATAAGTAGCTTGCTCTAGGACAAGCAAGTTTCAAGTGTGGGGATGTTTGATGTATATAAAATTATACATCTTTTAAGCATAAAATAATCTCTAAAAACTGCAACTTCTATCAAATAACATAGCACAGAAGGCTACTTATCTTAATAAAATGTAATTTCAGATAAACGCAAGCCTCAAACGAAGAAACAAGAAAAAAGACGAAGAAAAACGGAAGAAAACACAATAAATACAATAAACACGCCCCCATGCTTCAAATTCACGCCCCATGCTTCTGGAAATAAGAAAGACGAAATTCTACAAGAATTTAAGCACATGTTGATAAAAGCACGGGGCCGTGCCTCCTTGGCCACGGGGCCGTGGTCACCTATAGATAAAGACAAAATTTTTTTAAGAACATGTTGATAGAAGCACGGGGCCGTGCCTCCTTGGCCACGGGGCCGTGGTCACTTCCAGAAAAAGATAAAAACAATTTAAGCACATGTCAATAAAAGCACAGGGGCATGCCTCTGAAAGTACACCCCCATGGTGAGTCATCATGTACGATCTGACAACATGCAGCTGGGACACGTAGACATGGGGACGCGCTTACTAAAGCATGGGGCCGTGCTTCTACCTCCAGACAATAGATGCTCTTGTGTCATTTGAGAAGTGTGCCTTAAAGAGAGTTCTATACGGTTTTCACTTATAAAAAGACCCACTAACACTCATATTAAAGATCTTGTGAGGAGTTTGAAGGCTTGGAGGTTACCATCATCATCCATCATCATCCATCATCATCAACATCATCATAATTCATCATCATCATTAAGAAGGGAGATTCATCCACATTTGGTTAGATTGTTCTAGTTTAAACATGTGTTTGTTATCATCATCTCTTTTAATGTTCATAACAATGCTCATTATGAACTAAACTCCATTTACCATCTAAATTCTATGAAGAAGTTCTGTTTTACTTAATGATTATATTAAGCATGTGATTTAGTTTAGTAAAGTACATGGTTATCTTGCAATTATCTTTTGATGAGAAATGTTTCACCATCTTAATTCAACAATTAAAAGTTGGTGATTGACAATCATATTGACAATCATTCATGATCGATTCATGTTCTTGAAAGATAGAAATACTTTGATAATTTATCAAAACATGGATCCTTATATTGTACCTAGAAATGATGAGATATAAGCTATGATCTATTTCTCTAGGTTTGGTAATTCTGAAATAACATTGTTAACACAATTGCCTAGGTTATCATGCTAGTTAAAGAAATCATATGTTAAAGGAATGTGTAATTATAACCTACTTAAATAAACCAAGGGGAGGTTATGTGACTAAACTATAACCACCCAAAGTTGTTAGAATTGGTATTTGAGTAATCGAAGTCAATCTTAATCTTTCTACTTTACCAAACTATTTGCCAACTCAAATTGACGAGTCGTGGTAGCATGATATTAGGAAATGGTTGACTTTAAAATGTGCATGCTACTTTCTTTTATGTCATAGGATATGCTCACTTAGAAATGAGGGGCTATTCTATCATATATTATTATGGCAAGTTTATCACGTGTTTATTTAATAATCATCAAGAAACAATGGAGTGGATTCTTGATCTTAGATGGTAACCTTCATATAATTGAACTACTTGTTTAGAATTTCTCGTCTTGGTCACCTATATATTATATATAAGTATTTATATTTTATAAAAAGTTCAAAAATCAACCCCAATATGATTAAAACCTCCTATTAAAGTAAAGCGACGATTCATTATTAGAAACATTTGTATCCACGGATCGATAGTTGGTTCTTACCAATACAATACTACCTATACGATAGGTACACTTACCTATTTTGTGTGTGTTTAGTTTTAGTAGAAATCACTTTTATGAATTTAAAACACGATCTTTTGTAGTTGAATATCCAATCCTTTATAATTTTACTACCACACGCAGATATACGCATCAGTGATCATGGCCTTTGAGCTTGATCCAGAGTTCCCTTTTGATGAATTTCCTTAACCGATTCGAGGAAATCTATGTTTTGAGGAGGTGCTCTGATCAGGACGAGTGTCACATCTTCTTCCACCTTCGCTGTCGGAGACTTCAGTAATCTTCATGTCGTTGGTAGGTTTGGATGGGTTTGTGCATTCCCTTGCGAAGTGCCTTGTCTCATTGCAGTTGTACACAGAAGCTTATCCTTATCAAAACTAATCCCATTCCTATCAGAATCCTTAAAGTTGTTTCTTCCATACTTCCTCATGAAATTTGATGCAAGATACACAACCATGGCCATCTGGTCCTTGATATCCATTTTCTTCAGATTTTTTTTGTTAATGTCAGGAATGTCTCCTTGTTGAAATGAAAGAGGTAGAAGCTTTCCTTGAAACAACTCCTCATGACTCGCCATTTAGGCATGAAATAGTGCAACATGTGATTCATCAACTTGAGGAGGGGAGTAGGATGAAAAGCTTTGAGACTTCATGATCCCTTGTTAGTGCACAATTTTGGTCACCTCTAGTCTTTGTAATCGTTTGTAATTTATTACTATTTTAATGTAAAGGCAAATTAGTAATTTACTAGTCCCATTCGTTATTGTAAAGGCTCATTCATTAAGGATGTTTAACAAATGAGGCTATTCGTATTTAACGTGAGGTCGAAGACTCACTCAAAAATAAACCGATTACACTAATTAGATAGCGGTAAGCGTGTGTCGAATACAAAGAGTTTCTGGAATATGTGTTTCTAAGTAGCTATGAAATTTATCTATATTAAACTAAGTGCAGAAAATAAATTCAAAGATTGGGTTGTTTAATTTGATTAACAAAAAGAACTGAAATAAATAAAAGAGTTTTAAAAAATTTGAGGACATATGCCTTCCCTCGGTTTCAGGTTTCTACAAGCCAACATGAATGTTTAACTGAGATGAACGATAATTATATAGTTCGTGATTATGCAACAATTGTGATAATTAAGGACTAAGTACTTGGATTATAAATGCAAGGTAATCACTCAAATATCAATTAGATTATCTAATCCCGAGTCCCTCCCGATTAATCTTGATTACATACAAAACCAAGAAGGCTTAGAACACGAACTCAATAAATTAAACAATTAACAATCAATTCATAAAACCATAATAATGAAATCAATAAGATTAAACTATTATCTCAGAAATTCATAAACATTAAATTAACATTCATAAAGAAACCTCACAATCCAAGGGAAAACATAAAGAGAATTAGCCACACATCGTTTGATTCATCACCATATCAATTAGGTTATAGGAATGAATCACAAACATCAAACTAATGATGATAATCACCAAAATATAGTCCTTGGACTCTAAATTCGTCTCTAAGGTGTTTTAGAATGAAAGATATATCAAGAGACAACCAAAATCGACTTAAAATAATCAGAAATTTGGACAGTTACGGCCCGAACCGTGGCCCACGGTTTACACCATGGGTCGCGGTGTTAGTCCAGAAACTCTGGACCCTGGCCCACGGTCTCCACCGTGGGCCACGGTGGTTCAGAGGCCACGGTACGGTGGCCTCTGTTCCATCCTCCCATTTGGACCGTGACTTACGGTCTGGACCGTGAGCCACGGTGGACTTCAGCCATAATCTTCATTTGTTTTCACATGTTTGACCTCTCTCAAGTCTCCGGTTCCTTCGGTTTCTTCTTTATACACCATACTGACTCTAGAACCTCCGTTTAATCTGCAATTAACCACACAACAGTAGTTATCCATTTCCCACGAAATTAACACTTAATGCATGGATTTTTATATCAATTAATCACACTTACGGGTCATACTTCGATGCACCCGTCACATCCCCACACTTAACCGTTGCTTGCCCCCAAGCAAAATCTCAACACATACTTTTTATTACTTTCAACTTGTAGCCACCAATCTTACCAAAATTCCAGTTCAGTTAAGGTCCCAAGTCATACCATATTCCCTCATTTCTATTAGTTGCACTAGTCTACTTGACTTTCCATTTAAACCATAGATTTCTAACCAAACCTAACATGCTTTCTGTTTTTACCTATACATAACACACATTTACACATTAACCTCTTCTTGGTGATCATACATACATTTTCACAAATAATCAATTCTCCTCGCATACGCTTGTACAATCATCAAATCTCCACCTATGTAAATGCTTTGACACAAATGAAAATCAAGAGGGCTTAAAACGGGTTGTAACGGGGCTAAGTTTAAGGGTATGGAAGGAATATTGAAAGTAGCTCAAACGATCCGATCCGACTTATTACAAACAAACAAAGTAAACCATGAAATAAAAAACTATATACATCACTAACATCATTTTTTTTACTATATAATACTTGAACATTGCATACTTAAACATTGCAACTCTAATACATTTCTTTTGTAAGCATGATAAACATAATGCTTAATACATCTTATTGACAAATACTAAAAAAATTACATAGAAACCTATTAAGTCGGATCGTTTCACAATATGACACCGGGGTTGATTTAATGAAAGAATAGGCCCAATAATGTTTTCTAAAGGAACCAATCCCCCTCCCCTCTCATTATCCACGCTCATATATGTAATATATGAGGCCCAACCCCTAAAACCCACACTCGCACTCATCCATACGAGGCTTAACCTAAGTGCCTCTATCACTTTTGCACTCATGCCAAGCTAAGATCTCGAAATGCACTAATTGTATAAGTTATATCGGAGAATATCAACTTCTCACCAATCAATACTTTCTCAATTCTCAAGTGTAAATGAATATATCATGTAAGTTATTGCACCGAAAGCATACTAACCATGATTAGAAAACTACATAATCATCTTTTAAAAACAACTAGGCACATGTTATTTAGGGAATTGTGACCATGAAAAGGGACAAAAACCTCACCCCGCCATCTTACCACTTTCCGGTTTCTTTAAACACATTTTTTTTTCTAATATTTTATGTTTTTATATTATTTTTTATTTATTTTTTTAGTATTATTTTTTTATGTTAAACGAAAAATATTCAAAACAAACGAAATTTTCCTTATCCCCACACTTGGGATACATTGTCCCCAATGTACGATTTTGAGAAAATTGAAACAAACTACTTCTTAAACACAACCTTCTTGTCAACACAACCCAGAATACTTAATCATAAGTATTCCGTCCTCCACCCATCCACCCAAAAACAAATAAAAACACAAATGATAACAACTATACAGAAATATACAGAATGATGTTCACCTGGTAATACGAGACTCAATCAGTTGTAAGGCGGGTGGGCCGGCCCAAATATGGACGTCATGAAATCTGAGAACTGGCCAAAATTAAACGCCCCATCGCCGCCACTACTCCCTTATCCTTGTGGTGGTTGTGGTGCCATTGACTGCATTAGTTTGACACACATGGAATGATGAAGAGGTGGTTCAGGATAGCGTACCGTACCGTCATATGGAGGTAGGGTCGTGTAATCTAAGATTGGTGGATCCGGTACAACCGGTTCTCCTGCATGCCATTGATCATGCATCCGCCGATTCCTATCATCCAAGTTTCTCATATTTATCTCATGCTCTCTCCCGTAAGCATTGGCATGGTTCCACATCTCTAACCTGTCGTTCCTCTCTTTTTCGGCCCGCTCAGCATAGGTTCCCATAAAGGTCTGAAGGTCAAATAATGCATGTGACTCATCCGACCAATTTTCATACATTGAAGGCCTATGCCTTTCACCCACTTCATTCATTGACCCCACATGGGCCCAATTATTACCATACGAGTCATACCCGGCTGAATAATCCCAACCCCCATGTTGGGAACTGCTACCGCCTCCCACATCCATGAAATCTGGCTCGCCTATTTCCTTAACTTCTTCCACTTGCTCATCAACCTCTGCCTCCACATCTTCTCTTATTACTCTCCACCTCACATTATCACCCACAAGCTCGTGATGTCTATCAGTTCGTGTGTATACCCACCCCGGTAGATCCGACAACTTAAACTCTTTAAATACCTTGGTCATTCCCACCGAATCCTCATTTATCACACCATGATTCTTTAATAATGTCGTGATCAGTCGACAATGCGGAATTAACTTCCGCTTGTTACTTTCCCGACTGATCCAAATGTTTTACATTACTAAATATCAGAAGGAAATGAGAGGCATCCCGCACATTGACGCGTACAACACGGGAATATCACTGTTCCTCACTACCGGAATGTCCCCCCGACTGGGCACCACATTGTACAGACAAATAAACATCAACAACTTTGCCTCAACCTTCAGGTCCTTTCTATTAATCTGATCACTCAAACCTCGACATCCTTTAAGAACCTTTACTAGCATGTTGTGCCATTGGGGGTGTTTTTCAGGACATTCAAACAAATCTTTGGCAGAAGGGTACATATATGTATTGCTAGGTTTATTGTCAAATAGGGCTAATTGATTGAATGTGTCAAAGGACATCACAACTTCATATCCCCCCACCGTTCCAAATAATTTCATGTCGTACCCCTTCTTGTATGTGGGACATCTCAATGTGGACACCTACTCTTCAATTTCTTTGTCATACAAAGCGTTACTCTCTTCGTCGTCACACTTAGGAGCTGCTTCCCAACCTAAGTCCTTAAATCTTTCAACTAACCCGAACGCCTCATACCCTGGATCTGTGACCTCCTTCTCACACATGTACCCCTCGATCCGATTTTTCAAAGTGGCCATTTTATCAATAAACAACTCCGCTTGCCATTCCAACGCGTAGTTTGACAACACCCCACCTCTCCAAGTGGGTTTTTCCGTTGGTACATGTGCTCGTGCTTGTTATTCATGCAATCTTTGCCTCTTTGTTTGGGCTGCTCGACCTCTAGAAGTTGATGCCTTTGCCTTTCCCTTATCCGAGGTTCTACCCATCTACACATAACAAACAACCCAAACAAACCTAATTAAGTCAACATAAAAACTTCCCCACACTTGCTTGTTACTATGGCTGTGGATAATAACTCGTTAATCAATGTACCAAAAATTTCAAGAATTTCTTCAACAAATGATTTCCACATTATCAATATAACAATCATATATTTCAAGCACTTATTCACCATCCACAACCATAATGTACAACCATTCTACTAATTACTCAAACTAGCAAGTGGGTATTTAGAAACAATTATGACCAACTTACAATTTCATTGCAATACACCATCAATAATGAAAATAAATTACATACCTTGGTGTTGTAGAGGTTGAAGATGAAGAAAGCTTCAAAATAAACCAAAACCCACAAATTTTCAGACTCAATTGTCCAAAATCGACCAGCAAAACAAGAGATTATTTCAAATGCAATGATATAATTGAAACCCTTGTGAAATTCTAGTCAAAATAGACCCCAAAATCGATTGAATTGGTTATGATATGAGAAATTTATGAAAGTTTGAAGTGGGGGTTAAGGGTTTGTAGAAAAAGAATTGGGAAGAAGAAGATGGTGAGTAGGAGTAAATAATGAAGTTAGGTGAATTATGTGGTGTGGAATTGATTTAAAATTATAGTTTAACTCCAAAACCGGTTCTCCTTTTCAATCGTCGCCGAACCGTGGCCCACAATCTAACCATGGTCCACGGTTTACCTGGTTCTGCTTGTCTTGGTCTGGCGGACCGTGGCTCACGGTCTCCACCGTGGGTCACGGTGTGATTGTATCAATTGAAACAGAAAGCACCGTACCGTGGTACACACTTTCACCGTGCCTCACGTTCGACACCGTTGGCCACGGTCTAAACCGTGGTCCACGGTTCACCCCTATATATATATATTGAAGAAAAAGAACCAAAAATAACAAAAATGATCAAAAACTTATTTACCAAATCAAAAATAAAATTACCCTACACCTACTCAACATCATCCACATTGCCATCTATTTCCAATCTTTTTTCTACCTTTGGTGCATCGTCATCTCAACAAAACCCACAACCAACCTTTTAACAATCACTATCAATCTACCAATATCAACCCCCAGCTTTCATGCAACATTCAATATCACAAGGTGACGGATACGAATATGGGTTTAACAGTGAATTTGAGGGGTATGAAGTGGAAGGTTACTACGTGGGAGGTGATGGAAGCAAAAGGGTAAATCCGGGAAGTTTTGGTTATGGTCAATGGAAACAACCGGAACCATTGCAAGAGCTTAATAGACAACAACCACCGGTTGTTAAACAACAAGTTCAACCACCACCGGTTGTCCAACAACAACAAGCTCCACAACAAGTGCAAACACAAGGGCAACCTCAAGATCAACAATTTCATCAACAAATGCCCCAACCACACTTTAAACAATAATTTGCACAACCAAGGCCCGTTTATAGGCAAATGGGTCAACCAAGAGTACCAATGGGGGTACCAAGAAGGCATGCAAGAGAGATGGTTGGAGGATTGAAGCCTATTTCTGACCAGTGGTTACTAATAATCCGTCTCTGGTGGTTATTCCTCACAATCAACACGGGAGGACATTTGAAGTGAGAACCAATTCTCTTCAGAGTCTCTCGAAGTATAAGGGTCTAGCAACGGAGGAACCCTACTTTCCCAGGCAACCGCGCCAAAATTTAACGTGAGGTCTAAGACTCACTCAAAAATAAACCGATTACACTAATTAGAAAGTGGTAAGCGAGTGTCGAACACAGAGAGTTTGTGGAATATGTGTTACTAAGTAGCTATGGGTTCGGTTGTGTGAGTTGGTTGCAATTCATTTGATGATGTTGGTATAGTAGTAGTGATCGGTGGAGGTGGATTTGGTGGAGGTGTAGTTGGGATTGTTTGACCCGAAGTGGGAGCTGGTGAATCCATGGTGCTGTTTGATGCACTTGGAGAACCAAGAAGCTTGTTCTCCCTGAGTAAGACTCAGTTTCTTAGAAGCATTCTGTCAATCTCGGGATCGATTACTAGTGGTGATGACCTGTTAGAGCCTCTAGTATGCATACACCTGTAGGTACCTGCACACTAACATAACCAGCGTTAACCAGAAAATAACAAACAAAACTACTAAAGCTAACACACGTTGCGCACTACTCCCCGGCAACGGCGCCAAAATTAACGTGAGGTCGAAGAATCACTATAAAATAAACCGATTACACTAATTAGATAGCGGTAAGTGGGTGACGAACACAGAGAGTTTGTGGAATATGTATTACTAAGTAGCTATGAAATTTATCAATATTAAACCAAGTGCAGAAACAAATTCAAAGATTCGGTTGTTTATCTGATTAACAAAAAGAACTGAAATAAATAAACGAGTTTTTAAACAATTTGAGGAAATATGCCTTCCCTCGGTTTCAGGTTTCTACAAAAGCCAACATGAATGTTTAACTAAGATGAACGATAATTATATAGTTCGTGATTATGCAACAATTGTGATAATTGAGGACTAAGTACTTGGATTATAAATGCAAGGTAATCACTCAAATATCAATTAGATTATCTAATCCCGAGTCCCTCCCAATTAATCTCGATTACATACAAAACCAAGAATTGACGGCTTAGAACACGAACTCAATAAACTAACAAATTAACAATCGATTCATAACACCATAATAAAGAAATCAATAAGATTAAATTATTATCTCAGAAATTCAAAAACATTTATAAAGAAACCTCACAATCCGAGGGAAAACATAAAGAGAATTAGCCACGCGTCGTTAGATTCATCACCATATGAATTAGGTTATAGGAATGAATCACAAACATCAAACTAATGATCATAATCACCAAAATATTGTCCTTGGACTCCAAATTCGTCTCTAAGGTGTTTTAGAATGAAAGATATATCAAGAGACATCCAAAACCGACTTAAAATAATCAGAAATTCGGACAGTTACGGCCCGAACCGTGGCCCACGGTTTACACCGTGGGTCACGGTGTTAGTCTGGAAACTCTGGACCGTGGCCCACTGTCTCCACCGTGGGCCACAGTGGTCTTCACGGTGGTTCAGAGGCCATACCATGAGCCACGGTGGACTTCAGCCACAATCTTCATTTTTTTCACATGTTTGACCTCTCTCGAGTCTTTGGTTCCTTCAGTTTCTTCGTTATACACCATACTGACTCCAGAACCTCCGTTTAATTTGCAATTAACCACACAACAGTAGTTATCCATTTCCTATGAAATTAAAACTTTATGCATGGATTTTTATATTAATTAATCACATCTACGGGTCAAACTCCGATGCACCCGTCATTATTTAACTATGTTCATTTCTTAAGGATGTTTAATGAATGAATATCTAATTGTTATTATTCTGTACCATGCGTCATGGAATGTTGACGAATGGGGTATAGCGAATGAGTCATTCGCTATACCCATTAGTTACTTACTATAATAAAGAAGAATGAAGGCCTTTCGAATGGAATGTGTAACGTATGGCATTAGTCTTCTATATATAGACCGAATCAGTCTCATAAATTAGCAAGTGTTTTAAGTTTTATTCTCTCAAGCCGTTACTCTGCCTAATATGCTAATCAACACTTCGTTCACGTTAATTTATTACCTAATCACCTACATATATCATAAAACTAGATCCTTATATCAATCAGAATGAATTGATTAATGTATTGAAGCTCATAAGCATTCTCAAGTGGTATCAGAGCTTTGGCGTTAGATTGTGTTTGTTATATAAGGTATTTCACAATGATTTGAATTAATTAATCCTCGATTAATTGTTAAGTTTAGATCTGATTTTGATTTTAACGATTATATCTAAATTAGCATGATGAGATGTTAATTAGATGCTGAATTGATTGTAATTTAATTCAGAATTGGTATTATGTTCTTCGTGGTGATCGAATTGAGTTATTGTGATGGTTTGATATGTAATTGGATTGAGATTGTCTAATTTGGAAATAGAGGATTCTGTTTGGTTGATATTTGGATTTCGGATTGGTTTTGGTTTGAAATTGTGTGTTCGGATAGGTTTGGTTTTGTCTGCGGGACTGAAATGAGTGATTTGAGTATTAGATTGTGTAATTTGGTTATGATTTGGATGATTTATCCGTTGTTTTGTTATTGTCTGGATTATGGTTTAGATCTGAAAATTTCCAGATCTGGAAATCACACATTGAAGATTAGAAGTCATATAATCATTCATTATGATGAAATCATCCATGCGTTAAGTGTTTGATAGACATTCGCTATCTGATTCTAACTAATTTGTGCCACATGTCAAATTTGTTACAATAGAATAACAACCTCATTCGTTACTATAGTCGATTCATTATCAGCTATCGTGATAGAAACACATTCGTCATCACTCATTCGTCACAGAAACCCATACGTGCCAAGATCATTTGCTATTGACACATCATACAAAATGTTACTTCATACGTCATCCATACATTAAGCTATTCGTTTACCTATTCGGGTGTTGATTCGTCATCATTGGATCTTCATTCGTTATAGTTATTCGTTATAGTTATTCATTATCATCATTAGTGAAGACTGAGTGTCATTCATCACTTCATTCGTCATGTGATTCGTTATTTCATTCGTCATCATTTACCATTTCTCATTCATTCATTACCATCTTCATCCATTCGTTCCACCCATTCGTTATTGATATTTATATTTTGAACCTTTAAGTATCTAGCTTGAACATTTGTCACTTTAAACTTTCATTTTAACCTATACTTTGAGATGGCTGGTTATTAGTTATTAAGCCTCGGCATCTCAAAATGTGTTAATGCAATAGACGTTACATGTCGATGCTAAGATCGGATCACATTCAAAATGTCCTTGTTTAATGAAGTTTAGTGATTTTGCAAAATGGGAACCAAGATTTCGAGCAAGTCTAGGGTCCGTTCACCCTGATTGTTCAAGATGTCTTGATGATGTTTATACGGTACCCATGGTTGGTAGTGAAAAAACTGGTTTTACCCCCAAAGGCTTTCACTCAATACTCTCAAGAAGAAAAGAAAGCTCTTCCGAGTTCTTTTTCAACGTTGATGATGACATTACCCAAGAATATTTTCCATCAAATAGGAAGTATTGAATATGTGCTTCTTTGTTTTAGCACATTAAAATAAGAAGTATGGGAAATACTAAGGAGAGTAAGAAGGTTATGCTAAAGTTTCAGTTTAAGAATTTTAACTTATTAAAAGGAGAGAAAATTGAGGAGATGCTTACAAGGTTTAATCAGCTAATCACTGAGATGAATAAACTAAATATGGAACCTAGTAAGGTTGATAAGATTGATACTGTTAAGAATGCTCTTCCGAGTTCTTTTTCAACGTTTCTCATGGTGCTTAAAGAGAATAATTTCATTAAGAATGAAGATCTTACTGCTATGGAATTCATGCAGAAAGTTGAAGATAGAGAGTATGTTTTGAAATCTCAAAGGAAACTCAAGACCTGACATTATATGGAGGTTCTTTACCTTTGAGCAGTTCTACTGCTCCGATTAATGCATTTCTTACTCAAACGTCACAAGACGGATCATATTCCTTCATTGAACTAAATATGTGTTTCATGGCATCTGGCTCAAATGCTAACTCTAGTGGATCAACTGCAAATTCTTTCGTATCACCACCGAATGTGAATATGAAAGAGGCTGAACAAAATTTTGTCTTTCTTTATGCATTCATGACTTCATATGAGAACTTTGTGGGCAAGAAAATTGCTACGAGTAAACTGACTAACAAAGACTATGATTAGATTGATCCAAGCGATCTAGAATTTATGGACCTCAAATGGAATACGACTATGATTTTATGAGAGGTGAAGAAGTTCATGCAACGAATTGGTAAAGATTTATTGTCATTGAACAAGCGGGTTGGCTTTGACAAACTTAAGGTTAAATGTTATAATTGCCAAGAGTTCGGTCATTTTTCAAAGGAGTGTGATAAGCCGAAGAAAGCATACAATGGACCCCATTCTTAAGATAGAAGTTCAGGAAAGAATTTTACTCAGGTGAAAGATAAATCTTCTGGAGGAGAATCTTCAAAGGCTACGGGATCACAAGTTCTACTCACAGTTGAAGGAATTGATTGGAATCAATGACTGTTGGGAAATGGCAATCAAGCTAATCTTGCAATGTTTGACCAAGTTGAAAATTTTCAAGATGCTAGTGGAGTGGGATTGACTTCTGAAAGTGAGGTTGAAACTGAATCAGACTCAGATATCTCATGTAACATGCAACCAACTACTTTTGCATGCATGGCAAAGATTGACGAGGTTAGTCCTTCTTCTGTTAAATTATCTGAAAATATGTCATGTAGTGATTGTGAATCTGCTAAGTTAAAAGTTGACTTAATTAATGCTCAAAATGATTCAATAATGAAAGGACTCGCTTCAATCAAGGATACATACAGACAATCATTAGAGTCACAAAAGAAATCTAAGGATAAAATTGAGGGATTATCTGTGAGTTATCATGATCTGAAAGCAGAACTTTCAGTGAAAATGACCATTAATGAAAAACAGTTCCAAGAAATTCTCAAAAAAAAAAAACTAAAATAACCGAGCTTGAAAATGAGGTTTTAGAGTTGAAAAAGCAAACTAGACAAATTTAGAAATTCATCCTTTTTGTTGAATGAAATTATTGAAGTATCTGGAAAACTAAAGGGTTATCAAAATTATTTAGGCTTTGTTGAGGTTCCTGCACCATTCCATGATGATTATTCCCAAAATCCGTTTGCGGGAAAAAAAAAAGAAGTTGTAATCGAACCAGTCATTCATGTGGAGAAACCTAAAAAAAGTGACAAAGAAAAATTCACTGTTAAATCTTCAAGTCAAGAAGCACATATTCAAAGCAACAAAGTCTTTGTTGAGAAAGTCATCATTGAGGATGTAGTTGAACCAGAAATTGTACACAACGAAATGAATATTCCACGTTCGAATCACATTGTGTGTGAACCTCAAGAGTTTAAAAATACTGTGTACGGTTCAAGTACATCTAAAGTTAAAGAGACTAAACCAACTAAGATTAAAGCTAATAAATTAGAATAACCCAAAGTTTCTGATGCGGACTTGATGGGTTTCATCAATCCAGCTCCTTTTAATGTAAACACAGGACGTGTGTTTAAGTTAAAAGGTCTTAGCAAAATATTCACTGAGAAGGACATTCCACTTAATTTGATCAAGCCTGAGTTGATCGAAAGTGTCTTTAACAATGAAACCTCAAATATAGAAGATCTTGAGCAAGCATTTGCTAAATCTAAAGTATTAAACACAACAGATCCACTGGTTAAAGCCAAAAAGTTGTTAAAATCTTTTAAGAAAGTTCAATTTGTTAACTCAACTGGAACTAACACGTTACAGAGTTTCTCTAATTGTTTAAACCTTGATTTTTATATGAAAAAGAAATCTGTTACGTTTGATGACTTGAACAAAGTGCATGCTTCTGGTGTTTCTCATCAGCCTTCTGTTGCACCAGTTTCTGTCAAATCACAACGTTTGTTCATTGATATGAGAACATGCTTCTTATGTGGTGAATGAGGGCACGTTGTAAGAAACTGTGGAATGAAGAAATTACAAAATATTCATCCGTTTATCGAAAAATCTAAACTATTTCCTTTGGTTAAAGAAATTTTGACAAGACCCATGTCTGTGATGATGAGACTCACATCACGTTTTCAAATGTGAATCCACGCAAGGTGATTCATGTTGATGAATGAAATGTTAATTTAAAACCAAAATTTGTTCCTACTAAACCAATTTGTAAAAATGTGAGCACAAATGTAGTTCAAGCAGCATACTTGAGACGAAAGTCAAAAAGGCCTATGACTTATTCACAAGTAGCTAAAGCGCATTTGGATTCAATCAGGATTAATTCTCCAAATGAAATTAAAGAGGTTCCCAAGACTGAGGTCTGGGCTGCCTTTTGAACTAATCATTTTATCTTTATGTGCAGAGTTTATCCAAGACTATATCTGGTGAAAACTGGATTATGGATAGTGGATGCTCTCATCATATTACCGGCAACATTGACCTACTTACCAATGTCAAGAATATTCAAGGGGGTTATGTAGAGTTCGCGAGTAATTCTGGGGGAATGATTACAAAGGAAGGAGATGTTTCGAATGGTAGTATTACATTCGAGAAAGTTAATTGTTGTGATAAGGTGGATCACAATTTGCTGAGTGTGTTTCAGATTTGTGATAAGAAGTATACCACTGTAGTTACTGAAAAGGAGTTCATAATACTCAAACCAATGTATGTCATTCTAGAAGACATGGTTGTTATGCGGTCTCCTAGGTCAAATGATATTTATGTACTTAATATGTGTACTAAGGTATCGACTAAGACTTCTATTGAAACGTGTTTTGTCTCAAAAGCAACTGAGAAAGACTCGATTATATGGCATAGGCGTATGGGTCACATTCACGTATGAAATATGAACTATTTGATGGCAAATATGGGGTTTCCCTGAAGCACTACAAGCTAACCGATCACTGTGTTGCATGCAAGAAGGGCAAACAGAAGAATAAGTCGCACCCTCTAAGTTAATTAATTCAATTGATACTCCTATGGAATGACTTCATATGGATTTGTTTGGTCCTGTGAATCGTGCGATTATTGCTGGAGAATGGTACTGTCTAGTTGTCACTGATAACTATTCGGGGTACTCATGGGTGTTATTTATGAGTTCTAAAGATCAAACACCTGTTCTTGTTCAAAATCTAATCATGAAGATCAAATCACTTTATAGAAAAAAGGTGAGATGTATTCGGAGTGATAATGGTACGGAGTTCAAGAATACTATATTAGACTTATTTTGTATCCAAAAAGAAATCCACCGAGAATATAGTGCTCCATATGTACCATAATAGAATGGTGTGGTTGAACGGAAGAACCGAACATTGATTGAAGCAGCAAGAATTATGCTTGTTGATTCTAAATTTCCTGTCCAATTTTGAAATGAGGCGATGAACACTGCTTGCTACACGCTCAATCGTGTTCTGACGGTTAAGAAGCTGGGTAAGATGATTTACGAGCTTCTGAACAACTGTAACTATTCGAGGTACTCATGGGTGTTATTTATGATTTCTAAAGATCAAACACTTGTTCTTGTTCAAAATCTAATCATAAAGATCGAATCACTTTATAGAAAAAAAGTGAAACGTATTTGGAGTGATAATGGTACGGAGTTCAAGAATACTATGTTAGACTTCTTTTGTATCCAAAAAGGAATCCACTGAGAATATAGTGCTCCATATGTACCACAATAGAATGGTGTGGTTGAATGGAAGAACCGAACATTGATTGAAGCAGCAAGAACTATGCTTGTTGATTCTAAACTTCCCGTCCAATTTTGGAATGAGGCGATGAACACTGCTTGCTACATGCTCAATCGTGTTCTGACGGTTAAGAAGCTGGGTAAGACGAGTTACGAGATTCCGAACAATCGTAAGCCTAATTTAAAAATTTTGGAACCTTTCGGGTGTCTTTGCACAATGCTGAAAAGAAATTCGGGAAAGTTAGAAGAAAAGGCAATTGAGGGTTACTTCTTGGGCTATGCATCGCCTAAGAAACATGTCTTCAATTTCACTTCGGGTTGTGTTGAGGAATGGTATCATGTTGATTGCCAGAGTTACACAATACCTCCTACCGGAAAGGGTCCTGATTGGATGTTTGACTATGAGAGTTTATTTAACTCGTTTACTCCCATAGTTGAACTCCCTGATGAAGACTTTGTGCGTGCGTATTTGGAAGATCAATTGTTTTCTACACCAAGGGATTCGACTTCTAATTATGATAGTATTCCACAAGATGATTATCATGATACGTCTGATGTTATTTATATCTCATCAGATGATGGTCATTTTTTTGATTCTTCTTCAGTACCATTTCCTGAAACTCATGAGGTTGGTGAATCATCTCATGATGCTGAAGAGAATCTCACTAATTTAACGGATAATGATGTTGTGCCGGAGAATCCGACACTTCAGATTCACACGTATCATCCTCAGGACAACATCATTGGTGATCTGATGCTGGTATTCAGACACATCATCATATTGCTAGTGCCAACGATTCTAATGTATTGTGTGCGTATTCCGATATGCATTCATTGGGAATCATGAATCTCGCAAAATACACCTGCTTATTTTCTCAAATGGAACCGACGAGTGTTCGTATGGTGCTTGAAGATTCTTCATCTCAGTGATAAACCTGATATAGTTAAGAAGCCTATTCTGTTCAAATGGGTCTTATAATGTATGAAGGATGATCGTGGGGTTATCGTCAGGAATAAAGCGTATTTGGTCGTGCAAGGATTTCACCAGCAAGAAGACGTGGATTACATAGAAGTATATGCTCCTGTTGCAAGATTGGAGGCTATACGAATATTTTTGACCTATGCAGCTTTCAAGAATATTAAAGTTTATCAAAAGGACATCAAGAGTGTATTTCTAAATGAGGAACTTCATGAAGAGGTATTCGTAAAACAGCCTCCTGGTTTTGGAAATCTGGACTATCCTGACAGTGTTTACTGTTTAAACAAGGCTCTTTATGGTCTCCACCAAGCCACGAGAGCTTGGTACTGGACTCTTGCTGACCATCTGACAGATAGTGGCTTCAAACGAGGAACTGTGGATTGTACCCTTTTCTACAAGATTGTCGGAGAAGATTTTCTCCCCGTTCAAATATATGTCGATGACATCATGTTTGGTTCTACAAATGACAAGTTGTGTTAGTATTTTGAGAAGTCAATGAAAATTAAATTCGAGATGAGCTTGATGGGGAGATGAATTTATTCTTAGGGTTGCAGGTTCATCAGTTTGACGCTGGAATTTTCATACATCAGACGAAATATGTGAACGACGCCTTGAGCCGATTTATGATAACTGCTGGAAAAGTCCATTCGACACCTCTACCTGTGGGTCACAATTTGTCACCGTAAGAATTGTAGGATATCGTTGATCCTACCCTATACCGAGCTATGATAGGTTCTTTAATGTATCTCACTGCTTCTCGTCCAGATATCATGTTTTCTATTTGCTTATATGCCATGTACCAATAGAGTCCCTGAGTGACTAATCTGACGGTAGTTAAACGTATACTTCACTATATAAGGAGTAATCCTGACACCGGGGTATGGTATCCCAAGGATGATAGCTTTGATCTCACTGCGTTTTCCGATTCGGACTATGGAGGACACTAGATCAACTTCAAGGCAACTACGGCGGGTTGTCAATTTCTAGGAAATCGGCTTGTTTCCTGGCGGTGTAAAAAGCAGACAATGGTCTCTACTTCAACCGCAGAAGCAGAGTATGTGGCAGCCTCAAGTTGTTGTTCAAAGGTTTTTTGGATCCAGCAACACTTGCGGGATTATGGTTTAAACTCAGCTGCTATTTGTATTACGAAGAACCCCATGCATCACTCTAAGACGAAGAATATCAATATTCGATATCATTTTATCCGTGATTGTTTTGAAAAGAAATTAATCGATCTAGAGAAGGTGCACACGGATTTTTAGAAAGCTGATATGTTTACCAAATCTTTGGATAAAATTCACTTTAACTTTTTACTTGGTTTTAACGTATTGAAAACTCTTCCTGATATCCTTAAGCTCGGATAATCAATTTTTTTTTATTTTGTACAATTTTTAGTTTATTTTGGTTATTTTAATATTTTGTTTTTTTTGGAGAAAAAAAAATATATGTACTGCTTTCATAGAATAGATTTCATATTGTCTTAGTTTTAATTGTTTTTCATTCGAAAATACACAAAATCCAAAAAAATTTTGTTTTTGTTTTTATTTCTGCTTTATTTCGATTTTCAAGCTAAAGGGTAATAATTTGAAAAATATAACACCTAAAAGATTTTCCCACGTTTTTATTTTATTCATTTATTTAATTCTTTCAAGTTACTCTCCTTAAGTTAATTCTTTTAACTTATGTGTTTTCGTGTGTAAAACACGTTACGGTATTGCGTTTTACCCCGAGCGGTAAACATATTTTTAAGGTAAAATTCATCGGGACACGGGTTTCGATGCATTATTTAATTCTTGAATATTGAAAATGATGGTTTTTTTTGTATTTTTTATTGATTATTTAATCCCCATTCGTTATTTTGAGAATAACAAATTGAACTCAATCGCTATTATTATGAATAACGAATGATGGTCATTCGGATTCTTAAAGTATAACATATATGCTTATTTGTTAACCTCATTCGCTTCTACGACACTGATAACGTATGACAACATTCATCATTTGTATTGATAACGAATGATGGTTTTCGATGCATTATTTAATTCTTGAATATTGAAAATGATGGTTTTTTTTGTATTTTTTATTGATTATTTAATCCCCATTCGTTATTTTGAGAATAACAAATTGAACTCAATCGCTATTATTATGAATAACGAATGATGGTCATTCGGATTCTTAAAGTATAACATATATGCTTATTTGTTAACCTCATTCGCTTCTACGACACTGATAACGTATGACAACATTCATCATTTGTATTGATAACGAATGAAGCACGAATCACTGTTGATTCGTTATGGAAATTACCTTAAACTTGATTCGTTAACGTCGAGTAACGAATGAAGAAACGAATATGAGTCATTCGTTAATTTTGAATAAAGAATGAGTCTATTCGTCTGCATAGGGTTGCGTGCAGATCTAAATATATATAATGAACAGTGGGTGAATGAATCGCCTCATTCGTTCACCTCATTTATACCAAAAACAAAGAGAAACTTTGTCAAATTTTCGCGAGAAATCCGATCTTCACAAAACTAATTTTCATTAATTGATTAATAATCCTGTGGTAAAGATGAATCAAACGCAAAGATTTTCGTTGAATTTCATTCACATTTCCTAGGTTGATTAGTAAATTTATTAAACAGGTTAATGTATTAATCAATATTAACAGTTAAACATGATGTCTGAGTTATTAATTGATTAGGGTTACTTAACGATGTCATTCTGAGCGTATTGATATAATTTTTTTTATAGGTTCATCGGTGTTCATGGTTTAATTGAAATCTGGATGCATGTTGACTGTCAAAGTTCATTAAATTTTGACCTTGACTTTGGATAGTCAAACTAAGCAAATTATTGGTGTTTATTCGTTATAATAAATGAATGGTTGGTCATTCGTGTCTAAATGATACGAATGAACACATTCGTTGAACCTCAATAACGAATAAGCCATTTTTGTGCGATTTTGTAACGAATGAACCTCTCATTCGTCATACAGATTCCATGAATGGACTCATTTATTCATGTTCATTCGTTATTCACTCATTCGTCATTGTGATCTAATGAATATGTCCACGCGTCATAACGAATGTTATAGTGAATGATACTTAAATAAAATTCATTTTTCATTAAGTATTAATGAAAATTTGATTTTGTGATTACATCAATGGCTGACGAAATTATTTCGGATGCTCCAACACAACAGAATCCTATCATTCAAGAGGATCCTGTTGCTCCAGTTGTTGAACCACAAGTTGTTGCACATCAAGCACAACCTCATGTACAGCAACAACAACGGGCACCAGCCGCTCCCGAATTGGCTTATGACAAGAAGCAAAATATATGTGCGTTCGTATATGAAAACTTTATTGATCAAGACTTATTTGGAGATATCATAGCTTTCTTACGCAGATCCCGGATCTAGTATGCTATAACAGCAGTGTGATCCGTGTATTTTGGGATACTGCTACGTATGTGGAATCGTAGAACCACATAGTTGCTGAGATTGACAAGAGGACTATCACAATTACTCCTGGGGTGATACGTCGGGTTTTGAGGTTTGATGATAACATGGACATTCCATGTGAGTTTGATAAAGCGTTGATCTGTGGACTATTCAAGAGGTTATTCTACACAGGAGACCTGGACCGTTCCCAACACAACAAGGCTTACTTGTGTGCACCATACATGTATCTACTACACGTCTTGCTCCACTTCCTTGGGGGATGAAAGGGTGGTTTTAATGAATGTTAGATTATGCTTTAATCCGCATTCGTGGCGTTAATATTGAACAAACCGTTCAATTTCTCCGAGTTCATTTTCTACCATCTTAGGGAGAATTGTTTGGTCAAGAATCATCAAAGAAAGTTTCTGATGTATCCGAGATTCGTTCAGTTAATTATACAAGGCTTGATTCCTGATCTTGTGATCGATCAGACGTTGGAAGATGATGTGTTGAAACTGGAACACATGACGGCTGACATGATGAAACGAATGAAGACTTATCGGAATCAGTCGCCTGAGGAACGTCTGAGGACCAAACTATTGATTGGTCATTTGGTTAATCCTTCTTATGAATGTCCTTCTAATGACTGTTGGATCCACGACGACTCGGATTCCGAACGGGAAGAGCGACCAGGTGGCAACCTAGGTGGTGATGGTGGTGGAAATTATGGAGACAGTGGAAATGGGGGTGATGGTAGACGTGTTGAGGTTGAGGCAACTAGTTCTTATGCTACTCAACGGAAAAGGAAGGGAAAAGCGAAGATGACTGAACAACCGCCAAAACTTCGAGTTCGACAAGGTTCTGGTATGGAGATAGGTCCACAAATTCGAAGGTCGTCAGTTCAACAAAGGCTGGTGGTGTCGCTTATTGTTAGCACCCTGGTTATCAGTCTTACAATGATGGCATCGTCTGACCCGAGATTCGTTTCGATTACACAATCGTTGCTATCTCCATTTCCCACACCTCCCATTACATCGATGGTAGCTTATCCTGCTACAACAACAATTCCGATACAACCTTCGGCTTATCTTATATAAGAGTTACCCTTCCACAAGGTCTGGTGCATCCTGTACCTCCTAATTTTCATATCCTGCCTCCTTCACAACAAATGGATATGCTACTTAGTTTAATTCATCTGTACGATTATCAGATGGCAACTGACTGTCAACAGCAAGATCAGATGTTGATGAAGCAACGCCGATTGATGAGTTATATCTCCTATTACCAAAAGGATACGAAGGAACTTCGTGAGATTGTTATGTCTCATGGGGAGAGAATAAAGGAACAAGAGGGTCTCATTCCTCAGTTAACTTGTAAAGATGCCGCTTTGAAGAAGCTGAAGAATGATGATAAAGACAAAGATCCTGATGCTGCCGGTGCTAGTGGCAGTGAGCCGAAACAAACTCATGGTTCATATGCTGCAGGTACTAGTATTAATGCTGGCGATGATCGAGTGATCGACAGGTGGTAGTATATTAAGATACTACCAATGTCATGCCCATTGTAGGTTCCCTGGATGGATCTGCACGGGATATCTCGATCTACGTAGGTGCGGAATCCCTGCGTAGGTCGTTACGAGCGTAGAAGACACGAATAGATCAAACACGATACGATAAACAAACACGTTATATTATAACCAAAACACGTGATACAATATCACTATTACAGACACGAACTCTCGTCCTCACGTTACAGCTCTCGTAACTTCGATAATGATCACACGAACTCTTTTCTAGGCTAAGCCGTAACCTATATAAATACACGACAACTTCGCCTGGCATGTTCAAGCGAAGTTGTCCATAACTTCGCTTGACTAACAAGTTCGCCTAAACAGCGAACTTGTTAGTAACTTCGCTTAAGACATATAAAACATAATTAATCATTACAGACTCGATTACAGACACTAGACTATGAACTACTGACATTATGCACCAACAGACTCCCCCTTGGCAGTAGCTTCTTGTCTTGATCTTCAAGCACGTGTCTTGTAATCTTCAATCTCTTGGTCTTCATGCATGTACTCCTTCTCTCACGCAAACCGTGACTACTCGCTGATATTTCCTCGCTTCGTCTTTCCAAGCAGGAATATAAAATATCTTCTTTTCATTTAACACCTGCAGATCAGCCTTCGATAAATTAACAAGATGCATCGGATCATACACTCTTAGCACTTCTTGTTCGTCTTCGTCTTCCATCACGGCTTCAGCAGTCTGGCAATCAACATACCACCATTTAAGATCTTTCAACACATCTTGAGGCATAGTCTTCATTGGAACCTCTTTCATGCATCGAATCGGTTTGTACTTCATTACCATCCATGGCTTGCCATCTGCTCTCATTCCTCTTTCCTTATCTTCCACTAGCTTTCCCTTCTGTGGCTTTAATAACTCAAACTTCTTTTCTTTAATACTTTCTTTCCACACGATCTTCCCAATAACTGTGGCCATGTTGTCGTCGCTTCTATTAATCAACCCCAATCTAGCCAAATCCTTCACCTCACATTCAGGCAATGTATTGAGAGATCTCAACGTCCTCTTAAAGTATTGGATCCCATCATATCTTTTCACCACGAACACTTTTAACTGTTCATCATATAGCCAACAGATAATTCCTTTCTTCGACTCAGCGTACCCTTTAATATTATAACTTTTCTTGAACATTGTAGGTACCACTGGCTTCTTCGTTTTGATAAACCAATGAGCATAGCCTTCCTTCCATCTAGGCAGCTCCTCCCATTCTGTATCATCAACTACTGTATCTTGACATACATCTGACTTTTCAACTTCAGGGATCTCGTGTTCAACATTCTCCTCAACTATTTCACCTTCTTCAACATCATCTTCTATCACAATTTCTGCACCAATCTTTTCAATCTCTTCGACTGGTAGAACATCATCTTCACACATAAATTCATCATCCAACATATCATCATCCAACTCCTTCAAGGCATCGATCACATCATCTCCCATCTCCTCGTCATCTACCAGAACCACCACATCGTCACCTGCACCTGTTGACTCCCCCTGAGCTGTGGAAGTCCCAAGAGCTTGAGTAGTTCTTGGCAACTCACCACCTGCACCTTTCGATGCATTGGGATCATCGTCTCTGTCATTCTTCTTCTTTGTCCTGAGCTCGTCGCCTTTACAGCTCGTCTCCCCCTGAGATGCCAAGAACTCCTTCATAGCATCTATAATTTTTCCATGTTCAACCAGTAGGGACGACTGCAGCTGATTCTCTGTTACTAGGCGCTGAATAGCCTGGGTCTGGATAAGATTCACCCTTGATTGTTCTGCCACGACCCGTTCAAGTGCAGCTATTCTTTCCGAGTCTGATAGGGTTGCATCGAAATCGAACCTCATATGTGATATATCTTGAGTGTACTGAGGAGGGATTTCAAATGTAACTGGGACATCAGAAGCAGGCGTAACCGCAGGTGGTATCATACCTGATAACCCTGCAGTTGCAACGACTGTCGACTCAACAAATTGAGCAACCACCTCTGAAGGAGTAAGAGTTGGAGGTGGTAAAGACACAATCTCCGGAGTCGTCAGCTGGAAAGTAGTGAGTGGGATGCCGAAAGAAGATGATGTAGCCACCACGGGAACATCCGCGGCGCTTAAACTTGTAACTTGTACTGATGTAGGGACAATCGACATACCGGACAGTGCGGGTGGAGCGAAACGTACTACTCTTGAACTCTCACCTGCTCCCATACCTGCACCTGTCCTGTCCCTTCTTGAACGTCTGATCAACTTATGAATGTCTTCTTCTTCTTCAGACTCACTGTCGTCATCTGTCCTCTTTCTCTTCCCATACGTCCTCTCTTGAATCACCATCATACGTCTGGCCTCATCCATTACATCATCAAAATCTGAGTCAGCCACCGTCGTAGCTGCTCTAGTAACATGCACAGTCGAAGCACGTTCAACCGGAACCTGAACGTTCTCCTCTGGATCCACCCGATCCATATCAAAGAATCCTTGACCACCAAATTCTGCGTCAAGGTCCACATTCTCCTCCGGTGACACAACAGGAGCAGCAGGTATAGCTTGAGGTGCTCATGTCTGTTGTGGTGCCGGTCCCTAAACTCATCCCCTCGAGCAGGCACATACTCCGGGTTGATTAAGTACCCAAAGAGTGGAGTATGGCGAGGACGAAGTTCAGGCTTGCTCCTAGCACTCGAAGTTCTGCATTGGGCGAAGATACGTTTGTTCACACTTTCCACGTATCTGATAGGACGACGTTGAGGCAACGTGGGAGCCACATGATTCAAGATCATTTGAAGAAATCTTGGATACATGAGGAATCTCTCACGTGCCATCGCCCTTCTCTGACGATCAATTTCATAGAAGACCATCTGACTAAAGCTATAGCGCTTATTATATGTCAGAGCAGTCATTGCTGACTGCATGGTCGCGCCCATTCCGTCAGTGCCCGCCTTCCTCCCTGACATGCAGACAATCATTACGTGCATGAGGAAGCGCCACTGATCGAGCAAGAAACCTTTCCTTCTTTGTGTATCGCCCGACGGACTAGAATAGCCCATTCGTAAAAACGCTCCATCTCGGAAAGGAGCCACAAAGTCCGTCGGGTCATCCCTGGTCTCATTCCCGAAACGTAAAGCCGCCCAGATTTGTTCAGAAGAGAACTGAACTTCTTGATTGTTGACGGTTGCTCGCATAACCGGGGGCTCAACGCGGCAATCGTATTCCACCGTCTGCCAAAAATCCTCAATATTGGGTAAGGATATCGGCAGAGTAGTTGTGATCGCGTGGAATATCCGCGAGCGAAGGAGGAAAGTGATGATTTCACGGTAATCCTCCACACCACTCGCATCTGGGTCTAACGTAATATACATATTATGCCCAGGGAAGAATTGTCTCTGGTTATCTCCCCCGTCATCGCCACCAGCACCTCCAGCACCAGCAACAGCAGCCATATCTGCAACAAAACGAACCAAGTTAGATACACGTTAAGGCATAACACAAGTTCGCTTGTTACCATGAGCGAAGTTGTGATAAAGTCTGTATAGGCGAAGTTAAAAGTGGGGAGAAGTTGGGAACAACTTCGCTTCATCTTTAAGTTCGTCTAATAACTAATAAGTAAAAAGGTCCAGGTGAAGTTAATGATAACTTCGCCTCACCACAACATCGCCTCAGGCGAAGTTAAACCTCAGGCGAAGTTGCGGATAACTTCGCCTAATCCTTAAGTTCGCCTGAATCTGAATCGGCGGTTGATAGGTTTATGAAACAACGTGCAGTTGGTGATTTCGTGATTAAGGAATCCGGAAAACATGATTTTATGGTTATCTAGACGATCAATGTGTGAACGACCACGTTAAAACAAGTTTGAAACCGGGTTTAAGGATCGAACGTCCGAGGTCACTAACCATGTGTCGAAACAACCTAGGATTAACAACATTGAACATCGATTATAAGATATAAGAACCCAAACACACCTTTAATTGGAAAAGAAATCGAAGAAAAAGAAATCAAAGATGAAGATCGAAAGACAAGATCGCCGGAAATAGGTTAAGTTCGCTGGAATTTCGGAATAAGTTCGCTGTGTTCTTGGAATAATGAAACGTTTGACTTTTAAAAACCTTTATATAGGGTCTGGGTTATACAGGCGAAGTTACGGTTAACTTCGCCTAGGCGAAGTTATTCACAAGTTCGCCTGTTTAACAACTTCGCCTATATTTACAAAATCAAACCTCATAATTTGAACATTTTGCAATTAACTTTTAAAACTTCCTTTAAAGAGTTAAAAGATACAATCAAGACCAAGTAACCAGTTATAAAATCATAAAACTACCTAAGTACGAAAAACTTTTAAAAATTAAAGTACAAGGGATCAAATTTCAGTCTCGACAGGGACTACTATGTTTTAGAAAAGATCCGAACAGGAATCATACTAATTACGTGACTGTCACATAGATCCGTGTTTAGCTGTATTATGACATAAAGAAACAGGTTGTAAGCAGGTAAATAACTTAAGATGGTTTTCATCGTTTCTGTGATACGAGTTAGGTTCAATTATGCCTCAAAATTTAAGTGGGCAACAACTCAGAAATTATGATGCCTCCTATCTATTCTCAAAGCGTACTTGGCTTTCCCCAAGTCACCCCGAATTGACTTCTACCCGTAGTGTCTGATTAAGTTGTAAGTATTCTTCGATCTTTAGACTCTGCTTCCCGTTCTCTTTCTTACATCATGATTGACATTTTAAGTTAAAGAATGTCTCAATGACTTAAATTTTTTTTTTTTTTTTTTTTTTAACAAACACATAGAGAACAACTGCAAGTCCCGAATCTGGATCACTGCAGTCTCTTGACACGCTTTCTTCACGGGAATCAGAACACTAACAGGCTCGTGTATGACTGGGTAATCGCTTTTCTGCCTATCATTCGGAAAGATATATATGAAGACATGCAGAACTCTTAAGAAGTTTCCACATAAAATCGAGTAGGTTTAGTTAGTATCACTTCTACTTTTACGCACCATAAAAAGCTACCATGACATACAATGACTGTTCTAAAGCCTTTTAAGCCTAATAACTTCACTAGTTAAGTACACAGAATCAGTATATCTATCATTTTCCAAGGTTGGATCAATTTTCTGTTAAACATAGCAAACGAACTTCTTACGAAGTAGTAGACTTGAAAAATAATTTCATTTCCCTTAAAGAAAAATTTAACTTCTATCGCCCCGACCAAATCAAAGTCTTCAGGTCAACGGCTATCCCGAAGATCCAATGGATCAGCTGGACCGACCACATACTAGTATGTGTCCTTCTAACTAAGTATGATCGACTAATTTTAAGCGAATGAATGAAAACTCATCATAAACCGCCCCGGTCACTTTCAGTCGTCTGGTTAATGGCTATCCTCATATTCTACAAGTAGAAATGAGGACCAAACATATCCTAAGACATGTCCATCAAACTGAGGTAACCGACATTGTTCTAAGCGATAGTGACGTTTTATTTTTTATTTTTTTTATTTTTTTTATTTTTTTTTAATATGCCCAAAAAGCATGGTTACTCGGGATTGATCATCCCATTCAACTCAACAAGGTTTTGAAATCTTGATTTGTCAAACGCTTTAGTATATAAATCAGCGAAATTATCAAGCGTATCCACCTTTTCAAGCACAATCAGTTTCTTCTCAGCACAATCCCTTATAAAATGATGACGTATGTCAATATATTTAGTTTTACTGTGCTTCACGGGTTTGTTAGTTACTGAGATAGCAGCTGTGTTATCAATGCAAATAGGAGTAAGTGAGAAATTCAGACCATAGTCGCGCAACTGTTGTTGAATCCAAAGAACCTGGGAGCAGCAGTTGGATGCTGCCATGTATTCTGCCTCACATGTTGAAATTGCGACTGAAGTCTGCTTCTTGCATTGCCACGACACCAATCTGCCACCTAGAAACTGACATCCTCCAGTTGTTGACTTCCGACTCTGATTGCACCCTCCATAATCAGAATCTGTGTAAGCGACTAGCTCCAAGTCTCCTCCCTTCGCGTACCACAACCCCAGCTTAGGTTTGCCTTTGAGATACCGCAAGATCCTCTTCACACCCTTCATGTAAGATTCCTTTGGGTTTGCCTGAAAACGAGCACAAAGACAAAATGCAAACATAATATCAGGCCTAGAAGCAGTTAAGTACATTAAAGAACCTATAATAGCCCGATACTGAGTTGGGTCCACATCTGCGTCATTGTCAGAATCAGCACCCAATTTATGGTTGACGCAGATTGGAGTATCGAATGGAGTGCTGTCCTCCATCTTGAAGCGTTTGAGCACATCATGGACATACTTGGTCTGATGAATGAACATCCCATCCTTCTTCTGATCAACCTGCAATCCTAAAAAGAAAGTTAGTTCACCCATAGCACTCATTTCAAACCTTTTCTTCATGACGGCCTCAAACTGCTGACACATTGAGACTTTTGATGCAGCAAAGATAATGTCATCCACGTAGACTTGCACCAGCAGGAAGTCGCTTCCTTCTCTCTTGAAGAACAGTGTGCTATCTATCTTTCCTCTTTCAAACCCATTTTCAAGCAAGTAATCTGATAAAGTTGAGTACCAGGCACGAGGTGCCTGATGTAGTCCATACAACGCCTTGCTTAACTTGTACACGTGGTCTGGAAAGTCTGGGTCAGGAAAACCCGGAGGTTGCTCAACATACACAACCTCATCAACTTTCCCATTTAGAAACGCACTTTTCACATCCAACTGAAATACCTTCATCTTCTTATAAGCAGCAAATGCCAAAAACAATCTAATGGCTTCCAATCTTGCCACAGGAGCGAACACTTCATTATAATCAATCCCCTCTTGTTGATTAAAACCTTTAACGACTAGCCTCGCCTTGTTTCTTATAATAATCCCTTTCTCATCTCTCTTGCACTTAAAAACCCATTTTGTGCCTATCGCATGCACATGCTTCGGTTTTTCAACCAAAGTCCAAACTTCAATTTTCTTGAATTGAGCCAGCTCTTCTTGCATGGCTTCGACCCACGAGCTGTCCTTTAGAGCCATTTGGTAATTCTTTGGTTCAATCTGGCTGATAAAGCTGGTGTACAAGCATTCGTTGATTATGCCTGTCTCCTTAATGCTTGTGTAAACACAGGTGTGCTCATTCAAGCTACGTCTTGTTTGTACACCGGAGGACACATCACCAATCACATTCTCCAAAGGGTGATCTTTATGAATTCTCGTGGTCGGAACAGAACCGACATGCAAATTGTCTTCCAAGTTAGAAGAGAGCTCGTCAATGGTTGTTTCTTGCTGAGAGTGAAACGGATTGAAAAATTCTTCTTCAGGAGAGGCAGCAGGGGTATCGATAGCATTTGATGAGGAAGGTTGACATTTATCAAACAGCTGTCTTTGCGCTAGATTTTCTTCCTCATCAAGGATCATCTTCGTAGCAACTCTCTCTTCTTCTTCTGCACTATCCAAATACGGTATGTTAAAAGACTTAAAAAGTCTATCATAGTCGAAAAACTCAGCAGGTCCGTTGCTTGGTTTTGGCGGTTTGTAACTTGTGATATCGGTGTTACACACCACCTCAACCTTGCTGGTCGATGTATTAAAGACACGTCTGTTGGGAGTCCCAACAACATAACCGACTAAGATTCCTTCATCGGCTACTTCACCAAATTTAGAATTTGTCTTTAAAATCAAACAAGGGGACCCGAATGGTTCAAGACCACTCAAGTTGGGCTTCCTCCCATGCATAAGCTCATAACACGTTTTATTAAGTCTTTTAACAGTCAAGACTCTATTCAGGATATAACAGGCTGTAGCAACAGCTTCAGCCCAAAACACCACAGGAAGCTTCGAATCAGCCAGCATTGTTCTGGCTCCTTCAATTAACGTTCTGTTCTTCCTTTCAGCCACTCCATTCTGTTGCGGTGTATACGGAGCGCTGTATTGGTGTTCAATCCCTTTCTGAAGGCAGATGATCTCCATCTCAAAATTTTTGAACTCCGTTCCATTGTCACTCCTGATGAACTTAACCCTTTTATCCATAACGTTCTCAACTTTGGTAATCAAATTCTTCACCATCTAAGCCGTTTCATCTTTTGATTTCAGGAAATATACCCACGAATATCGTGAGTAATCATCAGTGATCACCAAGCAATAAGAAGTACCTCCTAGACTTTTTGCATTCACGGGACCGAAGAGATCCATGTGAAGCAATTCTAGAGTACTGACAATAGAATTGACCTTCTTGGTGTGATGGGATTTCTTGTGCTGCTTTCCCTTCTTGCACGCTAGAAATTTGTCTTCAAAGTTGAAACTTTTCAAGGGAACGCCCAGCACAAGTCCATTCTTGACAATGTGGTTCATCTTCCGAAGATGAATGTGCCCCATTCTCCTATGCCACAATTCGGACTCCGATTCACTCGCTTTTGTCATAAGGCATGATTCTTCCATGGCCATTTCAGTCGACCTCATATCCATAATATACGTATTCCTCTCACGTGGAGCCTTCATCACAATCCACTCCTCTGGTATCTGAAAAACAGGATGTAACACAATCGCCTCATTCTTTGTAAAATGTACGGTGTACTCCTTATCACAGATCTGCGACACACTCAGCAGATTGTGCTTCAATTCTTCGACAAAGTTTACTTTTTCTAGAGTCATCTTTCCATTAGACACCGTTCCCATTCCTGTAATCTTGCCTCCACTTTCTCCTGCAAAGCTCACTCTCCCTCCTTGAACAGGTTTCAAATCGTGTAACAAGTTTTTGTTACCCGTCATGTGCCGGGGAACAGCCGCTATCCACAACCCATAGGTTGGTTGCAGCCCTGTTCAACTGTTCCTGCACGATAAAAGCAAAAGATTAGAATCTAGGGACCCAAGACCAATTATACTAATAGGACTTACAGGAATTATACAGAGACTAACTTTGGAAAGCCAAGGTTCGGGATGTATAGATCCAAGACCAATTGGTCTTGGATCTATACATCCCGAACCTTGGCTTTCCAAAGTTAGTCTCTGTATAATTCCTGTAAGTCCTATTAGTATACCTCCTTGTAGATTGATTGTGAGGCCTTCCAAACCTTTGTGAATTAAAAGAATTATAGCTTGTGGTTTGGTTATTAGCAATGTAAAACTGAGATTGGTTTCTTTGAAAACCTGAATTAGTCACATTTCTGAATTTTGAATGGTTTTCATTTTTACCAGTATTATGATTACCATTAGACTTATTCTCAGTTTTAGTAGGCCTCACACCTCTGAATCTCTGCTTCAGAGGGCAATCTGCAACTAGGTGCCCTAATTGATTACACCTAAAACAACACCTATGTTCAACCTTTTTATCAACAGGTGTTTTAGATGTCGAGGCATTATTACCGCCCGTTTGTCTCACATAAGGTGGGACATACGGGTTTAGCGGAGAACTCTTTTTAGTTGTTTTATCTTTCTCTCCACTATCTGGCAATACCGCCTCCTCTTTTGCCTTACCAGGCTCGGATGACTTATCCGAACTTGATGAGACTGGACTCGGATCAGAAATTTTAACACTTGAAACAGGCGAACTTGTTTCGCCTCTACTAACATCTGGTTCTTTACTAGTTACTTTAATTGGAACTGTCTGAACAACCTCAAAGTCAACAGATTTCTGAACACTAGGATTAAAAGTGTAATTGTGATTATAAGGTGGTGGAACCTCATGATAACCAGTTCCTCCCCTCTTAACAGAGGAACCTTGATCACTAACAAGGTGATCAAGAATAGCAGAGGAATTTCTGAACTGCTCAAGTTTTCTATTCAGTTCCACCACTTTCACCTGGTGATCAGCAATCTGTTTTTCTCTTTCAGCTATTAGCTTGGTTTTTTCTTCCAAAACTTCATAGCTTAGATCAATCACTTGTATTTTTTCAGCTAGTTTTGCTTTTAGACTTTTAATATCTTTTTCACAAGCTTTTATTTTAACTTTATAGCTATTTTCTCTTACTTTAGTAAAGTGATGATCTTCTTTTAAAGTTTTAAACTCAGCATCCAAACCAACATACTGATCAGTTATAGTTGCTAATTGCTCAGACAAGTTTTCACATTTAGAACAAGTAGGTTTAGAACATACCTCGGAGAGCTGGTCTTTAACATCTGCCATGAGAGCTTTTTCTTCTCCTGTAACCTTCTCATTTCCTTCAGTTTCAACCTTCGCCAAATTGGCCTGTTCGAAAGTTTCTTCAGAATACAGGTTCCAGTTGTATTCACCAACTTCTCTGGAAATCATGGCACTATAATCTTTAGAACCCCCATTATGCTGTGTAGACTTGCCTTGACCACGTTCTACACGCTCATTTCTGCACTCCTTAGCAAAGTGGCCGTTTTGCTGACAGTTGTAGCATCTTACCTTCGTCTTGTCAAACCCTGGCCTTCCACCGACAAACTTTCTTCCGGTCTTTTTCATAAACCGTTTCACTCTTCTCACGATCATAGCCATCTGCCATTGCAGATCCATTTCTTCCAGATCATCAGCATCAATCTGGTCATAGTCTTCATCCAACATAGCTGGATCAACAATCTTCCCCTGAATGTAGTTCTCATAGGAAGCAATAAAAGAAGCATAGAGAGCAAACTGCTCTTCAGCAGATTTGACACTCATAGGCATCTTAGAGTAGTTGTTGCTAGGAATACTTGGAGAGCAACTACTCTTGCTTGCTTGCGGTTTAGAAGCACTAGATCCACCTGCTACAAAGCAAACATCACCATTCGTGTTAACTGACACATGCCCCTCATGTGATGAGTTGGCACCCGACTCTCCCTTCGAGTAGTAGGCAGCTGATTCAGTCTTCGAACCTGAACTAGAGTTGACTTTAGCACCATACATACCTGGATCTTGAACCTGATCCGTAGGTGTCTCCTTTCTAACCAAGTTAAGCTCAAAGGTTCGGAGCTTGTTGACTGCCATTTCCAGATCATATTGGGGAAAGTCTTTGTCTTCCCTCATCAGCACCGTGTACATCTCCCATTTTGGTGGGAGAGCATCAAGAAGCTTCTCAACTATCTCTTCTTCTCGGTAAGAAATTGAATAGTTGCTCAGTTCAGTCATCAGATGATAATATCGGGTGATGATATCATCTAGAGATTCATTCTTCAAATATTTGAAGGCTGAGAACTGGGTTTTGAGCAATTTGATCTTCGAAGCACGGATTCCCACATTTCCTTCAAATCGGTTCTCAAGAGCTTCCCAAAGCTCTCTTGCTGTCTTGTACTTTCTAAACGTATGAAGGATCTCTTGTGGAAGAGCCATAGTGATAGCAGCATGAGCCTTGCTCTCGGCCTCATACATCTTTTTCTCTTCATATTCCATTTTGCTGTACTTCTTGATCTGATCACGACCTTCGTACTCCATAGTTGGTGGAATATAACCATCCTGGATGCATACCCACATTTTCGCATCCTGGTACTTGACATATTGTTCGAACCGATCCTTCCATGCAACGAAATCGGTTCCTTTCAGCAACCTTGGTGCTTTTGTAGCTGAGCCTGCTTCTACTTCCATCTTTACTAACTCAGAGATGTTAATTGATGACATCTTTCTCGAAAACTAAGAAACCCGAAAAAAATCAAAAAAAAAAATTCTTCTGAAAAGTACTGTAGGCGAAGTTACGGATAACTTCGCTTAGACTTAACTTCGCTGGATCTTTCTTAAATTCGCGTGACTTGGCGAAGTTGAGTGTAACTTCGCTTAGGGTAAGCGAACTTAGGAAGTAGGCGAGGTTGTAGAGAACTTCGCTTGAGACAGGCGAACTTGAGAAGGTAGGCGAAGTTGTTGATAACTTCGCTTAACCTTATATCTTCGCCGAAACCCTACGAACAGTGACGGCAACTTCGCCTGATGAACACGAAGTTTCTGCAGATTTGATTTCTGGGCTTTTCGAGGTTTTTGACGGTGTAAAGGATTGAATACGATGGTAGGAGGTAAGAATGACACAAAACACAGAAAACACGTCCCGCGAATAGTCGAAACGGGACGATTTCTACACCCGCGTGAATATCCCGAACCACACAATCGAGCCGAAGCTCTGATACCAATTGTAGGTTCCCTGGATGGATCTGCACGGGATATCTCGATCTACGTAGGTGCGGAATCCCTGCGTAGGTCGTTACGAGCGTAGACGACACGAATAGATCAAACACGATACGATAAACAAACACGTTATATTATAACCAAAACACGTGATACAATATCACTATTACACACACGAACTCTCGTCCTCACGTTACAGCTCTCGTAACTTCGATAATGATCACACGAACTCCTTTCTAGGCTAAGCCGTAACCTATATAAATACACGACAACTTCGCCTGGCATGTTCAGGCGAAGTTGTCCATAACTTCGCTTGACTAACAAGTTCGCCTAAACAGCGAACTTGTTAGTAACTTCACTTAAGACATATAAAACATAATTAATCATTACAGACTCGATTACAGACACTAGACTATGAACTACTGACATTATGCGCTAACACCCATCGAGTTGATGAAAGCCAAAACTACATTATTTTTGGATTATAAGAAGGGTGTTATGATGAGTACTTCTAATGCCAATGAGATCGATGAGGGTGAATTTGTAGATCATGCACCGTCTTGTAATCAAATTTCTTTATTATTGAGTTTAAATGTTGAAGAGATGGATGTGTTGGAGGCAGAGGATGACATTTAGGTAAATAACAATGAGGAAGTCTAGTTGGATACGTGTATTCCACATGGAATACGTCGTTGATTTATGAGGACGAGGAAATTGAGATCGAATATGTGATGGTAGAGGAATACCCTGATCTTTACACACGTTCAAATGTCGATCAGGGTGTTCCATTATTTACTGAAGAACATGTCAAAGCTGCCGAAGACCATTTGGAGAAAACGACAAAGAAGAAAGTTAAAGTATCAGAAAAGGAGTCGAGTTGGTTGGATCCTGATGCTGAGGGATGGTTTAAGAATCACAACAAGTCCCTAACCTCTAAAATTATTGAAGCTTATAGGTATATGGACCAAGAGCACCCGTTAGATGTCAGTGCACGTGCCAAAGCGAATGAGAATACCACATTCAAGGTCGTGCCAACCGTTAAAGGTGACATCGTTATATGATTCGGAGTTAAAGTGAGAGAACGATGTTCAGTACTTTCAATATATTACTGACGTTCTCTGACTTCCGATGTGGGATGTGCGGACACTCGCCAATCGGCCGTTCATCAAGCGTGGTGGAAATCAACTAGCAGGATGGTTTCACCAACATCTGCTCTTTGAGGTCAATCACGAGTTTAAATTCTTTAAACCGCAGGTACAAACCAGGAAATATATCGATGAGATTGATTCTCAAACTGGTTGGAGGAAACTCGTTTTGAATTTCAAGCCGCCAAAAACAATGAAGCGAGTGTCAGCGAAGACGTTTCCGCAAGATCTTCACTTGTCATTCAATCGGTGGTATTACGACAACCGTATGGGCGAAGCGGTTATTGTTTTGGTAAAAGGATTTAAGACTCATTTTATACAAGTCCTAGATCCTATGTGGCTCATTAAATTATCAGAGTTGGACGATGAAGTGTTGTTCGAGAACAAGATTGTTTTTGCAAATCGTGAAGACTATGACTGCGCTATGCAATTTCAACGTGTTGTTCGTGTTTGTAACGCGTTTGGGGTTCATAGTTTTGTTGATTGGAAGTCAAAGCCTTTCAAGTGTTGGTGCATTATGTCAGTAGTTCAGTATCTAGTGTCTGTAATCGTGTTAGTTTGTTTTATTTTGATTTGTATAGGTTGTCTCACAAGTTCGCCTAATATAAGCGAACTTGTGGACAAGCGAAGTTATAGACAACTTCACCTAGTCTGTTAGGCGAAGTTGTCGATAACTATATATGCCTTAGCTACGGCTTTTGTTAAATAAGTTTTCAGAACGTGTAATTGTGATTTGCATATCACGTGTTAAAGGAGTTGCAATACAATGTGTCTTTTGAGTATTGTAACGTGTATTTGTGCTTGGTTTTAACGTATATAGCATCGAACACTCGTATCGTCTTACGTAGGGATTCCGCACCTACGTAGTACAAGATATTTCCGTGTAGATCCGGCAGGGAACCTACAATTGGTATCAGAGCTTTTGCTCGTGATTGTGTGATTCGGGATTATCACACGAGTGTAGAAATCGTTCCATTCGACTATTCGCGGGACGAGTTTACATTGAAATACCGAATTTTTGTGTCCTACTCATCTACCACTAACAAATATAACCCATTACACCTTCGCATACCTCGCAATACGACAAATTAAAACCTGCAAAATCCTTGTGTTCATCAGGCGAAGTTGCCGTCACTGTTTGTAGGGTTTAGGCGAAGATATAAGTTTAAGCGAAGTTATCATTAACTTAGCTTGTCTCACAAGTTCGCTTGAATTAAGCGAAGTTGTCAAGAAGCGAAGTTAAACATCAAGCGAAGTTAAGGTTTAGCAAAGTTGTGTATCAGCGAAGTTAAGCTTAAGCGAAGTTAAGCATAACTTCGCCTACTGGGAACTGTTCAAAATAATAAAAAATTATTTTATACTTTCCTCGTGTTTTGAGTTGTGTTTCTTTCAACGATGACTTCGATAAACATCACGAAACTAGTGAAAATGGAAGTTGAAGCCGGTTCAGCAACTAAGGCTCCGAAAATGCTTAAGGGTACCGATTTCGTTGCTTGGAAAGATCGATTTGAACAGTATGTTAAATATCAAGATGCTAAGATGTGGGTGTGCATACAAGATGGATACATTCCACCAACGGCCTTGTTTGAGGGTCGTGATCAAATAAAGAAGTACAGTAAGATGGATGAGGAGGAAAGGAAAATGTATGAGGCAGAGAGTAAAGCTCATGCGGCTATCACCATGGCTCTCCCACAAGAGATTCTTCACACCTTCAGGAAATACAAAACCGCTAGAGAGCTATGGGAAGCGCTAGAAAATCGATATGAATGGAATGTGGGGATATGTGCATCCAAAATTAAGCTACTAAAAACCCAATTCTCGGTGTTCAAATATTTGAAAAATGAATCACTTGATGATATCATCACAAGATATTATCACCTGATGACCGAACTCAGCAATTACTCCATTGTATACAAAGAAGAGGAGATAGTAGAGAAACTTCTTGATGCTCTTCCACCGAAATGGGAAATGTACACGGTTTTGATGAGAGAAGATAAAGAGTTTGCCAGTATTGATTTGGAAACAGCAGTCAATAAATTACGAACTTTTGAACTAAACATGGTTCGGAAGGAGACACCAACTGATCAGGTTCAGGATCCGGGAATGTACGGTGCAAAAGTTAGTTCAAGTTTAAGTTCAAGGTCAGAATCATCTGCTTACTACTCAAAGGGAGACTCAAGCTCAAACTCAACTCATGATGGTCATGTGACTCTCAACATGGATAGTGATGTATGTTTTGTAGCTGGAGGAAGTAATTCTTCAAAACCTCAAGCCACAACTGGTAGTTTTTCCTCAAATGTTCCGACCAACAACTACTCACAGATGCCCATGAGTGTTAAATCAGCTGAACAGCAGTTTGCTCTCTATGCATCCTTCATTGCATCTTACGAAAACTACATCAAAGGTAAAATAGTCGACCCTGCAACTTTAGATGAAGACTATGATCAGATCGATGCTGATGATCTAGAAGAGATGGACCTGTAATGGCAGATGGCTATGATAGTAAGAAGGGTTAAGAGATTCATGAAGAAAACAGGCAGAAAGTTCGTTGGAGAAAGACCAGGGTTTGACAAATCAAAGGTTAGATGCTACAACTGTCAACAAAATGGTCACTTTGCCAAGGAATGTACCAATGAGAGAGTCGAACGTAGTCTGAACAGGCCTGCACAACAGAATGGGGGAGATAGTGAGAATAAGGCTATGGTATCTAGACACAATAGTGGGTATAACTGGAACCTACAGGTTGAGGAAGTCTTCGAACAGGCAAATTTGGTGAACATCGAAACTGCAGGAAGTGAGAAAGTGACGGGAGAAAATCAAGCTTACATGGCAGAAGTGAACGATCAGCTCTCTGAGGTAAGTTCTGAACTTCATTGTATGCAATGTGAAAATCTGTCTAAACAATTGAAAACAGTAACTGATCAGTTTGTTAGTTTGGACGCTCAATTTAAAACGTTAAAAGAAGATCATCATTACACTAAAACTAGAGAAAACAGTTACTCGGTAAAAATAAAAGCTAGTGAAAAAGATATCAGAAGTCTTAAAGCCAGTCTAGCTAAAAAAAAACAAGTAATTGATCTTAGTTATGAAGTGTTAGAGGAAAAAACCAAACTAATTGCTGACAGGGATAAACAGATAGCTGATTACCAGGTAAAAGTGGTGGAATTAAACAGAAAAATTGAACAATTTAGAAATTCCTCAGCAATGCTTGATCACATCGTAAGTGTTCAACGTTCCCCAGTTAACAAAGGGAGAATTGGATTTTCAGATGTTCCACCACCATATAACCATAACTATACATATGATCCTAGTAATCAGAAATCTGTTGATGTTGAAATTAGTTAGACAGTTCCTGTCAAAGTTTCGATTAAAGAACCTGACGTTAGTAAAAGCGAAACATGTAAGCCTGTTTCAAATGTTAAGATTTCTGTTCCTAATTCTGTCTCATCAAATTCGGACAAGACATCCGAATCTAGTGAGATAAAAGAAGAGGTAGTGTTACTAAAACGTGGGGAGGAATATAAGCCAACTGAAAAGAACTCTCCCCTAAACCCGTTTGTCCCACCATATGTTAGACAAACGAATAGTAATGCAACCTCAACATCTGAAACAACTGTTGAGACGAAAGTTGAACACAGGAGCTGTTTCAGATGCAATCAAATAGGACACCTGATTGCTGATTGTCCTCTAATCAGAGATTCAGAGGAATGAGGCCTCCAAAAACTGAGAATAAAACTAACAGTAATTACTATAATGGTAAGAATGCTAACTCTCCAAAATTCAGACATTGGACTAATCCAAGATTTCAAAGAAATCGATCTCAGTTTTTCCCAGTTAACAACCGAACCAACAATTATAATTCAGTTAATTCACTAAGGTTTGGATGGCCTCATAGTCAATTCTCAAGAAGGTATCCTTATAGACCTTACAGAAATCATTCTTAATACGGGATGCCGTTTAACAGATTTAATCGACCCAAGACCAGTAGGTCTTGGGTCCCCAGATTTTAATCATTTTCTTTAATCGTGCAGGAATAGTTGAACAGGACTGCAAACAATCTGTGGGTTGTGGACAGTGGCTGTTCCCGGCACATGACTGGTAACAAGAATTTGTTACACGAATGGAAACATGTTCAAGGAGGAAGAGTTAGTTTCGCTGGAGATAGCGGTGGTAGAATTACTGGTATTGGAACTGTGACAAATGGTAAAATGAAGTTAGAAAAGGTGAATTTTGTAGAAGAGTTGAAGCATAATTTGTTGAGTGTATCTCAGATTTGTGACAAAGAGTACACAGTGCACTTTACCAAAGATGAAGCAATTGTTCTGTATCCTGGTTTCAAGATACCAGAGGCATGGGTGTTGATGAAAGCTCCAAGAGAAAAGAACACATATGTCATGGATATGAGGTCAACTGAGATGGCAACAGAAGAATCATGTCTTCTGTCAAAAGCAACTGAATCGGAGTCCGAGTTATGGCATCGAAGAATGGGGCATATACATCTTCGAAAAATGAACTACATTGTCAAGAATGGGCTGGTGCTTGGTGTTCCCTTAAAGAATTTCAACTTTGAAGACCAACGCTTATCGTGCAAGAAGGGAAAGCAACACAAGAAACCTCATCTCACCAAGAAGGTTAATTCAATTGTCAGTACCCTAGACCTACTTCACATGGATCTTTTCGGTCCCGGGAATGTAAAGAGTCTAGGTGGAACGACATACTGCTTGGTAATAACCGATGATTACTCTCGATACTCGTGGGTATACTTTCTGAAGACAAAAGATGAGACGGTTCAGTTGGTAATTAACTTGATTACTAAGGTTGAGAATATTGTGGGGAGAAAGGTTAAGTACATCAGGAGTGATAATGGGACAGAGTTCAAAAACTACCAGATGGAGCTGTTCTGCTTACAGAAAGGGATAGACCACCAGTATAGCGCCCCGTATACTCCGCAACAAAATGGGGTGGCTGAGAGGAAGAACAGGACGCTAATTGAAGGAGCCGAAACCATGCTGGCTGATGCTAAACTTCCCGTGGTGTTCTGGGTTGAAGCAGTTGCCACAGCCTGTTATATCCTTAATCGTGTTTTAACTGTTAAAAGGCTAAATAAAACTTGTTATGAACTTATGCATGGTCGAAAGCCAGACTTGAATAGTCTCGAACCATTCGGGTCCCCATGTACGATTTTAAAGACAAACTCTAAATTTGGTGAGAAAGCCGACGAAGGTATTTTAGTCGGATATGTTGTTGGGACACCCAACAGAAGAGTCTTTAATTTATCGAACAGCAAGGTTGAAGTGGTATGTAACACCGACATCACGAGTTACAAACCACCAATGGCCAGCACGGGACCCGCTGAAGCTTTTGACTATGATAAACTGTTCAAATCCTTTAATATGCCTTACTTGGATTTTGCAAAAGTTGATGAGAAAATTGCTTCACAGATTCTGTATGATGAGGAAGAAAATATTGTGCAACGTCCGCGATACGATGAGTGTTATCCCTCCTCGTCAAGAACCGCTGATATTCCTGCTGCCTCTACTGACAAAGAATTCTACAATCCTTTTCACTCTCTACATCAATCACCCATTGATGAACTCTCTTCGAACTTGGAAAACAATCTGGAGGTCAGTACGGTTCCGACTACTGGAGTTCACAAAAATCATCCTTTGGATAATGTGATAGGTGATCTGTCTGACGGTGTACAAAGAAGACGAAGCTTGAATGAGCACACTTGTGTTTTCGCAAGCATTAAAGAAACGGGTATCTTAAATGAATGCTTGTACACCTGCTTCATCAGCCAGATTGAACCAAAGAATTATCAAATGGCTCTCAAGGATAGCTCGTGGGTCGAAGCCATGCAAGAAGAGTTAGCTCAGTTCGAGAAGATGGAAGTCTGGAAGTTGGTAGCAAAACCGAAGAATGTACATGCTATTGGCACAAAGTGGGTCTTTAGGTGTAAGAGAGATGAGAAAGGAATAATCATAAGAAACAAGGCGAGGCTGGTAGTTAAAGGGTTTAATCAGCAGGAAGGAATCGACTACAATGAAGTGTTTGCTCCTGTGGCAAGATTGGAAGCGATTCGACTATTTTTGGCATTTGCTGCACACAATGAGATGAAGGTATTCCAATTAGACTTGAAAAGTGCTTTTCTTAATGGTAAAGTCGATGAAGTAGTATACGTTGAACAGCCTCCGGGTTTTCCTGACCCTGACTTTCCTGATCATGTGTGCAAGCTGAGTAAAGCGCTATATGGACTACATCAGGCCCCTCGTGCCTGGATTGCAGGTTGATTAGAAGAAAGATGGGATGTTCATCCATCAAACTAAATATGTCCAAGACGTTCTCAAACGCTTCAAGATGGAGGACACCACTCCATTTGATACTCCAGTTTGCGTCAACCACAAACTGGGTGCTGATTCAGACAGTGATGCAGATGTGGACCCCACCCAATATCGAGCAATCATAGGTTCTTTAATGTATTTAACTGCATCTAGACCTGACATTATGTTTGCAGTTTGTCTCTATGCTCGTTTTCAGGCAAACCCAAAGGAATCTCACATGAAGGGAGTGAAGAGAATACTGCGGTATCTCAAAGGCAAGCCTAAGCTGGGATTGTGGTACACGAAAGGGGGAGACCTGGACTTGGTTGCTTACACAGACTCTGACTATGGAGGGTGCAATCAGAACAGGAAGTCGACAACCGGCGGATGTCAGTTTCTGGGAGGAAGATTGGTGTCATGGCAGTGCAAGAAGCAGACCTCAGTAGCCATTTCTACCTGTGAAGCAGAATACATGGCAGCATCAAACTGCTGCTCCCAGGTTCTTTGGATACAACAGCAATTGCGCGATTACGGTCTGAATTTTACTCAAACTCATATTTGTATTGATAACACTGCTGCAATCTCAGTAACTAACAATCCCGTAAAACATAGCAAAACTAAACACATTGACATTCGTCATCATTTTATACGGGATTGTGCTGAGAAGAAATTAATAGTGCTCGAAAAGGTTAATTCGTTAGATAATTTCGCTGATCTTTTTACTAAAGCGTTTGACAGAACTCGTTTTCAAAATCTCGTTGAGCTTAATGGGATGATCAATCCCGAGTAACCGTATTTTTCGTTTTTACTAAAAAAAACGTCACTATCGCTTATAATTATGTCGGTTGTTTCAGTTTGAAGGACATATCTTCGGATGTGTTTGGTCCTCACTTCTACCAGTAGATTATGAGGATAGCCATTAACCGGATGACTGAAAGTGACCGGGGCGGTTTATGATGTGGTTTTATTCTTTCGCTGAAAAATAGTCGTTCATACTTAGTTAGAAGGACACATATTCGTATGTGGTCGGTCCAGCTGATCCATTGGATCTTCAGGATAGCCGTTTACCTAAAGACTTTGACTTGATCGGGGCGATAGAATTTAAATTGTTTTTTGGGAGATGATATAATTTTTCAAGTCTACAACTTCGAAAGAAGTCTTCTATACAATGTTTCTAAAAAAATTGATCCAACCTTGGAAAGTGATACACAAACTATTTCTGTGTGCTTAACTAGTGAAGTTATTAGGCCTAAAAGACTCTAGAACAGTCATTGTATGTTATGGTAGCTTTTTATGGTGCGTAAAAGTTAAAGTGATACTAACTAAATCTTCTCGATTTAAAGGGAAGACTCATTAAGAGTTGTGTATGTCTCCATATACATCTTTCCGAATGATAGACAGAAAAGCGATTACCCAGTCATACACGAGCCCGTGAGTGTTCTGATTCCCAAGAAGATAGTGTGTCAAGTACCTGTAGTGATCCAGATTCGGGACTTGCAGTAGTCTACTGTTTGAAGCTATGTAAATCTTTATTATTTAAAAAAAAATGATGATGTTAAGCCTTCTAAAGCCTATTATGTTATACTTATCAATCAAGAGGCAAGAAAGAGAACGGGAAAAAGACTCTAAAGATCAAGATGTACTTACTGTTTAATCAGACACTATGGGTCGAGGTCAACTCGGGATGACTCGGGGAAAGTCAAATAAGCTTTGAGAATAGATGGGAGGCATCACAATCTCTTATGTGTTGTCCATTTAAATTTTGAGCTTAATTGAACCTAATCCGTATCACAGAAGCGATGAAAACCATACTAAGTCGTTTACCTGCTTACAACCTGTTTCTTTAAGTCATAATACCGCTGAACATGGATCTATGTGACAGTCACTTAACTAGTATGATTCCTGTTCGGATCTTTTCTAAAACATGCTAGTCCCTGTTAAAACTGAAATTTGATCCCGTGTACTTTATTTCGAAAATTTTCACTGCACATGTCGTTTTATGGTATAAAACTTGGTTACTTGGTAGTTGAACGTAACGTTAAATCTTTAACGGAAGTTTTTGAAAGACAGCTGCACTTTGTTCAAATTTATAAGGGTCTGTTTTGTAAGTTTAATACTAAGCGAAGTTGTGAAATGGTGAACTTGTTACAGGGCGAAGTTAAGGGTAAGCGAAGTTAACCCTAACTTCGCCTGTGTAATGTTCAGCCCTATATAAGGGTCAACTTAGTCAAACCTTTTACATAATTTTTCAAAACCCAGCGAAGTTATCATACTAACCCTTTGCGAAGTTACCCCTCGAATCAATTCGTGTTGTTAATCTCAGTTTCAATCCTTGTTAAAGGTGTGTAGGGTCCGGATGACTTATAATTCATGTCGATCACGTTAATTAGATGCCGTTTCGGTCCGATTCGAGATCTCGTTCATGCAAACCTTTAAACACCCACTTTTCAAACCCTTTTTAACGTGTTCGTAACTAATGTGGTCGTCGAGATCTCTTTAGTTACATGTTTTTATTGTCCACAATCACCAAATTCACCAAACAAGCATCGAGTGGCCTACTAAACTTTCGCCTTTTCAGTTCAGGCGTTGTTATAGTTTAGGCAAAGTTGTTCTCAACTTCGCCTTAGGCTTAACTTCGCCTGCTGCTTTAATTTTTAACTAATCAGGGGCGAAGTTGTTCAAGGGGCGAAGTTATGGTTAGGCGAAGTTATCCTTAACTTAGCCTTAGACTTAACTTCGCCTTGTGCTTTTCATATTATTTTAAAGTTAATCTGTTGTCAGGCGAAGTTATTGTATAGGCGAAGTTGTGCTCAACTTCGCCCTATGTCTAACTTCGCCTGCACACTAAATTTTCTCGTAACTTCGCTCATGGTAATAGGCGAAGTTATGATTTGCTTTGACGATTTTCTAACTTAGTCCGTTTGTTATGCAGATATGGCAGCTGTAGAAGGAGCCGGTGGTGCTGGTGGTGACGAATGTGGTAATAACGACCGTCAGTTCTTTCCGGGGCCCAATATGTACATAACACTGGACCCGGATGCTAGCGGTGTTGATGATTATCGCGAGATCATCACTTTTCTCATTCGCTCGCGTATCTTCCATGCTATTACTACAACTCTGCCCATTTCTCTGCCGAACATAGAAGACTTCTGGCAGAAGGTTGAATACGATTGTAGAGTCGAACCGCCAGTCACGCGCGCCACAGTTAACAATCAAGAGGTGCAGTTCTCATCGGAACAGATAAGGGTCGCCTTGCAGTTTGGGAATGAGACAAGAGATGATCCTACAGACTTTGTTGCTCCATTCAGAGATGGTGCTTTTTTAAGAATGGGCTATTCTGGTCCATTGGGTGACACTCAGAGACGTAAGGGATTTTTGTTGGATCAATAGCGTTTTCTCATGCATGTGATTATCGTATGCATGTGGGGTCGTAAGGCTGGTGCGGACGGGATGGGTGCGACGATGCAGTCGGCAATGACAGCACTGACTTACAACAAGCGTTGCAGCTTCAGTCAGATGGTGTTTTATGAGATAGACCGTCAGAGACGTGCGGTAGCTCGTGAAAGATTCTTGATGTATCCAAGATTCTTACAAATGATCTTGAATCATGTGGCAACTACGCTACCTCAGCGCCGTCCTATTCGATATGTAGAGAGCGTTAGCAAGAGGATATTCGCACAGTGTAGAGTGTCGAGTGCTCGAAGTAAACCAGAGCTTCGTCCACGACATACTCCGCTTTTTGGTTATTTGATCAACCCGGCGTATGTTGCTCCTCGTGGGGACGATTTTTGGAATCCGGCACCGCAACAGGCTGTTGGTTCCCAACCACCACCTGTGGTACAGCAAGCATTGCCTGCTGCTCCTGTTGTGGCACCGGAGGAACAAGTAGACCTTGAAGCTGCTTTTGGTGGCTAAGGATTTTTTGATATGGAACGAGTTGATCCTGAGGCAGAGGTTCAGGTCTCAATAGCAGAGGTTTCTGGTGTTGAAGTGTCAATGGTAGCTACGTCTGTAGCTGATTATGAAAGAACCGACTCTGACTCCTCAGCTGATGATGTTGCTGAAGCAAGACAGATACTGGTCGCCCAAGAAAGAATTCATGGAAAAAGAAAGAAAGATACAGATGACAGTGAGTCTGATTTTGAGGAGGAGTTGGGTCGTTTGATTCGTCGATCTAAAAGGGTTAGAACTGGTGAAGGATCGGGAGCTGGTGAAAGCTCGAGGGTGGTTCGTTTCTCTCCACCCGCCTTATCTGGTATGACTATGGTCCCTGCGTCCATGACTGTGACAGGACCAATCACCTCGGATGTTCCCGTGGTATCTACATCATCTTCATTTGGCATTCCACCCACTACTTTTCAGATTTCGGCTCCAGAAATTGTTTCTTTGCCACCTACTACACTTACTCCATCGGAGGTTGTTGCAAGATTCGTTGAGTCGACACTGGTTGCCACCGCAGGGTTATCTGTTACAATACCACCTGCGGTTACTTTTCAACCTGTTTCTGATGTTCCGGCTACCTTGGGAATCCCTCCTCCGTATGCTCAAGACACTTCTCATATGAGGTTTGATTTTGATGCAACTTTATCTGACTCAGACAGGATAGCAACTCTTGAGAGGGTCGTGGCAGAACAGTCAAGAATCAACCTGATCCAGACCCACGCTATTCAGCACCTTGTTGCAGAGAATCAGATTCAGTCGTCCCTCCTGATTGAACACGGTAAACTTTTTGATGCTTTAAAACAGTTCTTAGCATCTCAGGGGGAGACAAGCTGCAAGGGCGATGAGTTGCGGACGAAGAAGAGTAATGATAGAGACGATGATCCCAATGCATCGAAAGGTGCAGGTGGTGAGTTGCCAAGAACTAAACAAGCTCTTGGGACTTCCACATCTCAGGGGGAGTCAGCTGGTGCAACAGGTGAATCAGGGGGTGAAGATGTGGTGGTAGTGGATGATGAGGAGATGTTGGACGATGATATTGTAGGAGACGACGATGTGTTACCGGTTGAAGAGATTGAGAAGATAGGAGCTGACATTGTAATTTATAGTGAGATTGAAGAGGGAGAGATTGTGGAGGATAATGTTGAGCATGAGATTCCGGAAGTTGATAAGACAAATGTGGGTCATGATATGGGAAGTGATGAGACTGAATGGGAAGAGCAGCCGAAATGGAAAGAAGAATACGCTCAATGGTTTGTGAAGACAAAGAAGCCAGCGGTTCCTACTATGTTTAAAAAGAGTTATAATATCAAAGGGTATGCTGAATCGAAGAAGGGGATTATATACTGGTTGTATGATGAGCAGCTGAGGCTTTTTGTGATTAAACGTTTCGATGGGGTCCAGTACTTCAGGAGGTTGTTGAGATCGTTGAATACCTTGCCGGAGTGTGAGGTGAAGGATTTGGCCAAGTTGGGGTTGATAAACATGAGTGATGATAATATGGCTAGGATTATTGGAAAGATCGTGTGGAAAGAAAGTATAAAAGAGAAAAAGTTTGAGTTGTTAAAGCCGCAGAAAGGGAAGCTCGTTGAAGATAAAGACAGAGGAATGAGAGCTGATGGCAAACCTTGGATGATAATGAAGTATAAGCCTATCCGGTGTTTGAAAGAAGTACCGATGAAACTAATGCCCAAGGATGTTCTAAAGAATCTGAAATGGTGGTATGTCGACAGTCAAACAGCTGAAGCGGTCATGGAGGATGAAGATGAACAAGAGGTGCTGAGAGTGTATGATCCTATGCACTTGGTGAATTTGTCTCAAGCCGACTTGCAGGTGCTAGACGAGAAAAAGATATTCTATATCCCTGCATGGAAAGATGAAGCCAAGAAATATCAGAGAGTAGTTTCCGTTTGTGTCAGAGAATGTGTTCATGCTTAAAGACGAGTGACTCGAGATTTTTGATTACAAGACACGTGATTGAAGATAGAGATATGAAGCTACTGCCAAGGGGGAGTCTGTTGGTGCATTATGTCAGTAGTTCAGTATCTAGTGTCTGTAATCGTGTTAGTTTGTTTTGTTTTGATTTGTATAGGTTGTCTCACAAGTTCGCCTAATATAAGCGAACTTGTGGACAAGCGAAGTTATAGACAACTTCGCTTAGTCTGTTAGGCGAAGTTGTCGATAACTATATATGCCTTAGCTACGGCTTTTGTTAAATAAGTTTTCAGAACGTGTAATTGTGATTTGCATATCATGTGTTAAAGGAGTTGCAATACAACGTGTCTTTTGAGTATTGTAACGTGTATTTGTGCTTGGTTTTAACGTATATCGCATCGAACACTCGTATCGTCTTACGTAGGGATTCCGCACCTACGTAGTACGAGATACTTCCATGTAGGTCCGGCAGGGAACCTACATCAAGTAATTTAAAGACAAAGAGCACGAGATGAGGGGATGTTTGTTAGTGCACGGTTTTGGTCGTCTCGAGTCTTTGTAATCGTTTGTAATTAATTATTGTTTTATTTAAGGGCGAATTAGTAATTTACTAGTCCAATTTGTTATTGTAAAGGCTCATTCGTTAAGGATGTTAAACGAATGAGGTCATTCGTATTTAATTATGTTCATTCTTTAGGATGTTTAATGAATGAACATCTAATCGTTATTATTCTGTCACTACAAAAAAAATGTCATTCAGTGGCACACTTTTTTTATGGCATTTAGCTATTGTGCCACTATTTTAGGTTTTAGTGACACTTTGCGTATGCCACATTTTCTTGGAACAAATTTTTAGTGACATTTAGAATTTGTGCCACTAAAGTTAGGTTTTAGGGGCACTTTATGTATGCCACACTTGCTTCTCACACGCTTTTAGTGGCATTTAGTATTTGTATCACTATTATTTGGGGATTTAGTGGCACCTTGTGTATGCCATATTTTCTTGGAAATAATTATAGTGGCATTTTGCGTTTGTGTCAGGTAAGTTTAGGTTTTTAATGTCACTTTGTGTGTGCCATATTTGCTTGACACGCATTTTTAAAGGTTGCGTAATTTAATGAAGACAAAAAAGAAATAGAATCAGTGATAAGGTTTGTTTATTTAGTTAATCGAATGATGTTTATTTTTTATGTTCATTCTATTATTAAACAAACGCAAACAAACTTCTTGTTGAATAGTCTACAAATCAAAAATACTTTAGAAACTTATAAAAAAAGTTTCGGTCATTCTGATCGTCTTGGTTCTGTTATATAAACTTATAAAAACTTTCTAAATTATTTTATTAAACATTTCAATAAAATTCTTATTTGATTACTCATTAATTTTATTTCATAAAACTTAATATAATTTCTTTTTCATAGTTTTAATTTTACGTGGTAAGTGGTAACAACTGATGTTTTTATATTATATAAACTTGTTTTTTATTTATATCATGTTTATGGGTGGTTTGAGTTGTATGTTTCAGTTTGCTTTCTTTGTCTAGTTTCTATTTATTTTTTTGGCTTAGGAAGTATGGGAACAAAGATAATCAGACTCAATTAGTGATCAGGGGCAGTTTTGGAAAAAGGAAAAAAAGCTGGGAATGTATTTTGGAATTTGGAAGTTAGGGGAAAATTGGGAATTCGGTAATTGTTAATATGCCTCATGGAAAATAATGTGAGAAAAGTCAAAGTCAGAAGGTTTCAAAATCAATGCTGAAGTCTTAGTCAAACTCAAGCAAGGTCAAAGGCTCGCAGCAACTAAAAGGCATAGTTGCTTAAAAGTCCAAGTCAAACAGTTGACATTTGATCTGGGGGTATAAAAGTCAAAAAGTATTATTGAAGAAATTGGCGTGGAGTTCATTGACACTCAATATAACAGATCAGCATGCTAAGCACCCAAGCTTATTTATTCTCTTTGCCTCAAATAAACCTTTTACTTTTGCAGGTAAAAAATAACATCAACAGGTATGGTAAGCTTGGAAAAACTAAAGCTGCATACAGCTCTATTTCTTTCTGTATGACAATATCTCTTTTTTTATTATTAAAACTTGTATCATATTGGAGAAATTGCTGAAGAAATTGCTGCAAAACTAACCCCGACAAAAAAATTGCTGCAAAACGCCCCTAAAGAAATTGCTGCAAAACTGCTGCAAAACTAACCCGACAAAAAAATTGCTGCAAAACGCCCATGAAGAAATTGCTGCAAAACTCTGCAAAACTAACTTGATAAAAAAATTGCTGCAAAACGCCCCTGAAGAAATTGCTGCAAAACTTATATCTCTTTTTGTGATGACACTATCAAGAATTGGACTTGTGTTGCCGCATGGACTAAAGCATAATTTCTATTTTGTTGATCATAACATATTATGACTGTAATTTATAATCTGTCTAGTGGATTTGAAAAGTCAGAATATGCATTTGACTTTTAGTCAAGAATATGCATTCGTTCAGTGTTTATCAACTCTAGTTGTCCATTAGGGACCATATCAACCTAGATAACTATCAACCACCCTAACTATTCCTAAACGAGCCTAGTCGAGCCCGAGCTCGACCAGGCTTGAGCTCGACTCGTTTAACTTAAACGGAATTCGACCTCGAGCTCGGCTCGTTTTGATCTTTATTTATAAAGCTCGGGCTCAACTCGTTTAGTATTTATTAATTAATTTTTTATATATTTATAATTATATATGTATATTTATTTTCATAATAACTTTATATATAAAATAATATGTTATTTAGTTAATTGTTTTCATAAAGTTATATATATCAATTAATAATTATTAAATATATATGTATCTATTAATATATATAGTTATAAAAAAATATATAAATGACATGCTCGTTTAGGCTCGCGAGCCGGCTCGAGCTCGATAAGTGAAGCTCGGGCTCGGGCTTGTTTATTAAACGAGCTTTATTTTAGGCTCGGGCTCTGGCTCGTTTAAGCTCGGCTCGATCGAACTTTTTCACAAGCCGATCTCGAGTAATTATTAATATTTACCATTAGATGATGTTGGCATTGGTCAGATTTTACCTTTATTAATATTCCTAATCTATCATCACTAATAGATTTAATGTGACAAATTTTGAAAAATATTTGTTAGATTTTTCCATTTGGCCATTAGTTATTAATATTTAACGTTAGATGATGCTGGCATTGGTTCACGCTTGTTGGATCTTGTAAATAATTTAGTTTAAGAAAATATTATCATATACATGATTTGTATATTCACCAAACCTACTTGGTGTATCACTTTATAAAATATTAAAATCTATAGATCGAGAAAACACTATAATCATATATTATAACATTTAATTTCTAGAAAATCATAAATTTGGTAACTTTTAGCAAATATAGAATACACATTTTTTTTAAAATATGAACACTACATTAATCTTAATCTTATCTATACTATACTAGTTTTTATCCCCCGTATTACGGGGGGTGTTTTATATTATTTGTTCTAATATTTACTTATTTTTTGAATTTAGATTTTTTAATATACTTATTGTTTGATGATAAATTGTTTCACAAATAAATGAAATGTTATAACCCGATTTAAAAGCTATATGGTTTTGATGAGACCTAAGACCCGTTTATTTCTTTTACTATAAAAATGGTTTTTTAATTATAAATAATATTTATAAAAGTTAATAATATACTTATGGTTTGATGAAACCGAGGCCCGTTTATTTCTTTTGCTATAAAATTGGTTTTTAATTTAAATAATATATATATATATATATATATATATATGTATATATATATATCTTTTTTAGAATAAATAAGATATTAATTTTAGTATATATTATTTTATAGGATTTCAATAATTTGGTGAGAATAATTTTTAATTTAATGAGATATTATAACCCGTTTAAGGAATATATGGGTTTGGTAAGACCAATATCCATGAATTCGGGTCAAATGCATGAGAAGCCTCTATTTAAAAATCAAGCAAATCTGGTGACTCCAAAAAAATGGGGAGCGACCACATCGCGACACGTAAGATTTTTATGTCTTCTTTTATATATATTATAGATAGATAGACATAATGTATGAAAGGGGGACAAATTAAGGCACCTTGATTTTAAAGGATTTACAAATCAATCAACATATGGTACAACCTTTATTACATCTAGAATAAGGGCAAAGTTGTCCACTAAAAGAATCAAATACGGTTATTAAAAAATAGTTACAAGATTAACCCCTTCACTTTGCTTAACTTTTGTAAATTTTAAAAATAATTACAAATATGATCCTTATGTGATTTTTATTTTCATTTTTAACTCAACTTCCCTCATGATTTTTAAATGTTAATTATTTTTTCATACGTTAATATTTTTTTAAAAGAAATTTCACAATAAAAATGATCATGTTTTTCTCTTTAATTTGAGTATCATATTGTTATAGTTTTTTTTCATTTAAAAAAATAGCATTTTACATATGAGCGTTTACGGTCTGGTTTTGATGGTTTATACATTAAACCGTGGGTCAAACCGCCAGTAACCGGTTTTTGTCGCCGAAAACCGAAACGAACCTTTGAAAATTGAAAACAACTGGCCAAAAGTTAATGAAAAAAAATTAATGATGAAATTAAACCAATGACCCGTTTGAACATTTTTCGGTTTCAAATCGAACAACGAACACCATAAACTTGTTACATGGTTACAAAGGTAGGTGTTCCCGTTGCATCGCGCGGGTACCCGTTTAGTCTTAAATATATATAAATGAAACCAAGGGCCGGCCCTTCAGGTGGCAGGGTGGTCGACGGGTGATTTTTTTTAAACTATATTATAACCGGTTTCTTGACCATGTTATTGTTGGCCCGATCGTCTTTAAACTCGATTCTCTGATCTTGCATAACTTTCTGATCGTATACCATCTAGCCTTTGTTCTTGGAAACCATGATGATTTGTTTTTGCAAAGAGCACAATCATACATACACTCACAATAAGAATAACAATTGAACAAGAACGAACTCTCTATTAATCTGAATATGTAAAAGTGAATTAACAAACTAGTTCTTATCCTAGACCGTCATATAGACACAAGATAAACAGACACGACTTTTGGAGATGACGGTTATCGAAGATAACCGTTTTCTAACCGACAACTAACTCCCCTGTAATCATAGATATTCAAAGTTTTATCAAATATTGATAGTAGCCATCTAGAAGTGCACAAATTGGTTAACTGGTAAGACCGGTTTTTTCAGGTAGGGTAGTAACCGGCTAGAGAAGCGGTTTTGACCGGTTAACCGGTTAATAACCCAAAAAAACCCGATTTTTTAATAAAATAATAGTAAAAAAAATCTGTTAACCGGCTAGACCAGTTTTTCAGGTAGGGTAGTAACCGGTTAGAAAAGCAGTTTTGACCGGTTAACCGGTGAATAACCCAAAAAACCCGATTTTTTAATAAAATAATAATTTAAAAAAATCGATTAACCGTTTAGACCGGTTTTTCGGGTGTGGTAGTAACCGATTAGAGAAGCGGTTTTGACCGGTTAACCAGTTAATAACCCGGAAAAAAACGATTTTTTAATAAAATAATAATAAACAAAATCGGTTAACCGGTTAGACCGGTTTTTCGGGTAGGATAGTAACCGGTTACAGAAGCGGTTTTGATCGGTTAACCGGGCTAGACATCATCCGACTCTAAAATTAAATAAACGACATCGTTCCGCTCGATAAAACAAAAATTAACATAACTAATTAAAAATGTTAATAACAATGGTTTGGAATCTTTTTATTGTGCAGAGGTTGAAGAGACCAGAAATTGGGCCATACCTTCATTTTCAAAGGTATGCTTTTCTTTTCATTTTTGTTATTAATCTACTCTTATGTTAAACTACAAACATTTGTTTTTGAATTACTTTAAAATTTAACTCATATTTAACATACGACAATGAGTTGTAATAAATCGAACTTAGTATACAAGGTAAACCTTTAGACAATTTGTAATGATATATAGGAAATAAAAGGATAGCAGATATGCTTCAACTATATTAAACTGTTTTTTTTGTGTGTATATATATACATATATATAGGTGCTCCTAAAAATGTTAGAGGCTATACACAAAAAGCTGTAACTTGGAAGATGGATAGTACGAAAAGAATAGTTGTCACATTCAACAAGTTTGGAAGGCCTATTAGGGATGAAGGTAATGAATTAGTTCAATTCCTTGGGACGCTCGTTAGGATGCCTGATCATGTATCTATAGAATATTCTGACCGGAGAAAGGTTCCTATCCAAAACAAAGAAGATATGTATACAATCGTTAAGGTATGTGATTATATATAAAATTTTCCGAACTAGTAGTTTAAGGTTACCTATTGCTGTCATCATCCAAGAACATATTCCCCATGCAAACTTGTCTTCGGTTCTGAGTAAAATGAACATACAGGTAATTACATTCATGAACCATTATTTGTTCTTTTATATAATATTACGTGTTTATGTATTAGCATTTATTTCATTTATACCTTCAGGTCCCTGCTATTGGTTCATTGGCCCATAACGACTCTTTATCAATTGACGAAATATCTTTAAGAATTCATAATGATAATGGTAATTACTCTTAACTTGTTACTTATTAACTATTTTGCAATATTTAATGGATATGATTGTTGTTGTAATCTTCATACGAAATTTATCATCTAAAAACTGTATTTACAGGGCGAGAAAGAGGTTTGAACAATTGATCTTTAAATTTTTTTTGACATTGCAGTTAAGGTAATATGTTGGTTTTTTTGTCTATGTATAGGTGTTTGGGCTAATTATAAATAGTCGCATACTATATGTTATTGTTTGTTGTCTTGTTCAGACCATTTTCTTATACATGTTTATACTTTGATGATGGCAGGGCACAAATCATGAAAAGCTTTGGACAATTGACAAAAAAATTTGGAAATATTCTATCAAAGGGAAATTGTCAGCCAAGAGAACGCTTAGATGTCATCGTGTAAACATTTGGAATTTAGAATATGTTACTTATTCAATTTTTCTTAACATTTGAAATGTGTTTTTTTGAACTTATTATTGAAATAATACAATTATGATTTCTACATTAGCAAACATTTATTTTATATTTTAAATTGTCAATGTTGTGATTTGTGTAGCAAAATTATGTGCCACTAAAATAAGGTATACATATTTAAATATAAACGGTTTTACTAACACAAAACTTGTGTCACAAAAGTTGTTTGTAGATTGTGGCAAAAATACAAAGCCACTAAAACTAGTATGGATGTGTAATTAGGATTACTTTTAATGTCACAAAATTATGCCACAAAAGACTATTGTCTATATTGTGGCAAAAAAATTAGTGCCACTAAAATCCCTAAAACTTTATGTAGCATACCAAAAAAGTGACACTAAAAGGTTTTAGCGTCACCACTTCTAGTGACATTTTTTGTGTGTGCCGCACATTCTTAAATGTGCTTTTAGTGGCACTTTTTTGATTTATAGCATCATTTTTTGTATGTCACTGTTTGGCATTTTTTTTGTAGTGTGTACCTTTCATCATGTAATGTTGACGAATGGGGTATAGCGAAATGTCATTCGCTATACCCATTAGTTACTTATTGTAATAAAGACGAATGAAGGCCATTCGTTACGGAATGTTTAACGAATGGCATTCGTCTTCTATATATAGACTGATTCAGTCTCATAAATTAACAAGTGTTTTAAGTTTTATTCTCTCAAACCGTTACTCTGCCCAATTTGCTACTTAACACTTCATTCACCTTAATCTATTACCTAATTACCTACATATATCATATAACTAGATCCTTATATCAAAAGGTATGAATTAATTAACGTATTGAAGCTCATAAGAGTTCTCATCCCTTGAGCTTTCAATGCTTGCTCAACAGCCTTTTCTACTACTTATTGAAAGGAGTTTGAACTAGACGGTGCTTGATTACCTGCAGAAGTTTTGAATGCAGAGTTCTATGTTGGTTGAGCAAAAAACATCTTCATTTCATCAACTGGATGAATAGTGGGATGTGCTTGGCTGAGAAAAGCTATGCTGACTCCAGACCCAGTAGAGATTCCAGCATGATTCAGAGAACTAATATGATTACCCAATTTGAGCTTGTCATCCATTTCAATTGACTTTATGGTGGAAGTCAAGTCCATTAGTGATGTTGTTTTCAAGTTCGTTGTTCTCTTGATGTTGATCACACCACTGTTAAGGGTGTTGGGCAAGGAGTTCAATAGCATATCACTAATTTCAATTTGATCATAATGAATCCCAACACTCTTCATTTTGGTGATCAATGTTTCAAACCTATGGATTAGAGATCCAACAGTTTCTCCTTGTATATGGTTGAACATATTAAATTCACCCTTAAACATGGCTTTCTTATTGTTTCTCATCTCCACATACCCTTCTAATTTGTTAACCAGTGCATTCCATAAACCTTTAGTAGTGGTGTAATCTTTTAAAGTTTGAGCAATTTCAAGTGAAAGGCACACATTTAAGACACCATAGGCATTTTGATAATCACTTAGCATCTTTTTTCATCATCGTCATAGGCCGTAAAAGGTTTGGGAACTGGTTCATGAGCAGTTTCAGTGGTGGGAATGTGAGGACCAATCTCATTTGATCTGAGAAGAGCCTAATAAGTGATTCTTATGTAGTTCTTGAAACGACACTTTAATTCCTCAAATCTGTTATCCCACTTGAGTAGTTTTGGAGACTTGTTGGTGGTCTCAGCCTCATTCTCAAAGATAATTAAGTTCTTCAGTGTTTCAGTATTAGTGGCCACCATGTAAATCAGTAATTAGATCAAACAGTCCAATAGGTTCTGCCAAAAGCTCCAGGTACAAACAGATCGAACTGAAAAGGATTCGAATCGAATAGGTAAACGAATCAAATAGGAAATTGAAGCGAATCGAATTGAAAAAACAATCAAATCGAATAGAGAATTGATTTGATTGGTTTCTAAACTCGATTCGAATTGTTTTGTTATTCGATTCAAATCGTTTGAGACTCGATTCGAATGGTTTGTAATTCAATTAGATCTATTTTCCAAAAGGTACGAAATGTAATTTTTACACGTCTTTTCACACAAGTACACCTTTGCTATAAATGGAAACTCGATTCGAACCCTTTAAACACTTGTAGATCTAGAAACACAAATTTTTAAGCTTAAACCACACAATCTCCTTGAATCTTAACACTTTTAGCAACACAAGAACACACAAACACACTGCTTTCAAACCCGAATCCTCACAACAAACTTATTTCAAGCTTGCAAAAACACTTTTAACAAACAAGTGAACCCGTAAACCCACTTTAACACTTGAATGCAAGTCTTCAACACACAAACAAGACCAAATCCAAGGTTGTGACCCAAAAACCACCACTAGTAGAGCTGAAAGCTCTGATACCTATTGTAGGTCCTTAGAATGGGTCAAACAACTAAAGTTCTTGGATCAATCTCAATACTAGCTAGCGGAAATCAATAGTAGAGAACCGAGATCTCGGATCTTGTTTGGGTGAGTTATTACCCGAAGTGGAAAGGTGATAGGAGAGAGTAGAGAGGAGAGTTGGTGAAAGGATAAGATAATTTGTCAAAAGATTATGTTAGCATGTGCATGTTTCACCTTTTATAGGTGAAGACATGTCATGCTATAATTCATTATTTACGGCCCAATGGGCTTAATATTACATGGCCTCAGGCCCAAGCATACACAAAGGAAACCGAGATGCTAACTAAGTTACATCGTGAATAGTTCAAACAAATACAAAAGACGAACTATCAAAATAGGACCCTACAACGTAAGACTTTAAAAGCGTTCATAGTCCATTACACTTATAAACTGTTGACAAAAATTTAAGACGTCTCAATTTTCCAAACTTAAAACTAACTCTATGTTTTCTATCCTTGTTGGGTAGATTGATATGCCATATCACTGTATGTATAACCCACAATGATATGCATACCATAACGGGTCACCTTACATGATCAGTTCGTCATCTCTACGCAATAGTTCCTAATTTCTCATCATTCATAAACTTTAATACATTATTTAATGTGAACGTGATTGTTTAGTTCACTACTTGTAACTATTATCTTACTTATAATACTTTGAATTAAGATTTAAATTTGCCTTTAATGCTATATACTATTTAAATTAAGTATTATCATATAATACTTTAAAATAAGTATTATCTTATTTAAAAACATAAGTATATAATTACTAGTATTTACATAATAATAATAATAATAATAATAATAATAATAATAATAATAATAATATAATAAGAAATAAGGCATGTCGGGCCACTATATATAAGAGGGTTGATTTTAGGCAAGCCGACCTTAGTCGATTGGTTCAGATTCAACTCAGATTATATCAAATTGGCTGATTATTTCAAAGGCAACTTAAATAGCTAAACTGAAGGGGGGGGGGGGAGGGGGGGTATATCTGAATTTGGTCACCGGTGTAGCTTATTAAGGGCCAGGGGTCCCAACCCCCTCATATGACATTTGTCAACCTTTTAATTTGTTTTTTTTACATGACCATGTTCGTCATTCGGATCATCTATCATTAATAAAGCATGCATTTATTGGTATTTGTTGGTGTTTAATCATTTTTGTATTATTATATTGTGTATACTCATTAAACAATTCTCAAGTCGCTTAATTTATGCCATTATTGCATTAAACAAATTTTGTTGTCTATGAATCTGACGCGCTGCGCGATCGACGATTTAAGGCAAGTCGAGATGCGTGATAGATGATGAATATCCGAAGACCTTGGCCAGCTGCGCTACGCGACAGCCAAGGTTATACCCCGTCATGAAGCACTACGGGTGTTGTTGTGCGCTGCAAGTTTTATAAAATGGAGATTTCGCCAAATCTATTCCCAAATCCGTTTTTGGTTAAAATTTGCTGGCTCAATAATGTTCCTAGAACATATTCTAATGCAAATTAGTTATCCTTTTTTTTTAAAGTTTTGAGATTTGATCTCTAATTGAGTTTATCTTATTCCTAGTTTAACTTTTAAGCAAATCTTGTCAAATAAACATTTAAACCTAAGCCCTGAACAATTCTTATATAAATCGTACTCAATTGCCTTTGCTCCATTGCTACAACTCCGAACTCTCCCTCAATTTTGTGTTTTAGTGGTGTAACTTAAGATTTCTTCATACTTTAACTTTAAAAGTCAACTGTTTTGGGTGTTCTTATCTTCTAAACAATTTCCGAGTAAGATTGTTATTTAATGTCATTGAATCGAAAGCCCTTATTCAATTCCAATGAATTGAGGAATTTCCACATTCACTTGAATCAAAACCCAATTAGGGTTTATGTTATGATAAATTTGGGGTTGTAGGTCCTCAAACGCCGGATCTAACATCGAATGTACTTTGTTCTTGATAAGAGATCGAGACGGGTGCGATATAAACAAAAGATCGAACAAATAATATTAAGATAATAAAGATAGTGAACGACTCCATAATCGGTAAAAAATATATATAATAAACGAACCGATCCCACCCAAGGTGAGCTCCCCTTGGGTGGTTGATTAAACCATAAAACACACACGAAAAACTAACAAATGAAGTCATATTTATAACTAAAACCAAATATTCTAGAAGTCTTATCCCCGTTGAAGCTAAACACGTGCACCGAAGTTCTCGTCTCAGATCCGGAATTCACGCCCACTTTAATTATTAGTTTGACCATAAATATATTATGAGTTTCGCCATATTGATATCACAAGTCACAAATTATTAGCCTTACAATCACCCCCTTAACGTGTGATATCAAAACTTCGTCAACTTGTGTATCGAATCTTCACAAATCACCCGATAAACATTAGCCTCTTCGATTCAATTCACTCTATCAAGGTATGACCCACCTACTTTCATTCATGAAGGAGTTCTCGCTTCTTTATCCATTCTCTCGAATCTTAAACAATATAGGATGAGATGAGCTCGAACATCCAAAAATTGTTCTCGAAATATTGTCTTCAACGATCGAATGACAAAGCTTATTAATTCGTTCAAAGTTCACCTTTGAGATCCAACTTCTCGAAATACCACTAAGCACCACTGGTGACCTTCTGCCGAAAAAACTAGATTATGTGACCGGAAACTCTAGTCGAAAAAAGTATTATGGTCAACAACACCTTTTTCTTGTCGATTTAAAGCATAACAACATTGCTAAACCCGAGTCAATTTCCAATTTTTTGATAAAGAACAAATCTAACTTTTATCAGTATCAAGTCTCGAACACACCCATTGTTCTTCGTGTTTTGCATATAAACCTTAAGACGAACCTCAAAACCGGTTGTGAATCCAGATCTAGAAACACGTGACAAACTTCTAGCTTTTCGAACTTTATTTCCAAGATCTTCAAATTTTATTTCCAAAACATCAACGGGTCTTCAAAAACTTCAAGAAATTAACGTCTCGTTTTGGTAATCGCAGAATTAGAACTCGAATATTAAGAACAAAGTTGAATTAGTTGATTCGACCCGCTCTGATACCATTTGCAGGTCCCCTAGCTCTTGCCTCGGATCCGAAATTCATGCTCACTTTAACTATTAGCTTAACCATAAATATATTATGAGTTTCGCCATATTGATATAATAATCACAAATTATTGGCCTTGCAGGGGTTTTTCGATTAATCAATGATCTGACCCGAATTGACATCTGACTTTTCATGATTTTTATTTTTGGTTTTATCTTTTGTTCATGTCGGACCTGAATCCAATCTCATATCGACATTCAACCCAAACATGAACCAATAACTCGTTTAAACTTACTTTTTCGTGATTTTTATGATAGAACTTCTTGTTTTAGTTAATTTATGTTCCATCTATCATATTATTGAGGTCAATATTGTATCCGATCTCATATCGACATTCAACCCAAAGATGAACCAAAAACTCGTTTAAATTTACTTTTTCGTGATTTTTATGATAGAACTTCACGTTTTAGTTAATTTTTGTTCCATCTATCATATTATTGATGTCAATATTGTATTTTAATTACTTAGGATATTTTGATTGAGTTCGCCTACTTTTAACGTGAGTAATTCACGCCCCTTTTTACCTTCTTTTTTTTTATTTTGGGGGTAACATGTGTATCACAACCTCAATTATGTAACTCCTCGAGTCTTCAACCACAATTCATATATATGCATTTACGTGTATTTGCTCATTTAATTGTTATATGCTTGATTTAATATGTGTTTATTTATTGTATTGGTGGCCACATCCTCATTAGTATGGCCATACGCCTTGTCTTAGTAGTTTGGCGTTTGTCATATTCAACGGACTTTAATTGTTACATATTACATTTAAATGTTGAATTTAGTATTTACCACATCCGCATAGAATTGTGTTTTTTTTGTTATATTATACATTATTAAAACTTGTGTTTTGCACACCAACATATTGTTTACAAAATATATTATTTTCACGCATGTTACAAGTGCGTTAGTTGGATGACTGCAAGATTGAAGAACTTAGCATTTACCTTTAGGTTATTTAATGAAACTATTGTCATGTTTTGATGGAAAAATTACAGGTGTTTATTGACTTAGAAAAGGCCTATGACAGTGTGCCACGACAGGTGCTTTGAGAGTGCTTGGAGGGTAGAGGAGTACTTAGGAAATACATAGAGATAGTTATAGATATGTATACCAGAAGTGCAACAAGTGTCTGTGCGCCAGTGGGGGATACCGATTTCTTCCATGTAGAGGTAGGTCTTCACCAGGGGTCAGCGCTGAGTCCGTTTCTTTTTGCAGTAGTCTTGGATGAGTTGTCAAAGTCGATTCAGGGGATGCTCCTGTGGTGCATGATGTTCGCATATGATATTGTGTTACTAGCTGAGAGAAAACAAGATCTAAACATGAGGCTTGAGGAGTAGAGAACAACCTTAGAGACAAAAGGTTTAAGGATTAGTCGCTCTAAGACGGAGTACCTCCACTGTGATTTTGGTAGGGTTAATGATAATAAAGATGCACAGATCACCATTGAAGGGCAGGTGGTTCCACAGGTAAAGAAGTTTAAGTATCTAGGATCATTTGTTCAGAGTGATGGGGAATTAGACAGTTATGTGACCCATCGAGTTCAGGTAGGATGGTGTAGATGGAAAGCAGCCACAAGTATATTGTGCGGCAAAAGTTTCCCAACTAAACTAAAGAGAAAATTTTATAGGGTGGCAGTTAGACCGGCAATGCTATATGGAACAGATTGCTGGGCCATCAAGAAGGCATAAGTGCGGAAGATGGAAGTAGCAGAAATGAGAATGCTACGTTGGATGTGTGGGCACACAAGGTTAGACCGAATTAAAAAAGTTGTGTTTCGGGAGAGATTAGGGGTGGCGAAGGTGGCAGTTAGACCGGCAATGCTATATGGAACAGATTGCTGGGCCATCAAGAAGGCATAAGTGCGGAAGATGGAAGTAGCAGAAATGAGAATGCTACGTTGGATGTGTGGGCACACAAGGTTAGACCGAATTAAAAACGTTGTGTTTCGGGAGAGATTAGGGGTGGCGAACATAGCAGACAAGATAAGAGAGTGGAGATTGAGATGGTTTGGACATGTGAAGAGAAGACAGACGACAAATCCTATAAGATCCGTAGAAAACATTACAATATAGGGGAGGAGGGGTAGAGGATGACCGAAATTGACTTGGGACGAGAGGATTAGGCGTGATTTGATAGACCTAAACCTTTTCGAGGACATGGTGGAGGGTAGGAATTTTTGGAGAAGTAGAATTAAAGTTAAGGATTTTTAGGGAGAAATGAATACTTTAGGGCTTATATTTCCCTTATTTTGGTCACACGCCAGAATGATATTCTCCTTACATATATAGTATTTGAATTATTATTATTACTGTTATTATTATCAGTATTATTAATATTTATATATTATTGTTGCACTTTGATTTCCTTTGTATTGCTCCAAAACATATGTATTTTAGAGCTGAGGGTCTCTCTGGAAGCCACCTCTTTATCCCTTTGGATAGAGGTACGGTGTGCCTACATCCCACCCTCCCCAGACCCTACTTATAGCTTTGCTGTTGGTGGGACTTCAGTGGGTATGATTGATTGATTGATATTGTCATGTTTTGATTAATGTTGGATATTTGTTTTAGTTTGTGTGTTTTAATTAGACATGTGTACTGAATAATATGTGTGAAATAAATTAATAATTATTGTCACAATCTATATTAGTTTCTTTCGCTATTGAACAATCTAAGTTACGTCACGACATTTTATGTCGTTGGTTGAGGGTGACACCCCCTCCTCCTTAGTGGTGCAAGTTTACCCGTTTTTATTTGAAAAATTTAAGTTATATTGTTCTTAATGCATTTCATTTGTACATGGATGGAATTATATTGTTTACTACACTACCAACATGAACTATATGTATGGTTTCTAGGCGGCACAACCATTTAGACCCGTCATAAAAGATAGATGCATGGACAAAGGATAAGGAATTAACTACTGGATATAACCACTTGGTATATTGCAACAAATGGGCGGATATTGTTGGTTTTAGCTATAACTGTCATTGTCTACAAACCCAGTACAACACCCAGGTCGATCTGGACCGCTAGTATATATTCTTCAAATTTATATCTTCTTTTTATTCAAAACCTTAAAAGAAAACGACTAGACTCGAGTACTCGAGTTTATAAGAATTGATTTGATACATGGAGAAAACCTTTTAATAGGTACACTACTACAAATCGAGTCTCTTAGAAGCGGTTTTGGACCGCTCCTATGCTCCTCACTTCTAATTTATTTTTTCTTTCGTTTGAAGCGGTTTTTAATTTTTACATTTATTTGAAGCGGGCTACCCTTGGAAGCGGTTTTGTTATTAAAACCGCTTCTAACAGCCGAATTATATTACTAATTATACAGATATCAAAATCAAGCTTATACAGCTCGTATATTACTTATTAATACCAAAATTATACAACTGACTCAAGAACAAATATGGATATTTACATCAAGAACAATATTAAGCAAAACAAACATCTGCTGCACACATATATATATATAATGTTTCCAGAATCATACAGCATATCCAAGTTAGGTCAAAAGTAAAAGATACAAGTTTTCAAAATTCAGCATACAAATCTAATTTAAAGTGGGCTTGTTCTCAAACAATCTATCAAAAAGCGGCGGCATTACTCCCATTATCGTATCATCAATCTCCTTAGCTTAACATATCCAGATTCATTCCAAATCTAAAAACAAATAAATAAAGTTAGATAACCGAACAAAACCATACTCTTATACATAAGAACCCGACAAACGTTAACAAAAAAACAACCCAATCCAAAACCAACCCATAAACGAAAACACGAAACAAAAAGCATGACCTTCAAGTTTCGCTCTGAAACCGAACCTGACCCAAACAAACCCAAGCCCGAATAACCAAATATATATTGTTACTAATCACAATTGACTAGAATACCCTTGGTAACCAAAGTTAACCTAACATGCGGTTATAGAAATATTTTGTACATACTACAACTAACAAACACATATAAGCAATAAAACTACTACAAAACATGTGGATTACTACTAATATAAGAAATATTTTGTTCATACTACAACTAACAAACACATACAAACTAATATATATAGTGTAATAAATAAATTATTATAAATAATTAGAAAATGCTTACATTGTTGGGGGAATTGATTATGATAATGATAAACAAATTCGACAATATGCTTTATTACCATATATCCACATTCCCAACTGCCTTGTTGTTGCTTGCACTACAATAAAAAAATATACATTTAATTAGAAACCAATTAGCAAAAACTAAAAAAAATACAAAAAATAGAAAGCATACCTGAACCATTTACCATGTAAGCATTTCCCCAAAAGCATCTCGAATTATGTTCGTAAGATAATATTCTTGTTCCTTTACACACTTTATAGAGTCTAAAATATATACTTCTTTACGTTTGGGGGAAATTATAAACAAAATCCAATGACCACAACAAAACAGAAAGTTATAGAATAATTAGATAAAAATGTAGTCATAAACTATAAAAAAATTAATTAAAAGATGTAAATAATAAAATATGTATTACTCTACCAAATGGGGAACAAGCAAATATTCGTTATCTTTATGAAGATTTAATATGTCAATAATGTGACGTTTAACTTTTTCGGGTTCAAGTTGGCATAAACGTGCGGTGATAAAGTCTGGGCTTAGAAAACCGCATGATCTGCCTAAACGAATAGACTCCTCGTAAAAAAACCTTAAATTAAGAAAAAGAAACGTTATAAAATTAATAAAGTCAATAATATATAAACCAGTATATTGTACAAAAAAACTTGCATTTCAAACTAACTTATGATGTTGATATCAACCCACCCTTTTGAGAATACTTTTAACATCCCCTCGTACTCGAGCCAATTTGATGTTACCGTGGGAAACATCCCGTCAGGTGTAGAATACCCAACTGGATCAGATTCCCTTACAACGTAGCTATGTAATCGATCAACCAAAGTTTTAATCCTTTTTGATCTATTTTTAATAACCTTGTAGGTTCCCAGCCGGATCTACACAGGATTATCTCGTAACACGAGGGTGCGGAATCCCCACGTAATACGATACGAGTGTAAGACAAGTAATACGTTGAATAGGTAAAACAAACACACTGGATAATACTGCAAACTTGATCTATTGCTAATCTCCAACACGTGATACACAAGATCACCAATAACTCGTTCCGTAAAAACTTAACCTAAAACCCAAAGTTGAGGTTTATATATACCTCGAAAACTTCGCCTAACATGCTAGGCGAAGTTGTCATAACTTCGCTAGGTCCCAAGTTCGCATATACATACCAGCGAACTTACATAATCTACAGTATTTGACACGTAACAAACAAACTAAACAATTACAGACACAGACAAAACACAAGATACTGAACTACTGACATCATGCATCAACAGACTCCCCCTTGGCAGTAGCTTCATATCTCAATCTTCTTTCTCGTGTCTTGTAATCCCAAAACTTTCATATCACTCGTCTTCAAGCATGGACGCCCTGCCTTACACAGACAGAGACCACCCTCTGGTACTTCTTGGCTTCATCCTTCTACGCAGGAATGTAGAATATCTTCTTATCGTTTAGTACCTGCAAATCATCTTGAGACAAATTAACCATGTGCATGGGATCATACACTCTGAGAATCTCCTGTTCGTCCTCATCTTCCATAACAGCTTCAGCTGTCTGACAATCAACGTACCACCACTTGAGATCTTTTAACACATCCTTGGGCATCATCTTCATCGGCACCTCTTTTAAACACCGAATCGGCTTATACTTCATCACCAACCAAGGCTTACCATCAGCCCTCATTCCCCGTTCCTTATCCTCAACCAACTTTCCTTTCTGAGGTTTCAGCAGCTCGAACTTTTTCTCTTTCACGCTTTCTTTCCACACGATCCTTCCAACCCATCTTGCAAAATTGTCATCACTTCGATTAATCAACCTCAACTGAGCTAAGTCTTTCACCTCACACTCAGGCAAGGTGTTAAGTGATCTCAATGCCTTCTTAAAGTACTGAATCCCATCATAACGCTTAATCATAAACAACTTTAACTGCTCATCATACAGCCAGCAAATAATACCTTTCTTTGACTCAGCGTACCCCTTGATGTTGTAACTCTTCTTGAACATTGTCGGCACTGCAGGCTTCTTTGTCTTGAAAAACCACTGAGCACATCCTTCCTTCCATCTCGGCTGTTCTTCTCATTCAGACTCGACTGACACATTTGCATCTTGGCTCACGTTCACCTTGTCAACATCTGGAATATCATGTTCTACACCATCATCCACAATCTCCCCTTCTTCTACTCACTATCAATCTCAATTTGTTCCCCTGTCTTTTCAATCTCATCAATTGTTAACACATCATCTCCTAACTCATCATCATTACCCAACACTTCCTCATCATCTACAACTACCACATTCTCACCACCCGTACCGCCTGACTGACCAGCAGACTCCCCCTGAGATGTGGAAGTCCCAAGAGTTTGTTCAGTTCTTGGCAACTCACCACCTGCATCTTTCGATGCATTGGGATCATCGTCTCTGTCTTGCCTCTTCTTAGTTCTTAACTCATCACCCTTGCAGCTTGTCTCCCCCTGAGATGCTAAGAACTGTCTAAGAGCATCAAAAAGTTTACCGTGTTCAACGAGAAGTGATGATTGTATATGATTTTCTGCCACCAGTCTTTGAATAGCTTGCGTCTGAATAAGATTGATCCGTGATTGCTCAGCAACTACCCGTTCAAGAGCCGCAATTTTCTCGGAGTCAGACAGAGTAGAATCAAAGTCAAAACGCATGTGAGAAATATCTTGAGCATATGGCGGTGGAATACCCAAACTAGCTGGTATTTCTGAGGTAGACTGAAAAGTAGCCGCGGGTGGCATGGAAACAGGTAACCCCGCAGTAGAAACCAACGTCGACCCAACAAAACTAGCCACAACTTCCGATGGAGTAAGAGACGGAGGTGGTAATGAGACAATCACTGGAGCGGTAAACTGAAACGTGGTTGGAGGAGTACCAAAAGATGACGACGTGGTCACCAAGGGAACACTTGAGGTTATCGGCGCTGTGACAGTTGAAGAAGCAGGAACCATAGTCATACCTGATAACGAGGGTGGAGAAAAATGAACAACCCTCGAACTCTCACCAACTCTTAAACTTTCACCAACCCGTGCCTTCTTTGATCTTCGTACCAAACGATACAAATCCTCCTCAAAATCTGATTCACTGTCATCTGAGTCTTTCTTTCTCTTGCCATGAATCCTTTCTTATCTGGCAAGGATTTGTTGTGCTTCAATGATATCGTCAGTGGATGAATCAGAGTCAGTTCTCTCAGAGTCCGCCACAGATGTAGCGACCATGGACACATTCACACCAGACGCCTCAGCTACTGAGGCTTGAACCTCAGCAGCTAGATCAATTTGTTCCACGTCAAAGAACCCTTGCCCTCCAAAGGCAACTTCAAGGTCAACCTGTTCTTCTGGAGCTGCAACCGGATCAGTAGTCGGTGCTTGCTGTACCATAGGTGGTTGTTGAACCACAGAAGGTGGTTAAGGAACATCGGCCTGTTGCGGTGCCGGATCAAGAAATTCATCACCAGGAGGAGCAACATATGCAAGATTCACCAAGTAACCAAACAAGGCAGTGTGCCTCGGACGAAGTTCTGGTTTGCTACGAGCACTCAATGACCTGCATTGCGTAAAAATCCTCTTACTCACACTTTCAACATAACGGATAGGACGTCGTTGAGGCAGAGTAGGAGCTATGTGATTCAGTATCATCTGTAGGAATCTCGGATACATCAAAAATCTTTCCCTAGCAACCGCGCGTCTCTGACGATCAATCTCATAAAAAATCATTTGACTAAAGCTATAAGGCTTGTTATAAGTCAACGCGGTCATAGCTGATTGCATTGTTGCACCCATACCATCTATACCAGCTTTGCGACCGGACATGCATACTATCATCACGTGCATAAGAAACCGCCACTGATCTAACAAAAATCCTTTTCGCATTTGAGAGTCTCCCAACGGACCAGAATACCCCATACGCAGAAACGCACCATTTTGAAACTAGCCAGAAAGTCTGTGGGATCCTCAGTCGTCTCATTCCCAAACTGTAAGGCTACCCTTATTTGATCTGCCGAGAACTGTACCTCCTGTTCATTAACCGTAGCTCGCATCACCGGTGGGTCGAAACGACAATCATACTCAATTTTGTTCCAAAAATCTTCAACGTTCGGTAGTGATTGCATGAAAGATGCGTGAGCGTAAGAGGAACAAAATGATCTCACGGTAATCGTCACTTCCTCGAGCATCCGGATCTAAGGTAATATACATGTTGTGACCCGGAAAAAACTGTCTGTTATTATCTCCACCTTCATCACCACCAGCGCCACCAGCACCTGCCACAGCAGCCATATCTGCAAGACAAACGAGCCAGATCAGTTAACTATTACAGCAGTTTACAACTTCGCCCTGCATGGAACGAGCGAAGTTGTATCATTAGCGAAGTTAAGGGAGTGGCGATCTTGTTAAGTTCGCCAAACCCTAACTTCGCCATTTGAACGGTGCACACTTCACACACAGCTAGGTGTTGGTGCATGAATGTCAGTAGTTCATAGTCTAGTGTCTGTAGTCGAGTCTGTATTGTTATTTATGTTTTTGTTATAAGCGAAGTTGTTAACAAGTTCGCCTAGGCGAACTTGTTGAACAAGCGAAGTTATGGACAACTTCGCTTGAACATATCAGGCGAAGTTGTCGTGTATATAAATACAAGCTTACGGCTTGGTTAATCAGTGAGTTGTTCGTGAGTTCAGTTGTTCAAGTTAGTCGTTTGAGTCGATCGAGTCGACGAGAGTCTGTACTAGTGATATCGTATCACGTGTTCGGTTATCAATATAACGTGTTCGTTTATCGTATCGTGTTTGTTTGATTTGCTTTCTACACTCGTAACGATCTACGCAGGGATTCCGCACCTGAGTAGACCGCGATATCTCGTGTGATCCGTCCAGGGAACCTACAATTGGTATCAGAGCATTTGCTCGATTGTGTGGTTCGGGATATTCACGCGGGTGTAGAAATCGTCCCGTTTCGACTATTCGCGGGACGTAGAAATAGAAATCCGATTTACAGATCTGCAGAAACTTCGTGTTCATCAGGCGAAGTTGCCGTCACTATTCGTAGGGTTTCGGCGAAGATATAAGGTTAAGCGAAGTTATCCACAACTTCGCCTACCTTCTCAAGTTCGCCTAGTTCAAGCGAAGTTCTCTACAACTTCGCCTACCTCTTAAGTTTGCTTACCTCAAGCGAAGTTAAGAATCAGCGAAGTTATACAACAGTGTTATCAGCGAAGTTCGTCAGCGAAGTTCTTCAGCGAAGTTCTCTACAACTTCGCCTACTTTAAGCGAAGTTATCCGTAACTTCGCCTTCAGTACTTTATCGAAAAAAAAAAAAACTTTTAACTTTTCAGGTTTCTTACTTTTCGGGAAAGATGTCGTCGATCAACTTCTCTGAGTTAGTGAAGATGGAAGTTGAAGCAAGGTCAGCTACTAAGGCCCCAAGATTGCTGAAGGGAACCGATTTCGTTGCATGGAAGGATCGGTTCATACAGTACGTCAAATACTAGGATGCGAAGATGTGGGTATGCATCCAGGATGGTTATATTCCACCAATTATGGAGTATGAAGGTCGTGACCAAATCAAGAAGTATAGTAAAATGGAAGAAGAAGAGAAAAAGATGTATGAGGCCGAGAGCAAGGCTCATGCTGCTATTACCATGGCTCTTCCACAGGAGATCCTTCATACTTTTAGGAAGTACACTTCAGCAAGGGAGCTTTGGGAAGCTCTTGAGAGCAGATTTGAAGGAAATGTAGGAATCCGGGCTTCAAAAATAATATTGCTCAAAACCCAGTTCTCAGTCTTCAAGTATTTGAAGAATGAATCTTTAGATGATATTATTACTCGATACTACCATCTAATGACTGAATTGAGCAACTATTCCATTTCCTACCGAGAAGAAGAAATAGTTGAGAAGCTTCTAGATGCTCTCCCACCAAAATGGGAGATGTACACTGTGCTGATGAGGGAAGACAAAGACTTTCCCACATATGATCTAGAAACGGCAGTCAACAAGCTCAGAACCTTTGAGCTTAACATGGCCAGAAAAGAGACATCTATGGATCAGGTTCAAGATCCAGGTATGTATGGAGCTAAACTCAACACTAGCTCAGGATCGAAGACTGAATCGGCTGCCTACTACACAAAGGGAGAGTCGGGCCCCAACTCATCTCATGAGGGGCATGTGTCAGTTAACACAAATGGGGATGTTTGCTATATAGCAGCTGGATCTAGTGGTTCTCAACCCCAGGCAAGCAAGAGTAGTTGCTCTTCAAGTGCTCCCAGCAACAACTACTCCAAGATGCCTATGAGTGTCAAGTCTGCTGAAGAGCAGTTTGGCCTCTATGCTTCTTTCATTGCTTCCTATGAGAACTATATTCAAGGGAAGATTGTTGATCCAGCTATGTTGGATGAAGATTACGATCAGATTGATGCTGACGATATGGAAGAAATGGATCTACAATGGCAGATGGCCATGATTGTAAGGAGGGTGAAGAGGTTTATGAATAAGACCGGTAGAAAGTTTGTCGGAGGACGACCTGGGTTCGACAAGTCAAAGGTAAGGTGCTACAATTGTCAACAAAACGGTCACTTCGCAAAAGAATGTAGGAATGAGCGTGTAGAACGAAGTCAAGGAAAGTCTACACAGCATAATGAGGGAAGAAGAGATTACAATGCCATGATTTCCAGAGGAGATGGTGAATACAACTGGAACCTGCTTTCTAAAGAAATTTTTGAGCAGGCAAATTTGGCAAAGGTTGAAACTGAAGAAAGTGAGAGGGCTACCAAAGAAGAAAAAGCTCTTATGGCAGATGACAATGACCAGCTCTCCGAGGTATGTTCTAAACCTATATGTTCAAAATGTGAGAACTTGTCTGAGCAACTAGCAACCATAACTGATCAGTATGTTAGGTTGGATGCTGAATTTAAAACCTTAAAAGAAGATCATCACTTTATTAAATCAAGAGAAAATAACTATAAAATTAAAATAAAAGCTTGTGAAAAAGATGTTAAAAGTTTAAAAACTAAACTTGCTAAAAAAATTGAAGTGATTGATTTAAGTTATGAGGTTTTGGAAGAAAAGACCAAACTAATTGCTGAGAGAGAAAAACAGATTGCTGACCACCAGGTGAAAGTGGTGGAACTGAATCGAAAACTGGAGCAGTTCAGAAATTCTTCTGCTATTCTTGATCACCTTGTTAGTGATCAAGGTTCCTCTGCTAAGAGAGGAGGAATCGGTTATCATGAGGTTCCACCACCGTACAATCACAATTACACTTTTAACCCTAGTGTTCAGAAATCTGTTGACTTTGAGGTTGCTCAGACAGTGCCAATTAAAGTAACTATTAAAGAACCAAATGTTAGTAGAGGCGAAACAAGTTCGCCTGTTTCAAGTGTTGAAATTTCTGTTCAAAGTCCAGTCTCATCAGATTCGGATAAGTCATCCGAGTCTGGTAAGGCAAAAGAGGAGGTTGTGTTACCCAAGAGTGGAGAAAAAGATAAAACGAATAAAAAGAGTACTCCACTAAACCCGTACGTCCCACCATATGTGAGACGAACTGGCGGTAATATAGCCTCTACATCTAAAACACCGGTTGATAAAAAAGTTGAGCATAGGTGTTGTTTTAGATGTAATCAATTAGGACATCTTGTTGCAAATTGCCCTCTGAAGCAGCGATTCAAAGGTGTAAGGCCTACTAAAGCTGAGAATAAACCTAATGATAATTATCATACTGCTAAATATGAAAACTTTCAAAATTCAAAAATGTGAATAATTCAGGTTTTCATAGAAACAAATCTCAGTTTTACACTTCTAATAACCAAACCACAAGCTATAATACTTTCATTTCTCAAAGGTTTGGAAGGCCTTACAATCAATCTTCAATAAGATATCCTAATGGGACTTACAGGAGTTATCGAGATACTAACTTTGGAAAGCCAAAGTTTGGGATGTATAGATCCAAGACCAATTGGTCTTGGGTCCCTAAATTCTAATCTTTTGCTTTATTGTGCAGGAACAGTTGAACAGGGCTGCCAACAATCTTTGGGTTGTAGATAGCGGCTGTTCCCGGCACATGACGGGTAACAAATACTTGTTACACGATTTGAAACCTGTTCAAGGAGGGAGAGTAAGCTTTGCCGGAGAAAGTGGAGGCAATATTACTGGAAGGGGAACGGTGTCGAATGGAAAGATGACATTGGAGAATGTTAACTTTGTAGAAGAATTGAAATACAATCTGCTAAGTGTGTCGCAGATTTGTGATAAGGAGTACACCGTTCACTTTACAAAGAACGAGGCGATTGTGTTGAAACCAGGTTTTCAGATACCTGAGGAGTGGATTTTGATGAAGGCTCCACGTGAAAGAAATACGTACACTATGGATATGAGATCAACTGAAATGGCCATGGCAGATTCATGCCTTATGACAAAAGCGAGTGAAACAGAGTCCGAATTGTGGCATAGGAGAATGGGGCACATTCATCTTCGGAAGATGAACCACATTGTCAGGAATGGGCTTGTGCTGGGCGTTCCCTTGAAAAATTTCAATTTTGAAGATAAATGTTTAGCGTGCAAGAAGGGAAAGCAGCACAAGAAATCCCATCTCACCAAGAAAGTCAATTCAATTGCCAATACTCTGGAGTTGCTTCACATGGATCTCTTCGGTCCCGTGAATGCAAAAAGTCTTGGAGGAACTTCTTATTGCTTGGTGATCACTGATGACTACTCACGATACTCGTGGGTATATTTCCTGAAATCAAAAGATGAAACGGCTCAGATGGTGAAGAATTTGATTACCAAAGTTGAGAACATTATGGATAAAAGGGTTAAGTTCATCAGAAGTGACAATGGAACAGAGTTCAAGAATTTTTAGATGGAGATCTTCTGTCTTCAGAGAGGGATTGAACACCAATACAGCGCTCCTTATACACCGCAACAGAATGGAGTGGCTGAAAGGAAGAACCGAACGTTAATTGAAGGAGCCAGAACTATGCTGGCTGATTCAAAGCTTCCTGTGGTGTTTTGGGCTGAAGCTGTTGCTACAGCCTGTTATGTTCTGAATAGAGTCTTAACTGTTAAAAGACTGGATAAGACATGTTATGAGCTTATGCATGGAAGAAAGCCCAACTTGAGTGGTCTAGAACCATTCGGGTCCCCTTGTTCGATTTTGAAGACAAATTCTAAATTTGGTGAAGTAGCCGATGAAGGAATCTTAGTCGGTTATGTTGTTGGGACTCCCAACAGACGTGTCTTCAATACATCGACAAGCAAGATTGAGGTGGTGTGTAACACAGATATCACAAGTTACCAACCGCCAAAACCAAGCAACGAACCTGCGGAGTTTTTCGACTATGTTAAACTTTTTAAGTCTTTTAACATACCGGATTTAGATATCTCTGAAGAAGAAGAAAGAGTTGCTACGAAGATGATCATTGATGAGGAAGAAAATCTATTGCAAAGACAGCTGATTGATAATGTCAACCTTCCTCATCAAATACTAGCGTTACCCCTGCTGCCTCAACTGAAGAAGAATTTATCAATCCTTTTCACTCTCAGCATGAAACAACCATTGACGAGCTCTCTTCTAACTTGGAAGACAATTTGCATGTCGGTTCTGTTCCGACCACGAGAATTCATAAAGATCACCCTTTGGAAAATGTGATTGGTGATGTGTCCTCCGGTGTACAAACAAGACGTAGCTTGGATGAGCACACCTGTGTTTACACAAGCATTAAGGAGACATGAATAATCAACGAATGCTTGTACACCTGCTTTATCAGCCAGATTGAACCGAAAAATTATCAAATGGCTTTAAAGGACAGCTCGTGGGTCAAAGCCATGCAAGAAGAGTTGGCTCAGTTCAAGAAAATGGAAGTTTGGGATTTGGTTGAAAAACCAAAGCATGTGCATGCGATTGGCACAAAATGGGTGTTTAAGTGCAAGAGAGATGAGAAAGGGATTATCATAAGAAACAAGGCGAGGCTAGTTGTGAAAGGATTCAATCAACAAGAGGGGATTGATTATAATGAAGTGTTCGCTCCTGTCTCAAGGTTGGAAGCCATTAGATTGTTTTTGGCGTTTGCTGCATATAAAAAGATGAAGGTATTTCAGTTGGATGTGAAGGGAGTGCGTTTCTGAATGGGAAAGTTGATGAGGTTGTGTATGTTGAGCAGCCTCCGGGTTTTCCTGACCCAGATTTTCCAGACCATGTGTACAAGTTAAGCAAGGCATTGTATGGATTACATCAGGCACCTCGTGCCTGGTACTCAACTCTGTCAGACTACTTGCTTGAAAATGGGTTTGAAAGAGGTCAGATAGATAGCACGCTGTTTGTGAAGAGACAAGGAAGCGACTTCCTGCTAGTGCAAGTCTACGTGGATGACATTATTTTTGCTGCATCAAAAGTCTCCATGTGTCAAGATTTTGAGGCCGTCATGAAGAAAAGGTTTGAAATGAGTGCTATGGGTGAAATAACTTTCTTTTTAGGATTGCAGGTTGATCAAAAAAAGGATGAGATGTTCATTCACCAGACCAAGTATGTCCATGATGTGCTCAAACGATTCAAGATGGAGGACAGCACTCCATTCGACACTCCAATCTGCGTCAATCACAAATTGGGTGCTGAGTCAGAATGTGATGCAGATGTGGACCCAACTCAGTATCAGGCTATTATAGGTTCTTTAATGTACTTAACTGCTTCTAGGCCTGATATAATGTTTGCTGTTTGTCTTTGTGCTCGTTTTCAGGCAAACCCAAAGGAATCTCACATGAAAGGTGTGAAGAGGATCTTGCGGTATCTCAAGGGCAAACCGAAGCTGGGGTTGTGGTACCTGAAAGGAGAAGACTTGGAGCTAGTCGCCTACACAGACTCTGATTATGGTGGGTGCAATCAGAGTCGGAAGTCAACAACAGGAGGATGTCAGTTTCTTGGTGGCAGATTGGTGTCGTGGCAATGCAAGAAACAGACTTCGGTCGCAATTTCAACCTGTGAAGCATAATACATGGCAGCATCCAACTGCTGCTCCCAGGTTCTTTGGATTCAACAACAGTTGCGCGACTATGGTCTGAATTTCTTACTTACTCCTATTTGCATTGATAACACAGCTGCTATCTCAGTAACTAACAATCCCGTGAAACATAGTAAAACTAAACATATTGACATACGTCATCATTTCATACGGGATTGTGCTGAGAAGAAACTGATAGTGCTTGAAAAGGTGGATACGCTTGATAATTTCGCTGATCTTTATACTAAAGCGTTTGATAAAACAAGATTTCAAAACCTTATCGAGCTAAATGGGATGATCAATCCCGAGTAACCATGCTTTTCTTGTAATATTTAAAAAAAAAAAGGGTCACTATCGCTTTAAAATATGTCGGTTACATCAGTTTGAAGGACTTGTCTTCGGATATGTTTTGGTCCTCATTTTCTACTTGTAAATTTTGAGGATAGCCATTAACCAGATTACTGATTGTGACCGGGGCGGTTTATGATGAGTTTTCATTCTTTCGCTTAAAATTAGTCGATCATACTTAGTTATAAGGACACATACTAGTATGTGGTCAGTCCAGCTGATCCATTGGATCTTCGGGAGAGCCGTTTACCTGAGACTTTGTTTTGGTCGGGGCGATTAATGTTAAAATTTTGAAAAAAAAAGGGAAATGAAATTATTTTTCAATTCTACTACTTCGTAAGAAGTACGTTTGCTATGTTAAACGGAAAATTGATCCAACCTTGGAAAATGATAGATATACTAACTTTGTGTGCTTAACTAGTGAAGTTATTAGGCTTAAAAGGCTTTAGGACAGTCATTGTATGTCATGGTAACTTTTTATGGTGCGTAAAAGTAGATGTGATACAAACTAAAACTACTTGATTTTACGTGGAAACTCCTTACGAGTTCTGCATGTCTTCATATATATCTTTCCGAATGATAGGCAGAAAAGCGATTACCCAGTCATACACGAGCCCGTAAGTGTTCTGATTCTCGTGGAGATAGCGTTTCAAGAAACTGCAGTGATCCAGATTCGGGACTTGCAGTTGGTTACTACTCTGAAGTCTATGTAAAGTTTATCATAAAAAAAAAAAAAAAAAAAAAAACTTATGAGTTATTGAAACATTTTAGAGTTCAACATATCAAGACTTCTTAATCATGGAGTAAGAAAGAGAACGGGAAGGAGATGAAGAGTAATTACAAACTTAATCAGACACTAAGGGTCGAAGTCAATTCGGGGTGACTTGGGGAAAGCCAAATACGCTTTGAGAATAGATAGGAGGCATCATAATCTCTGAGTTGTTGCCCACTTAAATTTTGAGGCATAATTGAACCTAACTCGTATCACAGAAACGATGAAAACCATCTTAAGTATATTACCTGCTTACACCCTGTTTCCTTATGTCATAATACAGCTAAACACGGATCTATGTGACAGTCACATACTTAGTATGATTCCTGTTCGGATCTTTTCTAAAACGTAGCAGTCCCTATCGAGACTGCAATTTGATCCCTTACACTTAAATTGTTTAAAGTTTTCTTTTTCTGTAGTTGTATTTGTTTATAACGGGTTACTTGGACTTGAACGTGTCATTTAGTTCTTAAAGGAAAGTTTTATAACTTAATTGGAAAAATGTTAAACTTATAAGGTTAAATTTTGTAAATATATAGGCGATGTTGTTGAACAGGCGAAGTCTAGGCGAAGTTATCCGTAACTTCGCCCCTATATAAGGATTTTCAAGGGTCAAACAGTTCATTATTTGAAATTACAGCGAACTTATCCTCGTAAACCACAGCGAACTTACTCCGATATTCCGGCGAACTTGTCGTTTTTCCGATTTCTAGTTCTTTTTCTCAGTTTCCGTTACGTTTCAAGGTTCGTGATGCCAATACAATGTATAATCTTTGTTCTTCCATGAAAATCAGTGGTCGTTTCGACCCGATTATGAACCTCGACCGTCGGACACTCAAATCGGACTTTAAAAACTTGTTTTACGTGTTCATGTACAACCTGGTCGTTTAGTTATCATTAATATCATGTGTTTGAGCCTCCTAAATCGTCAAAGTTAATCGAAACACCGGTTTTACGGATTTCGATTAACCTTACTGTCGCCGTTTCAGATTCAGGCGAAGTTAAGGTCTAGGCGAAGTTATCCGTAACTTCGCCTGGAGCTTAAATTCGCCTGAGGCGAAGTTATCCGTAACTTCGCCTAATGCTCAACTTCGCTTGAAGCTTAAATTCGCCTGAGGCGATGTTGTGGTGAGGCGAACTTAAAGATGAAGCGAAGTTGTTCCCAACTTCGCCCCAACTTTAACTTCGCCTGGATCCTTTTAACTTATCAATTATTAGACGAACTTAAAGATGAAGCGAAGTTGTTCCCAACTTCGCCCCAACTTTAAATTCGCCTATACAGTTTTTATCACAACTTTGCTCATGGTAACAAGCGAACTTGTGTTATGTCTTAATGTTTATCTAACTTGGTTCGTTTGTTGCAGAGATGGCTGCTGTTGCCGGTGCTGGAGGTGCTGGAGGAGATGACGGAGGAGATAATCAAAGGCAATTCTTCCCGGGTCACAACATGTTCATCACCTTAGACCCGGAAGCGAGTGGTGTGGAGGATTATCGCGAGATAATCACATTCCTCCTACGCTCGAGGATATTCCACGCAATCACGACGACACTGCCGATATCCTTACCCAATATCGAGGACTTCTGGCAGACGGTGGAGTACGATTGTCGTGTTGAGCCCCCGGTCATGAGAGCAACAGTAAATAATCAAGAAGTTCAGTTCTCATCTGAACAAATTCGGGTGGCGTTACGCTTTGGAGAGGAGACTCGGAACGACCCTACGGAGTTTGTGGCTCCGTTTCGTGATGGAGCATTTCTAAGAATGGGCTATTCTGGTCCATTGGGTGATACCCAGAGACGGAAGGGGTTCCTGCTCGATCAGTGGCGCTTCCTCATACACGTTATGATAGTATGCATGTCTGGGAGGAAGGCGGGCACTGACGGTATGGGTGCGACCATGCAGTCCGCAATGACTGCTCTGACCTATAACAAACGTTATAGTTTCAGTCAGATGGTCTTTTACGAGATCGACAGACAGAGGAGGGCGATGGCTCGTGAGCGGTTCATAATGTATCCAAGATTCATACAGATGATCTTGAACCATGTGGCTCCGAATTTGCCTCAACGACGCCCGATAAGATACGTGGAGAATGTGAGCAAACGTATCTTTGCTCAATGCCGTACTTCGAGTGCGAGGAGCAAGCCTGAACGTCGTCCAAGGCATACTCCACTCTTCGGGTACTTGATAAACCCGGGGTATGTGCCAGCTCGGGGGGACGAGTTCAGAGACCCTCAACCACAACAGGCAGGAGCAACTCGAGATGTACCTACTGTGCCTGTGGTGGCGGCTGAGGAGGATGTTGACCTTGATGCTGCATTTGGCGGCCAAGGTTTCTTTGACATGGATCGTTTTGATCCACATGAAGAAGTGCAGGTCTCTGTTGCACAGGTGAGGGAAGTGATTGTGACTAGAGCAGCTACGACGGTGGCTGACTCAGATCTTGACGAGGTTATGGATGAGGCGAGAAAGATGATGGTGAGACGAGAGAGAACGTTAGGGAAGAGAAAGAGAACGGTGGATGATAGTGAGTCAGAAGAAGAAGAGGAGGATATACACAAGCTGATTAGACGATCAAGACGTGAAAGGACAGGTGCTGGTATGGGAGCTGGAGAGACTTCACGAGTTATACGTTTTGCTCCTTCCGCACTGTCAGGTATGTCGATGGTTCCTTCTTCTGTACAGGTTACAAGCGCCGCAGATGTTCCTGTGGTGGCTACATCAGCCGTCGGCATTCCATCCACTACACTACAGACGACGACTCCGGAGATTGTGTCGTTACCACATCCAACGCTTACTCCTTCAGAGGTGGTGGCACAATTTGTAGAGTCGACGGTCGTCGCAACTGCAGGGTTGTCGGTCACGATACCACCTGCGGTTACGTCCACAACTGCTTCTGAAGTCCCAGTTGCATTCGAAATCCCTGCTGAGTATACTCCAGATACATCTAATATGAGATTTAATTTCGATGCAACCATCTCAGACTCGGACAGAATAGCTGCACTTGAGCGGGTCGTGGCAGAGCAATCAAGGATCAACTTTATCCAGACCCAGGCTATTCAACGCCTTGTAGCAGAAAATCAACTACAGTCGTCCCTCCTGGTTGAGCATGGGAGGATTATAGATGCTATGAAGGCGTTCTTGGCATCTCAGGGGGAGACAGGCTGTAGAGGCGACGAGTTAAGGACTAAGAAGAGAAACGACAGAGACGATGATCCCAATGCACCGAAAGGTGCAGGTGGTGAGTTGCCAAGAACTACTCAAGCTCTTGGGACTTCCACAGCTCAGGGGGAGTCTGCAGGTGCAGTTGGTGGTGATGAGGTGGTGATGGTTGATGATGAAGATGATGTGATTGATGCGTTGAGAGAGTTAGATGATGATATGCTAGATGATGATGTGTTTGATGATGATGTGCTGCCGTGTGAGGAGATTGAGAAGATTGGCGCACAGATTGTGATTGAAGATGGGATAGAAGAGGGGGAGATAGTAGAAGAAGACGTTGAACACGAGATCCCATATGTTGAGAAAGCCGACATAGGTACTGAGATGGATGAGACTGAGTGGGAGGAGCAGCCTAGGTGGAAGGAAGGCTGTGCTCATTGGTTTATTAAGACCAAGAAGCCTGCTGTTCCAGCCATGTTCAAGAAGAGTTATAACATCAAAGGCTATGCTGAGTCGAAGAAGGGAATTATCTGTTGGATATATGATGAACAGATAAAGTTGTTTCTGGTGAAGCGTTATGATGGTATTCAATACTTCAAAAGAACCCTGAGATCTCTCAATACGTTGCCGGAATGTGAGGTGAAGGATTTGGCCAGGTTGGGCCTGATAAATAGAAGTGACGACAACATGGCAAGAGTGATTGGGAAGATCGTGTGGAAAGAAAGCATAAAAGAGAAGAAGTTTGAATTATTAAAGCCACAGAAGGGAAAGCTCGTGGAGGATACAGAAAGGGGAATGAGAGCAGATGGCAAGCCATGGATGGTGATGAAGTACAAACCGATCCGATGCATCAAGGAGGTTCCAATGAAGACTATGCCTCAAGATGTGTTGAAGAATCTAAAATGGTGGTACGTTGATTGCCAGACTGCTGAAGCCGTGATGGAAGACGAAGACGAACAAGAAGTGCTGAGGGTGTATGATCCGATGCATCTTGTTAACTTATCGAAAGCTGATCTGCAAGTGTTGAATGAAAAGAAGATATTCTATATTCCTGCTTAGAATGATGAAGCAAGGAAATATCAGCGAGTAGTCACGGTATGTGTTAGAGAAGGAGTGCATGCTTGAAGATACAGGATTACAAGACAAGAGCTTAAAGATCAAGATATGAAGCTACTGCCAAGGGGGAGTCTGTTGGTGCATGAATGTCAGTAGTTCATAGTCTAGTGTCTGCAGTCGAGTCTGTATTGTTATTTATGTTTTTGTTATAAGCGAAGTTGTTAGGCGAACTTGTTGAACAAGCGAAGTTATGGACAACTTCGCCTGAACATATCAGGCGAAGTTGTCGTGTATATAAATACAAGCTTACGGCTTGGTTAATCACTGAGTTGTTCGTGAGTTCAGTTGTTCAAGTTAGTCGTTTGAGTCGATCGAGTCGACGAGAGTCTGTACTAGTGATATCGTATCACGTGTTCGGTTATCAATATAACGTGTTCGTTTATCGTATCGTGTTTGTTTGATTTGCTTTCTACACTCGTAACGATCTACGCAGGGATTCCGCACCTGAGTAGACCGCGATATCTCGTGTGATCCGTCCAGGGAACCTACACTAGGGATAGGAATGGCTGATCAGAGAGTAAAAACAAGAATAAGGTAGTCCGATTAAGATCCAGAGACTCATGTTTGTCACCAAGCAAGTTTTAAAATAGATTGATAAAGGAGGGTTAAGGGTTTGTGCAAAAGTGACCCCAAAAACGGATCGTCGAGGCATTGATTAGCACCAAATTATACGAATTACGAGTCACAAAGGTCCTACAAACCTTGTTTTCGGACGAAAAACATATTAGTATGAGGTTTGATTCAAGTGTATAAGTTCGCCTAGGGTTAGAGTTTGAAAATAATTTGACTAATTTGACCAACGAAGCCCTTTATATAGTTTAGTGAAACCCCAGGGGCGAAGTTGGGTTAACTTCGCCCAAAAACAAACTTCGCTCAGTCAACGCGTGGTCAACTTCGCCTATTTTGCTCTCCAATTAACTTCGCCATTTAGAATAAGTGCGCCTGTTAAGGACTTATGCACAGAAACATATAAAGTAAACATATAAAGTTGACCAAGGTCAACTACCCTTTAACGTCCACCTTGAAAAAGAGTTAAACTATCGATCAAAGAACCAAGTAACCAGAAGAATAAAAGTCTAAACATAAAACCAAGAATATAATGGAAATTTGAATAATAGAATAAACGGGATCAAATTTCAGTCTTGACGAGAACCTGCATGTTTTAGAAAAGATCCGAACAGGAATCATACTGATTAGGCGGCTGTCACACAGATCCATGTTCAGCGGTATTATGACATAAAGAAACATGTTGTAGGCAGGTATAGAACTTAGTATGGTTTTCATCGCTTCTGTGATACGGATTAGGTTCAATTAAGCTCAAAATTTAGATGGACATCACATGGGAGATTGTGATGCCTCCTATCTATTCTCAAAGAGTATTTGGCTTTCCCCACGTCACCCCGAGTTGACTTCAACCCGTAGTGTCTGATTAATCAATGAGCACACGTCTATCATCATAGTCTTCTTCCATTTCTATCTTATACTTTAGAAAATATTCTTTCTTGCCTCTTTTTTGATATTTCTAACGAGACTAGCTTCAAAGGCTCAACTATAATAATTATAGATATTTTTTTTAATAGAGACATTAATACAACTTCAAATTGAAGACAACTGCAAGTCCCGAATCTGGATCACTGCAGGTACTTAACACTATCTTCGCGGGAATCAGAACACTCACGGGCTCGTGTATGACTGGGTAATCACTTTTCTGCCTATCATTCGGAAAGATGTATGTGGTCACATGCACAAATCAGAATGATTCTCCACATTAAATCGAGAAGATTTAGTTTGTATCACTTCTACTACTACGCACCATAGAAAGCTACCATTTCATACAATGGCTGTTCTAGAGTCTTGTAGGCCTAATTACTTCATCAGTTAAGCACACAAAATCAGCTTATCTATCACTTTCCAAGGTTGGATCAATTTTCATTTTAACACCGTATTGAAACTTCTTACGAAGTTATAGACTTGAAAAATTATATCATCTCCCTAAAAACAGAATTTTAAATTCTAGCGCCCCGATCAAGTCAAAGTCTTTAGGTAAACGGCTATCCTGAAGATCCAAAGGATCAGCCGGACCGACCACATACAAGTATGTGTCCTTCTAACTAAGTATGAACGACTAATTTTAAGCGAAAGAATAAAACCCATCATAAACTGCCCCGGTCACTTTCAGTCATCTGGTTAATGGCTATCCTTATAATCTACACGTAGAAGTATATCAACGTAAACTCGGTCCGCGAAAAGTCAAACAGAACGATCTTAACACTCGTGTGAGAATCCCGAACCACACAATCACGAGCAAAATGCTCTGATACCAATTGTAGGTTCCCAGCCGGATCTACACAGGATTATCTCGTAACACGAGGGTGCGTAATCCCCACGTAATACGATACGAGTGTAAGACAAGTAATACGTTGAATCGGTAAAACAAACACACTGGATAATACTGAAAACTTGATATATTGCTAATCTCCAACACGTGATACACAAGATCACCAATAACTCGTTCCGTAAAAACTTAACCTAAAACCCGAAGTTGAGGTTATATATACCTCGACAACTTCGCTAGGTCCCCAAGTTCGCATATACATACTAGCGAACTTACATAATCAACAGTATTCGACACGTAACAAACAAACTAAACAATTACAGACACAGACAAAACACAAGATACTGAACTACTGACATCATGCATCAACAAACCTTCAAAGCTTTATCAATTTTTTGCACTGCCTTTCTTGATCGGTTTGAGCGGTTTTCTTCACTTGTGGGTGTTCAACCTTATCTTTTTTCGGAAGTGGTTGAACTCGATCATCTTCTAGATAGCCCACTAACACAGCAAATAATATGTTATAATCTAAACACACACACACACACACGCATATATGGGGTTGTAAACGAGCTTGGTTCATTAGCTTACGGGAGCTCAACTAAAAAGTAACCCGAACCCAACTAAACCGAAACCCGATTAACTGAAACCCGGGTAACCCGAACCTTAATAAGGTTGGGTTGCTGGTTAGTTTTCTTTTTAAAAAAATCCGATTAACGCGACACGATTAACCCGAAACCTGATCGGGTTGACCCGATTAACACCCATACACACACAGACCATAGTATAACTAAAGTGAAGTGATTAATTGATGTGGTGTGAGATATATATATATTTATTAAAGATTTATCACACTTTTTCGGGTTTTAAAAATGGTTTTCCCCTAGACTTAACCACACACACAAAAGGCAAGTGTACCCGTCGTGTGGTAATATAGTAACGGCGAGAACCGGGTATCAATCCATGGACACGTAAATTTTAATACCAAATCTTGCAAATATAATTACCGTGAGAAATGAGCTTAAATGATTTGTTTTTAAGATTATTTTTTTAGAAAAACTTGTAACAATAAATTAAATCAAGTAACAAGATAATTGAGATAAACAAGAATTAAGAAGCTATCACGTTAACTTAGAATCCACTTGACTTCTAATGATGGTAAACTTAAATAAATGATAAATTTAATATTTTGTTTTGAAAAAAATAGTTTCTAGTTATTGATAACCATCCGAATGATTTTTTGGAAAACTTAGTATGAATTATACAAACTAATCACCTCAAATCATACTATAATGTAAGTGAACCTTTATGTTGAAATTTAAAGATATAGATTATCATTCAATTACGAAACTCAAATCTAACAACCGGTGAAAGAGTACATGAACAACACATAATCCACCTATGGTTGATTAAATTAAACTAAGTTCAAGTATTCCTTTGATTTATGAATTTTCAACCCAAGTTTAATATTAAAATAGTTGTGTTAACAAATTATTTATAATATTACTTAACGAGAATATCAATTCATAATAAATGTTCAATGTTTTCAAATCTAAACATGAGGATATGTGTTTAACCAATTTTCTATAGCATACAAGAATTATTTTAACTATTTCTAGATTAAAAGTTATAAAGTTGCATGAACAACAATTATAAATAAATGATAAAATCAAGAGTCTTTCAACATAACAAGATGTACCATTTATAATTCTTGCATATTACTTTCAATTGTTTAAACACAATATTTCATCAAAGGATAACCAAGAACTAGTCATTAATTAACATAAAATTATCATATATTAATTCCAACCTTTAGAAGTTGTCAAGTTTCATCATGAGTTAAGGTGATATAAAGAGTTTAGCTCATGATAATTATAAAAGAAACACCAAAATAGAATAATATAGCATTCATGTTTAATATTAAGATAATCTAACCAAGCTAGATAATTATGATGATGCTAAGACTTCTTCTTGATGTTGTATGAAGGTTCAAGAGCTTCTCGTTCTTTACTTCTATGGATTATGAGAGTGAAAATGGGTGTGTTTTTCTCCAAAATTGTGCACACCAAATGAGCAACATGCATGGTCTTTATATAGGCTCACTGTGCACAAGGAATGACCCATGCTTAGAAGGGGCATGACCCATGCTGGTCCCCTTGTAGTATACCACGTGCTCCCTGATGTACTATTTGGCATATGGCAAGGCTCGGGGCATGTCTGGTCTAGGTTTGGGCTGTGTTGGTCCCACATCATTTAATGCGCATGCTACTGATTTGTACTTTATTGGCAGCTTGAATAGCATGGGGCATGCCTGGGTGAGGCATGACCCTATGTGTCTTCAAAAAGGGGGACAATCAACAGTGTACTTTATTTTGTCATCTTCCGAGGAGTCGTGGGGCGTGTCTGGCTGAGGAGTGGCCCATGCTTAGCTGATGTGCCTTCAGATGGACATGTGGCATACCTGGCTGAGGCACAGCCCCATGCTTAGCTGACAGACTTTCATTTTTCTTGATTTTTTTCTTAGTTTTTCGTCATGTTTAGTTTCCTAAGCTCATTTTTCCTATAAAAACAAATAAAGGCTTATTAGAACCGATTCTCAATAATATTATCAAGAAAATAACATGCATTGGGTATAAAATGATGCAATAGATATGTATAAATAATTATACATCATTAATTACCAGAGTATCGACCAATTCATTAGTATCAAAAGTAGGATCATACGAATAATCAATATTCTATATTGATCGTCTTGAGCTGAAGATGGTATATAAGGTGAAACGTCATCATTGTGCCTCGAGTCACTCGCTGATTGGTGGGGTGACTCAGCGTCTTTTATCTAAAATTAAACAAGTAATATACATTAAATAATAATAATAATAATAATAATACAAGAAAATATATACAACTATTGATAAGTCAAATATACCTTTAAGGCGTTTATGGACCACTGAACACATTTACCAAGGGTGTGACTCATTACATAATTTTATTGGTGCATGTCTGATTGGGGACTAGGAAACCCACATACTATGGCGTGATGGTATATACTTTTACAATCAAACAACCCTATTTATGAGAACGTCTTGTACGATACTATCCTCTAAAGTAGGATATACATGTCCTTCATCAATGACTATTTTCGCAGACGCATCAAAGTGCATAAACAATTCAAACGCACGTAGATCCCGCAACAGGAGCAAGCTCTTTACGTATTCCCATCTTTAGTTTTCCCTGGAAGGTTTAACAATAAGCCCAAAAGGCTGTCACATACATTTTTCTCGATATGCATAACATCTAGGCAATGTCTAACTTGCAATTCCTTCCAATATGGCAAATCCTAAAATATTAAATTTTTTTCCAATTTCCTTCGGTGGAAATGGTTGTTTTCTCGCCACGAGTTCTTTTCCCCAACACAGTATTTATATTTTTAACTTGGTCAAATGCATCAAACTGTTACCTTATTGCTTCATGTTTTGAATTCCCGTCAAACTCCTTCTTCTTATCTCGATAAATGTGATCACAAGGAAGGAATCGTCGATGTCGCATGTAGACAATTTTTTTGCATTTTCTCAAATGCTTTAAACTTGTCTCAATTTCACAAATAGGACATGCAAGGTAACCTTTAGTACTGTATCCTGACAAATTAGAATATGCTGGAAAATCACTTATAGTGCAAAAAATCATGGCTCTCAAATTAAATTTCTCCTTTTTATAAGCATCATACACTTCGACACCAGTACCCCATAGAGTTTTTAAGTCATCAATCAACGGATACAAGTAAACATCAAAGTCATTACCAGGTTGTTTTGGCCCCTGAATCAACAGTGATATCATTATGTATTTTCGTTTCATGCATAACCATGGTGGAAGATTGTAGATGCACAAAAAAACTGGCCACGTACTATGAATACTACCCATGGTTCCGAACGGGTTATTCCATCTGAACAAAGTCTAAACCATATGTTTCCAACCTCGTTGCCAAACTCTGGATACATATTATCAATATTTTTCCATTGAGGTGAATCTGCCACCTGTCTTAATTTTCCATCATTTACACGGTCATCTGAATGCCAACGCAATAATTTTGCTTCTTTTTCGTTTGAAAATAATCGTTTTAGTCTCGGTATAATTGGTAAATACCACAAAAATTTAGTCGGTTGTCCGTTTTTCTTCACATCATTGTCAACTTCACTTGTTTCGGTTTTACGCTTATACCTCGACACACCACAATTAAAACACTTGTGATCATTTTTGAACTTTGTTCTATACAACATACAATCATTTGGGCATGCTTGTATTCCTTTTACTTTCAATCCCATTGGACACGTCATTTTTTTTGCACCGTATAACGAAACTGGTAACACGTTATCTTCCGGAAGCATTTCATGCACAACCTCTAATATATCTGTGAAACTTGTATCACTCAATCCATGCTTAGCCTTTATGTTAAACAATCTCAACATAGCACTAAGTTTGGAAAATTTCAAACAACCGGTATATAATGGTTTTTCGGAATCATCAAAAAGATGTTTTAATTTGTCTAGTTCATCATCACCAACATCAGTTTCTAAATTGTTAAACATGTAATTTAAATTGTTGTTTGTAACATCGTGAAAATATCGGGTCAGAAATACCAAGTTCCAAAATTCCAAGGACCAAAATGTGAAATTCGGTTTTCCTGTCCAGCCGCGATACGCGACGGATCAGAAGGAAGCCCATCACGTATCGCAATGGGCATATTTTCTAAACCCACGGAATGGGGGCGGTGGGCTATACGCAACGGCTTAAACTCCAACATCATTGCGTACCGTGATGACGTGGTCAGACAGGCGCAACATGTGTCCCGCATGTGTCCACACGTGGCACATCATCCGCCACGTGACAACCCTACTGATGACTCGCCATACTTACGTCGCGATACGCGAAGGCTCTACTCGTGGACCATCGCCTATCGCGATGGGTCCGGAGATCAGCCTATAAATAGAGGTGACTAGCTCATTCTCTCATCACACCAACTCATTCAACTTACTCTCTCTCTAAAAACATCTCTCAAACCTCGTATATCGTGCCATCGATCACCAAGTAAATCGTGCCCAATTCCGACGTTATCTTGAAACCTGTGCCATAAACCAACGACGATATCTCGAAGAAAGTTCAATCCCGAAGACGAACCAACGACCACCTCGAAGTACGTGCCAACAAGTCGTGAAGATTGGTGTGCCTCGACTTGCGTGCCAAGGGTGTGTTGATCAAGAAGTTAGAGAGATGAAGAGACGTTGAAGTGTTTCCCAAGTTCCTAGGGTTTAATATGCCAACAAAGGTAGGCAAAATGCCCGAATAGAATATTAAAAGTCTTAAAACCCTAAGTCGTGGATATACTCGATACCTAGAAAATAAACAAAAGAAAACATAACAAAGAAATATAAAAGGAGGAGATATATAAGTAAAGAAATTCTTTGTTATAATATTATTTAAGTTATTATTACATTTCTTAAATAAAGAAAGAAATAAAGTATACGTTTCTTCAAGAAGAAGAAACGTAGTATTTAAGAAAAGTAAACAAGAAAAACTAACGGTTTAAACTTGTAAAATAAAGAAAAGTATTTTGAACTAAAGGTTCATAAAGAAAATATAATCGAGGTAAAGATTATACAAAAGAGACTAGAGGTCTTAAGCCAAATTAAAGATCTGGTACTAATAAAAGGTTATACTCGTATTATAGGTGCGAGATAGCAAGGAAGAACCGATCAGTGTATTGAAGCTGATCTTTTCAAAGAAAGCTGAAAACTTTGTAAACTTGTTTAATCAAGTTAAATAAATGAAATGAATTACATGAGATTACGTATCTCTAAAACATTATAAATAAAAGTAATCGCTAGCCCTCAGGCTGTCGTGTACGTATGTTTGGATCCTTACATATGAAAGTCGGTGGGCACACCGCGCCACACCTGGTCATGAGCCTCCACCACAATGGGCCAGACATAAGTTAAGTCCGAGTGAGGGTGATCATGTGTATACTAATGGTACCTAAATAATGTCGAACGCTGCGGTGTTTGTTGAGTGGTTTATGTAGAACATAAATTTATAACTGTGTTTTGTTTTTTAACTTGATTATTCCTAAGCCACGATGGGCCAGACCTAAGTTATGTCTCGAGGGATAATCAGGTAAAGAAAATATTTTATGCGTCAGCTTATTCACCAGCATGTGTTGCTGACGTATTTTCTAAACATTTTTACTGGTAACGAAGGTTAGCCCCTTGGAAATGACGAAGTGACATCTAGGCAATTTGATGGCTCAGATCATTTTGTTAAAACTTTAAAATATGAAATGGTGGTTATTATGAACAAGTAATATTTTGTAAAACATTAAAACGGGTATTTTATAATCCCGTCTTTTGTAATGTGAATATTAATATTTTAATCCACGTAAACATATTTTTCGCTTTAATCTGCTAACTCTGATTTATTTATAAATGTGGTACCAACTGTTGGTCGCACGCCCAGCCCTAAGGTGGGGGTGTGACAGGTTGGTATCAAAGCCATCAATCTTAGCGAATTACGTATTAATTGATAATACCTAAGCTTCGATCCAAGTGAATAAGAAAAATTTATTATTACTTGTTAATTTAAAAGAGGGATAAGATAGGTTGGTAAACCTTTTCAATCCCTCCTCAATCTAAACCATTCTTAGATGTCTTTCAAGAAAATAATCGACGGTTTCATGCGCGAAGCAAGGAGAGCCGGATGTCCCGACCCAATGCGAAAGATAACATGAGTGCAGACTATTACGAAGACTTCTTCAATCGAGATCATCCAATCGAATGACCAACACCGGTGTACTTCCCTGGAATTGAACAACTACCAATCAACATACCGGATGATCCACTAAGGCAATAGTATGAAGCACCAAGACATTCAAGTTATCATCCATCAAGCATACCGATCTATCACCCGTCCGACATCCCGACGTATCATCCATCAGACATTCCAACATATCATCCATCTGACATCCCAATGTATCACCCAACCAATCCCCATTCATCATATGCATTTCTCGCCAATAGACCAACCCAAGTCCGACTCTTCTTACTAGATGCAATGTCACTCCGACCAAAGGCGATGGCACACTGGAACCTCTGACTACAATGCTGTTGACTCTCACCCTAACAAAGGACCTTCTCGAAATCCGAAGTTGAGAGTCATTCAACCTCACGAGAGTTATCGCTTGCACACTTTGGTGGCCGATACGGAAAAATCTATGGACGAAGATGAAGATCCTGAAGAAGAAGACCTTGAAGAAGAACTAGATGAAAAGATCTCTGAAGAGGAAACAACTCCAATGGAGGAATCGTCAGATTATGACTACCCACCTGATCAAGCATGTGTGCAACCGTTCTTCCATAAGAGTCCAAGCTACGGGACTGCAGATCCCTACATGTAATACCTTCAAGAAATAAAGAACAAGTATCCAACTTTCCACTGTATCATGGTCAAATTCCTTCAATTCAAGAACAAGCAGACAAGATCCACGAACAAGAGGTAACAGCTGAAGTACTCTTCAACTATCTGTCTGATGTTACCTCGTCACCATATCCAAAGACTCACTACGACATCGTGATGATGGGATACCATGATCCACCACCACAATACGGTTATCCGAATCTGATCCCGCAGTCCCAAGAAGAACATCTCGATCGAGCATTACATGAGACCGATGAGTTGAGGAAGAAGGTTGCCAAAGAAGGAATTAAGAAAAAGAAGATAGGAGACAAGCTTCTTCATAAGTGCAACAAGATGACCAAGATGATGAAGAAATTCATGAAGGATTAGAAAGTGTGATCAATGCTTGTTGTTATGTAACTAGTATGTGTGTTTTGAATAAAGGACGTTAAAACGTTCTAGTAAGGATAGGGAGATATATACATCAAGTAATGATGTATATACAAATGTGTAATAATGTGTGTGTGTATATATATAATCCTTTATGATATATATATATGTGTGTGTGTGTAAAATAAATAAATGAATAAAAATGTGCATTATTAAGAAAAGAATGTAATTTAAAATTTCATAATGTCGAATTAAAGCAATGTTGAAGCTTCTCTGAAGGAAGCATAAAACCATAAATATAAAGCAAAAGAACAAGAACAAATACCCGAAAAGTATATGAATCAAATACAAAAGATGATAAAAGAAGTTGTGAGAGCCGAATCTCACGTTAGGACCCAAACTAGACAAACTCATTCTATCGAATCCTCTTGAAATTCCGTCAAATCCCGTCCTAAACCATCACATATCGAGGAGAGCGTTCATGATTCCAATAATGATGGTGGCATAAAAAAAATTTAGGGAACTAAAAATAGAAAGCTGCTATTTCGAGGACTTTAAGAATTTTGGACCCAAAGAATTTTATGGCGACAAAGGCGCCATTGCTACCCTAAGGTGGTTAGAAGAAATGGAGTCGATCGTAATAACAAGAAAGTGCTCCGAACAAGAGAAGATTCAATATACTACACAAATGCTCAAAGGCGAAGCTCTGGAGTGGTGGAACACATTATTTACGAGAAAGGGAAGACAAGTGTTGTATAGCTTGATGTGGGAGGAGTTCAAGGAGATGGTGCTGGCGAAATTCTGCCTGATGCATGAAACCGACCAAATTCAAACTAAATTTTCAATCATAGGGTCGTAGGAACCAATCTCCGTGAATACAATACAAAATTCCATGAATATTGCCGACTCGTGCCCCAGCTTGTAACCCCCGAGTCCAGCAAAGTAACACACTATGTATGGGGACTCCCGCGAGAAATCCACGACATGGTAAGGTTTCACCTACCACAAATCACTGACTTCACTATGGACTTAGCTGGTTATTTGATGAATGGTATGATCCACAACAAGGAAGAAGATAAGAAGGTGGTGCCGTCAAATGACCACAAAAAGAATGGAGGTTCCCGTTACAAGGGCAAGGGTGTCGAGCAACGAAAATATGGATTCAGTTCCAATTACACCCAATGTAAGACATGCAAGAAATATCACAAGGGTAGATGCCACTTTGCTTCGTCTTCAACCACAACTATTTGCGACTCCTGTCACAAACTCGCCACGCAACGGCTGATTGCTGGAAGAAGACGATGACTTGCTTCATATGCAAGGAGATGGGACATTTAAGTTTTGAATTCCCCAAGAACAAACCCGCTGCTGGTGGTGCGGGTGGAAGTGGCCAAAAGAATGATGCAAAGAAAGGTAACGCAAGAGTCTTCATACTCGACACAAAGAAAGCAGCCGATATGCTGGAAACCATCACCGGTACGTACTTAGTTAACGACTCGTATGCTAGGGTTTTGTTCGATTCCGGTGCCAACTAAAGTTTTATAGATTATAACTTTTTTAGTCTATTAACCGAACATCTAACAAAATTAAATCAAACTCTAAGCGTCGAGACCGCTAGAGGCGAAATCATTAGAAAACAGAAAAATCTTATTAGCTGGTTATATTCTACATATCATTGCAATAGAAAAACTGTTGAACTTCAAGCCCCTAATAAAAGAACCATTCGAATTGAAGGGAACAAAGACGCTGCCAAGTTAGCATAATTTCCATGATTAGGGCTAACATATGTTTAAATTAAGGATGATTAGCAATCATGGCCTACGTCACCGAAGAATCCAAACCCAAAGAAATAAAAGATGTACCTATCGTTTCTGAATTCACTGACATATTTCCCAACGAACTTCCTGGTATTCCTCCTGATAGAAAAGTAGAATTTAGGACTGATCTTATGCCTGGAACCGTACGAATCGCCAAGGCTCCATACCTACTAGCACCAACCGAAATGAAGGAGTTAGAGAAACAACTTGAAGAGCTACTAGAGAAGGGATTCATTCGTCCGAGTTCATCACCATGGGGAGCTCCGATTCTATTTGTCAAGAAGAAAGACGGATCAATACGTATGTGCATCGACTACCAAGCCTTAAACAAAGTAACCATCAAGAACCGACATCCTTTACCACGAATCGAAAGTCTTTTCGACTAACTTCAAGGCGCAAGCTATTTCTCAAAAATTGATCCGCGTTCTAGTTATCACCAACTCAAGGTTCAATCCGAAGAAATTCGGAAAACCGTGTTCCGAACAAGCTATGGCCATTATGAGTTCACAGTTATGCCGTTTGGTCTCACTAATGCCCAGCCGCGTTTATGGACATGATGAATCGAATCTGTAAACCTTACTTAGATAAATTTGTTATCGTATTCATTGACGACATACTTATTTATTCTAAGTCAGAGGATGATCATGAAACACATCTCCGAATCTTACTTGAATTACTAAGAACCGAGAAGTTGTAAGCCAAGTTCAAAAAATGCGAGTTTTGGCTTCACGAAGTACAATTTCTTGGACACATCATAAACGTGAATGGAATTCAAGTCGATCCCGCGAAGATTGAAGCTATCTCTAAGTAGGAAATTCCGAAGTCGCCAACCGAGATTGTTAGTCCTCCCGGGGCGTCGGCGATCGATACGAGATCCGCACGAGGTCTAGGAGTGCGGAATCCTCCTAGACTCGTTTATGGTGTACAGACAAATAACACAAACACGTACACGATCAAATACACAAACAAATACTAGAACGGGATAAACAAATCTGCAGATTCATATATAAAATAATCACGTTACATACCGTAACAAAAACAGAAAACACGACTGACCCGAGGTGAGCTCTACCTCGGGTCGTCTCACACGACTCTAGTCTCTTACTCTCTCTCAATAAACAAGCTGCTCAAACACACACTAATTTCTGGATCCTAAAACTAAACAAGACACAACTATATATAGACAAACATTCACGGGCCTGGGCTTCAGTAGGCGAAGTTGTGCTAACTTCGCCGTTGGCGAAGTTGTGATAACTTCGCCTAAGGCAGAAGTTGTTACAACTTCGCCGTTGGCGAAGTTGTTCTAACTTCGCCTAAGGCGAAGTTGTGCTAACTTCGCCTGTGGCGTTCCGCTGGTCAGAATTGCATAGCGACGGTCACAAAATGCACCAACAGTCTCCCCTTTGACCGTTGCTCTCAATTCTAACAAACACGAAAGATCATCTGTTACAAAACATGCACCAACAGACTCCCTCTTAACTGATGATCTTCTGTTTGCAGTCAACCAGCCGTGTCTGAAACTGTCCTGTAGCTTCACAAATCTACCAATCACCCAGCGTCTTCCATATCAGATCTCCCCTTCAGTGTAAGCTTCTCCGACTATAACGATTGAGGTCTTTGTAATGCATGCATCCTCGTGCCAATAGATCATCTCAACCAATCACGTGAGTCCATCTGACTTCACCAACACGTGAAGTTGGGCTTCCTCCACAACTTCACCAACTCGTCGGCATACGATAAGGTTTAATCTTCAACTACTCAACATCAAGTGATCAATTTCATCACAAAACCACCTTGACAGAATCTAACACATGACCATTAATTCATCCGAAGCATCTTCAATCACCAGGGATAACGATCAAGAACATAAACACTTTAGTTCCCGATTACATCCAACTTGTTCCAGAATTTTCACTCTAATAAATAAGCATCACGTTTCAGGATCCAATTCTCGAACGCCTTGAAAATAACATAAATAATATGCTCTGACCGCCATCCAGTAATGACAAAAACCTTCAGTTGAATTTGACTTTCTTCAATTGGTCAACCTCGAACAACAACAATTTCATTGCCCACAAACACCCGAATATGTGTCAATATCCAGTTTCAAACAATATCCCATTCACAACCTCAACTCCAAATCCAGAGTTGACACGTATTTGTTCACACGTAAGACCAAGAGATAACAAGATCACTCGTTGACGGAACAACATCTCTGGTCTCACAATAATCGTGTACACCTGGCCATACAGACGAAAACTCCAAACAATTTTTTTTTTTTTTTTTAATAATTTTTTTTTTTTTTTTTTTTTTTTTTTTTTTTTTTTTAACTTCACCTGGCTATAACTTCGCCTGGCCATAACTTCGCCTGGCTGCTAACTTCGCCTGGCCATAACTTCGCCTGGCCATAACTTCGCCTGGCTGCTAACTTCGCCTGGCCATAACTTCGCCTGTTCATAACTTCGCTGAAACCCTACGAACAGTGACGGCAACTTCGCCTGATGAACAATAACTTCGCCTGATGAACAATAACTTCGCCTGCGGCGCTGTTCGGCCAGAAACGCACAGAAACGTGCCAGAAACACCAAAACGCAGATCTCGAACCATAGCATAAGAGCCTAAGGCTCTGATACCACATGTTAGTCCTCCCGGGGCGTCGGCGATCGATACGAGATCCGCACGAGGTCTAGGAGTGCGGAATCCTCCTAGACTCGTTTATGGTGTACAGACAAATAACACAAACACGTACACGATCAAATACACAAACAAATACTAGAACGGGATAAACAAATCTGCAGATTCATATATAAAATAATCACGTTACATACCGTAACAAAAACAGAAAACACGACTGACCCGAGGTGAGCTCTACCTCGGGTCGTCTCACACGACTCTAGTCTCTTACTCTCTCTCAATAAACAAGCTGCTCAAACACACACTAATTTCTGGATCCTAAAACTAAACAAGACACAACTATATATAGACAAACATTCACGGGCCTGGGCTTCAGTAGGCGAAGTTGTGCTAACTTCGCCGTTGGCGAAGTTGTGATAACTTCGCCTAAGGCAGAAGTTGTTACAACTTCGCCGTTGGCGAAGTTGTTCTAACTTCGCCTAAGGCGAAGTTGTGCTAACTTCGCCTGTGGCGTTCCGCTGGTCAGAATTGCATAGCGACGGTCACAAAATGCACCAACAGAGATCCGTAGTTTCTTAGGTTTGACTGACTATTATCGTAGGTTCATTGAAAATTTCTCCTGTATAGTCGTTCCCCTAACCTCGTTAACTCGTAAAAATATCAAATATGAATGGGGAACCAAACAAAACGAGGCGTTCGATATACTTAAACAAAAACTCACCCAAGCACCTATACTGGCCTTGCAAGAAGGTACCGAGGATTTTTTTGTCTTTAGTGATGCATCTCACTCTGGTTTTGGGATGCGAACTAATGCAACGAAAGAAAGTGATCGCTTACGCCTCTCGTCAACTCAAGGTACATGAAAAGAACTACACAATTCACGATCTAGAGTTAGGCGCCACAATCTTTGCATTAAAGATATGGAGGCACTATCTCTATGGAGTAAACTTTATCGTGTATACCGATCATAAAAGTCTAAAACACATATTTGAGCAAAAAGAACTCAATATGCGTCAAAGACGCTGGATGGAAATGTTGAACGATTACGACTGTGAAATGGTCTATCATGAAGGGAAGGCTAACGTTGTACTTGATGCCCTAAGTCGTAAAGAACATGAGAAACCAACAAGAATTCGAGCTCTTCGATTAGAACTCCAAGTAGATCTCATCGGGCAAATCAAATCCGCCCAAATTCAAGCTATAAATTAAAAAATATTTATAGAAATTTACTATAAAACGATTACAATAAAGTGGCAGGCAAACGGGCAACAAGCTGCGCCGCAACCCCCTTTTGAATAGCAAAGCCAATACTGCTAAAAACGAAGCTTTGGGACCTAGAAGCTGAAGAGGTTCCGTGTACGACATGTTGAACCCTACTAAAAAATTTCACAGCCTCTGGAGCCAGAAAACCAAATGTATCAAAGGCAAATGGTAGAAAGACATGTTGATTATCTAAACAAGCTTTCTCGTGTTTAACAACTTTGCCTGATTCAGCCCTCAACGCAGCCTGACCCACAACAAACCCACGGTCCCAGAGCCCAACAAGAGGAGACACTCCTATAAGATCCACACAGGCGTGTTTCTCTCCTGCCCACCCCAACACAAGAATATCAGCTGGTCGTAAAGTAGACCTCCCTTCAATAGGATCCGTGAGAAAGTTAACACGGGCCTCCTTTTTAGCAGAAATCCCTGCCCGTTTAATAACATCACACAGAACATCCCTAACCAGATCATGTCTGTATTTAAAGCCAGGCAATTCTTTGCAATGCACCGCATGGTTACCAAAAGAATCCAAACAGACCTTGCGACAAATTGGGCAAGGTTCATCCGTCGGGATCATAGGGATCATTAACCGGTACTTAAGGATAGCCCGATATTCCAAACCCGACATACGTTGGCCTAATCCTTCAATGGGGATGGCCTTTAGAAAATCCTGAGCCCGAGGAGCCCGAAGGCATTCAAACACCGCCTTTTGGTGAGGGGATAGATCAAACTTCACTTCTAAACTCTTGAAGATTCCACTAAATAAGGCACTCGCCACAACATGTTGGGCTTTAGGGGGGGCGGTGTCCTTATTAGAGAACCCGCTAAGATCAAAATCTTGAAGTGAAGTACACAAACGATCCATCGCACACCCATAATCAGAGTCCAACCCATAAATATCATATCCCCGAAGAATATGGTCTTGCAAACACCACGACTGTGCTCTCGAAGCCACAAAAGCATATGTAGATATATCCTCGGCCAAACAGAGACCCAACCCCCCATAACGGGTCGGAAGTGATGCCAACCTCAATTGGAGATCCCCAAAGAACGGACCTCCGCAAACCACGATGTCCTCAATCGCCCTTCGAAGATCATTGTCAAATATAGAAACAGCTTCCCCCACATACATAGGTTGGCACGTTCTCAAACCGAACAAAAGCTTGGCGACTCCCATATATGAGCGAAGCAAAAGAAGCTCGCATTGAGGATCCCGAAGTCTTGGGAGACAGCTCATCAGTTCCACAGCGCTAGATGCCCTTTTCATAGCCAAACTGCTGATAAACCCCGCATCCTGGCTTACAGCACCACCAAGGAGTTTCACGCCAAGCACCGGCCATCCAATCCCGCAAGGGAACAACCCCTCATGTGTCTTCACCCCATTGCATGTTGGCAAAAATAACTCTGTTTTCTTAACGTTTAATTCAAGACCCAAACGAGGCCCCTCAGACCTGATAATATCTAATGCTTTGGCTACCTCTCTAGTATCCCCGATAATCGTGCCATCATCCAAGTACCAAGCATGAAAGAGAAGCTTGCACCGATCTCTGATTTGGTGAACAAGTGGGTGCAAAGATAAGGCAAAAAGGAGGGGCCCAAGAGGGTCCCCCTGTTGAACCCCAGTGGTGGATTTAATGAAAGTATCACCCACATATAACCTAGCCGACTGCCCATATAAAAAAATCCACCCAAAGAGAAATGGAAGGACATCGACTCCGGACCTCATGTAGAAGGGTCGTCCTATCTACTAAGTTGAAGGAATTGGAGAAATCAACAGTAAGCATAGCCAATGACCCATCCGAATGAAACTGATTTAGAAAGCTGTTCGCGCTATGAAGCACGGCCTCTGCCCCACTAAAGACTCCCACCCCAAATTGAAAGTCACCGAGGTATTTAACCATCTTCTTCCCGACACCCCTCATAGCCACCTTAGAGACCAACCGCTCCAAATGGCCCCAACGGCAATAGGTCTTATCTCATTGTCCGGTTTAAGAAACGGCGTAAGTGCGGCAGACGCAACAAACTCTGCCAACACCTTAGGACACCTTCCCCCCAAAAATAAATTAACCACCGCAGAGATAGCCTTGAGCAAACCATCCGCAATCGGAGACCCCTCTCCACACAACGCATCTAAAATGTGTTGGCTCGCAAACCGTTCCGCCTACACGAAGTCCCTTTAGGGAAAGACTTAATGCACCCAAGCACACTATCAACGTCCACGACAAGGGGAGACTCAGAAAGCAAGGAAGCAGGTATATTCGGAGGTGCCATGATGGGATGCTTAGACAAAAAAGCGTTTAAAGTATCCTTACCGAAAGGTGCAACCCCTGAAGAGCATAATACCTTGACCGCAGCAGTGAAATGCCCGTCCGCAACTTTTCACAAACATTGTTTAACATTGGCGCCCAACCCAACGTTGTCAGACTCGGGTACAAACGCATCACCACCCGGGGCTTCTCCTAGGGGTTGGTTAAAAATTGATATAAGGAGCTCAAAGAAACCGTCACGGTCACCCCAAGCGGATAGCGACCCGTTGAATAATTCGGCGTTGCTCAGACTTTCTATTGCCAGACCTGCGTTGCTGACGATTAGAAGGTCTGAAAACTCGTAAGGTGCAACGTGGTAACAACAACAGTTTCACCCACGCCTCAACAGACTCTGGCATAGCCGCCACCTTACCCAGAGCACCCACTAAGGCTTGGGAAAAAGCCGTACGACAACTATGAGGAATGTTTTTAACAGTCGTAATAGGAAGAGTGAAGACACGCTCAAGGAGAGCTACATCCACCTCCACCCTTCCCACCGCGACAACTTCCCTCCCAACATGTGGCTTCGCAATCCCCACTATATATTCCTCCACATCGCCCGTGACACACTTGTACCAGACCGACCCGTCATCATGATGGCACCCCTGATGGAGAGCATGTGACTTCATACACGCTCCACACATCCACCTACGCGAGACCTTTAAAGCCTCACCAACCGAAATAAACAAATCCAAATTTGTCGAGATCGCCTCCCGTAAGGTCTCTTTCTTGTCATCCGATAACAAATGAAGCCGCTTAATATGTGCGGCCAATCGAACCCCCTTGGACCCCGGTAATCCATCCGGGCAACAGTGGAATCCTCTAAACGGACACGACCAAACAACCTCCTCAATAGCCCCGGTTATACCACCCCCGACCCACAAAACACCTCGGTAGCCACGTACCACACCAAGAAATATAATAATAAAACAAAACTCGAGTTGAGTTTGAGGAATGAACACCCGAACCAAAGAGGAAGGAGGAGAGCAACCACTCATTGCCCTCCCCTCCTCAAAACACCAAAAACAAAGGTTATTTCATTGAGGCATTTTGTCGAACACCTGGCGGGCAAACTATTTTCTTCAAAATTTTAGTTGATGATGATTCCTTTTTGAATGTACAAAGTGAAAATGGGATTTGGGTTATTTTAGTTGAATAAACTCTTCCTGATCAATATTATTATTCCTTACCCTTTATGCTTTTGAAGTTAAGAGACAATGACTTGTCATTTATTTGTGAACTTTATGAAACATACAAAAAGTTCAAGGCACTACAGAAAGCTATAAATGAAAACAAGATCTCCGACGAAAAACGTTACGGAACCATTGACTCGCTATTCAAGGGTAGCAAAGGTATCCTTAGACTTCGAAATAGGATCTGGTTACCAATCATTGGGGACTTACGTGAAAAGATCTTAAGCGAAGCTCATAAGTACAAATACATGATGCACCCCGGTAGTGACAAAATGTATCAGAATCTAAAACCGAACTACTGGTGGAATGGAATGAAAAAGGACATCACTTTGAATGTTGCAAAATGTCTAACCTGTTTGAAAGTCAAGGCTGAACATCAAAAGCCTTCGGTCAGCAACCCGAACTCCCCGTTTGAAAGTGGGATTTAATAACAATGGACTTCTTCACAAAACTCCCAATGATCGAGACAGTCGTTTTACGTCTCATTTTGGAAAAGCTTCCAACAAGTGTTAGGCACAAAGTTAAACCTTAGCACCGCCTATCATCCTCAAACAGATGGGCAAAGCGAAAGGACAATACAAACGCTTGAGGACATGCTCCGCGCTTGTGTGATTGACTTAAACGGAAGTGGGAACGACCATCTTCCCCTAATGGAATTTTCGTACAATAATAGCTATCACACAAGTATTCAAGCCGCACCATTCGAAGCGTTATACGTCCGTAAATGTAGGACGCCGGTATGCTGGTATGAAACCGGAGATAATCAATTGTCTGGACCCGAGATAGTCCAATAAACCACCGATAAGGTTTTGCAAATCCGCGAACGAATTAAGACGGCACGAGACCACAAAAAGAGTTACGCCGATGTCCATCGTAAGCCGTTAGAATTCAATGTAGGTGATAGAGTTCTATTAAATGTTTCGCCAAGGAAAGGCATTGTTCGCTTCGGTAAGAAAGGAAAGTTAAGTCCACGTTTCGTTGGACCTTTTGAAATACTAGAGCGAATTGGTGCCGTCGCATACCGTTTGCGACTACCTGAAGAAATGAACGGGATACACCATGTATTCCACGTCTCTAATCTGCGAAAATGTCTAGCTGATGAATCTTTGTCTATGAACTTAAAAGACGTCGAAAGAAATGAAAATCTAAAATTCGTAGAACGAACAATACAAATCGAAGATTCTAAAACAAAGAAACTAAAGAGACGAACGTTGAAAAAACTCAAAGTAAAGTGGGACTCACGAAGAGGCCCCGAGTATACTTGGGAACTTGAATCCGAAATGAAGAGAAAGTACCCCCGCTTATTTTAAGAAACGAATATCGCGGACAAGATTCATTCTAATGTGGGGAGGATGTAACATTGTGAAAATATCGGGTCAAAAATACTAAGTTCCAAAAGTCCAAGGACTAAAATGTAAAATTATGTTTTCCTGTCACGTCGCGATACGCGACGGATCAGAAGGAAGCTCATCGCGTATCGCGGTGGGCATGTTTTCAAAACCCAAGGAATGGGCGGTGGGCTACGCGACGGCTCAAACTCCAACGTCATCGCGTATCGCGATGACGTGGTCAGACAAGCGCAACACGTGTCCCGCCACGTGTCCACATGTGCCACATCATCCGTCACGTGTCACCACGTGGCACAAAGTCCGCCACGTGGTGCCACATGGAAACCCTACTGATGACTCACCATACTTACGTCGATATACACGACGGCTCTACTCCTGGACCATCGCATATCGCGATGGGTCCCGAGATCAGCCTATAAATAGAGGTGACCAGCTCATTCTCTCATCACACCTACTAATTCAACTTACTCTCTCTCTAGAAACATCTCTCTACACCTCGTAAAGCGTGCCATCATCACCACGTAAACCTTTCCTAATTCCGACGTTATCTCGAAACCCGTGCCATAAACCAACGACGATATCTCGAAGAAAGTGCAATCCCGAAGATGAACCGATGACCAGCTCGAAGTACGTGCCAACGAGTCACGAAGATAGGTGTGCCTTGATTTGCGTGCCAAGGGTGTGTTAACCAAGAAGTTCAAGAGACGAAGAGACGTTGAAGTGCTGCCCAAGTTCCTAGGGTTTTATAAGCCAACAAAGGTAGGCATAATGCCCGAATAAAATATCATAAAATATTAAAAGGCTTAAAACTCTAAGTCGGGATATACTCGATACCTCAAAAATAAACAAAAGAAAACATAACAAAGAAATATAAAAGAAGGAGATATAAAAGTAAAGTAATTCTTTGTTTTAATATTATTTAAGTTATTATTACATTTCTTAAATAAATAAAGAAAGAAAGTATACGTTTCTTCAAGAAGAAGAAACATAGTATTAAGAAAAATAAACAGGTAAAACAAAAAGTTTTAAACTTGTAAAAGAAAGAAAAGTATTTTGAACTAAAGGTTCATAAAGAAAATATAATCGAGGTAAAGGTTATACAAAAGAGACTAGAGGTCTTAAGTCAGATTAAAGATCTGGTACTAACAAAGGGTTATACTCATACTATTGGTGCGAGATAGCAAGGAAGAACCGATCAGTGTATTGAAGCTGATCTTTTCAAATAAAGGTGAATACGCCCTACTTTATAAACTTTTTTAATCGAGTCAAATAAATGAAATGAATTACATAAGATCACGTATCTCTAAAACGTTATAAACAAAAGTAATCGCTAGCCCTCAGGCTGTCGTATACGTTTGTTTGAATTCTTACATATATGGTAAAAAGCCGGTGGGCACACCGCGCCACAACTGGTCACGAGCCTCCGCCACGATGGGCCGGACCTAAGTTACGTCCGAGTGAGGGTGACCATGTGTATACTGATGGTACCTAAGTAATGTCGAACGTTGCAGTGTTTGCTGAGTGGTTTGTGTAGAATTTAAATTTATAATTGTGTTTTGTTTTTAAACTTGATTATTCCTAAGCCACGATGGGCCGGACCTAAGTTATGTCTCGAGGGGTAATCAAGTAAATAAAAAATTTTATGCGTCAGCTTATTCACCAGCATGTGTTGCTGACGTATTTTCTAAACATTTTACAGGTAACGAAGATTAGCCGCTTGGAAAGGACGAAGTGACATCTAGGCAATCTGATTGCTTAGATCCTTTTGTTAAAACTTTAAAATGTGAAATGATGGTTATTATGAACAAGTAATATTTTGTAAAGCATTAAAACGGGTATTTTATAATCCCGTCTTTTGTAATGTGAATATTAATATTTTATTCCACGTAAACATATTTTCCGCTTTAATCCGCTAACTCTGATTTATTTACAAATGTGGTACCAACTGTCGGTCGCACACCCAGCCCTAAGATGGGGGTGTGACATCGTTGGTGTCATTTATTGAATTACGTTTATCGTCATTCTATAAATTATCTGACGACGTGTCACGATCACCAAGTGACTCCCCGTGCATTGACCAACAAGTGTATCTAGGCTTAAAACCACGAGTCGTCAAATGAAACTCTATTTCATTGATATTATCAAATCTTTTGTAATTTTGACAATCCCTACAAGGACACCAAATCATTTCATCTTCACATTTCACTTGATTATCTTTGAAAGCCTTAAGAAAACCTTGAACGCCATTTATATATGTTTTGCTAGTAGTTGGAAGGCCATACATCCAGTCTTTACGATCCATCTGAAAAGAAAATAACAAATAAATATATGTATATGGTGTAAATTGGTGCTCTAAGGCGGCGGATCCTAACCCACTATTTGAAAATTATATCTCGTATGTATACATTTTAACAAGTTGACTATTTAAGAAAAAATCGGCAGCATATCCCCTCAACTCCCCAAGTATGCGTATAAAACGCAAACTCGAAAGAGTAGGAGGAAACAACTGCTGATTTTTTTCTTAAATAGTCAACCTGTAAAAATGTACACATATCCTAAATGAGATATAATATCCAAAAAGCAGTCCCAAATTGGGACAATCCAAAATTTATCTCTATTAGATAAATTTTGGACGGGTACATACTCTAAAGGGTTATCCTATACGAATGTATACAATATACATAAAAATACACACACACACACACATATATATCTATACTATATATAATACATCAAACAAGGGCAAATTAAGACACCCATTTTTAAGTAATTTACAACACTTAAAGCATGAGGTACATGTGTTAGTAAGGGTAAACATGTCTTTTAAACACAATTCATTCAACTTACAAGTTTGGTCCCTCATCTTTAACCATATTATGTTTTTAATTTACCTTGTAAACTAACTTCCCACCCATGATTTTTAAACGACTATAGCCTTTTCGTACGTTAATATTTTTATAAACAAATTGCACCATAAAACGAGCATTTTATTCTCTTTAATTTGGATATGATATTGTTGTAATTTTTTTTCATTTTAAATAAATTAATATGTTACGTAGGAGTGTTCAGAGTTGGTTTTGATGGTTTTTAAGTAAAACTTGTGAGTCCAACCGTTAATACTGATTTTTTGTCGTCCAAAACCAAACTCAACCATTGAAAGTTGAAACCGAATCGTTGCTAACGGCCTGGTTCCAGTTTGGTTTCACAGTTTAAACTTCAATAATAAATTTAGTTTAAAATAATTAATAATTTAAATGTACCATCAATTTTAACTAAAAACCAACATAATATGATACTTGAGATGATCATAAATAAAAAATGATAATTTTAATTAGCCACATAAATGGTAAATATTAATGGAAGATCTAGGACGTGAAATAATAACAACAAGGATTACAAAAGGAATCATATTGCAATTATGTTAATTTATAGTCTTTTCTGGTTTCATATGGCCGGTTGCAATATAAACCGCGGACCAACCGTTCATTACATTTTGAAAATTTTGAAACCGACCAACAAACCGAAAGTAAAAAAAGAAAAAGAAAAAAGAAGTCAAACCAATGACCGATTTAAACGATTTCAAGGTTTTAACTGAACCATAAAAACTTATATTTGTACGTGATTAATAAGTTCAAACACCCGCTGCATCGCGCGGGCACCCGTCTAGTATATATATATATATATATACCACATACATATGTATATATATAAACCAGAATTAAAAAACCAATAATACTAAACCGAACCAAAAAAATTCTGAGAAAACCTTCTCAACCATTATAACCATAAACCGAACGGTTTTGAAAACCAACACATATTTTATTTTCGGGTTAAGATTTAGCATAAAATTAACTACACCGAACCGCATCGCACCGCACACACACCTCTAATGTATATGTACACACATAAATATATATAATATACATATATCCAAACACTTGAAACAACTAAAAAAATAAATAAAAACACCTTTTTAGATAAGATAAAAATCAAAGTTTTTCATACCTCATAAATGTGTGTATTGAAAGTTTTTAAGAAAACTTGGATGAGAGTAATAATGGAAGTTGATTAATTTGAGAGTGTATTAATTTCAAATTCACGCACAGAAGGGGTGAATTCATACCTCATAAATGTGATAGGAATTCATACTGTTGGTGCATAGATGTCAGTAGTTCATATGTCTAAAGTCTGTAATCGAGTCTGTAATATTGTTTATGTATTTGTTTGTTTAGAAGCGAAGTTGTTGACAAGTTCGCTTAGGCGAACTTGTTAACCAAGCGAAGTTGTTGACAAGTTCGCCTAGGCGAACTTGTTGAACGAGCGAAGTTATAGACAACTTCGCCTGAGGCGAAGTTGTCGTGTATTTATATAGGCTTCGGGTTTACTGTTTAGTGTTGATCGATTTGGTTATTTACGTGTAATTCATTGAGTCGAGTGACGTGAGGTCGAGAGGCTGTAAGTAACACGGTTCGAGTTATTAATATAACGTGGTTTTGTTCGTATTGTGTTCGTGTGTTCGTAAGCTTATATTCTACGTCCGTAACGATCTACACAGGGATTCCGCACCTGTGTATATCAGGATATCTCGTGTGATCCGTCCGGGGAACCTACACATACCTTATAAATGTGATAGCCGTAACTTGGATGGGGCATTTCAAATTCACGCAATGAAGGTTTTAAGTGGTTTTAAAGAAAAATCGCTTCTAATATGTTCAGGTGCAAGCTTTGAAGTGGTTTTAAGGCAGACCGCTTTAAATCAAACATGAACCGCTTTAAATCAAACATGACGAAACGCTTGTAAACTATATGTTTTGTAGTAGTGGTATAATCAACTACAATCAATGATTATTAGAGTTATCATATAAAAAATAAAATCTCCATAACAACCCTACCATCTTAATATATAGTTGCGTCCGCATGTGATTTTGAAACATTATTTTCGTTACATCAATTAATCAATCAAGACATTACAAAGATTTTCCAACCAAGATATATATATATATATATATATATATATATATATATATATATGATTATAATAAAGGCTTAGAGTTCCGTCATTTTCATTCATAAATAATTAAAGTGTGTGATAAGTTTGGGTTATGGCCAACATTTCATGGGAAAACATTATTCCAAACACTTTATCAAATTGGCAATTATAAAGACATCTAGATTTGGACTTTTGATTTTGACTAATTGGCATTATATATAATACATGTCAAAGATTTCCATCATTTTCATTTCATTAATATAAATAATTCAAGTGGTTGATCACTAAGGAGGCTTTTGATTTTGACTAATTGGCATTATACATATTACGTGTCAAAGATTTCCATCTTTTTCATTTCATAAATAATTAAAGTGGTTGATCATTAAGGACTTAAATGGCCGACATATATTCCCAAAAAAAGCCATATTCCAAATGCTTTAGTGAATGCATGGACATAATAACATTTAGACATGAATTTTTAATTTAAATATGAGGAAATAATTTCATTATTTTCTCCTTTTTTTTCCTTCTTGTCTATTTTGTGTTTTTTTAAATGTCTATTCACAGACTCTCTAATTCAAGTCCTAAATTACATTTTTTATAACTACAGGACTTATACTTTCAGCATTTGTAAAAATAAATGTTTATTCAACACTATAATACCTCTAATCCAAAGACTCTTGGGAATGATTTTCTTTTCAAAATTATGAATCCCGTCAAGACGACCCAATTTCTTACATTTTCAATTATATATTTTTTATTTTTTGGTCCACTTTTTTAGGTACGATGCTTATAAGTTGTCAAATTGATTTCCTTGACATGTCTTATACATGTACTTGTACATTAACACTACCAACGATAATGAATCAAACCTGAAAAAGTGGTTGTAATGTTATAACTCTATAGAAGTGAAGTGTTTTAGTTGTTAAACCTTTAAAATTGTTTCATATGTGTTGTGGATTGCTTTCTCTCTTAGGATCCTAAATAACATCTTGAGTGATATCCTACTACCCAGGATCCCAACAAGTTTGGTATCTTGAACCCTATATTATGTATACTAACCATATGCTTGCAGGTTACTCATCGAATAACAACCTAAACAGATAGTAAGACTCAGTCTTGCTTAAAAATCGGAAGACTAGTCAATCTGCACGTGGAGAGAAGAAAGAGCCTCATAACGGTCATATGGCTAGGGATTCCTGATTTGTAGTGTAGTTTGTTATCTCATTTATTATATAAAGAGATCAATGCATGTCTTAGAGACAACTTCTACTCACATTCCGTGTAACTTAGACATCATTGCAATTAGTTCTTGAGTTGTACTTCATCTTTTACTTAATAAACCTGAGGCAACAGATAATTTTCATGTCCCAAGTTTTTTTTCGAGGATTCTCACCGGAATATAAGGTTTTTCCTCGCTATATCACGTGTCAACCATTTAGTTTATCGCAATTACTTGTCAGTTTTGTGAAGAGCACGCTACCTTACATTCGAAGTTTGATCACTAAGTTGCTTCGGTAATCTTTTATCAAAATAGTATGCTAACTCGTTATGAATATGTTAAAAGTTTCCCATGCTGCTATTTATAAAGCCATAGGCTAACTATTTGTTGCTATATATATATGCATGTATGTATGTATGTACGTACGTACGTACGTATGTATGCATAGGGGATGGTTCAGGAGAGAAATGAGATTATTGCGAGAAGTGCTAGAAGTGATCTTGAACCATTGATTTGGTCAAATCAATGATCCAGAGTTATAGTGGTAATTGCGTAATAAATTGGAAACTGATATGAAAAGTTTTAGTGATGAAGGATGTAATTGTAAACTTTTGTTATGTAACATACTAAATTTAATTAAACAAACATAATTAGATTAATTAATTAATCTGACAATTTTTCAAATTTAGCTTAATTACATAAATAATAATAAAAGTTCATATTTTTTGAACAAAATATATACAAACCTATGTATAGTTAATTGTGTGTATATGGAATGTAAGATTGTGTAGATACAAATTTCATTTTTTTACAAGGATTATTAATTTAAGTATGTTACAATCAATCTGTGTAGGGAAATGTTTAGTTGCGTATGTATATGTGTTGTAAATAGAGTTTATTTTACCTGTAAAATCACGTTTGACTAAAATGTGAATAATATGTAGGTTAATATGAATAATGTGTAGGTTAATATTGTTATCAGTGTAGGTTAATATGAATAATGTGTAGGTTATTATTATGATCGATATAGATTATAGTATGATCTGTGTAGATTAATATGAATAATGTGTAGGTTATTATTATGATTGGTGTAGGTTATTAGGCTTTAATTAATGTGAGTTTATTCTTTCCAAATATAAAAAAAAATTGAATGCTTACCATTGTACCCTTGTAATTAATTAAAATAAAAAATAAAAAGGAAAATTTTTGATTGGTTAAGATGATTTCTCGCAATAATCTCATTTCTCTCCTGAACTTAAACACACACACACACACACACATATATATATATGGGGATGGTTCAGAAGATAAGTCATTTTATTGCGAGAAATGATTTATAACCATTGATTAAGATTAATTTGTGGCATACATTAATTATGGCATTTTGGTAATTATTTGTAATGCTTTTAATGTCTTTTTAATGTAAAAGGGTGGTTTGTAATTTTGTTCTTATAACACACATGGAAACAATACCATAGTCAATGAATTTCCCATTGTTCACGCTTTCTTCATCTCATGTATCAAAAACTCCTAAATTAACACACCACAACACTAACAAACAAATTGGAAAAGATTCATCAAATTAAAACACTGTCGCAGATTCATCAAATTAAATATTCCTAGGTAACCTTGTTGGTAACTCGATTTCAAGGGTATAAGAAGGGTTCATTCTTGAATGTGAAGGGTTCATTGCGATAGAGGTTAGGGTTTTGTTCTTTATCGGTTTTCATGTTAAAATTAGGGATTTTATTTTAAGTAATTTAAGGAAATGGGTGCCTATATTGAATTGAATAATATTAATTTATTGTCTTTTGTTATAAATTGGGGTTTTTATGTTAAAATCCATTTGTGATAAAATCTAACTATGTAGGTTGTGTAGCGTGTTGGTGAAGTTAGTGTTGGAAAAGTGTTTGTTGTGTATAGTGTGTAGGCTCACTGTGTTTGATGTGTAGCTTACTGGTTTTTTCATGAAAATTAGTTTTTTTTTAAGTTAAAATTGGGGTTTTTTTTATTATATAATGCAAGGCTATGTAGGTATTTATTGGTTTGACGTGTATGCTACTCAATAAACTATAGGATATGATCAGTTTAATGTGTAGGTAATATAAACTGTTTGTATGCATAGAGTGTAGGAGAGTATGACAGTATAATGTTATTTGCTTATGTTGTGTGGACTAGCTCAGTTTGTTGGGTTAGAGTACTAGCTAATTATCGTATGAAACTATCTTTTATGTTAAACATACGCATTTTGTTTTATAGTTAATAAAAGAATGTGTAGGTTTTGTTGGTTGAGATTTTTGTTACTCTATATACATGCATTATGGGTTGATTATGATGGCAGATTGTCGCATATTAGAACGAGTAACATGTAAATAACACAACATACAGTTCGACCTACACAATCAATTTGCATGCATCATTTAGAAAGACCAATATAGTTTTAATTTATTTATTTTTATGTTTATATTTGTGTAGGTTATGAGTATGTTGTGTAGGTATTATGTACATTTAGGGATGTGTTGTCTATTTATATTGTATGTTTTCTATAGGTTTTTATTATTATTCTTTTTTGAAGGGATATTATGATGCTTTGAGTATGTGTTTTATATATTATGATATTTTAGCTACATAAAGATATGTTGATTTGATAGAATTTTTATATGGAATGTTTTGGTTTAAGTGTATACATAATGCAAATTAAGTATATATTCTATTAAGTGTAGGCTGTTTTGGTTTTAGTGTAGGTTGTTTAGTTGTGTATACGTTAATTTGAGAATATATTAAGTTATTTGATGATTGTGTAGGGTTAATATGCAAATTATGTATTCTATTAGTACATTATTTATTGTGTGAGTGTATCTGTAAATCGAGTATATATTTTGTTATGTGTAGGCTTTGTAAGTGTTTATTTGAATATTTATTATATTATGTGTAGTTTAATTGATTTCGTTTTGTTTCATGTAGGCTAGTTGTATATATTATAAACACATTTGTTATAAGAAATCTCTATATGAATTCAAAAGATTTGTGAAAATATAGTATATTTGTTAGTCTAAGAGAGAAATTGATAAATTTTTCTCAGTGAGAAGTCATAGAAAGAAATTTGTCACCCGACTTACAACTTTGAAGTACTTCGTGTATTACATTTAATGGGGACCTTGAAGTTGTAATGCAGATTCTTGATGAAGTTGCACCTTCAAAGGAAGATCTAATGAATATGAATATGCTAACTGTAAATCATAGAAACTTACTATGGTTTAGCTCACCAACATTACCCATTGTAGGAGAATCCTAGTTTGCGGTTTGGAGAAAGTGTTGAAGAATCGGCTGTACAAGTGTTTACACTTGCTTCGAAAAAGCGTAGTAGGATTAAACTTGTTTCTTTTTATGTTGTTACACATTGAATCTTCAATGTAAATTGTATGAGAATCCTAGTTTGTGGTTTGGAGAAAGTGTTGAAGAATCGGCTATACAAGTGTTTACACTTGCTTCGAAAAAGCGTAGTAGGATTAAACTTGTTTCTTTTTATGTTGTTACACATTGAATCTTCAATGTAATTGTTCCAGTAATTATATATGTAAATGTAATTGTTCAACGAGCAATATCTTTTTTATATTATACTTTCAGTGATTATATATGTAAATAACATTAAAGAAGACTAGATAATATAAAATTTGCTAGTAAAATCAATTATTTGAGTCTAAAGATGCAGTTTTGTTTTTATTCGATATAATATTAGTGACCTTCGGTACATTAATATTTATTATTGTGACTTATGCATTAGTTTTAATTAAAATGAAGAAATTAAAGACAGAAAAGAATAAAACGTGATCCGATTAATATACGAATCAAACAGAAAAGAATTATAATGGTTTTTAAATTAATTTAACACATAAGTAAAGAATAAAGTTGAGTCTTCCGAAAACTTAATACTTACCAAATATAATAACTCAAATCTTTTACCATTATGCCCTTACATTTTATTAAATGGAAAAAGAAAAAGAAAAAAATTAATTGGTAGGATTGATTTCCCGCATTTCTCGCATTAATAAGACTTCTCTCCTAAACTTAAACATATATATATATATAGGGGAGGGTTATTTTGAGAACCATTGTGAGTTTTAAGAACTTTAAGACCTTAATTATGAACCACCCATTTAATTAAAAGATATGAAATATGTGGCTGAAATTAAATTTAATTAAAAAATAAAGCAGGAGAGAGAATAAGTATTTTTAAGAATTACACAAGTTTAAACGTTAATTACACATGTGTAAAAAGTCGATTCGGTGTGTAAAAAAATACTGTAATTTTTTGTACATTACTTACACTTACGTATTACACATGTGTAAAAAAAATTCGAAAAATAAAATTGTTACGTTGAGTTATTTCGAGTTCTTAAAACTCAAAGTGGTTCTCAAAAGAAATCAATCATATATATATATATATATATATATATATTTAGGGTATGGAACTTGTGAGAAGTGATATTACAGCGAGAAGTGAATGTATAACTCTATTAATCCCTAATTTCACTCCCTTTCATATGATGCTACATACATAAATGTAGGTTGGTTGTATTTATGTCTTAAATACACATTTGAAACCTACCTGCAAACATATAAATGTATCAAGCCACATTCAAACCTATGTACATACACACATACAAACATACATACACATATACAAACATACGTACCTACACACATACTTATGCACCTACACAACACACCTGCACATAAGAAAGAGAGCGAAATTAGAGAAATGGAGTTACACCTTCATTTCTCGCTGTAAAAAACTACTGAAATGATCCTATATATATATATATATATATATATATATATATATATATATATATAGGGGAGGGATAATTTGAGAACCTCTTGAGATGTTAGAACTTTGAGAACTCAATATGGACCACATATTTAATTAAATGAGTATGTAATATGTGGCTGAGAATAAATCTGATTAAAAAATTAATCAGGAGAGAGAATAAGTATTTTTTATGATTACACAAGTTTAAATGTTAGTTACACATGTGTAATAAGTCGATTCGGTGTGTAAAAAAATACGGTAATTTTTTGTACATTACTTACACTTACGTATTACACATGTGTAAAAAAAATTCAAAAAAAAAGTTGTTAAGTTAAGTTCTTTCGAGTTCTTAAAACTTAAAGCGGTTTTCAAAAGAAATCAATCCTATATATATATATATATAAGTATATATATATATATATATATATAGGGTAAGGATCCTAAGAGAACCCTTTGCAAATTGAGAACTTTGAGAACCATTTTGGACCACTAAAAACACCTTTGAAAAAAAATATTTAAAAAAATCATAAAACAGAAAATAACAAAAATTTTAAAAAAGTAAAAAAACCAAAATTCTTATATTTCATTCTGGTTTCAATAAAAAAATAAAAAAATAAAAAATACGTCGTATTATACACATATGTATAATTTTATTTAATCTTTAGTTACGTAATATACACATATGTACAGTGTAATTTATCTTAAATTATACACATGTGTATAAAAAAATCATGTAAGTGTACATATATGTATATATTATACATATGTGTATATAATTTGGCTAAACCGAGTTTTTTTTATGAAACCGGGATATTAAAATAAGATTTTGGTTTTTTTTACTTTTTTCATTTTTGAGTTTTTGTGGTCCAAAATGGTTCTCAATTTCAAAAAGGTTCTCTCATGATCAGGATCATGAGAGAACCTTTTTGAAATTGAGAACTTTGAGAATCATTTTGGACCACAAAAAACACAAAAATAAAAAAATCATAAAATAAAAATAAAAATACAAAAATGAAAAAAGTAAAAAAACCAAAATTCTTATTTTAACATCCTGGTTTCATTAAAAAAACAAAAAAAAAATCGGTTTAGCAAATTATATACACATATGTATAATATATACATATATGTATATTTACATGATTTTTTTATACACATGTGTATAATTTAAGATAAATGATACTGTACATATGTGTATATTACGTAGCTAAAGATTAATTAAAATTATACATATGTGTATAATAAAACATTTTTTTTGTTTTTTTTATTTTTATAATGAAACTGGACAGAAATATAAGAATTTTGGTTTTTTTTACTTTTTTAAAATTTTTGTTATCTTTTGTTTTATGATTATTTTAAATATTTTTTAAATGTGTTTTTAGTGGTCAAAAATGGTTCTCAAAGTTCTCAATTTGCAAAGGGTTCTCTTAGGATCCTTACCCTATATATATATATATATCTCAAATTGTTTTCTACACACCAATTTTGTAATTAGTTTGACAAAAAAGAATACAACTTATATGTCATCAAAGCTACAAAACTAGAGTTGCCATGTAAATGTGTAGGGTGCTATTATAAACTTCTGAGCCAAAACACATTAGTACCGTGCGTTAAGCTTGCAAAGTTAATTTGACGTTATGTTGTGATGGTTACGAACAGTACTGTTAAACACGTTGCAGACCATTTTGGTTCCTGGGTGCTACCTCTTTGCCGTAGCTTTTAACCGGCTAGTGGGACCTTGAAGGGGTGTCATATTCCTAAACAGCTAACCCTTACAATTGGACACGAACCTCGTTGATCCATTTTTCTTTAGTGCATCAGGCCCTATTAAAAGTTTTCATAACTATGCGATACAAAATTGTGGCTTTGTGATATAAATTCTTTTTCCGAAACGTTGCAGTATATTAAAAATATTTTAGATCGAAAGATGAGTTTTAATTAATAAGCCATCTTGATTACAAGTCTGATATTTGTGGCATGACTATATATATGTGAGGTCATTTACATAATTGTCTCCTACTTTTTCTTGAAAGCGATATTAGCGACATAACAACACATAGCTATATTGGACTATGGGTTGGTTTACATAGGGGTATCCGTTATTTTCGTAATATCTCTTGTTTTTATTATCAAACACACTCAGTGACGAGTCTAAAAAGGTTGAGGGTAGATCAGGCTAAAAAAAATTATTCAGGGTAGCCGATTAATAAAACAAAGAAGAAATTTTTTTTGCATTGTTTGTACTTCGTCAAGAAAGTCGCGGTAGCGCAGACTGCCTCTCAACCTATGCTCAATATGCCCCTAGGGCCAAGACTAGGAAGTTTAGTATCGCATAGTTTACCCTCCATATTTTTTCTAAAGCAAAACTTGAAAGCTTTCGGTGTATTCTCATATTTAACCTTTACGTATTCACCTAGCGTTGCTAGGGTGTGTGTAATGTATGCACTTAGGTAAAATTAAAGATGTGGTATAAAATCGAGGGTTAGCGAGATGGAAGCTCGGGCTTATAGGTGTTATCTTTGGTTATGTTTGTAACTGACCGATGCTTACTTATAATTCCATGCTTTTGATACAATTATTGTATACATACCAAAACAAGTTGTACTTTTGTATAAGTTATATATTGTGTTGTATGTTATCAATTTTGTTGTATTATTTCAACAATTTTGATATTCGAACTTAAAGAACTCACGACAACCAATTCTTTACAAATTTATCTCAAGTTTTGTTTAGTTGATGTTAAAGGAGTATGTAGGTAACATGTTTAGCCCCTCAAGTTCCATTCGTTTTCATTTATGAGGATCAATTCATCATCATCAGATAAATGTAGAAGAGATTCATGACAACATGGGCTTGTTACTTTCGTTGGAATTACACATCACGTACACGTACAATGTAAGGTTTTTAAAAGTAATTCCTAACTCGTTGAACCTTTACTAATTAAAAACTTATACAAATAATCTTCAAATTAACAAAACCATTTAAAGAAGTTCACAATCTAAGGATGACGTCTTTTCTCTTGTGAGGTAGCCTCGGATGTCATGTCACACCCCAGACCACGGCCTAGGCGTGTGACACCTATGTTGGTACCACATTTGTAAATAAATCAGAGTTACGTTTTAATAGCGGAAGTCTTGAAAACTTGTGAATTTAAATATAAATATTTACATACAAAAAGACAGGATTTAAAAGTTTCCCGTTTGATGTTTAAGGATTACTTTTTTTACTTTACAAAACCACCATTTACATTATATTAAGTTAAAAAAAAAGATCCAAGCCATCGGATATCTTGAGCACTTCGTTATTCCAAGCGCTAACCTTGATCACCTGCAAAATGTAAGAAAATACGTCAGCAACGAATGCTGGTGAATATGCTGACGCTAAAAATATTTTCTTTACTTAATCACCCCTCGAGACTACGTAGGTCTCGGCCCAACATGTCTTAGGAATAATCAAGTTAAAACAACACAATTCATAAACTCAAGTCTCTACACTCGGTTCCCCCAGCAAACACCGCAGCGTTCGACTAGTTGAGTGCCTATACGTATACACAAGGTCATACTCCCCGCAGGCGAGCGTAATTGTGACAAGGTTTGATGTGCCCATCACATATGTAAGGATCCAAACAAACATACACGATAGCCTGAGGCCAGTGTTTATACTCTTGTTTATAAATGTTTTAGAGACACTTAGTCTCATGTAAAGTTTTTCATATAACACGTTGACTCGTTTGAAAACAAGTTTATAAAAGTTGAGGCGTATTCACCTTTGATTTGGATCGGCTTCAAACACTATCCGAGGGTCTTTCCCGTTGCTATCTCACACCTATAGTACAAGTATAACCAATTGTTAGTCGGATATACAATCCGGCTTAAGACCTTTAATCTTATTTTATATACTTTACCTCGATGAACCTTTAGTTCAAAATCTCTTTTACTTTAAAACCTTTATTTAAAAAGTAATATTATAAACCTTTAGTTTATTTATAAAACCCTACGTTTCTTCTTATCTAAGAAACGTTAAGAATAGTTATTATTACTTAAATAATATTTATAACAAAGAATTTCACACACACATATATATATTTCTAAATATTCATAATTCTATCTTTTATTCTTTCTTTGTTATATTTTCTCTTGTTTTATCAAGGTATCGAGTATAACCTCGACTTAAGGTTTAAGCCTTTATAATATTTTATTATTATTTTATTCGGGCATTATGCCTACCTTTTCTCGGCATATAAACCCTAATACTTGAGTAGCACCTCAACACCGTTTCACCTTCTTTATTCTTTTGCTCAATCCTTCTTCTTTTCGTCACTCTTTTCCTTTGGCACGCAATACGATGAACACCAATACTTCACCAATCGTCAGCACGCCTTTTGAGACTAATCACCATGGTGTCGGGGAATGACAAACTACTTCTTGGTTGCTATGTGGGTGGAAGATGGTACAACAATCGAGGAAACAACACGACAATCAAGGAATCGGGGCACGTTTTCGAGGTGGATCGAGGGCACGCTTCCCAATGTTTAGAGAGATGTTTTAGAGTGAAAGAGATGGGCTGTTTGGTGTGAAAATATGAGATCCCGGACTTGCTATTTATAGGGAAAGTCCAGAGGCCCATCGCGATACGCGACGACCTCCTTGGCTAGCCCGTCGTGTATCGCGACGTAGGCTTGGCCAGCCACCACGTAGACCTACCACGTGGCGACACGTGGCAGGCATTCCACCACGTGGCGGACGTGCTGCCACATGGTGACACGTGGCGGCGGTTTTGCCACGTGATGACACGTGGCACGACACGTTCCCACTGTGTCAGACAACCCATCGCGATACGCGATGGGTCTCTCTTCTGATCCATCGCGTATGGCGATGGGTCAGGAAAACAGATTTTCCATTTTAAACCCTTAGGTTTGGAATTTGACGTTTTTGGTCCTTAAAATTTGGAATTTTGACATTTTGAACTCGAAATTTTCACGATGTTACATGTCATGTCACCAATCACCTAACTCATCGAAAAACATATACTAAAACGGGTCATCTTTTGCTGGTGAGCTCATAACATAATCTTTGGCCTTGGCAGATAGAACAAAATGCTCAATATATTTCATATTCTGTTACCTGCACCATGTTTAGGTGTCTCCCTAATGTGATGCTAGGTCCAGGTACATCTCCCTAGTATCGTAAATAAGGGCAGATTCTGGGGACACCCACACTTTTTCTAAATATAAGCCCTATATGCCTTGTATATGGCTATATGGGGTGTATTGGGTCCCATATACGCTCTGTATAAGGTGTATACAGGGACCCAATGCGCCCCGTATAGGAGGGATGTCTGGGTGTCCCTAGTAGGACCCTAAATAAGACTTCCTTTCCATTGCCTACACTAGATTTAGGTCCATCTCCCTAGTGTCATAAACAGGACATTTTTTATTCGTTAGCAGGTAAATATATTATATGTCTCTATCATTATCATATGCGCATAACAATAGAGAAGTAGTCTGATAAATGCCCTATGGCAGCATGCAACCATTATCATACATAAAAGCTTATTTTTGAAAACCAGTTTCTTGTAAGCATACATCCTATGGGTCTAGAACTCAATTAGCTTTAGACCACAATCGAAAAATATAAAACTAACACAAGCGTTGATCGGTGCATGTATTCACAATTTCATGTTGTTAACGCATAAACTAAACCATATATAGCTACAATGAGATGGTTAACCACATTGATTTCTATATCTAGTGTTTTTAAATCATATGGAACACATATCAAGTTCATATTTATGTTCAATGTTTTAGTTCTTGAATATTGTGTATATTTTATAGTTCGTTGTGTTTAGTTTATGTTCACTTTGTTTTAGTTCAAAGTTTAGATGTCATGCTTGCTTAAAATCTTTAGTTTGGTGTTGGCTCATTACATCACGTTGGATTGCTTTTCCGAAATTAAAACAATGATTATTAGAGGTCTTCAAGTTCTAATAAAACAATGAAGTTTTCATTTATGCCAGTTTATTATAATCATTTGAAAGTTTCTCAAATACAATATGTTGGGTTCCAGTGGTGATCAGTCAACGGTTTAACAATTAAACCCGGTTTAATTAAATTGGTTTCATAATTATTAATCAGGTTAATAAATGAATACGCAACGGAATACAAAAACAAGCAATCACCAATTCTAGGAACCATACAGGATCCGGTTACAAACAATACAAGTACGAGACGAAACAACCGAAGAAACATAAATATTAACTGACAAAATTTAAGTTTACCTCGGTTAATAAATAACCGGTTGAGATACCGAGGACTAACATACGACGCTAGGTGACCAAACGAGATTAATAACCGACGGTGGCGGTGCACGAATGGGCCGGAAACGAGGGTGACACGAGCAGCGGGTGGCGGCGGCGTGCAGCTGGGTTGCGGCTCAGCTGGGCTGCGGTTGCGGCGGTAGCTGGCCGGTGGTAGTAGTGAACCGAGAGAGGGAGATGGAGATGGTGGCTAGGGTTTATTTAATCTCTTGATTATTATTCATCTAATGACATATTAACTAGTTAATATAACTAGTTAATCATGTCGGGCCACCAAGCCCATATCAAGCCCAATCTCATTAAAGGTCCATATCTCGTTTATTAGTCATTACCGGTTAACTAGTGTAAGCGGTCTATGTCCATTACCCATGGCGTAACTCTTACGGGTCATAACCCGATCGGCAGCGTTGACTTAAGCGGACCGGTCCATATTTCCAACAGTCTCCCACTTGGACGGATTCGGTTAAGTTTCTCAACGCATACAACCAGCGGTGCTCTAGCTACACATGGCTGCCCCCAACAGGTTATGACATTTAAATTCATTAACCAAAAGATTTTGGAATACACTATTGCAAGACAATGAATATATAGTAATCGTTGTCATCTATTCTTTCCGTATAAGACACCAATTGAACAATGAGACGTGGATCATTTCAATCTCATATGGCATCCAATCATTATCGTTTTCGTTTTCGAGTCAAAGTGGTCCAATCAAACACACAGTAAGTTTGAGTGAGGCCTCACACTTTACCAGTTTGAATCAACGAAGGCACCAATATGTCTAACTGTTACATATCGTGTAAGAGTACAAAATCTCATCTTGATTACAGGCAACTCCCACTGAACTTCAGAATATTCCCAACCAATGCCTTTATGACTGGCAGTTACGCGACAACGGTTGACACTGATCAAAGAATACCTTTCGTAAACGAAAGTTCTAATATGTATCTCAGGTTTAAGTATACTAAATGAGCATACCAATATCAAATGCATTTTATGACTAAGATCCATGAAGATGATTTGATGCGAGTTACATCCAACGTCATTCAAAATGAGGTCTATGAGTTTGGAAGTCAACTCCTTGAGTCCAAAGTCAGAATAGTCTTAATTCAAAATCGCTCCCACAAGTCTGACCAACTACGGATAATTTAGAATATAATGTTCATGAATTAAACGTATTAAAATGAACATAGTTATAAGATTCAACATTTGCATTTAACCATTAAATCAAAAGTGAGCTCAAAAGTATAACTATTAAATGTTCATACATCTAAATACTAAATCAAAACAAATTACTAGCTAATCTAATACCAATAGCATCCCTGTTTTGGTCATGCTTGTCCTGAGTCATCGGCTTAGTGAACGGGTCTGCTAGGTTTTGATCTGTGTCTACTTTGCTTATTATGATGTCACCTCTTTCCATTATCTCCCGTATGAGGTGGAACTTCCTTAGAATGTGCTTGGCTCTATGATGAGATCTGGGCTCTTTGGCCTGAGCAATAGCACCTGTGTTATCACAGAACACCTCGATTGGTTTGCGAATACTCGGAACCACATCGAGATCACCGATGAACTTCTTCATCCAAGCAGCTTCCTTAGCAGCATCTGATGCAGCTATATATTCAGACTCAGTGGTGGAATTTGACACCACACTCAGCTTGGAGCTTTTCCAATAATAGCTCCTCCATTGAGAGTGAATACGAATCCTGATTGTGAGCGATTATCATCTCGGTCAGTTAGGAAGCTAGCATCAGTGTAACACCTTACAGTGAGCTCTTCTTACACTACTCCAAACAAAAAGAACATATCTTTGGTCCTTTTCAGGTACCTCAATATGTTATTTACTGCAGTCCAATGGGCAACTCCAGGACTTTGCTGAAAATGGCTAGTCATGCTTAAAGCATACGAGACGTCAGGTCTTGTGCATAACTTAGCGTACATGATAAAGCCAATCGCTAAAGCATATGGAATTGCTTGCATGTGCTTTGTCTCAATGTCCGTTTCCGGAGATTGCGATTTGCTTAACACGGTTCCTTTAGCAATGGGAACAACTACTTTCTTGGAGTTGACCATTGAGAAGCGTGCCATGACCTTGTCTATGTATGTACTTTGACTTAGCCCTAGAAACTGCTTAGACCTATCTCGGTAGATCTTGATTCCCATAATATAAGCAGCTTCACAAAGATATTTCATTGCGAAACAAGATCCCAACCAGTGTTTAACTTCCTTAAGCATAGGAATGTTGTTTCCAATGATCAGTATATTATCCACATACAGGATGACGAATGATATAGTGCTCCCATTTACCTTTCTGTAAACACAAGGCTCATCTTCATTTTTGATAAAACCAAACTCTTTGATTTTCTCATCAAAATGTAGATTCCAGCTGCGAGATGCTTGTTTGAGTCCATAAATTGACTTATTCAGTTTGCACACCCTATTAGGATATTTAGGATCGACAAAACCTTCAGGCTAAACCATATAGACATCTTCTGAAAGGTGTCCATTAAGAAAAGCAGTTTTGACATCCATTTGCCATATCTCGTAGTCATAATACGCGGCTATGTCAAGTAATATCCTTATTGACTTAGTCATAGCAACGGGCGAGAAGGTTTCATCATAGTCAATACCGTGAGTTTGAGTAAAACCTTTCGCTACCAGCCGTGCTTTAAAGGTCTGTACATTTCCATGCATGTCGGTTTTTCTTTTAAAAATCCACTTGCTCCCTACTGCCCGACCATCGGAGGGTAGCTCAACCAAGTTCAAGACTTGGTTGTCATGCATAGATTGCATCTTGGCGTTCATGTCTTCTTGCCATTTCTCAGATTCTGGATCTAAGATAGCATATTTGTAGTTAGTAGGTTCGTCATTTGACTCGGCTACTAATAGGACTTCGGGACCATCCATATGCCATAGGTATCTAGGATTTGGTATGGGAGTCCTACTACTTCTGCAAACACTTGTGTTTATGTCTGATGTGGCAGCAACAACACCTTGTTGATCAGACGCTCCAACTTCCTCAGCGGTTGTTTGTGGTTCTCGAATTACTTGAAGATCGACAATATTATTCCCATTTCCTCGATCGAGAATTTCTTTCTTGAGGAAGTGGCCCTTCCTTTTGATAGAAATCAAATTTGTATCAGGGTGGAAGATATAATATCCACTTTGGTTGTAGTATCCGACGAAAACAACTTTTAGGCCGTGGGGATCGAGTTTGTCATCAGAATCACTGGTGACATATGCATCGCATCCCCATACTCTAAGGAAAGACAAATTGGGTTTACGCCCATGCCATATCTCATATGGGGTTTTGTTTACCTTTTTAGTTTGAGCCTATTTTAACAATGCGGGCTTCGGTCATAAGGGCAAAGCTACAAAAGGAGTAAGGCAAGTTAGTTCTACACATCATCGATCGGATCATATTTAGAAAGGTTCGATTTTTCCTCTCTCTTACGCCATTATGTTGGGGTGTGCCAGGTGGAGTGAGTTGTGAAACAATTCTACGCTCTTTTAGATGATTGATGAACTCTGAGCTGAGATATTCTCCACCTTGATTTGATCGAAGCATTTTAATGGTTTTTCCGAGTTGGTTTTCCACTTCGTTTTTAAACTCTTTGAACTTTTCAAAAGTTTCATGTTTGTGTTTCATAAGATACACATAAGCATATCGACTATAATCGTCAATAAAAGAAATGAAGTATCTTTCATGGTTTCTAGACATGGTTCTAAAAGGGCCGCATACATCTGTATGTATAAGTCCTAACAGATCCTTTGCTCGTTCACTTTTATGAGTGAAGAGTCATTGGCGAGTTTGCCAGCTAAACAAGACTCACATTCGTCATAAGAGCCTAATCCTGTGGATTCAAGAATCCCTTAGGATTGGAGTCTTTTAACTCGTGCCTTGCTTATGTGACCAAGTCGGAAATGCCATAGAAACGTATCATTGATGCCAGATCTGATATGTTTAGAAAGATTAAATACATTATTGTTATTTTGAACATCAATCTCATAAATACCATTTCGAGGTTTAGCCTCAAAATAAAAGATATCATTCAAGTAGGCAGAAATAGCAATACTATAAAAACGTACTTAAATCCTTGTTCAAAAAGTAAATAAACCGAAATTATGTTTCTGGTCAAACCAGGTGCAAGCAAACAGTTTTTCAAAGTAACTACAAGGCCAGACGGACAAGCAAAGTGATATGTGCCAGTTGCAAAAAATGGGACTCTCTTCCCATCTCCAACGATGAGTTCCATGCTGCCTTGTTTCAGTTTCTTCCAGTTTTCAGGCTCCTGCAAGACATTAACGATGTGGTAACCACATCCGGTATCAAATACCCATGTGTTGCTAGAAACAGTGAAAAGTTCAATAACGTATATAGAAATACCTTTAGAGGAGCCTTCACCATTTTCCCTCTTCTTTGCTATCTCAGCTAGATGCTCTGGGCAGTTACGCACCCAGTGCCCCATCTTATTACACTTGTAGCACTAGCGCTCGTCAGGAGGCGGCGGTGGTACCTTTGCAACACTCTTGTTAGTGTTGGTGGCATACTTGGCAGCAATAGTAACCTTCTTCTTTCCCTTACCGTTATAACCCCGGTTATTGGGTTTAGGCTTTTTGACACCAGCATATCGAACCAACAGAACTTGATTAGTTTTAGCAAGAATGTTCATCTCAGCCATCTTGAGCATACCATGAAGCTCCAACACTGTCTTCATGCAGCCATTCATGTTGAAATTCATTACGAACTGGTCGTAAGAGCTAGGAAGAGAGTTCAAGATGAAGTCCGCTGCCATTTCATCTGACAAGGGATAATCAAGTTTCTTCAGTTGGTCGATGTACCCTTTCATCATGAAGACATGCGCACTAACAGGGGATCCCTGTTCCATCTTACAGCTGATAAGCTGTTTCATGGTATCGAAACGTTCTTGACGAGTTTGTTTCTGAAACATGCCCTTGAGTTGCTCAAGCATCTTATAGGCACTAAGATCTTCTAAGCCTTTAGCAAGCTCAGATGACATGGTGGCTAGCATAATGCAAGCGACCTCAGTGGAGTCGTCATTGTGCTTATCAAGAACCCTTCTGGCAACAGTTGTATTGTTTTTAGGCTCTAATGGAACATGTCCATCGAGAACATAGAGCTTCTTAGCCATTTTGATAACAAGACTCAAATTGTGGTGCCACTTAAGAAAATTAGTGCCATTCAGTTTTTCTTTCTCAAGAATAGTCTTGATGGTGAATGAAGAGTTATTTTTAGTTGACATATGTTTAAATAAGCCAAAGTAATTAAATTAGTATTTTTCGATGTTATTATCCTATTATTAATGAACCAATTAACATTAATAAAATAGGGATTTGAGAATCTGGCTTCTAGTTAGTAATGGCAGCTGTAGCACACAACATTAGTAAGTGGTTAGGTAGACTGACAATGATGTACATAAAAATATACATCTTTTCGGCATCAAATAAACTCTAAAAACTGCAATTTTTATCAAATAACATAGCATAAAAGACTACTTATCATAATAAAATGTAATTTCAGGTGAAACCAAGCCCGAACTAAGAAACAAACGAAAAGACGAAGAAAAACAGAAGAAAACACAAGAAAAACAAAGAAACACGCCCCCATGCTTCTGAACACCAGAAAAGACAAAAAAAAATTAGCACATATCAATAAAAAGCACGGGGTCGTGCCTCTCAACCACGGGGCCGTGGCCACCTTTCAGAAACGACAAAAATAATTAGCACATGTCACTAAAAAGCACGGGGCCGTGCCTTAGGAAACACGGGGTCGTGGTGAGTCATCATGTACGATCTGACAACATGAAACTGGGACACGTAGACACGAGGCCATGCTTAATAAAGCACGGGGTCGTGCTTTTCTCTCCAGACAGCTAATAAATAGTGGCTCTTGTGACATTTGAAGAGTGTGCCTTGAAAAGAATTCTATCCGGTGCTCTCTTATAATAACACACACTAACACTCACATAGAAGATTTAGTGGAGAGTTTGAAGGCTTGGAGGTCATCACCATCAATCATCATCATTATCCATCATCATCATCTTCATTAAAAAAGGAAGATTCATCTACATTTGGTTAGATCATTCCAAGTTTAATCATGTATTTGTTATCATCATTCATCTTAATGTTTATCATCATGCTCATTATGAGCTAAACTCCTTTTACCATCTAAAATCTATGAAGAAGCTTTATTTTACTTAATAATTATATAAAACATGTGGTGTAGTCTAGTAAAGTACATGGTTATATTACAATTATCTTTTATGAGAAATGTTTCACCATCTTAAATCACTAATTCAAAGTTGGTGGTTGTCAATTCTATTGACAATCGTTCATGATCGATTCATGTTCTTGAAAGATAGAAATACTTTGATATATTATCGAAACATGGATCCTTATATTGCACTTAGAAATGATGAGATATAAGTTATGATGTATTTCTCTAAGTCTTGGTAATCCGAAAATGGCTTTGCTTAGGATATCAAGCTAGTTAAAGAAATCATATGTTAAAGGAATGTGAAATCATAACCTTTATAAATCAACCAAGGGGAGGTTGTGTGATGAACAACAACCACCCGAAGTTGTTAGAATTGGTATTTGAGAAATCGAAGTCAATCCTAATCTTTCTACTTTACAAAACTACTTGCCAACATAAATTGACATCATTAAGATGGCATGACATTAGGAAGGGTGGACTTTAAAATGCGCATGTTATCTCCTTAGTGCCAAAGATGCTCACTTAAGGTTTAAGGAGCTATCTATCATATATTGCTACGGAAAGTTTACCACATGTTTAAATATTAATTATCAATGCTAAAATGGAGTGGATTCTTGATCTTAGATGGTAACCTTTACATAATTGAACAACTCGTTTAGAATCTATCGTCTTGGTCACCTATATATTATATATAAGTATTTATATTTTATAAAAAGTTCGAAAATTAACCCCAAAATGATTAAAACCTCCGATTTAAGTAAAACAACGATTTATTACTAGAAACATTTGTGTCCACGGATCGATACTTGGTTCTTACCAATACTATTCTACATATACGATAGGTACACTTGCCTATTTTGTGTATGTTTAGTCTTTGTAGAAATAACTTTTATAAATTTAAAACACGATCTTGTGCAAATGCAAATAATCCATCTCTTATATTTTATACCACTAGCACTCACGGCATGTTTCTAAGAACGATCCAAGTTTTAACTTAATCATTGTCTATAATTGTACAAAATTTTTAAAATTTTATTTTACTTTACTTTATTTTTTTAGTACCTATTATACTATATAATTTTACGGCTAGCATATTTAACTTTTGTTTACCTAATCTTTACTTTAGCATTAACTAATTTGGACCTTAGTTTAAAATAATTTAGCCTAACTCGTTGTTTAACTTAGAATAACTGTTGGTACATGATGTCAGTAGTTCAGTATCTAGTGTCTGTAATCGTGTTATTTGGATTTGTATTAAGGTTTAAGCGAACTTGTCTCACAAGTTCGCCTGATATAGGCGAACTTGTGGAACAAGCGAAGTTAGTGACAACTTCGCCTAAACATGTTAGGCGAAGTTGTCGTATGATATAAACGTTTAGCTTCGGCGTGTTTGTTGAGTTTTAGTTCAGTTCGTGTAATCGGTGATTGATATATCACGTGTTATTAGTTGCAATAAAAGGTGTTCTTTGTTTATTGTAACGTGTGTTTGCTTGTGTTTAACGTATATCGATTCTACGCTCGTATCGTCTTACGTAGGGATTCCGCACCTATGTAGAACGAGATATTCCGTGTAGATCCGGCTGGGAACCTACAATTGGTATCAGAGAGTTTGCTCGTGATTGTGTGGTTCGGGATTATCACACGGGTGTAGAAATCGTTCCGTTCGACTATTCGCGGGACGAGTTTACGTTAATATACCGAGTTTTTGTGTCCTACTCACCTCCCACCATCAAAAACAACCCATTACACCTTTGCATACATCGCAAAACGTCAAAATCAAACCTGCAAAAACGTTGTGTTCATCAGGCGAAGTTGCCGTCACTGTTTGTAGGGTTTAGGCGAAGATATAAGGTTAAGCGAAGTTATTAACAACTTCGCTTACCTCACAAGTTCGCTTAACTTAAGCGAAGTTATCCACAACTTCGCCTAATCTGGCGAAGTTGAGAAGAAAGCGAAGTTGAAAGATCAAGCGAAGTTAGGACTTAAGCGAAGTTAAGTTTAACTTCGCCTACTGGTACTGTTCAAAAAATTAAAAAAAAATTTCGGGTTTCTTTGTGTTTTCGTTTTGTACTTCTATAAAAGATGACTTCCATAAATATGGCTTGGAAAGATCGGTTTGAGCAGTATGTTAAATATCAAGATGCTAAGATGTGGGTGTGCATTCAAGATGGATACATTCCACCAACGGCTTTGTATGAGGGTCGTGAACAAATTAAGAAATACAATAAGATGGAAGAGGAAGAAAAGAAGATGTATGAGGCTGAAAGCAAAGCTCATGCTGCGATAACAATGGCTCTTCCACAAGAAATTCTTCAAACCTTCAGGAAATATAAAACCATCAGAGAGCTATGGGAAGCGCTTGAAAACCGATATGAAGGTAATGTGGGAATACGTGCATCCAAGATTAAGCTACTCAAAACCCAATTCTCGGTGTTCAAGTATTTGAAGAATGAATCACTTGATGATATCATCACAAGATATTATCACCTGATGACCGAACTCAGCAATTATTCCATTGTTTACAAAGAAGAGGAGATCGTAGAAAAACTTCTTGATGCTCTCCCACCGAAATGGGAAATGTACACTGTCTTGATGAGAGAAGATAAAGAGTTTGCCAACATTGACTTGGAAACAGCAGTCAATAAACTACGAACTTTTGAACTTAACATGGTTCGAAAAGAGACACCAACTGATCAGGTTCAGGATCCGGGAATGTATGGTGCGAAAGTTAATTCAAGTTCAAGTTCGAAGTCAGAATCATCTGCTTACTACTCAAAGGGAGACACGAGCTCTAACTCAACTCATGATGGTCATGTAACTCTCAACATGGATGGTGATGTGTGTTTCGTAGCTGGTGGAACAAACACTTCTAAACCTCAAACAACAAAGGGTAATTTTTCTTCAAGTGTTCCGAACAACAACTACTCTCAGATGCCCATGAGTGTTAAATCTGTTGAACAGCAGTTTGCGCTCTATGCATCTTTCATTGCTTCTTACGAAAATTACATTAAAGGTAAAATCGTTGATCCTGCAACTTTAGACGAAGACTATGATCAGATCGATGCTGATGATCTGGAGGAGATGGATCTGCAGTGGCAGATGGCAATGATAGTAAGAAGAGTTAAAAGGCTTATGAAGAAGACTGGTAGAAAATTCGTTGGTGAAAGACCAGGTTTTGATAAGTCAAAGGTTCGGTGTTATAACTGTCAACAGAATGGCCACTTTGCTATAGAATGCACAAATGAACGAGTAGAACGTAGTCACAACAGGCCAACACAACCGAATAGGGGAAGTAATGAAAATAAGGCTATGATATCCAGACAGAACGGGGAATATAATTGGAATCTGCAAGTTGAGGAAGTGTTCGAACAGGCCAATTTGGTGAACATCAAAACTGCAGGAAGTGAGAAAGTGACTGGAGAAAATCAAGCTTACATGGCAGAAGTGAACGATCAGCTTTCTGAGGTAAGTCCTAAACTCCCTTGTACGAAATGTGAAAATCTGTCTGAACAATTGAAAACAATAACTGATCAGTTTGTTAGTTTGGATGCTCAATTTAAAACATTAAAAGAAGATCATCATTACACTAAACTAGAGAAAACAGTTACAAGGTAAAAATAAAAGCTAGTGAGAAAGATATCAGAAGTCTTAAAGCCAGTCTAGCTGAAAAAATACAAGTAATTGATCTTAGCTATGAAGTGTTAGAAGAGAAAACCAAACTAATTGCTGAAAGGGATAAACAGATAGCTGATTACCAGGTGAAAGTGGTGGAACTAAACAGAAAGCTTGAGCAATTTAGAAATTCCTCTGCTATACTTGATCACCTCGTAAGTGATCAACGTTCCCCAGTTAAAAGGGGAGGAATTGGATATTCTGAAGTTCCGCCACCTTATAATCATAACTATACTTATGATCCTAGTAATCAGAAATCTGTTGATGTTGAAATTGGTCAGACAGTTCCTGTTAAGGTTACGATTAAAGATCCAGAAGTTAGTAAAAGCGAAACGAGTAAGCCTGTTTCGAATGTTAAGATTTCTGTTCCTAGTTCTGTCTCATCAAATTCGGACAAGACATCCGAGTCTAGTGAGACAAAAGAAGAGGCAGTGTTACTAAAACGTGGAGAGGAACATAAACCAACTGAAAAGAATTCTCCACTAAACCCGTATGTCCCACCATATGTTAGACAAACGGGCAGTAATGCAACCTCAACATCTAAAACAAATGTTGAGACGAAAGTTGAACACAGGAGCTGTTTCAGATGCAATCAAATAGGACACCTGATTGCTGATTGCCCTCTTAATCAGAGATTCAGAGGTATGAGGCCTTCAAAAACTGAGAATAGAACTAACAGTAATTACTATAATGGTAAGAATGAATACTCATCAAAGTTCAGATATTGGACTAATCCAGGTTTTCAAAGAAGTCGATCTCAGTTTTTCCCTGTTAACAACCAAATCATTAGTTATAATTCATTTAACTCACGAAGGTCTGGATGGCCTCATAGTCAATCTACTAGAAGGTATCCTTTTAGGACTTACAGAAATCATTCTAATACTAACTTAGGACAGCCAAAGCACGGGATGCCTTTTAACAGATTTAATCGACCCAAGACCAATAGGTCTTGGGTCCCCAGTGTTGGTGCATGATGTCAGTAGTTCAGTGTCTAGTGTCTGTAATCGAGTTAGTTGGATTTGTGTTATGTATGTAAGCGAAGTTCTCACAAGTTCGCTTGTTATAGGCGAACTTGTGGAACAAGCGAAGTTAGGAACAACTTCGCCTGAACATGCCAGGCGAAGTTGTCAACTGTTAAATAGTCTAGGTTACGGCTGAGATTATAATTCCAGTATTACTCGAGTCAGAGAGTTTACGAGTTGTGTAATCAGTGATCATTGCATCACGTGTTTCCAGTTGCAATACAACGTGTCTTTGTTTATTGTAACGTATGTTTGATCGTGTTAGCTCGTATCGTCTTCTACGCTCGTAACGTCTTACATAGGGATTCCGCACCTACGTAGAACGAGATATTCCGTGTAGATCCGGCTGGGAACCTACAATTGGTATCAGAGCATTTGCTCGTGATTGTGTGGTTCAGGATTATCACGCGGGTGTAGAAATCGTTCCGTTCGACGATTCGCGGGACGAGTTTACTGAGTTTTTGTGTCTTACTCACCTCCCACCATCAAAAACAACCCATAACACCTTCACATACCTCGCAAAATCAAGAAATCAAACCTGCAAAATCATCGTGTTCATCAGGCGAAGTTTCCGCTACCGTTTGTAGGGTTTAGGCGAAGATATAAGGTTAAGCGAAGTTATCCACAACTTCGCCTTCCTCACAAGTTCGCTTATCTCAAGCGAAGTTACCCACAACTTCGCCTACCTCACAAGTTCGTTTAACTTAAGCGAAGTTATCCACAACTTCACCAAATTAGGCGAATTTAGAAAAGAGAACGAAGTTACGAATTCAAGCGAAGTTCAGACTTAAGCTAAGTTAACTTCAACTTCGCCTACAGTACTGTTAAGAATAAAATTTTTGTGTTTCGGGTTTCTTTGTGTTTCGTGAAAGATGAGTTCAATAAATATTACGGAACTGGTGAAGATGGAAGTGGAAGCGGGTTCAACTACTAAGGCACCGAAGATGCTTAAGGGAACCGATTTCGTGGCGTGGAAGGATCAGTTTGAACAATATGTCAAATACCAAGATGCTAAGATGTGGGTATGCATTCAAGATGGATACATTCCACCAACTGCTGAGTATGAGGGTCGTGATCAGATTAAGAAATACAACAAGATGGAAGAAGAAGAAAAGAAAATGTATGAGGCTGAAAGCAAAGCTCATGCAGCGATAACAATGGCTCTTCCACAAGAGATTCTTCACACCTTCAGGAAGTATAAAACTGCTAGAGAACTTTGGGAAGCGCTTGAAAACCGATTTGAGGGTAATGTGGCGATTCGTGCATCAAAGATTAAACTACTTAAAACCCAATTCTCGGTGTTCAAGTACTTGAAGAATGAATCACTTGATGATATCATCACGAGATATTATCATCTGATGACCGAACTCAGCAATTATTCCATTGCGTACAAAGAAGATGAAATCGTGGAAAAGCTTCTTGATGCTCTCCCACCGAAATGGGAGATGTACACTGTCTTGATGAGAGAAGACAAAGAGTTTGCCGACTATGACTTGGAAACAGCAGTCAACAAACTACGAACTTTTGAACTTAACATGGTTCGAAAAGAGACACCTATTGATCAGGTTCAGGATCCGGGAATGTATGGTGCAAAAGTTAACTCAAGTTCAAGTTCGAAGTCTGAATCATCTGCTTACTACTCAAAGAGAGAGTCGGGCGCTAGCTCAACACATGAAGGACATGTATCTCTCAACATGAATGGTGATGTATGTTTTGTAGCTGGTGGAACTAATGCTTCTAAACCTCAAACAACCAAGGGTAGTTTTTCCTCAAGTGTTTCGAACAACAACTACTCGAAGATGCCCATGAGTGTTAAATCTGCTGAACAGCAGTTTGCTCTCTATGCATCTTTCATTGCCTCGTATGAAAATTACATTCAGGGTAAGATTGTTGATCCAACAACTTTGGACGAAGACTATGATCAGATCGATGCTGATGATCTGGAAGAGATGGATCTGCAGTGGCAGATGGCGATGATTGTGAGAAGGGTTAAACGGTTTATAAAGAAGGCTGGTAGGAAGTTTGTTGGTGAAAGACCAGGGTTTGATAAGTCGAAGGTTAGGTGTTACAACTGTCAACAAAATGGTCATTTTGCGAAGGAGTGCACAAATGAACGTGTAGAACGCAGTCAAAACAAGTCTACACAACAGAGTGGGGGTGGTAATGATAGTAGAGCCATGATATCCAGACAGAACGGGGAGTACAACTAGAATCTGCATGTTGCAGAAGTGTTCGAACAGGCCAATTTGGCGAACATCGAAACTGTAGATAGTGAGAAAGTGACTGGCGAAAATGAAGCCTACATGGCAGAAGTGACAGACCAGCTCTCCGAGGTAAGTACTAAACTCCCTTGTACTAAATGTGAAAATCTGTCTGAACAATTGACAACTATAACTGATCAGTTTGTTAGTTTGGATGCTCAATTTAAAACATTAAAAGAAGATCATCATTTCACTAAAGCTAGAGAAAACAGTTATAAGGTAAAAATAAAAGCTAGTGAGAAAGATATTAGAAGTCTTAAAGCCAGTCTAGCTGAGAAAATACAAGTAATTGATCTTAGCTATGAAGTGTTAGAAAAGAAAACCAAACTAATAGCTGAAAGGGATAAACAGATAGCTGATCACCAGGTGAAAGTGGTGGAACTGAACAGAAAACTTGAGCAATTCAGAAATTCCTCCGCTATACTTGATCACCTCGTTAGTGATCAAGGTTCCCCAGTTAAAAGGGGAGGAATTGGATATCATGAAGTTCCACCACCTTACAATCATAATTACACTTATGATCCTAGTAATCAGAAATCTGTTGATGTTGATTTTGGTCAGACAGTTCCGGTTAAGGTTACTATTAAAGAACCAGAAGTTAGTAAAGGCGAAACAAGTAAGCCTGTTTTGAGTGTTAAGATTTCTGCTCCTAGTCCTGTCTCATCAAACTCGGACAAGTCATCCGAGTCGAGTGAGACAAAACAAGAGGCAGTGTTACCAAAGAATGGAGAGAAACATAAAACAACTGAAAAGAATTCTCCACTAAACCCGTATGTCCCACCATATGTTAGACAAACGGGCAGTAATGCAACCTCAACATCTAAAACAACTGTTGAGACGAAAGTTGAACACAGGAGCTGTTTCAGATGCAAACAGGACACCTGATTGCTGATTGCCCTCTGAATCAGAGATTCAGAGGTATGAGGCCTTCAAAAACTGAGAATAGAACTAACAATAATTACTATAATGGTAAAAATGAAAACTCATCAAAGTTCAGATATTGGACTAATCCAGGTTTTCAAAGAAGTCGATCTCAGTTTTTCCCTGTTAACAACCAAAGCATAAGTAATAATTCATTTAATTCACGAAGGTTTGGATGGCCTCATAGTCAATTTACAAGATGGTATCCTGTTAGGACTTACATAAAACATACTAATACTAACTTTGGACAGCCAAAGTACGGGATGTATCGACCCAAGACCAATAGGTCTTGGGTCCCCAGATTTTAATCCTCTGCTTTAATCGTGCAGGAACAGTTGAACAGGGCTGCAAACAATCTATGGGTTGTGGATAGCGGCTATTCCCGGCACATGACGGGTAACAAGAATTTGTTACACGAATGGAAACCTGTTCAGGGAGGAAGAGTGAGTTTTGCTGGAGAGAGCGGTGGAAGGATTACAGGAATTGGGATGGTGACTAATGGAAAAATGACGTTAGAGAAAGTGAATTTCGTTGAAGAGTTGAAGCATAATCTGCTGAGTGTATCGCAGATCTGTGAAAAAGAGTACACCATGCACTTTACCAAGAATGAGGTGATCGTGCTGTATCCTGGTTTCAAGATACCAGAGGATTGGATTGTAATGAAGGCTCCAAGAGAAAAGAATACGTATATTATGGACATGAGGTTGACTGAGATGGCCACAGAAGAATCGTGTCTTTTGTCAAAAGCAACTTAATCGGAGTCCGAGTTATGGCATAGGAGAATGGGGCATATTCATCTTCGGAAAATGAACTACATTGTCAAGAATGGGCTTGTGCTGGGTGTTCCCTTGAAGAATTTCAACTTTGAAGACCAATGCTTATCGTGCAAAAAAGGAAAGCAACACAAGAAATCCCATCACACCAAGAAGGTTAATTCTATAGTCAGTACCCTAGAACTACTTCACATGGATCTCTTCGGTCCCGTAGATGTAAAAAGCCTAGGAGGAACATCATACTGCTTGGTGATAACCGATGATTTCTCTCGATATTCTTGGGTATATTTCCTGAAGTCAAAGGATGAAACGGTTCAGATGGTAAAAAATTTGATTACCGAGGTTGAGAATATCATGGGGAAAAGGGTTAAATACATCAGGAGTGACAATGGGACAGAGTTCAAAAACTATGAAATGGAGATCTTCTGCTTACAGAAAGGGATAGAACACCAGTACAGCGCTCCGTATACTCCGCAACAAAATGGGGTGGCTGAGAGGAAGAACAGAACGTTAATTGAAGGAGCCAGAACCATGCTGGCTGATTCGAAACTTCCTGTGGTGTTCTGGGCTGAAGCTGTTGCAACAGCCTGTTATATTCTTAATAGAGTGTTAACTGTTAAAAGATTGAATAAAACATGTTATGAACTTATGCATGGGAGAAAGCCCAACTTGAGTGGTCTTGAACTATTCGGGTCCCCTTGTTCGATATTAAAGACTAACTTAAAATTTGGTGAAATAGCCGACGAAGGTATTTTAGTCGGATATGTTGTTGGGACACCCAACAGACGAGTCTTTAATACATCGACCAGCAAGGTTGAGGTGGTGTGTAACACTGATATCACAAGTTACAAATCACCAAAACCAAGCACGGGACCCGCTGGGGTTTTCGACTATGATAGACTTTTTAAATCTTTTAACATGCCTTACTTGGATTGTGCAGAAGTTGATGAGAGAATTGCTACGAAGATGATTTACGATGAGGAAGACACTTTGGTGCAACGACCGCAGTATGATGATTGATACCCCTGCTGCCTATACAGAAGAGGAATTCTTCAATCCGTTTCACTCTCAACAACAATCACCCATTGATGAGATACCTTCGAATCTGGAAGACAATCTACAAGTCAGTTCGGTTCCGACTACGTGAGTTCACAAAAATCACCCTTAGGAGAACGTGATAGGTGATCTGTCCGATGGTGTACAAACAAGACAAAGCTTGAATGAGCACACCTGTGTTTACACAAGCATTAAAGAAACGGGCATAATTAACGAATGCTTGTACACCTACTTCATCAGCCAGATTGAACCAAAGAACTATCAAATGGCTCTCAAGGACAGCTCGTGGGTCGAAGCCATGCAAGAAGAGTTAGCCCAGTTCAAGAAGATGGAGGTATGGAATTTGGTTGCAAAACCGAAGGATGTGCATGCGATTGGCACAAAATGGGTTTGCAAATGCAAGAGAGATGAGAAAGGGATAATTATCAGGAACAAAGCGAGGCTGGTTGTAAAAGGTTTTAATCAGCAAGAGGGGATTGATTACAATGAGGTGTTTGCTCCTGTGGCGAGATTGGAAGCCATTCGACTGTTTTTGGCATTTGCTGCACACAAGGAGTTGAAGGTATTTCAGCTAGACGTGAAGAGTGCTTTCCTTAACGGTAAAGTCGATGAGGTTGTGTACGTTGAGCAACCTCCGGGTTTTCCTGACCCAGACTTTCCCGATCGCATGTACAAGCTAAGTAAAGCGCTGTATGGACTACATCAGGCACCTCGTGCCTGGTACTCAACACTATCCGATTACTTGCTTGAGAATGAGTTTGAAAGGGGAAAGATTGATAGCACATTGTTCTTTAAGAGAAAAGGGAGCGACTTTCTTCTGGTGCAAGTCTACGTGGACGACATCATCTTTGCTGCATCAAAAGTCGCCATGTGTCAGGAATTTGAAGCCGTCATGAAAAAGAGGTTTGAAATGAGTGCTATGGGTGAACTAACTTTCTTTTTAGGACTGCAGGTTGATCAGAAGAAAGATGGGATGTTCATTCATCAGACTAAATATGTCCAAGATGTTCTCAAACGCTTCAAGATGGAGGACAGCACTCCATTTGATACTCCAGTTTGCGTCAACCATAAACTGGGTGCTGATTCAGACAGTGATGCAGACGTGGACCCCACCCAATATCGGGCAATCATAGGTTCTTTAATGTACTTAACTGCATCTAGACCTGATATTATGTTTGCAGTTTGTCTTTGTGCTCGCTTTCAGGCAAACCCAAAGGAATCTCAAATGAAAGGTGTGAAGAGGATATTGCGATATCTCAAAGGCAAGCCTAAACTAGGGTTGTGGTACACGAAAGGGGGAGACTTGGAGTTAGTCGCCTACACGGATTCTGATTATGGAGGATGCAATCAGAATCGGAAGTCAACAACTGGTGGATGTCAGTTTCTTGGAGGAAGATTAGTGTCATGGCAGTGCAAGAAGCAGACCTCAGTCGCCATTTCTACTTATGAAGCAGAATAAATAGTAGCATCGAACTGCTGCTCCCAGGTTCTTTGGATACAACAGCAATTGCGTGATTACGGTCTGAATTTCACTCATACTCCTATTTGCATAGATAACACTGCTGCTATCTCAGTAACTAACAATCCCGTAAAGCATAGCAAAACTAAACACATTGACATCCGTCATCATTTTATACGGGATTGTGCTGAGAAGAAATTGATAGTGCTCGAAAAGGTTGATTCGTTAGATAATTTCGCTGATTTGTTTACTAAAGCGTTTGATAAAACTCGTTTTCAAAACCTTGTTGAGCTAAATGGGATGATCAATCCCGAGTAACCGTGTTTTTCGTTTTTGTTTAAAAAAAAAAAAAAAAAAAAAAAAAAAAAAACGTCACTATCGTTTAGAATTATGTCGGTTGCTTCAGTTTGAAGGATATATCTTCGGATATGTTTGGTCCTCATTTCTACCTGTAGAGTATGAGGATAGCTATTAACCAGATGACTGAAAGTGACCGGGGCGGTTTATGATATGTTTTTATTCTTTCGCTGAAAATTAGTCGTTCATACTTAGTTAGAAGGACACATACTCGTATGTGGTCGGTCCAGCTGATCCATTGGATCTTCAGGATAGACGTTTACCTGAAGACTTCGACTTGATCGGGGCGATAGAAGTTAAAAATATTTTTAAAATGGGAGATGAAATAGTTTTTCAAGTCTACTGCTTCGTAAGAAGTATCTATACAATGTTTAAAAGAAAATTGATCCAACCTTGGAAAGTGATGGACAAACTGATTCTGTGTGCTTAACTAGTGAAGTTATTAGGCCTAAAAGACTTTAGAACAGTCATTGTATGTCATGGTAGCTTTTTATGGTGCGTAAAAATAGAAGTGATACTAACTAAATCTCCTCGATTTTACGTGGAAACTCCTTAAGAGTTGTGCATGTCTCCATATATATCTTTCCGAATGATAGGCAGAAAAGCGATTACCCAGTCATACACGAGCCCGTGAGTGTTCTGATTTTCGAGAAGATGGTGTGTCAAAAACTGCAGTGATCCAGATTCGGGACTTGCAGTAGTTTACTTGAAGCTGTGTAAATCTTATTATTTAAAAAAAAATAAAAAATTTAAGCCTTATAAAGCTTATAATGTAATACTTATCAATCATGAGGCAAGAAAGAGAACGGGAAGAAGAGTCTAAAGATCGAAGAGTACTTACTATTTATTCAGACACTACGGGTCGAGGTTAACTCGGGGTGACTTGGGGAAAGCCAAATACGCTTTGAGAATAGATAGGAGGCATCACAATCTCTGATGTGTTGCCCATTTAAGTTTTGAGCTTAATTGAACCTAACCCGTATCACAGAAGCGATGAAAACCATTTTAAGTTATTTACCTGCTTACAACCTGTTTCTTTATGTCATAATACAGCTGAACATGGATCTATGTGACAGTCACTTAATTATTATGATTCCTATTCGGATCTTTTCTAAAACATGTTGGTCCCCGACTAGACTGAAATTTGATCTCGTGTACTTTATTTCTAAAATTTATTCTACTTATGTCGTTTTATGATTTTATACCTGGTTACTTGTTCTTGATCGGATCAGTTAACTCTTTAAAGGAAGTTTTAAAAGTTAATGGCATTATGTTCAATTTATAAGGGTCTGTTTGGTAAAGTTTCATATTGAGCGAAGTTGAGGAAAGAGGCGAAGTTGTTTAAACAGGCGAAGTTATGAGGTAAGCGAAGTTAACCCTAACTTCGCCTGTATAATGTCAGACATATATAAAGAGCTTTTTGGTCAAACACCTGTTCATATTCAAGCGAACTTATTCACCCATCATCTTCGGCGAACTTATCTACTCAATCTAACCTTAATTCTAATCCGTTTCAACCCGTATTAAAGGTGTGTAGTGTCGGGATAATGAATAATCTATGTTAATAACATTAATTAGAGGTCGTTTTGATCCGTTTGTGACCCCGTTCATTCGAAACCTCAACACCCGCTTTTCAAACTTGTTATAACGTGATCGTAATCAACTTGATCGTCTAGATCGTCTTAAAATCATGTTCTATAGAGTCTTCAATCTCCAAATTCACCATCTACACGTCGTTTGGCCGTCTAATCTGTTGCCGCTTCAGATTCAGGCGAAGTTGCAGTTTAGGCGAAGTTATCCTTAACTTCGCCTAACGCTTAACTTCGCCTGTTGATTTAATTGTTTAACAAAATGAGAGGCGAAGTTGTGGTTAGGCGAAGTTATCATCAACTTCGCCTAGCCCTTAACTTATTTTTAATTAACTGCTATCAGGAGAAGTTAAAGTTAAGGCGAAGTTGTTTCCAACTTCGCCCCCCTAACTTCGCCTATACAGAATAAATCATAACTTCGCTCATGGTAATAGGCGAACTTGTGATTTGCTTCGACGTTTCTCTAACTTAGACTGTTTGTGTTGCAGAAATGGCAGCTGTAGCTGGAGCAGGTGGTGACGAAGGAGGAGAGAACAATCGGCAGTTTTTCCCAGGGCATAACATGTACATAACTTTGGACCCAGATGCGAGCGGTGTTGATGATTTCCGCAAAATCATCACGTTTCTTATCCGCTCGCGTATCTTCCACGCTATTACTACAACACTTCCTATCTCTTTGCCAAACATAGAAGATTTCTGGCAGACAGTGGAATATGATTGTCGAGTCGAGCCCCCGGTTATGCGTGCAACGGTTAACAATCAGATAGTGCAGTTCTCGTCTGAGCAGATCAGGGTGGCTTTGCAGTTTGGGGATGAAACGAGAGACGATCCTACAGATTTCGTGGCTCCATTCAGAGATGGTGCTTTTCTGAGAATGGGCTATTCTGGTCCATTGGGGGATACTCAAAGACGAAAGGGATTCTTGTTAGACCAATGGCGCTTTCTTATGCACATGATGATCGTGTGTATGTCGGGGAGAAAGCCCGGTACGGATGGAATGGGTGCGACCATGCAGTCGGCATTGACAGCACTGACTTACAATAAGCGTTATAGCTTTAGTCAGATGGTGTTCTACGAGATAGACCGTCAAAGACGAGCGGTGGCGCGTGAGAGATTTCTGATGTATCCAAGATTCCTTCAAATGATCTTGAATCATGTTGCTCCCACGTTACCTCAGCGCCGCCCGATTAGATATGTGGAGAGTGTAAGCAAGCGAATCTTCGCTCAGTGTAGATCATCAAGTGCAAGAAGCAAGCCTGAGCTCCGTCCTCGACATACTCCATTATTTGGGTACTTGATAAACCCAGAGTATGTTCCAGCTCGTGGGGACGAGTTTCGGGATCCGGCACCACAACAGGCTGGAGCACCTCAACCACCACCTGAGGTACAACAAGCTTTACCTGCTGCTCCTGTTGTGGCACCGGAGGAAAATGTAGACCTTGAAGCTGCTTTTGGCGGTCAAGGTTTCTTCGATATGGAACGTGTTGATCCAGAGGAAGAGGTGCAAGTCTCGGTTGCCCGGGTTTCTAGTGTGGATGTGTCGGTGGCAGCTACGACGGAGGCTGATTCTGATTCCTCAGATGATGATGTGGCTGAAGCTAGAAAGATTCTGATTACTCAAGAAAGAATTCACGGGAAAAGGAAGAGAGACACCGATGACAGTGATTCGGACTTTGAGGAAGATTTACATCAGTTGGTCCGTAGATTCGAGAAGGGAAAGGGCAGGTGCATATTCGGGAGCTGGTGAGAGCTCAAGGGTGGTTCGTTTCACTCCACCCGCACTGTCTGGTATGACTATAGTCCCTACACCATTGCCAGTTACAGGGCCAAGCGCCACGGATGTTCCCGTGGTGACTACCTCATCTTCGTTTGGCATACCACCCACTACATTCCAGCTCTCGGCTCCGGAGATTGTGTCCTTGCCACCTCCAACTCTTACTCCATCGGAGGTCGTAGCAAGGTTTATTGAGTCGATAGTTGTTGCCACTGCAGGGTTGTCGGTTACGATACCACCTGCGGTTACGTTTCCACCTGTTTCTGAGGTGCCGGTTACATTGGGAATCCCTCCTCCGTATGCTCAAGACATATCATATATGAGGTTTGATTTCGATGCAACCTTATCCGATTCGGAAAGAATAGCAGCGCTTGAAAGGGTCGTGGCAGAACAATCAAGAGTAAATCTTATCCAGACTCATGATATTCAGCGCCTCGTTGCGGAGAATCAAATTCAGTCGTCCCTCCTGATCGAGCATGGTAAAATAATTGATGCCTTGAAACAGTTCTTGGCATCTCAGGGGGAGATGAGCTGTAAGGGTGACGAGCTGAGGACAAAAAAGCGTAACGATCGAGTGTAGGATCCCAGCCGGATCTACACGGAATATCTCATTCTACGTAGGTGCGGAATCCCTACGTAAGATGATACGAGCGTAGAAAACAATACACGTTAAACACAAGCAAACACACGTTACAATACTCAAAAGACACGTTGTATTGCAACTAGTAACACGTGAATCACCGATCACCAATTACACGAACACGAACAACTACCTCAAACAAGCCGTAACCTAAAGCTATATAACATTCGACAACTTCGCCTAACATGTTTAGGCGAAGTTGTCACTAACTTCGCTTGTTCCACAAGTTCGCCTATATCAAGCGAACTTGTGAGACAACTTCGCTTAATCATAAATACAAAACATACAAACTCGATTACAGACACTAGATAGTGAACTACTGACATCATGTACCAACAGACTCCCCCTTGGCAGTAGCTTCATATCTCTATCTTCAAACACGTGTCTCGTAATCCCAAAAATCTTGTATCTTCCATCTTCAAGCATGAACGCCTTCTCGTACACAAACTGAAACTACTCTTTGATATTTCTTTGCTTCTTCTTTCCAAGAAGGAATGTAAAATATCTTTTTCTCGTTTAGCACCTGCAGATCAGCTTGAGACAAATTCACTAAATGCATAGGATCATATACTCTCATCAGCTCTTGTTCATCTTCATCCTTCATTACTGCTTCAGCTGTTTCACAATCAACGTACCACCATTTCAGATCTTTGAGCACATCCTTGGGCATTTGTTTCATCGGCACTTCTTTTAGACACCGGATCGGCTTATACTTCATTATAATCCAAGGCTTGCCATCTGCTCTCATTCCTCTGTCTTTGTCTTCAACGAGCTTTCCTTTCTGTGGTTTCAACAGCTCGAACTTTTTCTCCTTTATGCTTTCCTTCCAGACTATCTTCCCAATGATCCTAGCCATGTTATCATCACTCCTGTTTATCAACCCCAACCTGGCTAAGTCCTTCACTTCACATTCAGGCAACGTATTCAACGATCTCAACAACCTCTTGAAATACTGAACCCCATCATACCGTTTAATCACAAAAAGCCTCAACTGCTCATCATATAACCAGCATATAATCCCCTTTTTCGATTTAGCATAACCCCTGATGTTGTAACTTTTCTTGAACATAGTAGGGACCGCCGGTTTCTTAGTCTTCCATCTTGGCTGCTCCTCCCATTCTATCTCATCACATCCCGTATCTTGACCCAAATCTGACTTTTTAACAGCTGGAATTTCATGCTCAACATTCTCCTCCACAATCTCTCCCTCTTCGACTTCACTATCAATCACGATCTCAGCCCCTATCTTCTATATCTCCTCCAACGGTAACACATCCTCATCACCTATAACATCATCTAACTCGTCCTCAGCATCCACAACCACCACATCATCACCCCCTGAACCGCCAGCTGCACTCGTTGACTCCCCCTGAGATGTGGAAGTCCCAAGAGCTTGTTCAGTTCTTGGCAACTCTCCACCTGCACCTTTCGATGCATTGGGATCATCGTCTCGATCGTTGCTCTTTTTTGTCCTCAGCTCGTCACCCTTACAGCTCGTCTCCCCCTGAGATGCCAAGAACTGTTTCAAGGCATCAATTATTTTACCATGCTCGATCATGAGGGACGACTGAATCTGATTCTCCACAACTAGGCGCTGAATAGCATGAGTCTGGATAAGATTTACTCTTGATTGTTCTGCCACGACACTTTCAAGCGCTGCTATTCTTTCCGAGTCGGATAAGGTTGCATCGAAATCAAACCTCAGATGTGATATGTCTTGAGCGTACGGAGGAGGGATTCCCAATGTAACCGGCACCTCAGAAACAGGTGGAAACGTAACCGCAGGTGGTATCGTAACCGACAACCCTGCAGTAGCAACAACTGTCGACTCAACAAACCATGCTACGACCTCCGATGGAGTTAGAGATGGAGGTGGCAAGGACACAATCTCCGGAGCCAAGAGCTGGAATATAGTGGGTGGGATGCCGAAGGAAGACGAGGTAGTCACCATAGGAGCATCCGCGGCGCTTGGCCCTGTAACTGGCAATGGTGTAGGGACTATAGTCATACCAGACAATGCGGGTGTAGTGAAACGAACCACCCTTGAGCTCTCACCAGCTCCCGAACCTGCACCTGCCCTTTCCCTTCTCGATCTACGGACCAACTGATGTAAATCTTCCTCAAAGTCCGAATCACTGTCATCGGTGTCTCTCTTCCTCTTCCCATGAATTCTTTCTTGAGAGATCAAAATTTTTCTAGCTTCAGCCACATCATCATTTGAGGAATCAGAATCTGCCTCCGTCGTAGCTACCACCGACACATCCACACTAGAAACCCGGGCTACCGAGACCTGTACCTCTTCCTCTGGATCAACACGTTCCATATCAAAGAAGCCTTGACCGCCAAAAGCAGCTTCAAGGTCTACATTTTCCTCCGGTGCCACAACAGGAGCAGCAGGTAAAACTTGTTGTACCTCAGGTGGTGGTTGAGGTGCTCCAGCCTGTTGTGGTGCCGGATCCCGAAACTCGTCCCCACGAGCTAGGACATACTCTGGGTTGATCAAGTACCCAAATAATGGAGTATGTCGAGGACGGAGCTCAGGTTTGCTTCTTGCACCTGATGATCTACACTGAGCGAAGATTCGCTTGCTTACACTCTCCACATATCTAATCGGGCGGCGCTGAGGTAACGTGGGAGCAACATGATTCAAGATCATTTGAAGGAATCTTGGATACATCAGAAATCTCTCACGCGCCACCGCTCGTCTTTGACGGTCTATCTCGTAGAACACCATCTGACTAAAGCTATAACGCTTATTGTAAGTCAGTGATGTCATTGCCGACTGCATGGTCGCACCCATTTCATCTGTACCAGCCTTTCTCCCCGACATACACACGATCATCACGTGCATGAGAAAGCGCCATTGGTCTAACAAGAACCCCTTTCGTCTTTGAGTATCCCCCTATGGACCAGAATAGCCCATTCTCAGAAAAGCACCATCTCTGAATGGAGCCACGAAGTCTGTTGGATCGTCTCTCGTTTCATCTCCAAACTGCAAAGCCACCCTGATCTGCTCAGACGAGAACTGCACTATCTGATTGTTAACCGTTGCACGCATAACCGGGGGCTCGACTCGACAATCATATTCCACTGTCTGCCAGAAATCTTCTATGTTTGGTAAAGAGATAGGCAGTGTTGTAGTAATAGCGTGGAAGATACGCGAGCGGATAAGAAACGTGATGATCTCGCGGAAATCATCAACACCGCTCGCATCCGGGTCCAAAGTTATGTACATGTTATGCCCCGGGAAAAACTGCCGATTGTTATCTCCTCATTCGTCACCACCTGCACCACCTGCTTCAGCTACAGCTGCCATTTCTGCAACACAAACAGTCTAAGTTAGAGAAACGTCGAAGTCAAATCACAAGTTTGCCTATTACCATGAGCGAAGTTATGATTTATTCTGTATAGGCGAAGTTAGGGGTTGGGGCGAAGTTGGGAACAACTTCGCCTTTACTTTAACTTCGCCTGATAACAGTTAATAAAAAAAATTAAAAGGGCCAGGCGAAGTTAATGATAACTTCGCCTAACCACAACTTCGCCTCTTATAGTGTTAAATAATTAAATATCAGGCGAAGTTAAACCTTAGGCGAAGTTAAGGATAACTTCGCCTAAACTGTAACTTCGCCTGAATATGAAGCGGCAACAGTTTAGACGTTCATAACGAAGTGATTTTGGTCAATTTGGAGATTGCGGACTCAACCAAAAATGTTTTGACGGAGATCAACACTATCAAGTTGAATACCACTACGTTAAAACAATTTTGAAAAGCGGGTGTTGGATGTTTGAAAGAACGGGGTCACGAATCGGGTCGAAACGACCTTTGATTAACGCCATTGACATAGATTATAAGATACAACAACCCTACACACCTTTAACACGAGTTGAAATCGAGAAAAATAACACAGATTGATTCAAAGAGTAACTTCGCTTAGGGTTAACTGAGAATAAGTTCGCCGGGTTTTGAAAAATAATACTGAGCTTTGACCAAAAATTTCTTTATATAGGGTCAAGGTTATACAGGCGAAGTTAGGGTTAACTTCGCCTGTCCCATAACTTCGCCTGTTTAAACAACTTCGCCTCTTTCCTCAACTTCGCTCAATATGAAACTTTACCAAATAGACCTTTATAAATTGAACATTATGCCATTAACTTTTAAAACTTCCTTTAAAGAGTTAACTGATCCGATCAAGAACCAAGTAACCAGGTATAAAATCATACAACTACATAAGTAGAATAAATTTTAAAAATAAAGTACACGGGATCAAATTTCAGTCTAGTCGGGGACAAACATGTTTTAGAAAAGATCCGAACAGGAATCATACTAATTAAGTGACTGTCACATAGATCCATGTTCAGCTGTATTATGACATAAAGAAACAGGTTGTAAGCAGGTAAATAACTTAAAATGGTTTTCATCGCTTCTGTGATACGGATTAGGTTCAATTAAGCTCAAAATTTAAATGGGCAACACATCAGAGATTGTGATGCCTCCTATCTATTCTCAAAGCGTATTTGGCTTTCCCCAGGTCACCCCGAGTTAACCACGACCCGTAGTGTCTGATTAAATAGTAAGTACACGTCGATCTGTAGAGTCTTCTTCCCATTCTCTTTCTTGCATCTTGATTGAGAAGTATTAACATTATAAGCTCTAGAATGTCTCAATAACACATAATTATTTATTTATTTATTTATTTTAATAAATATTTACACAGATTCAGAGTAGTAATCAACTGTAAGTCCCGAATCTGGATCACTGCAGTTTCTTGACACGCTATCTTCACGAGAATCAGAACACTCACGGGCTCGTGTATGACTGGGTAATCGCTTTTCTGCCTATCATTCAGAAAGATATATATGAATACATGCACAACTCTTAAGGAGTTACCACGTAAAATCAAAGAGATTTAGTTAGTATCACTTCTACTTTTACGCACCATAAAAAGCTACCATGATATACAATGACTGTTCTAAAGTCTTTTAGGCCTAATAACTTCACTAGTTAAGCACAAAGAATCAGTTTGTCCATCACTTTCCAAGGTTGGATCAATTTTCTTTTAAACATTGTATAGCTACTTCTTACGAAGCAGTAGACTTGAAAAATTATTTCATCTCCCTATTAAAAAAAATTTAACTTCTATCGCCCCGATCAAGTCGAAGTCTTCAGGTAAACGGCTATCCTGAAGATCCAATGGATCAGCTGGACCGACCACATACGAGTATGTGTCATTCTAACTAAGTATGAACAACTAATTTTCAGCGAAAGAATAAAAACACATCATAAACCGCCCCGGTCACTTTCAGCCATCTGGTTAATGGCTATCCTCATACTCTACAGGTAGAAATGAGGACCAAACATATCCGAAGATATGTCCTTCAAACTGAAGCAACCGACATAATTCTAAGCGATAATGACGTTTTTATTTTTTTTTTTTGAAAGTAAAAACGAAAAACATGGTTATTCGGGATTGATCATCCCATTTAGCTCAACAAGGTTTTGAAAACGAGTTTTGTCAAACGCTTTAGTAAACAAATCAGCGAAATTATCTAACGAATCAACCTTTTCGAGCACTATCAATTTCTTCTCAGCACAATCCCGTATAAAATGATGACGGATGTCAATGTGTTTAGTTTTGCTATGCTTTACGGGATTGTTAGTTACTGAGATAGCAGCAGTGTTATCTATGCAAATAGGAGTATGAGTGAAATTCAGACCTTAATCGCGCAATTGTTGTTGTATCCAAAGAACCTGGGAGCAGCAGTTCGATGCTGCCATGTATTCTGCTTCACAGGTAGAAATGGCGACTGAGGTCTGCTTCTTGCACTGCCATGACACTAATCTGCCTCCAAGAAACTGACATCCACCTGTTGTTGACTTCCGATTCTGATTGCATCCTCCATAATCAGAATCCGTGTAGGCGACTAACTCCAAGTCTCCTCCTTTCGTGTACCACAACCCTAGCTTAGGCTTGCCTTTGAGATATCGCAATATCCTCTTCACACCCTTCATGTGAGATTCCTTTGGGTTTGCCTGAAAGCGAGCACAAAGACAAACTGCAAACATAATATCAGGACTAGATGCAGTTAAGTACATTAAAGAACCTATGATTGCCCGATATTGGGTGGGGTCCACGTCTGCATCACTGTCTGAATCAGCACCCAGTTTATGGTTGACGCAAACTGGAGTATCAAATGGAGTGCTGTCCTCCATCTTGAAGCGTTTGAGAACGTCTTGGACATATTTAGTCTGATGAATGAACATCCCATCTTTCTTCTGATCAACCTGCAGTCCTAAAAAGAAAGTTAGTTCACCCATAGCACTCATTTCAAACCTCTTTTTCATGACGGCTTCAAATTCCTGACACATGGCGACTTTTGATGCAGCAAAGATGATGTCGTCCACGTAGACTTGAACCAGAAGAAAGTCGCTTCCTTTTCTCTTAACGAACAGTGTGCTATCGATCTTTCCCCTTTCAAATTCATTCTCAAGCAAGTAATCGGATAGAGTTGCGTACCAGGCACGAGGAGCCTGATGTAGCCCATATAGCACTTTACTTAGCTTGTACACGTGATCAGGAAAGTCTGGGTCAGGAAAACCTGGAGGTTGCTCAACGTACACAACCTCATCGACTTTACCGTTAAGAAATGCACTTTTCACGTCTAACTGGAACACCTTCATCTCCTTGTGTGCAGCAAATGCCAAAAACAATCGAATCGCTTCCAATCTCGGCACAGGAGCAAACACTTCATTGTAGTCGATCCCTTCTTGCTGATTAAGACCTTTTACAACCAGCCTTGCCTTGTTCCTGATAATTATCCCTTTTCATCTCTCTTGCATATGAAAACCCATTTTGTGCCAATCGCATGCACATTTTTTGGTTTTGCAACCAAAATCCATACCTCCATCTTCTTGAACTGGGCTAACTCTTCTTGCATGGCTTCGACCCACGAGCTGTCCTTGAGAGCCATTTGATAGTTCTTTGGTTCAATCTGGCTGATGAAGCAGGTGTACAAGCATTCGTTAATGATGCCTGTATCTTTAATGCTTGTGTAAACACAAGTGTGCTCATTCAAGCTTCGTCTTGTTTGTACACCGTCGGACAGATCACCTATCACGTTCTCCAAAGGGTGATTTTTGTGAACACTCGTAGTCGGAACCGAACTGACTTGCAGATTGTCTTCCAGGTTCGAAGATAGCTCATCAATGGGTGATTGTTGTTGAGAGTGAAAGGATTGAAGAATTCCTCTTCTGTAGAGGTAGCAGGGGTATCAACAGCATTTGACGAGAATTCCTTTTCTTCCTCATCATAAAGCATCTTCGTAGCTATTCTCTCATCAACTTCTGCACAATCCAAGTAAGGCAAATTAAAAGATTTAAACAGCCTATCATAGTCGAAAGCCCCAGCGGGTCCCGTGCTTGGTTTTGGTGATTTGTAACTTGTGATGTCAGTGTTACACACCACCTCAACCTTGCTGGTCGATAGATTTAAGACTCGTCTGTTGGGTGTCCCAACAACATATCCGACTAAAATACCTTCGTCGGCTATCTCACCAAATTTTGAGTTCGTCTTTAATATCGAACACGGGGACCCGAATGGTTCGAGACCACTCAAGTTAGGCTTTCTACCATCCATAAGTTCATAACATGTTTTATTCAATCTTTTAACAGTTAAAACTCTATTAAGGATATAACAGGCTGTAGCAACAGCTTCAGCCCAGAACACCACAGGAAGTTTAGAATCAGCCAGCATGGTTCTGGCTCCTTCAATTAGCGTTCTGTTCTTCCTCTCAGTCACCCCATTTTGTTGCGGAGTATACGGAGCGCTGTACTGGTGGTCTATCCCTTTCTGTAAGCAGAATATCTCCATTTGAAAGTTTTTGAACTCTGTCCCATTGTCAGTCCTGATGTATTTAACCTTTTTCCCCATAATATTCTCAACCTTGGTAATCAAATTCATTACCAACTGAACCGTTTCATCCTTTGTCTTCAGGAAATATACCCAAGAATATCGAGAGAAATCATCAGTTATCACCAAGCAGTATGATGTTCCACCTAGGCTTTTTACATTCACGGGACCGAAGAGATCCATGTGAAGTAGGTCTAGGGTACTGACTATTGAATTAACCTTCTTGGTGTGATGAGATTTCTTGTGTTGCTTTCCCTTTTTGCACGATAAGCATTGGTCTTCAAAGTTGAAATATTTCAAGGGAACACCCAGCACCAGCCCATTCTTGACAATGTAGTTCATTTTTCAAAGATGAATATGCCCCATTCTTCGATGCCATAACTCGGACTCCGATTCAGTTGCTTTTGACTGAAGACATGATTCTTCTGTTGCCATCTCAGTCGACCTCATGTCCATAACATATGTATTCTTTTCCCTTGGAGCCTTCTTTACTATCCATGCCTCTGGTATCTTGAAACCAGGATACAGTACGATCGCTTCATTTTTGGTAAAGTTCACAGTGTAATCTTTGTCACAGATCTGAGACACAGTCAGAAGATTATGCTTCAGCTCTTCAACGAAATTCACATTTTCTAACTTCATTTTACCATTAGTCACCGTTCCAATTCCAGTAATTTTACCACCACTATCTCCAGAAAAACTTACTCTACCTCCCTGAATAGGTTTCCATTCGTGTAACAAATTCTTGTTACCCGTCATGTGCCGGGAACAGCCGCAATCCACAACCCATAGATTGTTTGCAGCCCTGTTCAACTGTTCCTGCCGATTAAAGCAAAGGATTAAAATCTGGGGACCCAAGACCTATTGGTCTTGGGTCGATTAAATCTGTTAAAAGGCATCTCGTACTTTGGCTGTCCAAAGTTAGTATTAGAATGATTTCTGTAAGTCCTAAAAGGATACCTTCTAGTAGATTGACTATGAGGCCATCCAAACCTTCGTGAATTAAATGAATTATTACTAATGATTTGGTTGTTAACAGGGAAAAACTGAGATCGACTTCTTTGAAAACCTGGATTAGTCCAATATCTGAACTTTGATGAGTTTTCATTTTTACCATTATAGTAATTACTGTTAGTTCTATTCTCAGTTTTCGAATGCCTCATACCTCTGAATCTCTGATTCAGAGGGCAATCAGGTGTCCTGTTTGCATCTGAAACAGCTCCTGTGTTCAACTTTCATCTCAACAGTTGTTTTAGATGTTGAGGTTGCATTGCTGCCCGTTTGTCTAACATATGGTGGGACATACGGGTTTAGTGGAGAATTCTTTTCAGTTGGTTTATGTTCCTCTCCACGTTTTAGTAACACAGCCTCTTCTTTTGTCTCACTAGACTCGGATGTCTTGTCCGAATTTGATGAGACAGAACTAGGAACAGAAATCTTAACATTCGAAACAGGCTTACTCGTTTCGCTTTTACTAACTTCTGGATCTTTAATCGTAACTTTAACAGGAACTGTCTGACCAATTTCAACATCAACAGATTTCTGATTACTAGGATCATAAGTATAGTTATGATCATAAGGTGGTGGAACTTCAGAATATCCAATTCCTCCCCTTTTAACTGGGGAACGTTGATCACTTACGAGGTGATCAAGTATTGCGGAGGAATTTCTAAATTGCTCAAGCTTTCTGTTTAGTTCCACCACTTTCACCTGGTAATCAGCGATCTGTTTATCCCTTTCAGCAATTAGTTTGGTTTTCTCTTCTAACACTTCATAGCTAAGATCAATTACTTGTATTTTTTCAGCTAGACTGGCTTTAAGACTTCTGATATCTTTCTCACTAACTTTTATTTTTACCTTGTAATTTTTTTCTCTAGTTTTAGTGTAATAATGATCTTCTTTTAATGTTCTAAATTGAGCATCCAAACTAACAAACTGATCAGTTATTGTTTTCAACTGTTCAGACAGATTTTCGCATTTCGTACAAGGGAGTTTAGAACTTACCTCAGAGAGCTGATCTGTCACCTCTGCCATATAAGCTTGATCTTCTCTTGTCTCTCTGTTTTTTCCTTCAGTTTCGATGTTAACCAAGTTGGCCTGTTCGAACACTTCCTCAACTTGCAGATTCCAATTGTATTCCCCGTTCTGTCTGGATATCATTGCCCTATTCTCGTTACTTCCCTCATTCGGTTGTGTTGGCCTGTTCTGACTACGTTCTACACGTTCATTTGTGCATTCTTTAGCAAAGTGTCCATTCTGTTGACAGTTATAACACCGAACCTTTGACTTATCAAAACCTGGTCTTTCACCAACGAATTTTCTACCAGTCTTCTTTATAAACCTTTTAACTCTTCTTACTATCATTGCCATCTACCACTGCAGATCCATCTCCTCCAGATCATCAGCATCGATCTGATCATAGTCTTCGTCTAAAGTTGCAGGATCAACGATTTTACCTTTAATGTAATTTTCGTAATAAGCAATGAAAGATGCATAGAGAGCAAACTGCTGTTCAGCAGATTTAACACTCATGGGCATCTGAGAGTAGTTGTTGTTCGGAACACTTGAAAAAAAACTACCCTTTGTTGTTTGAGGTTTAGAAATGTTTGTTCCACCAGCTACGAAACACACATCACCATCCATGTTGAGAGTTACATGACCTTCATGAGTTGAGTTAGCGCTCGAGTCTCCCTTTGAGTAGTAAGCAGATGATTCTGACTTCGAACTTGAACTTGAGTTAACTTTCGCACCATACATTCCCGGATCCTGAACCTGATCAGTTGGTGTCTCTTTTCGAACCATGTTAAGTTCAAAAGTTCGTAGTTTGTTGACTGCTGTTTCCAAGTCAATGTTGGCAAACTCTTTATCTTCTCTCATCAAGACAGTGTACATCTCCCATTTCGGTGGGAGAGCATCAAGGAGTTTTTCCACGATCTCTTCTTCTTTATAGTCAATTGAAAAGTTCCTGAGTTCGGTCATCAAGTGGTAATACCTTGTGATGATATCATCAAGTGACTCATTCTTCAAATGCTTGAACACCGAGAATTGGGTTTTGAGTAGCTTAATCTTGGATGCACGTATCCCCACATTACCTTCATATCGGTTTTCAAGCGCTTCCCATAGCTCTCTGGCGGTTTTATATTTCCTGAAGGTGTGAAGAATTTCTTGTGGAAGAGCCATTGTTATCGCAGCATGAGCTTTGCTTTCAGCCTCATACATCTTCTTTTCTTCCTCTTCCATCTTATTGTATTTCTTAATTTGTTCACTACCCTCATACAAAGCCGTTGGTGGAATGTATCCATCTTGAATGCACACCCACATCTTAGCATCTTGATATTTAACATACTGCTCAAACCGATCTTTCCAAGCCACTAAATTGGTTCCCTTAAGCATTTTCGGTGCCTTAGTAGCTGAACCTGCTTCCACCTCCATTTTTACAAGTTCCGTAATATTTATGGAAGTCATCTTTTATAGAAGTACGAAACGAAAACACAAAGAAACCCGAAAATTTTTTTTAATTTTTTGAACAGTACCAGTAGGCGAAGTTAAACTTAACTTCGCTTAAGTCCTAACTTCGCTTGATCTTTCAACTTCGCTTTCTTATCAACTTCGCCTGATTAGGCGAAGTTGTGGATAACTTCGCTTAAGTGAAGCGAACTTGTGACGTAGGCAAAGTTGTTAATAACTTCGCTTAACCTTATATCTTCGCCTAAACCCTACAAACAGTGACGGCAACTTCGCCAGATGAACACAACGTTTTTGCAGGTTTGATGTTGACGTTTTGCGAGGTATGCGAAGGTGTAATGGGTTGTTTTTGATGGTGGGAGGTGAGTAGGACACAAAAACTCGGTATATTAACGTAAACTCGTCCCGCGAGTAGTAGAACGGAACGATTTCTACACCCGTGTGATAATCCCGAACCACACAATCACGAGCAAACGCTCTGATACCAATTGTAGGATCCCAGCCGGATCTACACGGAATATCTCGTTCTACGTAGGTGCGGAATCCCTACGTAAGACGATACGAGCGTAGAAAACGATACACGTTAAACACAAGCAAACACACGTTACAATACTCAAAAGACACGTTGTATTGCAACTAGTAACACGTGAATCACCGATCACCAATTACACGAACTTGAACAACTACCTCAAACAAGCCGTAACCTAAACCTATATAACATTCGACAACTTCGCCTAACATGTTTTGGCGAAGTTGTCACTAACTTCGCTTGTTCCACAAGTTCGCCTATATCAAGCGAACTTGTGAGACAACTTCGCTTAATCATAAATACAAAACATACAAACTCGATTACAGACACTAGATACTGAACTACTGACATCATGTACCAACATCGAGACGATGATCCCAATGCATTAAAAGGTGCAGGTGGAGAGTTGCCAAGAACTGAACAAGCTCTTGGGACTTCCACATCTCAGGGGGAGTCAACGAGTGCAGCTGGCGGTTCAGGGGGTGATGATGTGGTGGTTGTGGATGCTGAGGAGGTGTTAGATGGTGATGATGATGTGTTACCAATGGAAGAGATTGAGAAGATAGGGGCTGAGATCGTGATTGATGATGAAGTTGAAGAAGGAGAGATTGTGGAGGAGAATGTTGAGCATGAAATTCCAGCAGTTGAAAAGTCAGATTTGGGTCAAGATACGAGATGTGATGAGACAGAATGGGAGGAGCAGCCAAGATAGAAAGAAGGCTACGCTCAGTGGTTCGTAAAGACTAAGAAACCGGCGGTCCCTACTTTGTTCAAGAAAAGTTACAACATCAGGGGTTATGCTGAATCGAAAAAGGGGATTATATGCTGGTTATATGATGAGCAGTTGAGGCTTTTTGTGATTAAATGGTACGATGGGGTTCAGTATTTCAAGAGGTTGTTGAGATCGTTGAATACGTTGCCTGAATGTGAAGTGAAGGACTTAGCCAGGTTGAGGTTGATAAACAGGAGTGATGATAACATGGCTAGGATCATTGGAAAGATAGTCTGGAAGGAAAGCATAAAGGAGAAAAAGTTCGAGCTGTTGAAACCACAGAAAGGAAAGCTCGTTGAAGACAAAGACAGAGGAATGAGAGGAGATGGCAAGCCTTGGATGATAATGAAGTATAAGCCGATCCGGTGTCTAAAAGAAGTGCCGATGAAACAAATGCCCAAGGATGTGCTCAAAGATCTGAAATGGTGGTACGTTGATAGTGAAACAGCTGAAGCAGTAATGGAGGATGAAGATGAACAAGAGCTGATGAGAGTATATGATCCTATGCATTTAGTGAATTTGTCTCAAGCTGATCTGCAGGTGCTGAACGAGAAAAAGATATTTTACATTCCTTCCTGGAAAGAAGAAGCAAAGAAATATCAAAGAGTAGTTTCAGTTTGTGTACGAGAAGGCGTTCATGCTTGAAGATGGATGATACAAGTTTTTTGGGATTACAAGACACGTGATTGAAGATAGAGATATGAAGCTACTGCCAAGGGGGAGTCTGTTGGTACATGATGTCAGTAGTTCAGTATCTAGTGTCTGTAATCGTGTTATTTGGATTTGTATTATGGTTTAAGCGAACTTGTCTCACAAGTTCGCCTGATATAGGCGAACTTGTGGAACAAGCGAAGTTAGTGACAACTTCGCCTAAACATGTTAGGCGAAGTTGTCGTATGATATAAACGTTTAGCTACGGCGTGTTTGTTGAGTTTTAGTTCAGTTCGTGTAATCGGTGATTGATATATCACGTGTTATTAGTTGCAATAAAAGGTGTTTTTGTTTATTTTAACGTGTGTTTGCTCGTGTTTAACGTATATCGATTCTACGCTCGTATCGTCTTACATAGGGATTCCGCACCTACGTAGAACGAGATATTCCGTGTAGATCCGGCTGGGAACCTACAATAACCTTTAGTACTAACTTTCACTTTAGTGTTCAATTTTGATTTAGTCCCATGTATGTCCTCTACTTTTGAGCCTGAGCTTGTTTCTTCAATTTCTGAACCGGAACGACTCTTTCGTCGACGAGCACGTAAACGAACAGCAGAAACCGCCGAAGCAATCAAAGACGAATCAGTAGACGCCACCACATCAGGAGAAAATCAGACCGAAGAAATGATGGCAGCCCAGAATAATGAGCCGAACATGAGCCAATATGCCAAGCCAACTCTCAAAGGCTACGGCAATGGAGTAGCTCCACCCGAAATCACTGAAAATTTCGAAATCAAATCAAGCACCATTCATATGGTGGAAAATTCAGTTCAATTTCATGGTCTCCTCGACGAAGACGCTCTTTCTCGTATTTCTCGATTCTTACGAATCTGCGGAACTTTCAAAATTCAAAACTGTTCAGATGATCAAATCAAGCTTAAACTCTTTCCTTTCTCTCTAATTGGCCAAGCCCTGGAATGGATAGAATCTATTTCCTCTGGTTCCATCTCCACTTGGGACCAGATGGTTGAACAGTTTCTTCTCAAATATTTTCCGCCTGACAAAACTGCCAAATACCGAGCCAGCATTACCGGATTCCGGACCGATGATGATGAATCGTTACACGCAGCATGGGAGAGATACAAATGTCTTCTGAGAAGATGCCCACATCATGGACAGAGCGTATGGTTACAAGTACAAACTTTCTTTGACATACAATCCAGTCAAAACAAATAGGCCATCGACCAAATAGCTGGTGGAGACCTGGGATCCAAACCACCTAACGAAGCATTTGAAATCCTGGGGAAGGCCGCAAAGAAGAGTTTCGCTTACAACCCACCAAGATCTACACCTACCCATAAAGGAATACACCACGTTGATTCCAACACTCTTGTCACAGTACAGCTTGAAGCCCTTTCTAATAAATTCGAACAACTTCAAGCCGAACTATCAAAAACTAGACTCACCTGTGACACTTGTGGAGGAAGTCATAAGACGAGTGACTATAAACAAGTAATTATGGCTATGAAAGAAGTCGATTTCATCGCTCGACAAAACAACGCTTTCAGCAACAACTACAATCCAGGATGGAGAAACCACCCGAATTTCAGCTGGAAAGACGGAGGTAACACTCAACCCTTACCAGGATTCGAAAAAAGACCGATAAATCAACCCTTCCAGGCTAAACCTCAATTCCAAGATCAAAGTTCTAGTAGCCATCAAAACCCAAGCTACTCAAAGATCGAAGAAATGTTAATCCAACTCATGACCAAAACAAACGAAGCAGAAAAGAAGGCCGACTCAAGAGCTGTTGATATCAACGGAGTGTTGTTAAAACACGAAGCCGATCTCAAAAGTCAACAAGCATCACTCCAGAATTTAGAAACTCAAATCGGACAAATTGCCCAACAATTATCCGAAAGACCACCTGACACTCTTCCAAGCAACACAATCACCAACCCGAATGAAACAGCTAACGTTGTTACACTCAGAAGCAGTACAACTACTGTTACCTCACCAACTTCAGAAGCAGTTACGGAAAAGGAGTCTCCTAATGAAACATAGGAAAGACTGACCCCGACAGGCACCGTACAACCCAAGGAGCCAGTCCGAACTTATGTTCCACCCATTCCATACCCTGGGAGGCTGAAGCAGGAACGATTGGAAACTCAGTACGGGAAGTTTCTAGAACTCTTTAAGCAACTCCATATCAACATCCCTTTTGTCGAAGCCATCGCCCAAATGCCAAAATATGCCAAGTTTCTCAAAGAAGTACTGACAAACAAAAGGAAGCTGGAGGAGCTCTCGCATGTCACCCTAAGTGAAGAATGTTCAGAAGTCCTCAAAAGCAAGCTGCCAAAGAAAATGACCGATCCATGGAGCTTTACTATCCCTTGTCTTTCAGGAAATTTGTCTGTTAGCAATGCCCTGGCTGACCTAAGAGCTAGTATTAATTTAATGCCTTATGCGGTTTTTGCAAAACGAGGGATAGAAGAACCAAAGCCCACCCGCATGAGCATTCAATTAGCTGACTGATCTATTAAATATCCTCAGGGCATTATTGAAAACATGCTTGTCAAGATTGACAAATTTGTTTTCCCAGTAGAGTTTGTAATTCTAGACATGGAGGAAGACAAAAGTGTACCTCTAATTTTAGGAAGACCCTTTTTAGCCACTACAAAGGCTATTATTGATGTTTGCACCGACAAGCTCACTCTCAGGGTCAATGACGAGGCAATCACTATTGACATAGAAAAATCTATGCAATATCCGCCACAGCACGATAACACACTATACTGTGTTTACATCATAGATTCCATCGTGAGTTGCCATATGCGAAATTCTTCCATCAATACACCACTAAAAACACAAGTCTTAGACAAAAAACTCAACACCATTTTAGAAAACGAAAATACCAAAAATGATTATCAGGAAACATCAGAAGAAGTATATGAGATCACTGAATGCAATGAAAAATCAAAACCATCAATCGAAGAACCACCAGCCTTAGAATTAAAAGAACTACCAAATCATCTCGAATACGCCTTTTTAGAAAAAGATTCTCAACTCCCAGTAATTATTTCATCTCACCTTTCTAAAGAAGAGAAAGACGAACTTCTTAAGGTTCTCAAAAACCATAAGAAGGCCATCGCATGGAAGATCATGGATATCAAGAGCATCAGTCCCTTCTTTTTTACTCACAAAATTCTCATGGAGGAAGAATACAAACCCGTGGTCCAACATCAAAGACGTCCCAATCCCAACATGCAAGATGTGGTGAAGAAGGAAGTAATCAAACTGCTTGATGTCAGATTAATATACCAGATCTCGGATTCACCTTGGGTAAGTCTCGTTCAAGTAATACCCAAGAAGGGAGGAATGACGGTCGTAATGAACGAAAAGGACGAGCTGATACCAATGAGAACCATCACAGGCTGGCGAGTTTGCATTGATTACCGGAAGCTTAATGACGCCACAAGAAAAGATCATTTTCCACTTCCTTTCATCGATCAAATGCTTGAGCGATTATCTGGAAAAATGTTTAACTGTTTTCTTGACGGATTTTCGGGATATTTCCAAATTTCTATTGCTCCTGAAGATCAGGAGAAAACCACCTTTACATGTCCGTATGGAACCTTCGCCTACCGAAGAATGCCATTTGGACTAAGTAATGCTCCAGCCACCTTCCAACGTTGCATGGTGGCCATCTTTCATGAAATGATCAAAAACTCGATGGAAGTCTTCATGGACGACTTCTCAGTCTTTGTAGATTCCTTCGATCATTGTTTAAACAACCTCGACAAAATGTTGGCTAGGTGTGAAGAAGTAAACTTAGTACTCAACTGGGAAAAATGCCACTTTATGGTAAAGGAAGGCATTGTTCTAGGTCACAAGATATCCCAAGCAGGACTAGAAGTTGATAGGGCCAAAATAGAGACCATGTCCAAACTTCCACCACCAACTTCAGTCAAAGCCATTAGAAGTTTTCTATGTCACGCAGGTTTCTACCGTCGCTTCATAAAAGATTTTTCCAAAATTTCTAGACCTATGACCAAACTTCTGGAGAAAGACGCACCCTTCGTTTTCTCTAAAGAATGTGTTGAATCATTCAACATATTAAACGACAAACTTGTCAACGCACCAATCATGACTACACCCGATTGGACCCTTCCATTCGAGATCATGTGCGATGCAACTGACTTTGCAGTTGGATCCGTACTCGGACAACGCAAAGAAAAACATTTTCACCCAATTTACTATGCTAGTAAAACTCTTAATGATGCACAAGAAAATTACACCACAACAGAGAAAGAGTTATTAGCAGTAGTTTTCGCCTTTGAAAAGTTTAGATCCTACCTAGTCCTTTCCAAAACCATAGTTTACACTGACCATGCCGCCATACGGTACCTCTTAAATAAGCAGGATGCCAAACACAGAATTATCCGATGGATCCTACTACTCCAAGAATTCAATATAGAGGTCAAGGACAAGAAAGGAGCAGAGAACGTTGCGGCAGACCATCTCTCACACTTAGAATGCCCAGCTCCAGAAGAACATCACGAGGAAATCATCAATGATAATTTTCCACATGAAGTTCTCATGCATATCCAAGCAGTCATAGAGGAGAAAGACGAAAGTCCCTGGTATGCCGACATCGCAAACTACGTAGCTTGTAGAATCCTAAGAAAAGGGCTTACTCATCAACAGCGGAAGAAATTCTTCTCCGATCTTAAGTTCTACTTCTGGGAAGATCCAAACTTGTTTAGGATAGGTGCAGATCAGGTTATTCGTAGGTGTGTAGCAGGAAAGGAAACCCTAGATATCCTCAAATACTGTCATGAAGGACCAACTGGTGGGCACCAAGGTACCACCACTACAGTCAGAAAAATGTTTGATGTAGGATTCTTCTGGCCCACCGCATACAAAGATAAACATACTTTGATCCAAGCATGCGATGCTTGTCAAAGAGCCGGGAACATGTCATCTAAAAATGAGATGGCTCAAAAGGGCATCCAGATTTGTGAAATCTTTGACGTATGGGGAATAGATTTCATGGGCCCATTTCCTAACTCATTCGGAAATAAATACATCCTTGTAGCAGTCGATTACGTATCTAAATGGGTGGAGGCACAAGCCCTTCCCACTAACGATGCTCGAGTAGTTGTAAGATTTCTAAAAAAGCTATTTTCACGATTTGGCACTCCGAAGGCCCTAATCAGCGACAGAGGTACCCACTTCTATAACTCTCTAATGAACAAAGTCTTAGCACGATATGGGGTTCACCACCGACTGGCAACACCATATCACCCTCAGACTAGTGGGCAAGTGGAGGTCTAAAATCGAGGAATTAAAAGGATTTTAGAAAGAACTGTAGGAATGAATCGCAAGAATTGGGTAGAAAAATTAGATGACACTTTGTGGGCCCTCAGGACGGCTTACAAAACTCCCATAGGAACGACACCCTTCAAGCTCGTTTACGGAAAGGCATGTCATACACCAGTAGAATTAAAACACAAAGCCTACTCGGCTCTCAGAGCAGCAAACTTCGATCTAACGTCCGCCGGCATAAACCGGGAATATCAAATTCACAAGCTCGAGGAACTAAGAGCATTGGCTTATGAAAATTCCTGGTCTTATAAGGAAAAGACTAAACGTCTGCACGACGCTCAATTAAGAAGCAAGAAATTCCAAGTGGGCGATCGTGTACTGCTATACAACGCTCGTTTACGTCTTTTTCCAGGAAAATTGAAGTCTCGCTGGACAGGACCGTACGTAGTTGAATCAGTTTTTGACTATAGGACAGTTAAGATCTCAAATTCAAATGGCCAAAAGTTCAAAGTAAATGGACATCGATTAAAGCCATATATCGATGGACCATTTAAAGAAGTTCTGGAGGTATTAGCCCTCCAACCCCCAGAATAAGAAATCAATGGAACAAGGTCTGGCCAAGACCTTCGCAAAACTAGGCCTTGTCAATACATAAGCAAAAAACACTAAAAAGCTAAAAACACGGGGGCGTGCTTCCAAAAGCATGATCCCGTGCCAAAAAGTGCGGACCGGAACCTTCGCTGCAAAAATCTCAGTGAGACTGGTTTGTAACAGAATTGTCAGAGAGAAAACACGGGGGGGCGTGCTTCTAGCAGCACGGGGCCATGTTTAGTTGACTGGTTGGCTATAAAAGGCACCTCTTGCTAATTCATTCCTTGCACCAACCAAAACCAATACATTCCTCTCTGAAAAAAATTCAACATGCCCACTGAAATGAGTGAAGAAATTCCCGTTTCCCGACGCCCGAGAAATGATGCCCGCCATGTCTCCAAAACCGAGCTTCTCTTGAAACTTCAAGAACTCGTCAAGGAGCTCACCGAAATGAATCTCCTCGCTGAAATGCGCCTTGTTCAACTCACCGAATCAGTGGAAAATATGAAAACGGAACTACAAGACATCAATGAACAACTCCAGTTTCAAGTTCTCGATTTCACGTACTTTCCACCACCAGGACCATTCGGATGAGGAGAACCTTTCGGAGAAATCTAGAAACTTAATTTTCTGCTTTTATGTGTAAACAAGTGCATTATGCACAATGTGTTTGTTGGTGCATAATGCCAGTAGTTCAGTATCTCGTGTTTATTTGTGTCTGTAATCGTTTATATTGTTAATTCGTATTAAACATGTTCTTATATGTTCGCTGTGTTTAAGAGAACTTGAAGTGGTCAGCGAAGTTGTCGAGTTTTATAAACCCATAACTTCGGCTGTTTTAGTCAGTTCTCTGAACGATTGGTTTTGGTGATTCTCTGAGTCACGTGTTTGTTACCTTGGCTTTTAAGCATTGCAATATATCAAGTTTCATCTTATATTCTCTTGTGTTATCATATATTCAACGTATTAATCGTCTCGACACTCGTATCGTATACGTGGGGATTCCACATCCTCGTGTTACGAGATACTCCTGTGTAGATCCGGCAAGGAACCTACAATTGGTAACAGAGAATTTTGCTTGTGGTTGTGTGGTTCGGAATTATCAAGATCGTTCCGTAGACCATTCGCGGAACGCATTTATGTTGAAATACCTTGTTTTTGTTAGTCGCTCCTCATCCCTCATCAAATACACCTTTCAATCTCCCTCGCGACCTTCTAAATCGACCTACCTAACCTGCAAAACTTCTTTGTTCTTCTGGCGAACTTGCCGTCACAAATTTTAGGGTTTTAACGAACATATAAGCTTTTAGCGAAGTTGATAATCAGCGAAGTTGATAACCAGCGAAGTTGTCATTAGGCGTAGATGATAGGGAAGTTGAACAGCAGGCGAAGTTGTATTAACTTCGCTACTGCTCACTGTTCACAGAATTTGATAGTTAAGGTTTGAGTCTTGTTTCGTTCAAGTATGACTTCGATAAACATCACAGAACTGGTAAAGATGGAGGTTGAAGCTGGTTCAGCAACTAAAAGCTCCGAAACTACTTAAAGGTACTAATTTCGTTGCATGGAAAGATAGATTTGAATAGTAAGTGAAGTATCAAGATGCAAAGATGTGGGTCTCAGTATCAAGAATAGATATGAAGGAAATGTGGGGATACGTACCTCCAAGACAAAGCTGCTAAAAACTCAATTCTCAGTATTCAAGTATCTGAAAAATGAATCACTTGATGAAATCATCACACGATATTATCATCTGATGACCGAGCTGAATAACTACTCCATTGAATACAAGGAAGAAGAGATAGTGGAAAAGCTTCTTGATGCTCTCCCACCAAAATGGGAGATGTACACTGTTCTGATGAGAGAAGATAAGGACTTTGAGAAGATTGATTTGGAGACGGTGGTAAATAAGTTACGGAATTTTGAACTTAACATGGCTCGAAAGGAGACACCTACTGATCAGGTTCAGGATCCGGGAATGTATGGTGCTAAAGTTACTCCAAACTCAAGTTCAAAATCAGAATCCACTGCCTACTACTCAAAGGGGGAACCAAACTCCACTCCAGATGGTCTGTGATTCTCAATATGGATGGTGACTTATGTTTCGTAGCAGGAGGTAGTAGTTCCTCAAAACCTCAAACCACAACTGGTAATTTCTCAACCAATTCTTCTAGCAAGAACTACTCACAGATGCCTATGAGTGTGAAATCAGCTGAACAACAGTTTTCTCTTTATGCCTCCTTCATTGCATCTTATGAGAATTACATCAAAGGAAAAATAGTTGACCCTGCAACTCTGGATGAAGACTATGATCAGATCGACGCTGATGATCTCGAAGAAATGGATCTGTAGTGGCAGATGGCTATGATAGTAACAAGGGTGAAGAGATTTATGAAGAAAATTGGTAGAAAGTTCGTTGGAGAAAGACCGGGGTTTGATAAATCCAAAGTTCGTTGTTATAACTGTCAACAAAATGGTCACTTTGCTAAAGAGTGTACAAATGAGATAGTAGAACGAAGCAAAAACATGCCTGCTCAACAGAATGGGAGTGGAAGTGAGAATAAGGCTATGGTATCTCAACAAAACGGTGGATACAACTGGAATATAAAAGTTGAGGAGGTGTTCGAACAGGCAAATCTGGTAAACATCGAAACTGGAGGAAGTGACAAAGAGACTAGGGAAGATCAAGCATACATGGCAGAAGTGAACGATCAACTCTCCGAGGTATGTTCTGAATCTCATTGTGAACAATGTGAAAAACTGTCTGGTCAATTGAAAACATTAACTGATCAGTTTGTTAGTTTGGACACTCAATTTAAAAATTTAAAAGAAGAACATCACTATTCTAAAATTAAAGAAAACAGTTACTCGGTAAAAATAAAAGCTAGTGAAAAGGATATCAGAAGTCTTAAAGCCACTCTAGCTGAAAAAATACAAGTGATCGATCTTAGTTATGAAGTGTTAGATGAAAAGACCAAACTAATTGCTGAAAAGGATAAACAGATAGCTGATTACCAGGTTAAAGTGGTGCAACTGAACAGAAAAATTGTACAATTTAGAAATTCTTCTGCGATGATAGATCACATCATAAGTGTTCAACGTTCCCCAGTTATCAAAGGGGGAATTGGATTCTCTGAAGTTCCACCACCATACAACAATAATTATACATATAATTCTAGTAATCAGCAATCTGCAAATGTTGAAATTAGTCAGACAGTTCCAATAAAAGTTTATGCTAAAGAAACTGAAGTTAATGAGAGTGAAACAAGTAAGACAAGTTCTAATGTCACAAGTTCTGTCTCTAGTTCGGTCTCGTCTAACTCGGACAAGTCGTCCGAATCGGGTGAGATAAAAGAAGAGGTTGTGTTACTAAAACGAGGGGAGGACTATAATTTTGATGAAAAGAAATCTTCCCTAAATCCGTTCGTCTCACCATATGTGAGACAAACGGATAGTAACGCAACCTCGAAATCTGCAACAACTTTTGAGACGAAAGTTCAAAACAGCCTGAATATTTCGAACATAATTTGTTTTAGTTGCAACAGGATAGGACACCTTATCGCTGATTGTCCTCTGAAACAGAGAAAATCTAGAAATATGAGGCCTACTAAAACTGAGAGTAAAACGAATACTAATTATGATGCTGCTAAGAATGTGAAAACACCAAATTTCAATCATTGGACTAATCCAAGATTTCAAAGAAATCAGTCTCGTTCTTTCCCAGTGAATTACCAAACCAACAATTATAATTCCATTAATTCACGAAGGTTTGGTTAGACTCATAGCCAGTCATCTAGAAATTTTCCTTTCAAAACTTATAAAAACTTTCTTCAAACTGACCTTGGGCAACCAAGGTACAGGATGCCGGATAACATATTTAATTAACCCAAGACCCGAAGGTCTTGGGTCCCCAAAGGTTAATCTATTTCTTTAATTGTGCAGGAACAGTCAAACCGGGCTGTAAACAATATGTGGGTTGTTGACAGTGGATGTTCCTGGCACATGACTGGTAACAAGAAATTGTTACGTGACTGGAAATCTGTTCAAGGAGGAAGGGTTAGTTTCGCAGGAGAAAGTGGAGGCAAATGAAGAATCATGTCTGTTAGTGCATGATGCCAGCAGTTCATTATCTCGTGTTTAGTTTGTGTCTGTAATCGTTTAAGTGGTTAGTTCTGTTGGAACGTGTTATGCTTAGTATGTTAGCGAACATGTTGGTAAGCGAAGTTAGGACAACTTCGCCTAGTCTATTAGGCGAAGTTGTCATGCTATATATTCACTAACTTCGGCTCATTCATCAAGTTTTTGTAGGACGGCTGTTTTGTGACACCTTAGTGTTACGTGTTTGGGTTCTTGATTACTATCTTTGCAATATAACTAGTATTCTCTTATATACTTGTGTGTTGTGTGTGATTTATGTGTTCATCGTCTTAGCACTCGTATCGTATACGTAGGGGATTCCGCACCCTCGTGTTACGAGATACTCCTGTTTAGATCCGGCTGGGAACCTACAATTGGTATCAGAGCATTTTGCTCGTGATTGTGTGGTTCGGGATTATCACACGGGTGTTAAGATCGTTCCGTTAGACCATTCGCGGAACGAGTTTACGTTGAAATACCTCGTTTTTGTTAGTCGTTACTCATCTCTCAACAAATACACCTTCCAATCACCCTCGTGGCCTACGAAACCGACCTTCCTAACCTGCAAAACCCCCTTGTTCTTGTGGCGAACTTGCCATCACTCAAACTAGGGTTTTGGCGAAGATATAAGGTTTTAGCGAAGTTGGGTTACTAGCGAAGTTGGGATACTAGCGAAGTTGGGAAGCTAAGCGAAGTTGTGAAGCTAAGCGAAGTTGGGAAGTTAAGCGAAGTTGAAAAGCCAAGTTGTATTAACTTCGCTGCTTACTGCACACAGAATTCTGTTTTTAAGTTCTAAGTCTCGTTTCGTTCAAGTATGACTTCGATAAACATCACTGAACTGGTAAAGATGGAAGTTGAATCCGATTCAGCAACTAAAGCTCTAAAACTGCTTTAAGGTACTGATTTCGTTGCATGGAAAGATAGATTTGAACAGTATGTGAAGTATCAAGACGCAAAGATGTGGGTCTGCATTCAAGACGGATACATTCCACCAACGTCCATGTTTGAAGGTCGTGAACAAATTAAGAAATACAGTAAGATGGAAGATGATGAAAAGAAAATTTATGAGGTAGAAAGTAAAGTGCATGCAGCTATAACCATGGCTCTCTCACAAAGATTCTTCATACTTTTAAGAAATACAAAACAGCTAGAGAGCTATGGGAAGCACTAGAGAATCGATATGAAGGAAATGTGGGGATACGTACCTCCAAGACAAAGCTGCTAAAAACTCAATTCTCTGTATTCAAATATATGAAAAACGAATCACTTAATGACATCATCACACGATATTATCATCTGATGACCGAGCTAAATAACAACTCCATTGAATACAAGGAAAAAGAGATAGTAGAAAAGCTTCTTGATGCTCTCCCACCAAAATGGGAGATGTACACTGTTCTGATGAGATAAGATAAGGACTTTGAGAAGATTGATTTGGAGACGGTGGTAAATAAGTTACGGAATTTTGAACTTAACATGGCTTGAAAGGAGACACCTACTGATCAGGTTCAGGATCCGAGAATGTATGGTGCTAAAGTTACTCCAAACTTAAGTTCAAAATCAGAATCCACTGCCTACTACTCAAAGGGGGAACCAAATCCGTATCAGGATCCGAGAATGTTGGTGCATGATGCCAGTAGTTCATTATCTCGTGTTTAGTTTGTGTCTGTAATCGTTTAAGTTGTTAGTTCTGTTGGAACATGTTATGTTTAGTATGTTAGCGAACATGTTGGTAAGCGAAGTTAGGAGCGAAGTTAGGACAACTTCGCCTACTCTATTAGGCGAAGTTGTCATGCTATATATTCACTAACTTCGGCTCATTCATTAAGTTTTTGTAGGACGGCTGTTTTGTGACACCTTAGTGTTACGTGTTTGGGTTCTTGATTACTATCTTTGCAATATCACTAGTATTCTCTTATATACTTGTGTGTTGCATGTGATTTACGTGTTCATCATCTTAGCACTCGTATCGTATACGTAGGGGATTCCGCACCCTCGTGTTACGAGATACTCCTGTTTAGATCAAATGGGAACCTACAATGTCTTCTGTCAAAAGCAACAAAGTCTGAGTCAGAGTTGTGGCACCGAAGAATGGGTCATATACATCTTCGTAAGATGAACTACATAGTCAAGAATGTGTTGGTACTAGGAGTTCCTTTGAAGAACTTCAATTTTGAAGACCAATGTGTATCATGAAAGAAAGGAAAACAGCACAAGAAGCCTCATAACTCCAAGAAGGTTAACTCAATTGTCAACACCTTGGACCTACTTCACATGGATCTCTTTGGTCCTGTGAATGTAAAGAGTCTAGGAGGAACTTCATATTGTTTGGTGGTAACCGATGATTACTCACGATACTCTTGGGTCTATTTTCTGAAGGCAAAATATGAGACAGTTCAGTTGGTAATTAACTTGATTACCAAGGTGGAAAAAATTGTTGGGAGGAAGGTTAAGTACATCAGGAGTGATAATGGTACAGAGTTCAAGAACTATCAGATGGAGATGTTTTGCTTACAGAAAGGGATAGAGCATCAGTACAGCGCCCCATATACTCCGCAACAAAATGGAGTAGCTGAGAGGAAGAATAGAACTCTGATAGAAAGCGCCAGGACCATGCTAGCGGATGCTAAACTTCCCGTGGTGTTCTGGGCTGAGGCTGTTGCTACAGCCTGTTATATCCTCAACCGTGTTTTAACTGTTAAAAGATTAAATAAAACATGTTATGAACTTATGCATGGTAGAAAGCCAAATTTGAAGGGTCTTGAACCTTTCGGTCCCCATGTTCGATATTAAAGACTAACTCTAAATTTGGTGAGAAAGCTGACGAAGGTATCTTAGTTGGCTATGTTGTTGGGACACCCAACAGAATAGTCTTTAATCTATCAAACAGCAAGGTTGAGGTGGTCTGTAACACGGACATTACTAGTTACAAATCACCAAGGCCTATCATGGGACCGGCAGAGGCTTTCGACTATGATAAGCTATTCAAATCTTTTAATGTGCCTTACTTGGATTTTGCAGACATTGATGAGAAAATGGCCTCACAGATGTTGTATGATGAAGAGGAGGGCATTGTACAACGGCCGTAATACAATGAAAATCAACCGAGCTCGTCAAGTGCGGTTGAAACTCCAGCCGTCTCGAATGAAGATGAATTCTACAATCCATTTCACACTCAACTTCAGCCTCACTCTGATGAACTCTCTTCAAATCTTGAGAATGATCTGGAATTCGGTCCGGTATAGACCACCAAAATTCACAAGAATCATCCGTTGGAGAATGTGATCGGTAATCCTTCTGATGGTGTACGTACTAGAAGAAGTTTGGATGAACACACTTGTGTGTATGCAAGCATTAAAGACACGGGTATGATAAATGAGTGCTTGTACACCTGCTTCATCAGTCAGATTGAACAAAAGAATTATCAAATGGACTGAAGGATAGCTCGTGGGTTGAAGCCATGCAGGAAGAACTGGCACAGTTTGAGAAGATTGAAGTATGGCAATTAGTTGAAAAACCACAAAAAGTGAACGCTATCGGTACAAAGTGGGTTTTTAAATGTAAGAGAGATGAGAAGGGGATAATCATTCGCAACAAGGCAAGATTGGAAGTTAAAGGGTTTAATCAACAGGAACGAATTTATTACAACGAAGTGTTTGCTCCTGTGGCCAAACTGGAGGCAATTCGACTGTTTATGGCATTTGCTGCACACAAAGAGATGAAAGTGTTCCAGTTGGATGTGAAGAGTGTGTTTCTTAACTGAAAAGTCGATGAAGTGGTATACGTAGAACAACCTCCTGGTTTTCCTGACCCAGATTTTCCTAATCATGTGTATAAACTGAGCAAAGCATTATATGGGCTACATCAGGCACCTCGTGCCTGGTATGCAAGTTTGTCAGATTACTTGCTAGAGAATGGGTTTGAGAGAGGAAAGATCGACAGTACCTTGTTTGTCAAACGGAAAGGGGGTGATTTTCTACTCGTTCAGGTTTATGTGGACGATATCATCTTTGTTGCCTCAAGATTTACTATGTGTCAGGAGTTTGAAGCAGTCATGAAGAAAAGGTTTGAGATGAGCGCCATGGGCGAATTAACTTTCTTTTTGGGATTGCAGGTAGATCAGAAGAAAGATGGCATGTTTATTCATCAAACGAAGTATGTCCATGACGTGCTTAAACGCTTCAATATGGATGATAGTACTAAAGCGTTTGACCGATCCCGTTTTCAAAACCTTGTTGAGCTAAATGGGATGATCAATCCCGTGTAACCTTGTTTTCTTCGTTTAAAAAAAAACATCACTATCGCTTAAAATTATGTCGGTTGCTCAAGTCTGAAGGACATATTCCATGAATATGTTTGGTCCTTGCATCTACTTGTAGATTGTACGGATAGCCATTAGCCAGATGACTGAAAGCGACTGGGGCGGTTTATGATGGGTTTTTATTCTTTCGTTTAAAATTAGTCATTCATAGTTAGTCAGAGGGACATATACTTGTATGTGGTCAGTTCGGCTGATTCACTGGATCTTCAAGATAGCCGTTTACCTAAAGACTTTGACTTGATCGGGGCGTTTGAATTTAAAATTTTTTTTGGGAAATGATATAATTTTTCCAGTCTAAAACTTCGCAAGAAGTTTCTTTAATGGTGTTAAATGAAAATTGATCCAACCTTGGAAAGTGATAGATAAACTGATTTTGTGTGCTTAACTGGTGAAGTAATTAGGCCTAAAAGACTCTAGAACAGTCATTGTATGTTATAGTAGCTTTCTATGGTGCGTAAAAGTTGAAGTGATACAAACTAAATCTTCTCGATTTACTGTGGAGACTCATTCTGAGTTGTGCATGTCTCCACATACATCTTTCCGAATGATAGGCAGAAAGTGATTACCCAGTCATACACGAGCCCATGAGTGTTCTGATTCCCGCGAAGATAGAGTTAAGTAATCTGCAGTGATCCAAATTCGGGACTTGCAGTTGTCTTAGACTTGCAGTTATGTTATTGTCTTAAAAAAACTAGTTATTATCGTTAAGCCTTTTGAAGCTAGTCTCGTTTCAAATATCAAGAAAGAGGCAAGAAATAATATTTTCAAAATATAAGAAAGATCGAGAAGATGAATCGGAAGGTCAACATGTGCACATTGATTGATCAGACACTAAAGGTCGAAGTCAACTCGAGGTGACTTGGGGAAAGCCAAATACGCTTTGAGAATAGATAGGAGGCATCACAATCTCTCATGTGATGTCCATCTAAATTTTGAGCTTAATTGAACCTAATCCGTATCACGGAAGCGATGAAAACCATACTAAGTTTTATACCTGCCTACAACTTGTTTCTCTATGTCATAATACCGCTGAACATGGATCTGTGTGACAGCCACTTAATCAGTATGATTCCTGTTCGGATCTTTTCTAAAACATGCATGTTCTCGTCAAGACTGAAATTTGATCCCATTTTTTTTTATTTTTAGTTTCATTAGGTATGTTTTCATAAACACTAGGTTACTTGTTTTTTATCTCATTTTCTTAACTTTAGTCAACAACACAATGGGCGAAGTTGTGTTTTAAGCGCAGTTGACTTTGGAGCGATGTTACCAAAAGAGCGAAGTTGACCAATTGGTTGACCAGAGACGAAGTTGTAAACAGGGCGAAGTTGACCATAACTTCGCTGCTAGGTTTTCCTACTATATAAAGGAAATCGGTGGTCAACATTAGTTAAAACCTTTAAACTTATAAACCCTTGGCGAACTTACTAGTGAATCGAACCTCTTGTATATCGATTTTGATCTATAAAACAGGTTGGTCTAATAGGAGATATGGCTGTTGTGGCTGGTGCGGGGGGAACTGGTGGTGACGAAGGTGGCAGTGATAAGAGAGTTTTTTCCGGGTCACAATATGTATATAACCTTAGATCTGGATGCTCGAGGAATTGATGATTACCGTGAGATCATTTCGTTTCTCATTCGCTCACGCATCTTTCATTCTATTACTACTACTCTTCCAATTTCACTACCGAACATTGAAGATTTCTGGAATACGGTTGAGTATGACTGTCGTATTGAACCACCTGTGATGCGTGCAACAGTTAACAATCAAGTGGTACAGTTCTCGGCCGATCAAATAAGGGTAGCTTTACAATTTGGGGTTGAGACTACCAATGACCCCACTGACTTTTCGGCCACTTTCCGAAATGGTGCTTTTGTTCGTATGGGGTACTCAGGTCCTTTGGAGGATTCTCAAAGACGAAGGGGTTTCTGTTAGATCAGTGGAGGTTTCTGATGCATGTAATGATTGTGTGCATGTTCAGTCGCAAAGCTGGTACTGATGGTATCGGTGCAATAATGCAATCGGCGATGACTGCCTTGACTTACAACAAGCCCTACAGCTTTAGTCAGATGATTTTCTATGAGATTGATCGACAGAGACGTGCAGTGGCTCGGGAAAGATTTTTGATGTACCCGAGATTCTTACAGATGATCCTCAATCATGTAGCTCCCAATTTGCTGCAACGACGTCCGATCTCTTATGTAGAGAGTTTTTCTAAGAGAATTTTTGATCAGTGTCGTTCTTCGAGTGCACGTAGCAGGGAAGAGTTACGTCCTAGGCACACAGCATTATTTGGGTACTTAGTGAACCCTGCATATGTTGCTCCTCCTGGTGATGAATTTCTTGATCCGACACCGCAACAGGCCGATATCCCTCAGCCACCTCCTGTGGTTCAACCACCACCACCTGTTGGTCAACCTCCGGTCGTACAACAAGCACCTCTTGTTGACCCTGTGGTAGCTCCATAGGAACAAGTAAATATTGATGTTGCTTTTAGTGGGAATGATTTCTTTGATATGGGTACGGTAGATCCTATTAAACTTCCTGCCTCAACGGCAGCGGTTTCCGGTATGAATGTGGGTCAATCGGTTGCTGTTGTGGAGGATTCTGAGGAGACTGAATCAGATTCCTCTACTGATGATGTTGCTAAATCACATCGGGTTCTTGCAAGACAAGAAAAACTCCATGGAAAACGAAAGAAGGACTCAGATGATAGTGAGTCGGACTTTGCGGATGAATTGTATAACGTGGTACGTCGATCCAAGAAAGAAAGGGTTGGTGAAAATTCAAGAGTTGGCGAAAGTTCGAGGGTTGTTCGTTTTACTCCACCATCATTATCAGGTATGACTATGTTACCAGCTGTTTCGACTGTCACACTGCCAATAACCTCAAGTGTTCCTTTGGTGACCACGTCGTCATCTTTTGGTGTTCCTCCGACCACGTTTCAGTTTACGGCACAAGAGATTGTTTCTTTACCGCCTCCTACTCTTACTCCATCAGAGGTGGTAGCTATGTTTGCTGAGTCCACACTGGTAGCGACTGCTGGTTTATCTGTATCGATGCCATCCCCAATTCCTACTCAGTCTCCACCTGTTATTCCTGCAAGCTTGGAAATCCCACTACGGTTTGCTCAGGCTACCTCTCACTTGAATGTTGATTTTGATTCAACCTTTTCTGATTCGGAGAGGATTGCAGCTCTTGAAATGGTGGTTGCTGAACAGTCACGGGTAAATATTATTCAGTTTGAGACTATTAATCGTCCAGTGGCACAAAATCAAGTTCAGACTACACTGCTTATTGAGCACGGTAAGATGTTTGATCAGCTTAAAGAGTTCTTAGCATCTCAGGGGGAGTCGAGTTGCAAGGGTGATGAATTGAGGACAAAGAAGAGGCAAGACAGAGAAGATGATCCCAAAGCATCGAAAGATGCAGGTGGTGAGTTGCCAAGAACTGAACAAAATCTTGGGACTTCCACATCTCAGGGGGAGTCTGCGGGTCCGTTAGGCAGTACAGGTGGTGAGAATGTAGAGGTTGTGGATGATGAGGATGTGATGGGAAAGGATGATGATGATTTAGTTGATGACGTATTGACGGCTAGTGAGATTGAAAAGATTGGGGAACAGATAGAGATTGATAGTGAGTTGGAAGAAGGGGAGATAGTTGATGATGGTGTAGAGCATGATATTCCAAGTGCTGATGAGGTGAAGCTGAGTGTAGATGAAAATGTGTCGGATGAGTCTGAATGGGAAGAACAGCCAAGATGGAAAGAAGGTTGTGCTCAGTGGTTCTTATAGACAAAGAAGCTTGTGGTACCAACAATGTTCAAGAAAAGTTACAATATCAAAGGCTATCCTGAGTCAAAGAAAGGTATTATCTGTTGGTTGTATGATGAACAGCTGAAAATTGTTTGTGATTAAGCGTTATGATGGGATTCAGTACTTTAAGAAGGCTTTGAGATCGCTCAACACCTTGCCTGAGTTCGAGGTGAAAGATTTGGCTCAGTTGAGATTGATAAATAGAAGTGGTGATAACTTTGCGGATTGGGTTGGAAAGATCGTATGGAAGGAAAGTGTGAAAGAGAAAAAGTTTGAATTGTTGAAGCCATGGAAAGGGAAGTTAGTTGAAGACAAGGAAAGAGGCATGAGGACTAATGGGACGCCTTGGAAGGTGATGAAATACAAGCAGATTCGATGCTTGAAAGATGTTCCGATGAAGATGATGCCCAAAGATATGTTGTAGGATCTCAAGTGGTGGTACGTTGACTGCCAGTCTGCTGAAGCTGTTATGGAAGATGAGGATGAACAGGAGATCCTGAGAGTGTATGATCCCATGCACTTGGTTAATTTGTCTCAAGCTGATTTGCAGGTACTTAATGATAAGAAGATTTTCTAAATTCCTGCGTGGAAGGAGGAAGCAAAGAAGTACCAGAGGGTGGTCTCTGTCTGTGTGAGACATGGGGTTCATGCTTGAAGACGATCGGTACGAGATTTTTGGATTACAAGACACGAGAAAGAAGATAGAGATATGAAGCTACTGCCAAGGGGGAGTCTGTTGGTGCATAATGCCAGTAGTTCAGTATCTCGTGTTTATTTGTGTCTGTAATTGTTTATATTGTTAGTTCGTAGTAAACATGTTCTTATATGTTCGCTGTGTTTAAGCGAACTTGAAGTGGTCAGCGAAGTTATGACAACTTCGCCTAGTATGTTAGGCGAAGTTGTCGAGTTTTATAAACCCATAACTTCGGTTGCTTTAGTCAGTTCTCTGAACGATTGGTTTTGGTGATTCTCTGAGTCACGTGTTTGTTACCTTGGCTTTTAAGCATTGCAATATATCAAGTTTCATCTTATATTCTCGTGTGTTTTCATATATTCAACGTATTAATCGTCTCGACACTCGTATCGTATACGTGGGGATTCCGCACCCTCTTGTTACGAGATACTCCTGTGTAGATCCGGCAGGGAACCTACAGTGTTAGGATTTCGGGCTTAACCCGATTATTTTCTTGTTTTTAGGAAAACCGGGCTTATCCCGTATTTGTTTTAGGACCTTCTAATTTAATGAAAAGTAATTTTTAGGATGACCAAACTCCTAAATCATCATACTAAAGATCATTCTAAAAATTCCAAGAAAAATATCTGTGACAAAAAGCACGGGCCGTGCTTCCCTAAGCACGAGGCCGTGGTCACCCTAGAATCTTTAACATAATACGCGCTGACTCCGTACAATTCTCTGACTCAGAAACATTTATTCCCCTGGTAGCACGGCGCCGTGTTAAACTTCCTAGTCTCTATATAATGCATGCATAAACTCACTATTTCATTCACACCAAACACAACATTACTGAAATGGAAAGAAAATAAGGTTGAATAGAGGCCAGTGAATAAGGGCAAGCAACATGAATCTTCCTCATACCTTGAGGAAGAGGTCATGAGGCTAAAATGCATCATAAGAGACAAAGTTGAAAGCAACATTCAAACCGAAGCTCGCGTAATCGAGCTAATCAACAAAGTCAAACTACTAAGGTTCGAAAACTTCCATGTTGTGGATGGCCACCACAAATATGTGGCCTCCAACCTCAACTTTCTCAACCGAGAATTCTTTAAGCTCGACAAAAAGCTCTCCGAGCTCTTGGAAGCCAAACGAGAACCTCCCCACATCCAAGACCTGTTCGAAAATGGTGGTCGTTGAAGTCTCGACTTTGTTTCATGTTGAAGTTGCTCCCGCTAGTGTTATGTGTTAGAACCAAGGATTGTTGTTGTATTTTTCATTTCCACTATGTTTAATTATGTCTTTATGTTTTATGTTTTATGTTTTAATGAAATTTAGGACTTTTAATTATTATCTTAAACTAACCTGCAAAGAAAATCAGTTAAAAACAAACCAGCTCGAAAAATAAACAAAAACCAAGAGAATACTGTCTGCACAATGCAGCACGGTACCGTGCTTCCAAAAGCACAACGCCGTGCTTTTGACTCCAGAACAGTTACGATGTTTAAACATTAAAATAACTTTCCAAACCAATTAACCCTAACATCAACATTGTTTCTGGACGAAAAACGGCCGACCATTCCATATTACACTAATCCCTTCATCAATTCTTCAATTCCGAACCAAAAGTATGTTAATCTAACAATTATATTGTTCAAGTTCATCACTCTAGGTTTAGTTTAACCCTAAAATCGCTCGAATTGACCAAATCGGGTCTAAACCCGAAAATAATATGGGTTACTCTATTAGTATAGGATGATTGAATTGTTGAAAGTTTGATTGTTAAGGTTTAATTGAGGGAAACAAGTCGGTTTTGGGTCTTAGCATAAACATCCAACAAACCAATAAACCCAATTGTTATAACCGGTTAGAAACGAGGGTTCGAATCTGAATATGGTAGAAGTCAGTATTAAAAACACGAGCCCTGCCCAAAACAACACGAATCGTGGTCAACAAAAAGTCAAAATCAAAGGTAACTGAAACAGTAGCAACAGCACGGGGCCGTGCTTTTGAAAGCACGCCGCCGTTCTTTGCTCTCTGTTCCAGCAAATTGAAAAAGTTTATCAAATTTTGACTAATCTGGGTATGATTTACAGATGGCCGAGTATGGGGATGATGTTCATGCATTCTTAGTCTTCTCCGGACAAAGAACAAGGGACAGACAAGCTAACGCAAGACTTACCTACCTAAACAGACGATTCCCAGAACCAAATTTCTACGCTTGTGAAGACACGTTGCGCCAAGTTAACCAATAGGACCGATACAACACAATTGTGAAAGGGCCATGGAAACGGGTGTTTGAACAAACGGGAGAGGCAGTGACAGAACTGACAAAGGAGTTTTTGGTCTCTTTCAACATAAAGAAGAAGAAATTTGACATGTGGGATGAAGATGTGATTGAGTTAAGGTGTGGGGCTGAATGGCACACAACTTCTGTCACCCAACTGGGAATTGATCTGGGAATCTACACGATCGAGGAAACTGACTCAGAAATTTGGTTTGATGCTAAAACAACATTTGCAGATGAAGATGGTGATGAAGAGGCAGAAGTTGGAAATACACAACTAAGAGCATGGGAACTATTGGGTTTTTGGGATGAAACGAACAGCGCAAACCGTTTAAGAAGCACAGCCCTACGAGACCCAATCATGAGACATATACACCGACTGTTGAGCCAAACAGTAACAGCACGTAGCAAATATAAAGGAGTGGTAAATCTAAGGGATTTGTAGGCACTTTATTGCATAAAGAATAGAACCGCTTACAATATTACTTATCTTTTCTGCCAGCTTTTCAGAACAAATGCAGATGCACAAAGCCCGAATACCCCAATCTTTGGCGATGCATAGATCTATAAGCTTTATGAGGCCTATGGTGTAGACAGAGAAGGAACACAAAGCTCTGAACCGATAGCTCTTGACCTCAACTTGTGCAGCAAAATGCAGATAGCCCGACTTCTAAACGCAAGACCAGAAATCTGGAGGTTCATCGACAACAGGAATCAAGTTTGGGACCCGGAAAGCCAATTGGAAATGGAAATGATGGATGAATGGAGGAACAAAATAGCAGCACGGATAGAAGCTGAATATGCACGAACAAGGCTTCGTAAACCATTCGTCCCAAACACGGGTAACTGATGACTAGTGGCACTGGTAGGTCGGGCGTGGGCATGGGCATGGTTTGATGGTACTTCATGACATTATTATGTGTTTTTAAACAATTTACGTTCTGTCGTACTTGTGTGTTTGTTTATTTGTTGGTTTGGATACTCTTATGGCCATAGGTGCCAAGACATTATGGTATGAACTAATTTAGCCCGATAGGGCAAAGGGATGGACGATTCCATACCCAATTTTCAGCAGTTCATGCTTGGTTGTTTTTGGTTGTTTGTAATTTTATACAGGTACAAAAACAGGAAAACGGACAATATACAGGGGACGCTCTGTCTAAATCTCGTTAACCCGTAGGGAAGTAACTCTCCATTTTAACCCACTATACTCAATCAGAATTTTTATCTTTTTCATGAATCTTTCCACATTGAGGACAATGTGAGATTCAAGTGTTGGGAGGGGAATTACTTGACCAATTGTTTGTTCAAATAATTCTCTAATCAACAAATATTTTTACAGCAAACAAAGATTATTTTTAGAAAATCAGAAGAGAAATCCAAGAAATTTTTATTTTGCAAATAACCAACTAGAAATCTATTATAACCAAAAAAAAGTGAAAAGGTAAAAAAGGAGTTTTGTAATACTGAGAATAAATTTATGCAAAATATGGCGTTTATACCTAATTCCTTTGTTACTGTGAGATAAACCTCATGCCATATAAATATTTTTTCGGAAGCTTTGACTGAGTCATATGTTTCGTGTGATTTAGGACTTGTCGCAATTATTCATTTCAAGACCGCACGAAGCATTGTATAAAGAAGAAGGTAATGTTATCACAATTCCATCAAACCATTCGCCAAATTACAAAACTCAAAAACGTCAAACCTAAACCCTACCACTTCATCTATCTCACCGGTAAAATACAACACTGGTCTTTTACCGGCAGACCCTAAAGAACTGGAAATGCATTATTTCGATTTCAATTTCCTTTGCTGCATACACTTCACAAAACCTAGGATGCCTCCAGAACTTAGGGAGAGAATCTTTCTCTTTAGAAATGAGGTGAGGAAAAAGTGGCGCCAAGACGAACAAAGGCCACCATTTTGTGGAATTTCCAAAAACGCAAAGAAGAGAAGAGCGAAAAGATACGAACGATGCTTAGGTTGCAGAAACTGGTCCCAGAAAGGAAGATGTAGAAAAAGTCAAACTCAGTCTCAGCATGAATATACCGAACTAATGAGGGTGGGGGCTATTAGGCTTAAAGTCGAACGATCTATTAGAGTTGGGAGTTATGTTCAGAATAGGATTGAAGAAGAACTGATCCACATCCTCGACAAAACTGGTCTTGACGATCTGACCTTAAAAGAGTCACTAGGTATCTAAAAAAATCTGGAGAAAAGAGCTAACCGTTGAAGACATCTTAAGACTCCCGATAATCAGCAGAAGTTGTATTTGCCGTCCTCATCCTCATTAGCCGAAACCCCAGACCACCAATACCAAAATCCCTTCTTACCCAAAATCAACCATTATTACCTTCTAATTTATGCAACCCTTCAAAAAGGTGGAGATTTGAACTTGTTACAAGCTTATTTATCACAAGTCACATTTTGGCTAAGGAGTGTTCACATACATACATCACAGGTATGAACAGATATAAAACCGAGAGTGAGTGAACATTGTGAGAACGTGATGTTTTGCATAAACAGAAACTCATAAAAACAAAACCTTTTTATATATCATTACATATATTCCTATGATTTAAGGTTGGTTATTTTGTTCCCATTTTCTTGGAATCCTTTTGGGGATTTACTATGGTCATAGTTTGCTGTTTCTAGAGAATATTTATAGGTGAATTGCTTGAGGACAAGCAATGTTCAAGTGTGGGGATGTTTGATGTACATAAAAATATACATTTTTTCGGCATCAAATAATCTCTAAAACTGCAATTTCTATCAAATAACATAGCATAAAAGACTACTTATCATAATAAAATGTAATTTCAGGTGAAACCAAGCCCCAAACGAAGAAACAAACGAAAAGACGAAGAAAACAGAATAAAACACAAGAAAAACAAAGAAACACGCCCCCATGCCTCAAGAAACACGCCCCCATGCTTCTGAACACCAGAAGAGACAAAAAAAATTAGCACATGTCAATAAAAAGCATGGGGCCGTGGCCATCTTTCAGAAACAACAAAAAGAATTAGAACATGTCACTAAAAAGCACGGGGCCGTGCCTCAGGAAACACGGGGTCGTGGTGAGTCATCATGTACGATCTGACAACATGCATCTGGGACATGTAGACATGAGGCTGTGCTTAATAAAGCACAGGGTCGTGCTTTTCTCTCCAGACAGCCTATAAATAGTGGCTCTTGTGCCATTTAAAGAGTGTGCCTTGAAAAGAATTCTATCCGGTTCTCTCTTATAAAAACACACACTGACACTCACATAGAAGATTTAGTGGAGAGTTTGAAGGCTTGGAGGTCATCACCATCAACCATCATCATTATCCATCATCGTCATCATTAAGAAGGAAGATTCATCTACATTTGGTTAGATCATTCCAAGTTTAATCATGTATTTGTTATCATCATTCATCTTAATGTTTATCATCATGCTCATTATGAGCTAAACTCCTTTTACCATCTAAAATCTATAAAGAAGCTTTGTTATACTAAATAATTATATAAAACATGTGGTGTAGTCTAGTAAAGTACATGGTTATATTACAATTATCTTTTGATGAGAATTGGTTCACCATCTTAAATCACTAATTCAAAGTTGGTGGTTGTCAATTCTATTGGCAATCGTTCATGATCGATTCATGTTCTTGAAAGATAGAAATACTTTAATACATTATCGAAACATGGATCCTTATATTGTACTTAGAAATGATGAGATATAAGATATGATGTATTTCTCTAAGTCTTGGTAATCCGAAAATGGCTTTGTTTAGGATATCAAGCTAGTTAAAGAAATCATATGTTAATGGAATGTGTAATCATAACCTACATAAATCAACCAAGGGGAGGTTGTGTGATGAACTACAACCACTCGAAGTTGTTAGAATTGGTATTTGAGAAATCGAAGTCAATCCTAATCTTTCTACTTTACGAAACTACTTGCCAACTTAAATTAACATCATTGAGATGGCATGACATTAGGAAATGGTGGACTTTAAAATGCGCATGTTATCTCCTTAGTGCCAAAGATGCTCACTTAAGGTTTAAGGATCTATCTTTCATATATTGCTACGGAAAGTTTACCACATGTTTAAATATTAATTATCAATGCTAAAAAGGAGTGGATTCTTGATCTTAGATGGTAACCTTCACATAATTGAACAACTCGTTTAGAATCTCTCGTCTTGGTCACCTATATATTATATATAAGTATTTATATTTTATAAAAATTTTGAAAATTAACCCCAAAATGATTAAAACCTCCGATTAAAGTAAAACAAAGATTTATTACTAGAAACATTTGTGTCCACGGATCGATACTTGGTTCTTACCAATACTATTCTACATATACGATAGGTACACTTGCCTATTTTGTGTGTGTTTAGTCTTTGTAGAAATCACTTCTATAAATTTAAAACACGATCTTGTGCAAAAGCAAATAATCCATCTCTTATATTTTATACCACTAGCACGCACGCATCAGACAACGATTGCCAATTGTGAATAAAGCACAACTTCCAGTTATGAGGCCTATTAAGACAACAATTGCTTAAGTAGATACGTTTAACCTCATATATGCCCACTTTAGTCTCCAGACAGCTGTAGCACGTAACAGAAGAGTAAAGTAATAGTCGCCCTAGTACATACACGTGTGAAAGGGCCGGATGTGTCAACGAAACCATTTCACCTTGAAGGGATAGGCTAGAAAACAAGTGTGGTCCTGTAACTCCAAACACTTAAAATTTCGCAGTATGCCTCAAGTATGGCTTATTGTAGGATTGCATTAACTATTGATTTTTTTTAAAATTGGGATCAATTTTATAATTTACCGAATAGAGTAAAAGTTCAGTTTTCCTGTATTAATCGGGACAACCAGATGAACCCTTCCATCTCTCAGGACACCTAGTTTTAAATAACCTATTAAAACTAAGTTTGTCGCGATATCTCTAACCTATTTTAAGTTAATAGATAAACTATTAAGTTATATAAGGTTTTGGAAAATCAAATTTAGTTTAATTTTGCAAAAACTTAATTGGTTGATAAAAAAAATTCTTTTAATATATTTGGTATTAGGTTGGTGGTATTATAACCTATTATAAAAAAGCAAGCAACCACAATAGCAAATAAGAATATGTAAATCTTAAATGGCCAAAAAGGTGATTGGTTTTGCTAGAGCCTATTAGCAAGACCAATCTTGTCAAGGGGTCACAACACAAGACAACCACAAGGATGGACTCTTGGTGCATCACGTCATCTTTGTTAACTCCCACTGACTTCAAGAACTCTGTGAGCTCTTCCTCGGTTTTCCTTCGAGTCTTCTCCATTACAATATTAAAAATACATATAATGAAAAACCAAACCCTATCTATTACAATTTTGAACCATCAAGGTGGCCAAAAATCATAAAATAAAACCGAAAAATAAATACAACTTTGAACCATCCATATGGCCAAAATCAATACCAAACAACCAATCACATAAGGTCGGGTCAGATTTACATATTCATTAAAAATAAAATTGAGCAATATTTTGGTCAAATAAAATAAATAAAAATTGACCAAACCAAGATTGCTCTAAAACTCATCTAGATAAAAAAAACTTCAACTGGCTTGAAGTTTATGATGTAGATCCGGTGAAAAGACCGGATTCGACTCGTATGTTGTAACCAAGGCTCTGATACCACTGTTGGGTTCCAGTGGTGATCAGTCAACGGTTTAACAATTAAACCTTGTTTAATTAAATTGGTTTCATAATTATTAATCAGGTTAATAAATGAATACGCAGCGGAATACAAAAACGAGTAATCACCAATTCTAGGAACCATACAAGATCCGATTACAAACAATACGATTACGAGACGAAACAACCAAAGAAACATAAATATTAACTGACAATATTTAATTTACCTCGATTAATAATTAGTCAGTTGAGACACCGAGGGCTAACAGACGACGCTAGGTGATCAAACGAGTTTAATAACCGACGGTGGCGGTGCACGAATGGACCGGTAACGAGGGTGACACGAGCAGCGGGTGGCGGCGGCGTGCGGCTTGCGGCTTGCGGCTGGTTGCTGTCTGCGGCGGCGTGCGGCTTTCGGCGGTGGCTGGCCGACGGCAGTAGTTAAAGTAGTTAACCGAGAGAGGGAGAGGGAGTGGGTAGCTAGGGTTTATTCAATCTCTTGATTAATATTCACCTAATGCATATTAACTAGTTAATATAACTAGTTAATCATGTCGGGCCACTAAGCCCATATCAAGCCCAATCTCATTAAATTTTCATATCTCGTTTATTAGTCGTTACCGATTAACTAGTGTAAGCGGTCTATGTCCGTTACCCAAGTGATCTTACGGGTCATAACCCGGTCGGCCGCGTTAACTTAAGCGGACCGGTCCATATTTCCAACACAATAATATTCACACACTCAGTAAACTTACTTCTAAATCTACACAAACGTCCATCATGGACTAGAGGCGTTAACCACTTGAGAATAAACACACTTACTCCACTCTTTTATACCGTTAAGCTACAAGCCTTTAACAAATATATTTCAAGAATATATACATTATTAAAATAAAGGCTGAGATTTCCATCGTAATCGTTCAAAAATAACTAAAAGTGTGTGTAGTTTGGGTGTACCAACATTTCATGGAAAAACAAATTTCCAAATACTACCAATTTCATTAATATGACGACATTTTGACATGGATTTTTTGTTTTGTCTAATTGAAGTTATTGTGCGTGGCAAAGATTTCCATCATTTTCCTTTCATAAATATTATTAAAGTGTTTATGGCCAACATTTCTAAAGAAGGCCATATTTCAGATACGTACACTTTAGTGAATACATTTAGATTTTTGTTTATTTGAATTAGAAGAAATTATTTGTTTTTCCTTCGTCTTCTTCTCTTCACATTTCTGATTTCTCGCCTCGGGCATTTCTTTGGACGAAGATAATTATGATTTTTCTATTATACATAACCGAAAAATACAATAATTCTAGGCTGTCAAATTCATCCTACTGATGTGTCCATATATCCTTTTCGTGTTTTTACCCAATTATCTATGAAAAATAAAACTAACTCATATTTTAGCTATCACGTATCATTCTACTAATCTGCACCGATATAAATATATATATCAGTCCATGCTAATCTTCATATATATTTCTACTAACCTACGTTTTCTTAAAATAAAATAAGATGTGTGGTAATTATTTACAACAACCCATACTAATTTGCATACCCATATGATCGTTTTAGCTAACACGGATCGTGCTACTAACCTACATTGATACAAATATAAGTTCACCTACACCTATACAACAAAATATGTGCTCAAATTAACAACTACATGACCGATCAACACATAACGTGCTACTAAACTATACTTATAAATCTTCCTAAAGTAGAAAAAACATTCACAAACGTTCATAAGTCGCATGCATGCATTGACAAAACAAAACATTTTATATAAATATGTTTGCTTCTACACACGTACAAAATATTCAAACCTATAACAAAACATTAATCAAATGTAGGAAAAACATTCAGCATTCGTCCATTATCAATCTTGAGTGATTTTAGAAGTAAAATGAGGTATTGTTTATGAAACAAATGTTCCCAAATATCATTTTGCTATAAAAAAATCATTTTAAATTATGATATTACTAATTACAATTTTATCGCTTTCTCATTTAATAAGGACTAAATAGAGTGGGGACGGCTTTTGTGAAAAAAATCTAGGTGGCTAACTTATTTATAACAACCCATGGAAAAAGAACATTTCACAACCTAAATAATATATTTTTCATAAAATGCAGAGGTGATAAGTTGGATGAATCAGATTTTCTTTTACACCAATTTATAGATTAACTACACTACTAGAAAGCTATACAATTGCTATCAAAATTTGCAACCTTAAATCAACATTTGGGCGATTTTGGTCACTTTATCACCTCATTGCACACACCCTAAGTAATATAATCTTTGAGAATAAATTAATGAATTAGATTGGCTAGCGTTTTAAGGCTGTTCTTTAATGGAAATGGTACCAGATATTGAACACGAGCACGAATATTATTATTGAGAAACTTCACAAAACTCAATTACAATATTTAACCTCAAAGCACGAATATTTATAATCTAACCTATCACGTTTAGACTACAACTAGGATTGCTAATAATACTATAATAGCACATAATAATTATATATACTAACAATTAAAGTTTTCACATTTAATTGTTTATAATTATCCACTCCTTAAATCTTGTTACTTAACCTTGCATGCCAAGTAACACTCTTAAACCGAAATTCCCAGCATTCTTTTGTGACTACAACAAATTAGTTGAAATTACAAATTTTGGGTTTAAAACAATGGGTATTGCAAATAAGCTTAAACGCCATTAGATCCAGAAAATTTTATATTTCTCAGATTTCTTCTACCATCATATTCTGCCATAATATATGTAAAGTTTTGTTGTTATTTCTTTTAGTTCAAGCTCATACACAAACATTTTTATAAACTTTAATATGTTCATAAGTACAATACCGTGAGATACACAAAGTCTAAGTATCTTTATGAGTGTGAAAAACATAATTCATAGAATTACTTTTTTTTGTAACGACTTGTCTTGATGTAATAATTGCATGATCATAATTGTATTTAATCTTAAGAAATGCATGTCGTCTTTAGTTTCAATTCATTTTAATCCGAGTATAGCTTAAATAATTAAGGAGGGAAGGGACACAAGCAGCAGGTACCCTTAATCGGGTATGGCCGGTACCCTAAAAAAGAATACTGTCGCCTGTCATTTTTGTCAAAATTGGGTAGTTAAAATCGGGTTATAGTATACTATGTATATAACCATTGGTGTGACCGTCCGAGACAATAAACCAATGCTTAGGATTCACAACTGTGGGGGTGTTTTTGCTGTGTTTGATTTTACGTCTTCACCGGAGATCTAAGTGTGGTGATATGAAAAGCTTTTAAAAAGTAGGTAATGAGAAGTATACTTTCCCTATGTTATAAATTATTTATGTTAAGGAAATGTAATAATAAAAACGTACATATTATAATATTTATAATATATATAAATGAAAACATAAAAATCATACGTGTCGCGATGTGCTCGCTCCCTTTTTTTTGAGTCATTAGATTTGCTTAATTTTTAAATGGAGGCTTCTCATGCATTTGACCCAAATTCACGGGCATTAGTCTTACCAAACTCAGATATTCTTTAAACGGGTTATAACATCTAATTAAATTAAAAATTATTCTCACCAAATTATTGATGTGAAAATCCTATAAAATGGGATATACTAAAAATTATTATATGATTTTTTTAAAAAAATATTATTTATAATTAATAAACAATTTTATGGTAAAAAAAATAAGTCAGTCTTGAGTCTTACCAAACACAGATAACTTTTAAACCAGGTTATAACATCTTAGTTATTTGTGAAACAATTTTATCATCAAACTCTAAGTATATTATAAATTTCATTACAATAAATAAAATTAAACTCAAAAAGTATATAAATATTAAAAACGAGTAATGTAAAACAGCCCCGTAATAAAGTGGAGAAAGTAACTGTTAGACATGTAAGTTTACATGTGAAAAAATAATTGATTTTATTCTTTTTAATTCCCATTTACTTCCATTAATATAGGAAGAGTTAACTATATGCCTAATTTAAAATCTTCCCGTTCTCGTGATAACTAATAATGCCAATGAAAAGATTAAATTGTGTTTTTAATTATGTATTATTTTACTATAATTCAACCATTTAGATCATATTTTTATTAACATTAATTATTTTAGCATAAGTAAACGAAATTGTAAAATTCTTATCTTCGCAAGGTTTAAGATGATTATTTTTAATATCAGCTTAGTAAAAGCACAAATGTACAAAACAATGCTATGAATAAAAGTGAATCGGTTCTATTTAGGTACTAGAAAAGTTTAGTGACAACCACAATTTGAAAATTTGAAAAACGTGATGATTTTTATGATCAATATGACAAAGTTGATTTGTTAGAGATGATTCTTTTGAGGACATCGATTCAAGTTAGAGATGTAATTAACATTTTCTGTCCGTCAAAAAAATTAGCATTTTTTATATTAATGGAAGTAAATTGGAATTAAAAAGAATAAAATCAATTACATTTGGAAACTCTTATTCCAAACAACATAGTTTTGATGGTTTTGCATGTATGCTTTCATACTTAATAGTCTCATACTAATAAATATTGGGTAGAGATATTGTACGCTAATGCATTAACGTATGAGAGGTAAGCGAGAAGCTCAAAGGCAAAAATCTAAAACGCTCAGAAAACGCTCACAAAAACTTAAACGTTCAGCCAAAAACCTAAAACGCTCAGAAACGGTCTTCGTGAAAAAAGTAAAAAATTGATCGATTAACGATCCAAAACTGTTTTTTTGGGTTAACCAATGATTAATTGGATATGTATTGACGATTCCGAGATGTTGGGATGTGATTTCATGGATCGATTCATGAAAAACAGGATTCACGTACGTTAATGTATGTTAAGGATTAATGTATTGGATCTTTTCACAATAAATATTAACTCACAAAAGAAATATAGTTCATTTTAACCGTTTAAAAAGTTCATTTTAACATTGACTTTATTGGGTTATATATGTAACTTACTTCATTAAAAAAAGTAGGTTTTTGTTTAATGGCCACTTTCGTCCCTGTGGTTTGCTACTTTCGCCACTTCAGTCCAAAATTTGTAATTTTGTCAACTTAGTCCTCATAGTTTTAAATATTAGCCAATTACGTCCCATCTGTCTAACGGCATCCTGCTATGCCGTTAGTTTAAGGGTATTTTTGTCTTTCTCCTTTTAATTTTGAGTTAATGGTCATCTTAGTCCCTGTGGTTTGATATTTTTGCCAATTCAGTCCAAAGTTTGAAAATTTGTCAATTTAATGTTCAGTTTAATTCAGTTTTTTATTTTTTATATTTTTTGTTTATAACCCTAAAGAACATAATTCAAGCCCAAAACCATCAAGAAACCTCAAATATGGTATGCATTTACTCTGTTGACAACAGTAATCATCCCCCCTTATATTTAGTTTATAGACATTTCCTAAAATCTTCTCCATGGTGGAACTCAATGGTAAAGTGGTCAAGGTAATTCCTTGAAACCGAATTGTACAGAAAAAACCCAAAATCATTTCGTTGATTAATGTATAATAGTTGATTACGACCCAGATTTTCGTTATGATATGTTAATCTCTAAACCCTAACTATTATGCATTCATCAAATAAACGATTTTTAGTTTTTTCCGTACAATTCGGTTTCACGGAATTTCTTTGACCACTTTAGCATTGAATTCCACCATGGGGGAGAGTTTAGGAACCGTCTAGAAACTAAATACGAGGAGGAGGGGGTATGAATATTGTTGTCGACAGAGTAAATGCAGACCTGTTTTGGGCTTGGATAATGCTCTCAAGGGTTATAGACCAAAAAAAACTGAATTAAATTGACAAAATTTCAAACTTTGGACTGAAGTGGCAAAAGTATCAAACCACAGGGATGAAAATGACCATTAACTCAAAATAAAAATGAGAAAGACAAAAATACCCTTAAACTAACGGCATAGTTGGATGCCGTTAGACGGGTGGGACGTAATTGGCTAATATTTAAAACTATGAGGACTAAATTGACAAAATTACAAATTTTGGACTGAAGTGGCGAAAGTAGCAAACCATAGGGACGAAAATGGCCATTAACTCTAAATATTAACTCACAAAAGAAATATAGTTCATTTTAACCGTTTAAAAAGTTCATTTTAACATTGACTTTATTGGGTTATATATGTAACTTACTTCATTAAAAAAAGTAGGTTTTTGTTTAATTTTTTATTGGTTAATATAATTTACTTAAATAAAAAAAAAAAGTTTTGTTTATAATTTATTGAAAGTGTAGATTTATTTTTATCTTTAAATGTTTAGTTTATTTAAAAAGAAAAAGAAAATGAAAATGATTTTAGGGTACTTGAGAGAAATTTTTCATGTGATTAAGGCGTTTTAAGGTAGTTAAAAGTAGAGGTGCATTAATCGGGTTTTTTTTAGTACCCGGGTTCGGGTATGTAATCGGTTTCGGGTATGATCTGGTATTGGAAAATTGGGTATTGAGAGAAATCGGGTAGGGTTCGGGTAAGGTATTGAGGGAGAAAAACTCAACCCTATGTACCTGGGTATGGTATGATCGGGTTCAGGCATTGGAACCGGGTACGGCCGAGTATTAATACCCGGTTTTGATATAGTAATTTTTTTATACATTTTTTAATTTGTTTAAAATTTAAATTTGCTTTGTAATATATAAAAATAATTAAACTATATTACAAAAACCATAAATCCACTTAATTACAAATTATTTACTTAGTAATATGCATTTTATAAAAACTTAAACATAAAAGTTGTGAAGTAAACATAAAAATATACTATAAAAACTCATGTATTATTTCGGGTATTAGAAAATTTGTATCGGGTATAACCGGGTATCGGGTATAGGGTATGACCGGGTCCGGGTATTTACAGGTATAAATCGGGTACGGTTCCGGGTACGGGTATTGACCTCAAAACGCATACCTTATCCATACCCTACGGGTAGGGTCGGTTCCGGTTTCGGGTATAGAATACACGGGTATAAAAAAAACCGGTTTCGGGTATTTTTTTCGGGTCCGGTTCCGGATACGGTTTTTTTGTGCACCTCTAGTTAAAAGTGTACATGACATGACAGTGTAAGATTAATGAAACTTAAGATACATACAAATACACGAAGACCCTTTTCTTTTATTTTATATAGTACACAAAGTGACGATATGTATAAATTTGCAATGACATGTGCTTTGATTCATTGGCATTCATAAATATGTGGGGTAAGAGGGTTATAATGTTTTGAACTACTAAAACGGCTTTGAAGAATCTTTAAATTCAGTTAGGGTCTCCTCTTTATACATTTGGGTCCTATTTGCCTCTACTTAAATGACCATCGTAAATGATTGTCTACAATCTCTACTTCCATACATATTTACTTCACCGATGTAAACCAAAATATTCGGTCTAAATTAAAGGCATACTTAAAATCAAGGCATTACAAATAAAGAAATGTCATATTGAATGGTACTCCAAATAAGAAAAGTTTCTATTAATAATAACACACAACCCTAATACATTTTTTTTTATCTATTTTATCGGCATCTAACTCCAGTATCTATTAGCATGAACTTGTTTAGAAGGAAACTTATTATATTTAGGGCTGTGCAACGGGTCGAAACCGCTTGAATTGAACCGTGACCGTTTAATAATAAACTGAGAACCTGAAACAGTAAGGTACATAACACATTAGCGGTTCTAATACACCGGTTTGGTCTGGTTCCTCCGTTCTAACAGTTTCGAATCGGCTCTTGCTCACTCCTAATTATATTAAAGCTAGTATTTACATTCCTGCGTTGCGGCGGAGGTGTAAAACCTTGTATTTTCATATCCACTCCACTCGAAAGCACAAAGTTACCACCACCGTCGCCTTTGTTCGCCATCCTCTCTCCCGCAGCCAGTAACTAACGTTAACCATTAAGAAAACTGAACAAAAAGTAGACGTAAAAACGTTGAACCACACACACTCATTGCATCGTGTTAAGACACAAAAGTTAGACCGGAACATAAAGTGTAGAAAAAAATAACTAAGTCAACTTAAAATCTACACGTTGCGATGTGGTTGCTAAACGGGAAAATAGACATAACGTTCAACCACACACATGTGTTGTAGTGCGTTAACTCGTTAAATTCAAACGTAAACGTTAAACAAAAAAAATTTAAAAGATGAAAAATATAAGGCACCATAGTTGAAAGTGGAAAAATGTTGACAATTAAAACTAAAATGTAACATATTTGTATACTATGAAAAAGTGTATGGACCAAAAAAAAAAGTTATATTAAAAAGAGCATTACATTGTACACATTTAGATGTACAATGTACAAAAGATTAAAGCATAATTCCCTCACTTTTATTATTATATAAATTAGTAAGTATTTTTAAGTTTATAAAAGATCCGATGATAAATAGAGTTTTTATGTAAATAAAAACCTATATAATTTACAATGATCACATATGTTTAATGGTAAAAGTTGTCATGTTGAGCAACCAATATAATGAAGTTGAGCAACATTTTTTTTTCTTTAACCAAAATAGTTATTTGTAAATATAAATATACTAGTTTTTATCCTCGTATTACGGGGTTATTTTATATTATTTATTTTTAATATTTATTTATTTTATGAATTTTTATTTTTTTATTGTATGAAAGTTAATAATATACTTATGGTTTGATATTAATTTTTTTTACAAATAAATGAGATGTTATAACTCGGTTTAAAAGCTATATGAATTTGATGGGACTCAAGACCCGTTTATTTTTTACTATAAAATTGTTTTTTTTAAATAAATCATATATTAATTTTTAGTATATTCCTACATTATAGGATTTTTGTATCAAATATTTGATGAGATTTTTAGTTTTTAATTTAATGAGATGTTATAACTCGTTTAAGAAATATCTGGGTTTGATAAGACTCATACCCGTGAATTCGGGTCAAATGAATGAGAAACCTCCATTTAAAAGTCTAGCAAATCTGGTGAATCCAAAAAAAGGGGGAGCGGCCACATCGTGACACGTGAGATTTTTATGTTTTCGTTTATATATATTATAGATATATACACACATAATAGAAAATCTTTAGCCGACGGCTAAGCCTTCTAATTGTCAGCTAAACAATAAAAAATGCTCATGTCGTCAGTTAAAACACTAATAAAAGCTTTAAGCCATCGCCAATTAAAACTCTAGTAAAAGCACTAATCCGCTGACTGAACTGACACACAACACAAAAAAAAAACAAAAAAAATGCTCATGTCGTCAATTAAAACACTAATAAAAGCTTTAAGCCACCGCCAATTAAAACTCTAATAAAAGATCTAATCCGCTGACTAAACAGACACACAACACAAAAAAAAAAAAAAAACAAGAAAAAAAACAAAACTCGTAGTTGGTGGCTAAGCCATAACTTTCGGATCGATGGCTATTTTGGAATCTTTTATGATTAACTTTACTACTTTGCTAAATATCCTTCTCTAACTGAAAGTAAATTATGATGAAAGAATCAAAAGAAGAAGAATGATTTGAATTTCCATATAGATCTACTATGCAATCTTTTTAAAACTCAAGCTTAACTATTATGTATCTTCTTCTTCCTTTAAAAAAAATAAAATTAGTAGAATACTCACGCGATGCGACGGCGCCGATAATTGACAACGCGATACATGTTTCTTGTTAGTTTATCAATCCTCTTGCGATATATCATATAGTACAGTAGTCGTTGTTTATTTCTTCAGACTTTTCTACGTTTATTAAATTCGCTTTTTGACGTCATTCCAGTGAGCTTTGTACGATTGGTTATGCGTGAGTGATTCTCCAACTTCGTCATTTCTCATACATATTTCACATAATAGTAGTAAGTAAACTTACAAAGATTTATGTGATATAATAAAATTAATAAAAAATTTTATTTGTTCAGTTTAAGATAAGCCTGTCAAATATAACTCAACAATTGCCTGGATTAATCTCTGAATCGTGAATCACTTTCAGATAAACCTATTTGCGGGTTACACGCAATGATTTATCGGATAAGACAGAGATTTCTGCACATGAAATTGAATTTGATGATTCTGTGGATTTGATGAAGAACCAGAGAAAAATTGAAGTAACCGTTTTCTTCTGTTCTATCTATTCTATCGATATAATTTTATTATCCAGGGAATGAAAATATTATTAATATATTAATCCAAACCTAATTCCCTCATGAGCCCAAATGAATTAATTAAAAGCCCATTTAACATTACACTTAAGCCCAAGTATAAAATCAAATAACAAAGTCTAAATAACATTATTGTTAAACAAGCCCGCACTCCCGCGTCACCTAACTCGTTTAATCTCTAACGTTATTTCCTTGATCGACAAGTTAATCCAATAACACTAAAATATTCAACAATCCTCCCCTATTTTAGTGATATCCATGATTATCTTAACCATCATCATAGAAACGCAAACGTATGCATAAATGAAAATGTCCTACGGATTGAATTTTCATCTTAGTAAATTACACGATCCAAATTTTCGAATATCGGGGTGTCTTATGGATTGAACCCTTGCTATCCATTTGAATACTTGAAGGCAAAATACACATACATTTATAAATCCAAATTCCACTCAACACTATATTTTACTAGCCAGTGTCCTAATCCTTCAAAGAATATATCAAAGCTCAAGATCAAAGCTTCTTGAAGCGGCTAAACTTCATATTCTTATAGGTAATTCATTATTCTCGCACCCGCACTGCAATTTATCAATGAACTGTTAAGAAGTTATACATCAACCTTCTTTATCTTGCAGTCCGAACACAAACCTTGGGATGTTTATGATATTGTGTTCCAATATCTCTATGACAAGCTTTCCGCATTGAATTTAGCATCTAACGTTGTATTAGATGGGAATTGGGTGTCTTGACATAGGATATTAAAGTATGGACTTTGAACTCATCCCCATGACTGATATGTTCACGAGATCTCTTCCTAACCTTTAGTTAGATCATCAGTCAAATTATACTCAAATATTACAAACTGAACTAATATCACACATTGTATTGTATAACATATAACCGTCTAGACTTTCCGTTATACATCTGGCTATAACCCATAGCCAGCACTATCCCACCTGATAGATTTTGGTGATATCGATTTGACCACAATAGAATTTTATAAATTCAGTTTCTTAGCCATTTAACAACTTTTATCGGTTGTTGCAAATGCTAGAAACTCGCATTCCATTTTCAAGTGATGCAAATTCATTCCTTAATTACCTAAGAAATAAAACATTCTCCAAAAGAGAATACACATCCATAGTTAAGCAGCTTGTTTACTGCTCGCCAATTTTGAGCACTAGGATTTCTAGTAAATATGCTCAAATTACCCACAACAGAAATTATGTTAGTCTTTGTGCAAATTATAGCATACATCAAATATTCAATTAACTTTGAATATTCTAATTATGAAATATAATCACTTTGATTAGGCACAAACTTGATATTAGGATTTATATATAGGAGTGCTAACCGAAGAACAATCAAACTGATTGAATTTCTTCAATACTTTCTCAATATAATGAAATTGAATAATCTATTCCTTTGTTACTCTCTTTTTTATTATACATAGAATAACATCAACCTCCCCCGTATCCTTTATATCAAAACTAGAATATAATAATTTCTTTGTCTAATCAATCACTTAAACCCGAGTAAGATAACAAAGAATCAATCATTTCCTTCAAGATTCTATATTTCTTTTCACTCCAAAATAATTCACGTGACCTAACCTAGCATGTCACAATATATACATATAGTCTACCATGCTTTGAAATGATTATGACATACAAGCAGATTCAATAACAAATAGAACATTAATATTTAGTTTAATACTCCAATACACAAACATCCGAATCCAACAAAGATTCTATGTCGAGATAAAATAAATTTATCTGACCCAATCATCTGCTTAAAAACAAAATTATTTAAAGCAACCCAGATAAGAGATTCTTTTTAATCCCTAAAACACTTAATCCAAAACAAAACATATGTTTTCCACAAGTAAATACAAGTCTTCAACCGGTTCAAATTCTTCAAATCATTTTAGATCCTTGCATACATGACTTGTATCACTCGAGTCTGCCCACCATGCAAGCATGTCCTCCTATACACAATAGGAATAAGAATAAACCACATATAATTCTTCACCGAATTATTTTTAAAACCATTAGACTTTTCGAGTCCAATAACCAACCCAAAGATCGAGTTTCGTTTATTTCACACCCCAAAGGGTTTTCCAACTTGTATACTTCTAATGAGTTAATTATAATCCGGGCTGTAGCCCATTAACCCAATATATATACTACCGGGGCAAATGTTTTAACAATATTTTTATTTCATTGTTTATTTGTCGTACACAGATATTATCCACACAAAAGTGATTTATGTTCATCATTAAATCATACCGTAGTAACATGTTACTTTTATAACACATAACATATATTAATTAGTAATATCATATGGAATTTTATTCATATAAGCATGATGGTTAATCATATACGCATGATTGTTCAAATTGAAGATTGAATAGAGAAAGTATAAAATACATACCTGAATGACTAGTGGATGGATGTTAATTCCACTATCTGGATATGTTATCATTTGACCAATCATTACTCTCTTTGTTTAAGCAAGATTGAATATATTGATAAACTGGATATGAATTCCAATGGCCAAGATCGATGAATTGAAACCAAAGAACAAAACTGTCTGGTTACTTTCAGATATAAAGCCAGTATCAATTTTCGATCCCACCCTTTCTAATTCCAAAATTCCCAATTTGATGCACATCCAAAACAAAAGAAAACTTCTTGTTCGTAATAAACAAGGATATGATTGAATCCTTATATTCAATCACCAAAATCAAAAGTTTCCTATATGAAACATTATCATGATTTTTGAAATTAATAATTCCTATACAATGAAATAATGATGGCTGTGCCTTTTCATCCAATTTCAAAGACAGTTTGAAAACAATCAATTGAGTAATCAAGATTACCAATTCCAATCAAACCACTAAACTGTATATAAACTATATATATTAGATTCAATAAATGAAAATTTAGGTTTCACCATATTTAATAGTGGCATCAAAATTTGTCTACACTATCCTATTAAAATCACGAATAAGTTCAAAATCATGAATTAAAGTCAGATATTAAAATCACCATATAATCAAAATATTCGACCCACTTGTCAATATATCAATATGAAAAAGGTTAATTCATCTAAAATTAATTCAACCCAGGTTCATCAAAATTAATTCAAACCATTGTTGAATATATATTTTGAAAACATGAATTGATTATTAAACTGAAATCAGACCCAAGAATATTATTGTTAAAATTCACATCATAAGTAAGTGACAAATTCAGAATGAGATCAAATTATGCAGACCATTTACTTATGTGCCCACCACGGTTACTAGAAGTTCTCATAATTAGCCAACCACGTATTATAATTCAAATACTGTATATTTATAATTCCATATAAAACGTAAGTCTCATTCTTTTAACCCTTCCAGAACATTTATATTCAAAACCTAATTCGATGTGCCTAAATAACAGAACTTGCATACCAAATTAAGTCAAGAACCAGAAATCAATTATTGTATAAACATAATCAAACAATCGTTTAAACCACTAATTTGCAAGTTAAGGTTTCAACCAAATTTTACCAGAATCCAAAGTTGATAAATAATAATCATATTAACACTAAATAATAATCATATCAAACCCATTAGGTTTATCTTTGTTGTATAATTGCGTATCAGAAGGATGAATTCGATCAATGATGCAAACCTGTAATCTTGATTTCAATCTTAGTTTCTTGAACAATTGCTTGAATTAATCTCTAAATCGTGAATCACTTTCAGATAAACCTATTTGCAGGTTACAGACAATGATTTATCGGATAAGACAGAGATTTCTGCACATGGAATTGAATTTGATGATTCTGTGAATTTGATGAAGAACCAGAGAAGAATTGAAGTAACCATCTTCTTCTGTTCTATCTATTCGATCGATATAATCTTATTATCCAGGGAATGAAAATATTGATTAATATATTAATCCAAACCTAATTCTCTCATGAGCCCAAATGAATTAATTAAAAGCCCATTTAACATTATACTTAAGCCCAAGTGTAAAACCGAATAACAAAGTCTAAAAAACATTATTGTTAAACAAGCCCACACTCCCGCGTCACCTAACTCATTTAATCTCTAACGTTATTTCCTCGATCGACAAGTTAATCCAATAACACTAAAATATCCAACATTATGCGTTAAAGTGAATGTTTAGTAAGTTAGAATCAGTCAAATCTAAAAGAATGAAAAATTTGAAATTAGTTAACATGGGTTCAAGATAAAAAATAAAGGGTGAAAATAAGTAGAAAAATGTTTAGTCGAGCACTGGTACACACGTAACGTATGGTCGGTTTTTTTTGTTTTGTTTTGGTTTTTTTTCTCAGTTCGTTTCAATATTTTTTTGTTTCGGTTTCTCAACTTCGTTTATGTTCGGTTTCCATTTTCTTCTTTTATTTTGGTTGGTTTCATTACGGTTTCTTTTTTTTTCTCAAGTATTGTTTTTTCGGTTTCGTCGGTTTTTTTGTTTTCTAATTTTTTGTTTCGATTTTGTTTATTTCGATTAGGTTTCGGTTTTGTTTTGTGTTGTTTCAGTCAGTTTTATTTATTTCGGGTTTGGTTTTGGTCTGTTTCGTTTTGGTTTTCGGTTCACGCGCACAAACAAAGCATCAAACGCGGCATCAGACCCGTAACCAGTGCCAGTAAGTGTGTCACACATTGCTTTTGTAGATGCGAGACACACGCTTACTGACCCCGGTACGTGTGAACAATGTCATCCACGTGATTGATTCCTTAACGCACGTAACCTTTGGTGACACTAATACGGTTTGACCCATGACCCTACCCGAACCAAATTAACCCTTTTATGTATCGACTTGTTCCAACACCAATACAGTTTGACCCATGACCCGAGCCGTTCGACTCGTTGTCGTCTTAAATGGTAATCACGTAACATGTTGATTTTTAAAATTTTTTAAAATATATTAATATCATACTCAAACTAAAGATAATAAAATACTCATTTTTATGATGTAGTTTTTTTATAAAAATATTGATGTGTTAAAAAGTTATATCCGTTAAGTAGATCGTGGGGGTGGTTAATTTAGAATAAGGGTTAAATGTGTTACTTTCTTTATATTTACAAAACGTGTGTAAACTTGAGGGACCAATATGGTATTTATTTTTGCAAATTAAAGATTTTTGTTATGTAAATACCATTTTACCCTTGATTTGTCAAAATTTTATGCAATATAGATTTTACTTAAAGCAAATAGTTACCTCTTAAATTTTAAGAGTTCCTTGCTATTTGTTTTATATATAGTATATATATATATATATATCATAACTATTCTTTTTAATTAAGTATATGATTTCTTAAATCAAGTTCTTTCTTTATTAAATAAACTTAATGCACTTTTAATTATAATATTGTGGCTAAACATGTTACACTAATGTATTTAACTTAATTAACGGAGCGGGTGTTTCTAACTTCTTAGTTGTTGTAGTGGTTTTTAACTACGGAATACACCTTGCCCACAAATGTGGCTAACCTATTACAGTAGTGCACCTGATCTAATATATAGTGTTGTGAACGAGTTGGCGAATATCACTCTATTGGCAAATCTTGGATTAAGACACTAGGGGGCGGACTCAAAATGTATACAAAAATTCACAAACAAAGTTGGTCAGACTCAAATTTTCGACCGAAAACGGCTAAATTTACACTACGTATAATAAAAATTCGGCTAAAAAATGCTAAATTTTACACTACGTATAAAAATCTTCGGCCGAAATGACTAAATTTTACCCTAAGTATAAAAGATTTCGGCCGAAAACGGCTAAATATGCACTACATATAAAAAATTTTGGACGAAAACGGGTAAATTTACACTACCGCGTAAAAAAACAGTGGGGGGGGGGGGGCAGCCGGGCCCTAGGTAACCTTTGCCAGTAACACTCTTGATGCCTTACGACACTTTTTGAAAATAATTTTATGAAATATATCCCGCCTACAAAGCTAGATGATGTGGCACCAGTGGCGAATCTTGGACATACACGTCGAGGGGGCCGAACTCAATATGTATAAAAATTCATAAGCTTGAGGGGGCAGGCTCAAAATTTCGGTCGAAAACGGGTAAATTTACACTATGTATAAAAATTTTCGGCTGAAAAAGGATAAATATACACTACCAAGCATAAAAACGGAGGGTCCGAGCTCAAAATTTTGGTCGGAAACGGATAAATTTACACTATGTATAAAAATATTCGGCCAAAAAAGATAGATATGCACTATCGAACATAAAAACGGAGGGGCCGGACTCAAAATTTCTGTCAAAAACAGGTAAATTTACACTATGTATAAAAATTTCGACCGAAAAAGGATAAATTTACCCTGCCGGCAAAAAACAGAGCGGGGGCGGGCTAAAAAATTTCGGTCGAAAACATGTAAATTTACACTATGTATAAAACTTTTTGACCGAAAAAGGATAATTTACACTATCGAACGAAAAAACGGAGGGGGTCGGGCCATCCCTAGCCCCAACTAAGCTACGCCATTGTGTGGCACGTGTCATTAAATGAAAGATATATTTGTACATGCACATAATTACATACAAAAATCATATAATTAGAAGATGGACTTTTTATTTAAATTTGAGATGTTTTATATCCTTGAAACTCTGTTTTATACTTAAACGTTTGATATTTAGCAACCCGAACCACATATTCTATCTCGTCCGATTACATAAATCTGTACAGGTTAAAGCAAAAATTAGAGAATAAAAAATACATAGCATTAGCCAACAAAACAAAGTTAGTTCCTCTTATACGCAGTGTTGTAAAAACCGTTATTCGCTAGTCGGGCGGTGTGGTGGGGACTAGCGATTAATCAAGATTAGTCGAGATTAATTGGGATTAATCAGATCAGACTTTAATATATAATTTTCAGTTTTATATATACATGCACACATTTTTATATGTAGTTTTCAGTTTTATATATGCACAAACATATTTTGGTTAGAATCTCGCTTGAAACCGGGGGGGGGGGGGGTGTTTGCTGAAATCTCCCGTCGAAAACGGCCGATTTTGGTCGGAATCTCACCGGAAACCGTTGTTTTTGGTCCGAATCTTGCTGCAAGCCGCCAATTTTGGCCTTATTTGACCGGAGGAACTTAAGGAAACAATGAAGAAAGAGTTTTGCCCGGAACATGAGCTGCAGAAACTTGAAGCCGAGTTTTGGGAACTCAAGCAAGATAGTGGAGACAACTCTGCCTACTCCAATCGGTTTTGTGAGCTTAGCCGTATTGTGCCCCATTTGGTAACCCCCGAGACTCGCGCATTCAGAAGTACATTCGCGGTCTTCCGATCCTTTTCCGTGGTGCCGTGATGAGTCATGACCCGTTAACCATTGGTGAGGCGATGGACCTAGCTGCCTCTCTCACCGATAGTCATGTTAGGGATGGAACCTTGTCTCGCAAGGATTCCAAGCCTACTCCCGACAAGACTAAGGCCGACTCCTCTTCTGATGCCGAAGCTGAGACTAAACCTTCATACAACAACAACCACAACAACAAGCGCAAAGCCTATGCCGTTAACAAACCCAATAACCAACCTCCTCATAACCAAAACCAAACTACCCCAAACAAGAAGACTTACCTTGGTCCTCATCCCTTATGTACCAAGTGTAGCTTTCATCACTCTCCCTAAACCCCTTGCCGATTATGTACCAAATGCAACCTTTATGGCCACCTTGCTAACACTTGCCGTATCCCGCCAAATGCACAAGCCACCTCACATGCTCAACCCAATACTTCTTATACCCGGCTTGCTATCATTGTGGAGACCCAAACCATCTTCGTAATGCGTGCCCTCAACTTATCCATGCCCATCAAGCCCAAGCCGTGACTACACCCTACTACTTGACCCATGCTCACCAAATCCAAACTCAACCACCTCATGTCCTGCAAGCCCCTTCCATCAATCCAAGTCAATCGTGCCTAACCCAATACTATCAAGCTCCGCACCCCCAAACTCAAGCGTACCAAGCCTACTTTGCTCAAGCCCCTGCTATGCAAGATCAACCTATTCAAGCCATTCCAAGCCAGTCTACATCAACTGCTCCTACTAATGCAACTCCTCATGGTGCTTCCAGCCAAGCCAATCAAGCTACTCAACGACCGTGAAGACTTTTGTCGTTCTCTTTATATATCTTGATACTTTGTCTTTTCTTAATTATTGTAACGCCTCTTTATGGCCTTAGATTATCTTTCACTTGAACTATGCATCTTTTATAAGCTATCTTATGAATAAAGTTTCTTTTTGTTTCAATAGATTGTTTATTAATGTTTACTTTTATCTTATTTTACCTTCATAAGTTATGTCTTCTTCAAATACTTATATTTTTGCGTTGTCTTAGTAAAATTTCACAGCAACTTTTGGAATCATTTTATACATTGATGTTTTCTAATTAAGAACTTCTTTAAATTTTGTTCCCTTAAAAATCATGTTTTACTTAAACGTTTTGTAACCCATATAATGGGACGAGTCATGTGGACCATTCGACGACTAAGTAATTATGGATGCATACATAATTACCAAAGTCCTCGCATGGAAATCATGATCCGAACAGTTGTGTGTCATAATATAGAACCACAAGTAGTTGAGATAACGGTACAAATGTAAAAATGATTAGGACATGGTGGATACGCCGCTGGTAGATCCTATATATGTGCCCTTATCGGATTTTCATTTGGAGCGTTACTTCAACTATCTAAAGTTCTGTATTATGTATTTTTAATGTATTTTTATTTAATGGTGTTGTTATATTATTCCTTAATTTCGGGACGAAATTCCCTAAAGTAGGGGAGACTGTAACAACTCGGGGTTTCGATTTACGAACTATAACCCGACCGTTTTAATATTCTGATTATTTTAATCAATAAAGTTAAGTGAACGTTTATTACTTAATCGTTATTTATTAATGTATGTTATATTATTATTCATCTAACCCGTTTATACTTGGATCCAAACCCAACCTGAAACCAAATTGATTAATTATCAACCCTAACATGTTCTTCAGCCCAAATCCATCATCCAACGTCTAATTAGGTGTTCCTAAACCGTAATTCGCACCTAGCCGACCCTAATCCCTCATTCAATTACGTTTAGAGGGTTCTAGAACTTGGGCCGCAACATATTACTCACGCTATAAACCCTAATCTCATTTTCTATATAAACGATGATAATTTTGCAATTAAACTCACACCAACCTTCTCTTAGCCGTCGCTAATATTTCCCCTAACCTTAATCGTATTATCGTGTTCATTGGATCACTGTTCTGGATCCTTTTAGTGTCGGCTCTGTTGCATCCAATTAACCCGCTTCTGGTCATTGATCAAGGTATGTAATTGGTGGGTTTTGATCGCGATATCATACTAATCAAAAGCCCCATGATCAATTTGATTAATTTCGATGAGATTGATCAAATTGATTTGTTAGGGTTTATATTCAATTGATCGTTTTTTGTGTCTGTATACATTTTATGGAAATCAATTTCGTTTGTAAGTCACATGCATTCCAGTTGGTTAAACATATGAATTGTGGGGCAGAGGTCGCGGGTTCGACCCCCTGCCACCCCGATTTTTTAGTAAATTTCGTTTATTTTTCTTTTAAATCATTTTATGACTATATTATTAATAATAATTATTATTTAAAACCATTCTTAACAAAAACCGACTTTATAATACTAATTTAACTCACGTTTTCGTTCGTGTATATATATAAGCATATATGTGTGTATATATATAATAACTTAAAAACGAATATTTTGATATATATAAAAAACCAAGTAAACTATTTATATTTATATTTATAAAACTTAAAAGTAATATTTTCCAAGATATATTTTATTAATTTAACTAATTATTTTATAAATCTTTATGTATAATATTATATTATTATAATATTAATAATGGTTAACGAGTTGTCGTAATCAATCTTGTACTTTACTTAGCGTATTCGTTTTCTCTTTGTTTCCTCATTAGGCTCTAACGTTCACGTGCGATTTCCCGCATTCTTAATCTCATTCACTTTTGTTCGCCCATCGAGGTGAGTACCACATTCCCCTATTTTACCGCTTTCAATGTTTTGGGGACATATGCGTAAATAATATTTCTTATACATACTTATACTCAAAACTGCAACTTTGTCTTATGTGTTAACAACTTATACCTTATTTGTTTATGTGCTTATTTGCTTTGTATGCTTTTGCATTCGGAGAGGTCCAACATAATCTCAGTCTAGTATGATGATACGCCAGTCGTTAGCCTTTGTGCTTCTCGACATCTCAGTTATACTTGCTCATTGGTTAAATTGTTATTCTCATATGACTTGTTGCAGCTACGTAGTTTGTTATATATATACTATATGTACAACTAAACTGGTTTGTTGCTCACTCAACATGGGTTGTTGTCACACCCTCAAAATCCACTAACGGAGTTTTACCTTCAGAGGGTGTGAACTAACAGGATCGGAATCATTAGTTATAATCAAACCATGAATAAAGTTTTTCAAGCCACGGAAACGTTTAAGTGTAAATAAATGCGGAAGCGTAAAAACCATAAGACAAAAGTTGCGTCACGCAGGACGACTTAAAAAAAACCCAATTGATAACAGTTTAAAACAAGTTTGCATGATCAATAACGTTCAAAGTAATGCATGATCCTATACCGCGCGCCCGCCTCGACTACCTGAGAATAACATACTAAAAGTGTCAACACGAGTTTGGTGAGTTCACGAGTTTATATCAATAAAGCGTTTACGTTTGCGTTTTGCGTTTAGCGTTTTGCGTTTAGCGTTTGCGTTACCAGATAGTGTTAAATCGATTATATATCTATAGGTAGCTAGCCTATAAAGCAAGTATTACTAAGTGTTCGACACCGAAGCTGACTGTTTATCATGTGCTTTGCCACCAGGTCTATCCCGACCATGGTAATGTGTTAGCCAAAATTACACCCACTCGACCTCCAGTCGAGCTTAGCGTTGGGTGGGGTTTGTCAAACCCAGTAGTACTACTCAACAGTGACTCGCTATTATCCAATACTAAACGGTTCGATGTGTAGGACTTCAGTTGTTTCGTTTGCCACTTAGCCTTTACAAGTGATATATAATCTAATAACAAAATCTAAAAGCGTTTCGGAGTATGTATTCTCCCCCAAGTGAAAAACGTTTAAAAAGTTTAAAGGGGAAAGTGAAACTCACTGTTTGCGAAGAATTCCAAAACCAGTCACCCAAGTGATGCGCGTCACAGAAAAACTCTCGCTAGCATTCTAAAACAACAAGGAGATTTTCTAAGTGTCGGAACTATTATCGAGTCTCTAGACTCGGCACAAAATACCTATGCACAAGATACGTTTCGTGTTCGTTTGTGAATCGTGTGTGACTTAACAAGCACATTTGTGATACGTTACATGTTGTGAACAATTATTTAGATGTCAAGTATTAATAGTGTACATATCTAGCCATTATTCCCCGCAAGGGCAATTTGGTCAAAATATAACAATTATCTAGCAACAAGCACGTTTCATGTATTTTCACAAAGTTCAGCAGTTAATTTTATCAAGGCAGAATTTCTACTCGAAAAGATTATTCTATTGACAGATCATAGCATCTCAATTAATTCACCAAAAATCGTCACAAAAGCATACATGTGTTAGGTTTCCAAAACATATTTTATTGTATTTTAATGATCAACACATTACAGCGAACTCACAAAAATCAAATTCATGCGCAACAGAATGTTATATGTTATTCCCGTTAAATGAAAAATCCAACTAATACAAGACCAATTGGGTTAGGTTCTTAACTCAACAAGTTAACTTCCAGAAGTGGAACCAACCCATTTTGTCTTGTAGTTCATGAGATATGCTAATTACAAAACAACTTAACAGCAGGTCTCACAACTCAGATTTGCACTTCAGTTTTGTAAAATCATAAAGATTAACTTTTACTCGTCCAAAAATTACAAACTTGGACTTTATAGAAACTAGACTCATTATAGTACCCTTTAGTATTAACAACCTCAACCAATTTCCACATTAACAGTTAGTTACAGTTGTCTAAACATAACTTACAATCTGTCCAGTACCAGTTTTGACCTTTAATCACATTTAAATCGTTTGAGCAACCAAAACACCTCCAAATTAGGCGTGGTTGGACTTTCTGAAAACTAGACTCAGAGTACTACCTTGTAGACTCATAATTAGCTCAGTTTTCTTAGATATTCAACAAGTTACATGTCGTTCAAGTTTAACAATCACTGCTGTCAAAACTCAGCAAGCACAAACAATCGTCTAACATGCATCCTAAGCATACGACATATCTCAAAACATGTAACGAGCATAATTAATCATAAAAATCAGTAGTAACCCTCTAGGGTTTACAAACCATCAATGATTCAATAATCTTTCACCGTTCAAAATCACATATGATCATCAATATCAATAACTAACACATAATCAATCATCATCTAATCAAAATTACACATGCAAACACTAAATACATGATTTACAAAGTTAGGGTTTCATGTTTATACCTTAAAAACGCAGAAACAACCAAGGGAAATGTGAGAGATGCTTAGAAACGAGTGTAGGATGCTCCGATTATGAAGAACAAGATCAAAACAAGGTGATATGTGTGTGTGTGTGGGCTGCCGATCACAAGGGAGAAGGGGGGGGGGGGGCTGCCGTCGGGTAGAGAGAGAGAGAGGGAAGAGAGTTAGGGTTTAATATTATTGTTAATAATAACAGGTTACACATAGGTCCCTCAACTCTTTAGTATTACTTTTCTAGCTTAAATTAACTCGTTTGCATCTTGAGTTAGCGTTTTATACCATGTTATCACATAACACATAAATCTAACACATAATTATCACATAATTATTGTTTTGATGTTTTTCGTTTATTCACCAATGGTTTGCGTCAACTCGTTTTTGTTTCGGTGCAATCCCGAAAGACTACACATGTAGTGATTGTCAAGCGTCATTTAAACCCTAGTTTAAATGTAATGAGATGTGCGTTATAGATCCAGTGATCTTAAGTTTGAATTGACGGAGTTTGAGTTAACGGAGTTAACCTGAAATTGACGAGTGTCACATCATTCCCATGTTAAAGAATTTTCGTTCCGAAAATTTGAGTTAAGTCGTGATGAGTGTCTGAAAAAGTAAGAAAAATTTTCAGTTTGTCATATCATCCCCTAGTAGAAAGAAATTTCGTTCCGAAATTTAATTCATACCTCCGGTGATTTCTGACGGTTTACCGGGTTTCGCGGTTTTCGGTGTTTAGTCAAACCTTCAAAAAAGGTGGAGATACTTTTTCATCATTTGATCCTCGCGTTCCCACGTGAACTCCGGTCCATGTCTCGAGTTCCAACGAACCTTAACGATTGGAATTTTGCTGTGCTTGAGTGTTTTGGTTTCCCAATCCAAAACTTTGATTGGTTCTTCAATGAAGCGTAGCTGTTCATCAACCTGCAATTCGTCCAAAGGGACTGTTTGGGTTTCATCGGATAGGCATTTCTTCAAATTGGATACGTGGAATACATTGTGTACACTGCTGAGTTCCGTTGGTAAGTCCATTCGGTGCGCCACCGGACCAATGCGCTCAGTTATCCGGTAAGGGCCAACGTATCGTGGATTGAGTTTGTTTCGCTTTCCAAAGCGAACCACACCTTTCAAAGGTGAGACTTTGAGTAATACTTGGTCGTTCACTTGAAATTCGAGAGGCTTTCGGCGCTTGTCGGCTTAACTCTTTTGGCGATCTCGTGCTGCTGCCATGCGGTTTCGGATTTGAACAATCTTTTCAGAGGTTTCGAGTACCAATTCTGGACCAGTGATTTGGCTGTCACCCACCTCTGCCCAGCAGAGAGGTGATCGACACTTCCGTCCGTACAACGCTTCAAACGGCGCTGCTTTAATACTTACGAGGTAGCTGTTATTATACGAAAACTCTACCAAAGGTAAGTGAGGTTCCCAACTTTTTCCGAAATCCAACACGCATGCACGCAACATGTCCTCCAAGGTCTGAATAGTGCGCTCACTTTGCCCATCCGTCTGAGGATGGTATGCTGTACTCATATCCAGGCGGGTGCCTAGTGCACTCTGTAGTGACTTCCAAAAGTGCAAAGTGAAACGAGAATCTCGATCAGATATGATTGAGACAGGCACTCCGTGTCTAGACACTACTTCCTTCATGTAGATGCGAGTCAGTCTTTCCATTTTGTCCGATTCTTTGATTGCTAAGAAGTGTGCAGACTTAGTCAACCGGTCAACGATCACCCAGATGGTATCGCATCCCGTTGGTGTTTTGGGTAATCCCGTGATAAAATCCATTGAAATGTGTTCCCATTTTCATGCTGGAAGTTCCGGTTGCTGTAGCAGACCAGATGGTTTCTGATATTCTATTTTGACTCTTGCACAAGTCAAGCATTTGCTCACGTAGGTGGCAATGTCGGCCTTCATGTTTGGCCACCAGTAAAGTGCCTTCAGGTCATGGTACATTTTATCTTAGCCAGGGTGGATAGAATATCGGGACTTGTGTGCTTCGTCCATCACTAGAGTTCTCAACTCCCCGTATCGTGGAACCCAAATCCGGTTCTCAAAATATCGGACCCCGTCCGATTTGGTTTCGAGTTGCTTGTTCATGCCCCGCATGAGTTTTGATGGAAGATTATCATCTTTCAAAGCTTCGAGTTGCGCATCGCGAATCTGATCGGGTAAGTTGGCATGAATCGTGAGTTTCAATGCTCGCACTCGCCTGGGTTTATCGGTTTCTTTTCTGCTGAGAGCGTCGGCCACTACATTGGCCTTGCCAGGGTGGTACTTGATGGCATAATCATAATCCTTAAGCAACTCGATCCAACGACGCTGTCGCATGTTCAACTCCTTCTGATCGTAGATATGTTGGAAACTCTTGTGGTCGGTGTAAATGGTAAACTTGGTACCGTACAAGTAATGCCTCCATATCTTAAGAGCAAATACAACAGCTCCGAATTCCAAGTCATAGGTCGTGTAGTTCTTCTCGTGAATTCGTAGTTGTCGAGAGGCATAGGCTATAACCTTCTCGAGTTGCATCAACAAGCAACCGAGACCTTGTATCGATGCGTCACAATGTACCTCAAAATTCTATGTTCCCTCGGGGAGGGCTAGAATAGGGGCGCTACAAAGTTTGGTTTTCAACAGTTGAAAAACGGATTCTTGCGCGTTACCCCAATTGTACTTAGTACCCTTGTGGGTCAAAGCGGTGAGGGGTTGAGCAATCTTTGAGAATCCCTCGATAAAACGCTGGTAGTAGCCGGCCAGTTCTAGGAATTGCCGCACCTCAGTCGGAGTCTTAGGTGCTTCCCAGATTTTGATGGCCTTTACCTTACCGGGATCGACATGGATACCATTCTCGTTAATCACATGTCCTAAGAAGTGAACCTCGCGAAGCCAAAATTCGCATTTCGAGAGTTTAGCGTACAGTTGTTCCTTCTTTAGTAATTCCAGAATTAACGTCAAGTGTTCTTCATGGTCAGCCTTGTCCTTGGAGTAGACGAGGATATCATCAATAAAACAATCAAAAACTTGTCGAGGTACACCTTGCATACTCGATTCATGAGATCCATAAATATGGCTGGTGAGTTGGTTAAGCCAAAAGGCATAACCGAAAACTCGTAGTGACCATACCGAGTTCTGAATGCCGTCTTTGAAATATCTTCTTCACGCACTCTTAATTGATGGTAACCAGACCGCCGATCGATCTTCGAGTAATAACTCGATCCTTGGAGCTGGTCAAACAGATCATCAATTCGGGGTAAGGGATAACGGTTCTTAATCGTCACCTTGTTCAACTCCAGCCATAAGGGTACTAAGTACAATTGGCTGGTGCATTGTCACCTTCTTCTCGTGAATTCGTAGTTGTCGAGAGGCATAGGCTATAACCTTCTCGAGTTGCATCAACAAGCAACCGAGACCTTGTATCGATGCGTCACAATGTACCTCAAAATTCTATGTTCCCTCGGGGAGGGCTAGAATAGGGGCGCTACAGAGTTTGGTTTTCAACAGTTGAAAAACGGATTCTTGCGCGTCACCCCAATTGTACTTAGTACCCTTGTGGGTCAAAGCGGTGAGGGGTTGAGCAATCTTTGAGAATCCCTCGATAAAACGCTGGTAGTAGCCGGCCAGTTCTAGGAATTGCCGCACCTCAGTCGGAGTCTTAGGTGCTTCCCAGATTTTGATGGCCTTTACCTTACCGGGATCGACATGGATACCATTCTCGTTAATCACATGTCCTAAGAAGTGAACCTCGCGAAGCCAAAATTCGCATTTCGAGAGTTTAGCGTACAGTTGTTCCTTCTTTAGTAATTCCAGAATTAACCTCAAGTGTTCTTCATGGTCAGCCTTGTCCTTGGAGTAGACGAGGATATCATCAATAAAACAATCAAAAACTTGTCGAGGTACACCTTGCATACTCGATTCATGAGATCCATAAATATGGCTGGTGCGTTGGTTAAGCCAAAAGGCATAACCGAAAACTCGTAGTGACCATACCGAGTTCTGAATGCCGTCTTTGAAATATCTTCTTCGCCCACTCTTAATTGATGGTAACCAGACCGCCGATCGATCTTCGAGTAATAACTCGATCCTTGGAGCTGGTCAAACAGATCATCAATTCGGGGTAAGGGATAACGGTTCTTAATCGTCACCTTTTCAACTCCAGCCATAAGGGTACTAAGTACAATTGGCTGGTGCATTGTCACCTTCTTCTCGTGAATTCGTAGTTGTCGAGAGGCATAGGCTATAACCTTCTCGAGTTGCATCAACAAGCAACCGAGACCTTGTATCGATGCGTCACAATGTACCTCAAAATTCTATGTTCCCTCGGGGAGGACTAGAATAGGGGCGCTACAGAGTTTGGTTTTCAACAGTTGAAAAACGGATTCTTGCGCGTCACCCCAATTGTACTTAGTACCCTTGTGGGTCAAAGCGGTGAGGGGTTGAGCAATCTTTGAGAATCCCTCGATAAAACGCTGGTAGTAGCCGGCCAGTTCTAGGAATTGCCGCACCTCAGTCGGAGTCTTAGGTGCTTCCCAGATTTTGATGGCCTTTACCTTACCGGGATCGACATGGATACCATTCTCGTTAATCACATGTCCTAAGAAGTGAACCTCGCGAAGCCAAAATTCGCATTTCGAGAGTTTAGCGTACAGTTGTTCCTTCTTTAGTAATTCCAGAATTAACCTCAAGTGTTCTTCATGGTCAGCCTTGTCCTTGGAGTAGACGAGGATATCATCAATAAAACAATCAAAAACTTGTCGAGGTACACCTTGCATACTCGATTCATGAGATCCATAAATATGGCTGGTGCGTTGGTTAAGCCAAAAGGCATAACCGAAAACTCGTAGTGACCATACCGAGTTCTGAATGCCGTCTTTGAAATATCTTCTTCGCCCACTCTTAATTGATGGTAACCAGACCGCCGATCGATCTTCGAGTAATAACTCGATCCTTGGAGCTGGTCAAACAGATCATCAATTCGGGGTAAGGGATAACGGTTCTTAATCGTCACCTTGTTCAACTCCCGGTAGTCGATGCACATGCGGAAAGTCCCGTCCTTTCGAACAAATAAGACAGGGGCTCCCCATGGCGATGAGCTAGGTCGGATAAAACCTTTATCCAACAAATCTTGCAATTGAGTGGACAACTCCTGAAGCTTCGCCGGTGCAAGCCGATACGGGGCTCGTGCTATGGGTGCTGCACCGGGGGTCAATTCGATTTGGAATTCGACTTGTCGAATAGGAGGGAGTCCAGGAAAATCCTTCGGGAAGACTTTCGGAAAATCTCGCACAATCGGTATATCTTCGATTCACTTCTCCTCTGCGGGTTTCTCGACAATATGCGCTAAAATTGCCGAATGACCCTTTCGTAGATACTTCTGCGCCTTCATGAGGGTGATGACGCTGGTGGTCATGCCGTTTTTCTCGCCCTGGATCGAAATGATCTCGCCAGAAGGGGTAGTGATGTGGACTATCTTGTCGTGACATATAATCTCCGCTAGGTTCTCGAATAACCAGTCCATGCAAACGACGACATCGAAACTACCAAGCGTAAATTTTAGGTTAACTCCGTTAACTCAAACTCCGTCAATTCAAACTTAAGATCACTGGATCTATAACGCACATCTCATTACATTTAAACTAGGGTTTAAATGACGCTTGAAAATCACTACATGTGTAGTCTTTCGGGATTGCATCGAAACGCAAACGAGTTGACGCAAACCATTGGTGAATAAACGAAAAACATCAAAATAATAATTATGTGATAATTATGTGTTAGACTTATGTGTTATGTGGTAACATGGTATAAAATGCTAACTCTAGATGCAAACGAGTTAATTTAAGCTAGAAAAGTAATACTAAAGAGTTGAGGGATCTATGTGTAACATGTTATTATTAACAATAATATTAAACCCTAACTCTCTTCCCTCTCTCTCTCTCTCTCTACCCGAGGGCAGCCCCCCCCCCCTTCTCCCTTGCGATCGGCAGCCCACACACACACATATCACCTTGTTTTGATCTTGTTCTTCATAATCGGAGCATCCTACACTCGTTTCTAAGCATCTCTCACGTTTCCCTTGGTTGTTTCTGCGTTTTTAAGGTATAAACATGAAACCCTAACTTTGTAAATCATGTATTTAGTGTTTGCATGTGTAATTTTGATTAGATGATGATTGATTATGTGTTAGTTATTGATATTGATGATCATATGTGATTTTGAACGGTGAAAGATTATTGAATCATTGATGGTTTGTAAACCCTAGAGGGTTACTACTGATTTTTGTGATTAATTATGCTCGTTACATGTTTTGGGATATGCCGTATGCTTAGGATGCATGTTAAACGATTGTTTGTGCTTGCTGAGTTTTGACAGCAGTGATTGTTAAACTTGAACGACATGTAACTTGTTGAATATATAAGCAAACTGAGCTAATTATGGGTCTACAAAGTAGTACTCTGAGTCTAGTTTTCAGAAAGTCCAACCACGCCTAATTTGGAGGTGTTTTGGTTGCTCAAACGATTTAAATGTGATTAAAGGTCAAAAATGGTACTGGACAGATTGTAAGTTATGTTTAGACAACTGCAACTACCTGTTAATGTGGAAATTGGTTGAGGTTGTTAACACTACAGGGTACTATAATGAGTCTAGTTTCTATAAAGTTCAAGTTTGTAATTTTTGGATGAGTAAAAGTTAATCTTTATGATTTTACAAAACTGAAGTGCAAATCTGAGTTGTGAGACCTGCTGTTAAGTTGTTTTGTAATTAGAATATCTCATGAACTACAAGACCAAATGGGTTGGTTCCACTTCTGGAAGTTAATTTGTTGAGTTAAGAACCTAACCCAATTAGTCTTGAATTAGTTGGATTTTTCATTTAACGGGAATAACATATAACATTCTGTTGCGCATGAATTTGATTGTTGTGAGTTTGCTGTAATGTGTTGATCATTGTGACAAATTTATAAGGAATAAAAATACAATAAAATATGTTTCGGAAACCTAACACATGTATGCTTTTGTGACGATTTTTGGTGAATTAATTGAGATGCTATGATCTGTCGATAGAATAATCTTTTCGAGTAGAAATTCTGCCTTGATAAAATTAACTGCTGAACTTTGTGAAAATACATGAAACGTGCTTGTTGCTAGATAATTGTTATATTTTGACCAAATTGCCCTTGCGGGGAATAATGGCTAGATATGTACACTATTAATACTTGACATCTAAATAATTGTTCACAACATGTAACGTATCACAAATGTGCTTGTTAAGTCACACACGATTCACAAACGAACACGAAACGTATCTTGTGCATAGGTATTATGTGCCGAGTCTAGAGACTCGATAATAGTTCCGACACTTATAAAATCTCCTTGTTGGTTTAGAATGCTAGCGAGAGTTTTTCTGTGACGCGCATCACTTGGGTGACTGGTTTTGGAATTCTTCGCAAACAGTGAGTTTCACTTTCCCCTTTAAACTTTTTAAACGTTTTTCACTTGGGGGAGAATACATACTCCGAAACGCTTTTAGATTTTGTTATTAGATTATATATCACTTGTAAAGGCTAAGTGGCAAACGAAACAACTGAAGTCCTACACATCGAACCGTTTAGTATTGGATAATAGCGAGTCACTGTTGAGTAGTACTACTGGGTTTGACAAACCCCACCCAACGCTAAGCTCGACTGGAGGTCGAGTGGGTGTAATTTTGGCTAACACATTACCATGGTCGGGATAGACCTGGTGGCAAAGCACATGATAAACAGTCAGCTTCGGTGTCGAACACTTAGTAATACTTGCTTTATAGGCTAGCTACCTATAGATATATAATCGATTTAACACTATCTGGTAACGCAAACGCTAAACGCAAAACGCTAAACGCAAAACGCAAACGTAAACGCTTTATTGATATAAACTCGTGAACTCACCAAACTCGTGTTGACACTTTTAGTATGTTATTCTCAGGTAGTCGAGGCGGGCGCGCGGTATAGGATCATGCATTACTTTGAACGTTATTGATCATGCAAACTTGTTTTAAACTGTTATCAATTGGGTTTTTTTAAGTCGTCCTGCGTGACGCAACTTTTGTCTTATGGTTTTTACGCTTCCGCATTTATTTACACTTAAACGTTTCTGTGGCTTGAAAAACTTTATTCATGGTTTGATTATAACTAATGATTCTGATCCTGTTAGTTCACACCCTCTGACGGTAAAACTCCGTTAGTGGATTTTGAGGGTGTGACAGATTGGTATCAGAGCCACTCTTGTGCCGTTCGGGATGTTGGGATGCGCCTCATCGAGGACGATGAGTCCAAAGGGGGGTTGTCTGTAACACCCTTGGCAAACACAACATTGTCCCACTCTTAGACTATCCCACATCGGCTGTGGACAAGAGAGATCACTGGTTCATAAGTAATGTCCTGCCTCTTCAATCACCAACGCGTTTTGGGCAACCAAAAACAAATCCGTGAGCTCTTCGTGGGCAGAGCGGACAATATTGGTGGTGCGAGGGGCCGGGGTGTTACAGTTGTTGACAAAACTTTATTTTATACGCATATGCAGGTTGGTGAAGACTTAGTGAAGAATTTAGCTAGAAGAATATTTTAATCAAGAAATATAAAATTTTGTATTGTTGTATGAATTATGTACTTGTTTGTATTTGATTTATTTGATAATTGAATTCAATTAATAGATATTGTCATTTAAATATTGTGCATGATAGTAACCTTGAGAGCTGTGACAATCAGTTCGCGCCCCTACATTTCCGTCGTAGGTTGGGGTGTGACAGATTGGTATCAGAGCCGAAGGTTTAAGATAGGTCTTTAAAATTGCCTTAGACACATGTTTTGGAACTCTATACGTGCCTATCTTTTTACCTTTTTGTGTTCAAATTAAATTGTTTACAGCTTTCTTAGATAATTATTATTTATTATCTATTGTATTGTTATGCACACACACACAAACTCCGAGGCTATGCTTCAACATTCAAAGAAAACTTTTCGAAATTAGATTGCTTTTATTTACGGGAAATTCCTTAAGAATTCCCACCGGTTGTTTTCACTCGTACACCTTAAGGCTAGGTTATGTGGCATGTCCCTACGATAAATGAAAAGGGAAGAGAAACTGTGAGTTGGGCACTAGCAAAACGGTTCCAAGAACCAAAGGTAAGACGTTATTTCTTACCTGGGTGATAACCTGGCCATAGTACTCAACCCTATGGACCCGAGCGAGACCCATAAATGCCATATGACCGACACCTTAGGTTGATTTTAAACCGAATTCACGGTGGTTCGTGGCTAAACTCGGTTTACTGATTATTGTGTTCCGTTATTTAAATGGTTAGTTGGGTGAAAAATCCATGAAACCCATGGGTACTCCTACTATTCATTTCTTAACTTGTTTTCGTATTTTTGTTGGAGTAATCAAACGTAGTAGTTCACAAGATACTCCGACAACCCATATTTATTTCGATAGTTCGTTATTTAGTTTGGTCGGTTAAAACGCCGTGTAACGCTCATTGGGCCGACAAACTTTATTGCATTGTTAATTCGTTAATTAGTTGGGACAATCAAATTGCCATGTAACGCTCATGGGCTGTCCAACTTATTTTTTTTATTCGTTAGTTCGTTGGGCCATTCAAATTGCCATGGAAAGCTCATGGGAGGCCAACATCCACAAGTTATATTTCGTTAGTTTATTGTAAACTTAATAATCTAAATTTTAAACTGACTTAACTTCTCATGTAGTCACCACACATTAAACTTATTAACTACATCATTTAACAACTATTTACGCAATGACCCCCTCAAATTATAAACTTTTACTTTTAATCCTCATGACGCAATTCCTCGCTTATTAAGACAACATTATCATTTTTCATAATTATACATTTTACTATTCTTATGGTTTCCTCAATTTATCCTTCCTCTTATAAATCCTCATTTTTTTCCCTATAGAATGTCGTCTCTAAGAAACCACCGTCGTAACCAACGTTCATTCGGTTCACGCGATCGCTGCTTGGCTGCTAGAATCACAAAGGAATTTGCTGTTGCAATGCCCACAATTATCACTCAAATCCAAAGCCTCAACTCCAATGAATCTGCTACTCCGGCCGCACCGAACAATTCTGATTTCCGCAACTTTTTGAGCACTAAACCCCCATCCTTTCTTGGTGAGGAGAACGCCACCAAATTGCTGCAATAGTTTGAAGAGTTGGAAAATATTTTCATCCACTGTGAATGTCCGGACGCCAAACGGACTAAGTTTGCCTCTAGCAAGTTCGAGGGTCGAGCTGTCATCTGGTGGAATGCCCTGAGGAATGACCAAGGGTCTGACTTGGTTGTATCCATGCCTTGGGAGGAACTTAAGGAAACAATGAAGAAAGAGTTTTGCCTGGAACATGAGCTGCAGAGACTTGAAGCCGAGTTTTGGGAACTCAAGCAAGATAGTGGAGACAACTCTGCCTACTCCAATCGGTTTCGCGAGCTTAGCCGTATTATGCCCCATTTGGTAACCCCCGAGACTCGCGCATTCAGAAGTACATTTGCGGTCTTCCGATCCTTTTCCGTGGTGCTGTGATGAGTCGTGACCCGTTAACCATTGGTGAGGCGATGGACCTAGCTGCCTCTCTCACTGATAGTCATGTTAGGGATGGAACCTTGTCTCGCAAGGATTCCAAGCCTACTCCCGACAAGACTAAGGCCGACTCCTCTTCTGATGCCGAAGCTGAGACTAAACCTTCCTACAACAACAACCACAACAACAAGCGCAAAGCCTATGCCGTTAACAAACCCAATAACCAACCTCCTCATAACCAAAAGCAAACTACCCCAAACAAGAAGACTTACCTTGGTCCTCATCCCTTATGTACCAAGTGTAGCTTTCATCACTCTCCCCAAACCCCTTGCCGATTATGTACCAAATGCAATCTTTATGGCCACCTTGCTAACACTTGCCGTATCCCGCCAAATGCACAAGCCACCTCACATGCTCAACCCAGTACTTCTTATACCCGGCTTGCTATCATTGTGGAGACCCAAACCATCTTCGCAATGCGTGCCCTCAACTTATCCATGCCCATCAAGCCCAAGCCGTGACTACACCCTACTACTTGACCCATGCTCACCAAATCCAAACTCAACCACCTCATGTCCTGCAAGCCCCTTCCATCAATCCAAGTCAATCGTGCCTAACCCAATACTATCAAGCTCCGCACCCCCAAACTCAAGCGTACCAAGCCTACTTTGCTCAAGCCCCTGCTATGCAAGATCAACCTATTCAAGCCATTCCAAGCCAGTCTACATCAACTGCTCCTACTAATGCAACTCCTCATGGTGCTTCCAGCCAAGTCAATCAAGCTACTCAACGACCGTGAAGACTTTTGTCGTTCTCTTTATATATCTTGATACTTTGTCTTTTCTTAATTATTGTAACGCCTCTTTATGGCCTTAGATTATCTTTCACTTGAACTATGCATCTTTTATAAGCTATCTTATGAATAAAGTTTCTTTTTGTTTCAATAGATTGTTTATTAATGTTTACTTTTATCTTATTTTACCTTCATAAGTTATGTCTTCTTCAAATACTTATATTTTTGCGATGTCTTAGTAAAATTTCACAGCAACTTTTGGAATCATTTTATACATTGATGTTTTCTAATTAAGAACTTCTTTAACTTTTGTTCCCTTAAAAATCATGTTTTACTTAAACGTTTTGTAACCCATATAATGAGACGAGTCATGTGGACCATCCGACGACTAAGTAATTATGGATGCATACATAATTACCAAAGTCCTCGCATGGAAATCATGATCCGAACAGTTGTGTGTCATAATATAGAATCACAAGTAGTTGAGATAACGGTACAAATGTAAAAATGATAAGGACATGGTGGATACGCCGCTGGTACATCCTATATATATGTGCCCTTATCGGATTTTCATTTGGAGCGTTACTTCAACTATCTAAAGTTCTGTATTATGTATTTTTAATGTATTTTTATTTAATGGTGTTGTTATATTATTCCTTAATTTCGGGACGAAATTCCCTAAAGTAGGGGAGACTGTAACAACTCGGGTTTTCGATTTACGAACTATAACCCGACCCATTTTAATATTCTGATTATTTTAATCAATAAAGTTAAGTGCACGTTTATTACTTAATCGTTATTTATTAATGTATGTTATATTATTATTCATCTAACCCGTTTATACTTGGATCCAAACCCAACCTGAACCCAAATTGATTAATTATCAACCCTAACATGTTCTTGAGCCCAAATCCATCATCCAACGTCTAATTAGGTGTTCCTAAACCCTAATTCGCACCTAGCCGACCCTAATCCCTCATTCAATTACGTTTAGAGGGTTCTAGAACTTGGGCCGCAACATATTACTCACGCTATAAACCCTAATCTCATTTTCTATATAAACGATGATAATTTTGCAATTAAACTCACACCAACCTTCTCTTAGCCGTCGCTAATATTTCCCCTAACCTTAATCGTATTATCGTGTTCATTGGATCACTGTTCTGGATCCTTTTAGTGTCGGCTCTGTTACATCCAATTAACCCGCTTCTGGTTATCGATCAAGGTATGTAATTGGTGGGTTTTGATCGAGATATCATACTAATCAAAAGCCCCATGATCAATTTGATTAATTTCGATGAGATTGATCAAATTGATTTGTTAGGGTTTATATTCAATTGATCGTTTTTTGTGTCTGTATACATTTTATGGAAATCAGTTTCGTTTGTAAGTCACATGCATTCCAGTTGGTTAAACATATGAATTGTGGGGCAGAGGTCACGGGTTCGACCCCCTGCCACCCCGATTTTTTAGTAAATTTCGTTTATTTTTCTTTTAAATCATTTTATGACTATATTATTAATAATAATTATTATTTAAAACAATTCTTAACAAAAACCGACTTTATAATACTCTTTTAACTCACGTTTTCGTTCGTGTGTATATATATAAGCATATATGTGTGTATATATATAATAACTAATAACGAATATTTTGATATATATAAAAAACCAAGTAAACTATTTATATTTATATTTATAAAACTTAAAAGTAATATTTTCCAAGATATATTTTATTAATTTAACTAATTATTTTATAAATCTTTATGTATAATATTATATTATTATAATATTAATAATGGTTAACGAGTTGTCGTAATCAATCTTGTACTTTACTTAGCGTATTCGTTTTCTCTTTGTTTCCTCATTAGGCTCTAACGTTCACGTGCGATTTCCCGCATTCTTAATCTCATTCACTTTTGTTCGCCTATCGAGGTGAGTACCACATTCCCCTATTTTACCGCTTTCAATGTTTTGAGGACATATGCGTAAATAATATTTCTTATACATACTTATACTCAAAACTGCAACTTTGTCTTATGTGTTAACAACTTATACCTTATTTGTTTATGTGCTTATTTGCTTTGTATGCTTTCGCATCCGGAGAGGTCCAACATAATCCCAGTCTAGTATGATCATACGACAGTCGTTAGCCTTTATGCTTCTCGACATCTCAGTTATACTTGCTCATATTGGTTAAATTGTTATTCTCATATGACTTGTTGCAGCTAAGTAGTTTGTTATATATACTATATGTACAACTAAACTGGTGTGTTGCTTACTCAACATGTGTTGTTGACAAAACTTTATTTTATACGCATATGCAGGTTGGTGAAGACTTAGTGAAGAATTTAGCTAGAAGAATATTTTAATCAAGAAATATTAAATTTGTATTGTTGTATGAATTATGTACTTGTTTGTATTTGATTTATTTGATAATTGAATTCAATTAATAGATATTGTCATTTAAATATTGTGCATGATAGTAACATTGAGAGCTGTGACAATCAGTTCGCGCCTCGGCATTTCCGCCGTAGGTTGGGGTGTGACAAAATCATACCCTATGTATCGGGTTCGGGTAGGGTATAGAACCGGTATTCAAAAATCGGGTGTTTGAATACCCTATTTTCGGGTATTGAAAAAACCGTATTTTTGGGTTTTCCGGTCTTTCTTCAGGGTATTTCTTCGGGTATATATTGGATTTTTTTTAAATGTTTTCACATTTTAAGGGTATTTTTTGGGTATACATCGGGTATTTGAAATACCCGGTCTCGGGTATTGGAAAAACCCGGTTCCGGGTATGGAAACGGTTCGGGTTCGGGTTTTAGTACCGAAATGCATATCCTATCCGTACCCTACGGGTAGGGTCGGGTATTAAAAACCCGGTTACGGGTTTTTGTTTCGGGTCCGGTTCCGACTACGGTTTTTTTTTCACCTCTAAGTGTACTAACGTTTTATTAGGCCCATGGCAAAATCTTATTTAATCACTAAAGAAGTTAACTGGGCTGATTATACCAATGATATGGACCTGACGATATCAGATTTGAACTAGGCCGAAATATGACCATCTTTTCGGTCAATGGGCTGGCCTTTCATGGATCAGCATGACAGCATCATTTCAGCATTCAACTATTGGATTATTGATCAAAACTACATGTTACTACAGGTGAAATAAAAAACCCGAACCCGAAATCGGTTTTTCTTATACCCGGGTTTTTAATACCCGAACGCGTACCCGACCCTACCCGTAGAATACGGATAGGGTATGCATTTCGGCACTAAAACCCGAATCTGAACCGGACCCGATTTGTACCTGGTAATAGCCGAAAACCCGAACCGGTTCCATACCCCAACCGGTTTTTTCCAATAACCAAAACCGGGTATTTCAACCCGATATATACCTGAAAAAAATACCCGAAAAATACCCCTAAAAAGTGCCATATTTTAAAAATTCAATCTATACTCGAAAAATACCGGGAAAATGCCCGAAAAACCCGAAAATAAGGTTTTTTCAATACCGAAAATAGGATATTCAAATATCGATTTTAGAATACCCGGTTCTATACCAGACCCGAACCCGATGCATAGGGTATGGCTTTTAGAGACAATACCCGGACCCGAACCTGACCCGGATATTACCAATATCCGATTTTTCAATACCCAGTCATACCCGAACCCGGTTTTATACCCGAAAACACGGAATCGGGTATTTGAAAAACCCGATTTGTGCACCTCTATAAAGGACAACCTAGATGGGCTCGGATTCATTAGTCATCTGGGTCTAATCGTCTAATCTATAAATTAGAATTTTGGTTTGCGAGTGAAGTAAAACATGGTGATAGCCAGGTTGTTCAAAAGTCTGAAACTTGAAGTTCATTTGAAAAAAGCTTATGAAAAAAAATTGTTCCAAATCATATGCTAGATAAACAAGTCGAGTCGACTTGACTTGTTTAAACTTTAAACTGAGTTGAGTTCGTTCATTGGTGTTTTAGGATTATTTAATTTTAATTTGTATTTATTTTAGTTAAGTTAGGGGTTGTTTGGTTCATTCGGATCTGAATGAGTCAGATTTGAATGATTCAGACCTAATTTTAACCATTCAGATGTTTTTCTGTATGGAACCAAATAGTCTGAAGTCTGAATGAATCAGATGTATCTGAATTCCATTCAGATGTAAACAAACAGCCCCTTAGCCCAATACTAACTCAAGTTCAAAGTCCAAATCCACCTTAAATTTACCATTACTTGCTCTTAATTATAATAAAGTTTAATCGTTGAACTATGAAGCATGCACTAGTTTGAAACTTTGCATCACCTTTTCACATTTGTATGAGAAATACAAAAGATCCATGAAAACTATGTTTGTCACAAGTTTTCTAGTAATGTAAAACAAATACAAATTTAGAAAGTACTAGAGCCGCAGGCTAGCTCAAGCTTTTACTAAGCCATAGCTCAAGTTTGAGCTCTTTAAGTGTCATCGAGCCTAGCTTAACTGAGTTGGCTAGTATAGGTTTGGGCCTGGATGAAGAAACTAGGATGTTGAGTGTACAGTAAAGTAATATATATATATATATATTATATATATATATTTGACTTAAAATTAAAAGTCACCAAACCTTTATTTAAATGCTACAAATATGTTAATATTTTAAACATTGCTTAAATACAAAAAACTGGAAGTATATCTCAGTTTTTCGGGTAACAGATGTTACAAAGTTTGTTATATCTTTCACAATCGAATTTGTGAACACACATGAGCTTCTTTTCCTTAAATCGTTGTTGAAAATAGCCTTCAAACCCGGGTTCTTTGGATGTCTTCAAGAACAACATGTAAGCAAATGCAAAATGGAAAGATGTGACAAAGAAGCAAATTGGCTCCATTACATCCCAACTTAGTTCCCAAAATGTTAATCTCATGAACCCTAATGTTTGTAGGATTAATAATCCAAGGCCAAAATAGAGCACATGTAACTTGGGATATTGCTTGTAGATTAATCAAAAGCCATTTGTCGTTTCTAGTTCTTCAAGTTCTTGTTTTCTAGGGTCGTTTGGGATTGCTATCGATTGTGAGAATACTTTCTCCATTGATATTGCAACCTGAAACATGCTTCATGCAATTTGGTGAGAATTGGTTTATATAAATGGTTGAGAAATTGGCATCAAATCTTAGAACTGATCCAGTCGTTTAGAAATTGACGTCAAATATCTTTACTAAAAGCTGAATGATCATACTGGTCTAATCATATTTAGTCTTAAAAAAATTATTGGGTGTGTAACCAGTGGTCAAGCGAGCCCTTAGCTCGAGCTCAGCTTATTTAACTTATAAACACTTGAGCAAAATAACTCTATCCATGAGTAATTTTTTCAAGCTAGGCTCAGTATATTTAAATATTCTCTATATGCATTTATATACATCTATAATTATTTTAGGGAAAATTCCCAAAATGTCTCTTCTATAGAAAGAGATCCCGAATATGTCCCCCCTAATTTGAGTTTTCAGATTTGTCCTGAAGTTATCCCATCAGCGACGACGTGTTTGATAATCGAGCCGATGATTTACTGATCCAATCATAACCCATCACCGACAACATGTTTCCAAACATAACCCGTCACCGACGAAATGTTTCCAACCATAACCTATCGCCAACAACATGTTTCCAAACATTAAAAACTAAAAAAGAGTACAATAACATTAAAATTCAAAAGATAAAGTTACATTCAATCTACAACTCGTTGATATCAAAAGTAAGAACATTGTTCGAAGCTTGAGTTGTGAAGCATGTTGCATGATCACCAAACCTGTTTACATTGGCTGGTGGATTAGCTTTTCAGACCTTCAGAGAACGGGAGACTTTGCATGCCTTTCGGCGACGGGTCATGTTTGAAAACATACCATTGACGACATGTTTTGTTTGGAAACATGTCGTTGGCGACGGTTATGTTTGGAAACATGTTGTGGGTGACGGGCTATGATTGGATTAGTAACACATCGGCTCGATTATCAAACACGTTGACATCAACTGATAGCTTCAGGAAAAAACTGGAAACTCATATTAGGGGAGACATATCTCAAATCTCTTTCTATAGAATGCACATTTTGGAAAAGTTTTCATTATATTATATATATTTATAATAATTAATTTTTATATGTAACAAGATATATGTGTGCTCGTTAGTTTTGTTGTAAATATTTATATGTAATAATAATAATGTAACTAGGACACATGCTCATTTACAAAATGACTTATATTACAAGCTTGAGCTTCTTTAAGCGCGACTTGATTCAAACTTTTAACGTACCTGATGGGGACGGATGAAGACGACGTTCCCCAAAACAAGAACATCTCCGGCCACATCCAACACTTTGGCAAACTCAACCCCTAGATCCCGATCATTACACGCGTCAACACAAACACTAATAAATTCAGTGTAGGTAATCGAATTCGTCTGGATCATCTTAAGATTAGTTCTCACATTCTCCAACTGTAAACACCTAACAGCTTTCCTAGTATCACGGAGGGGTGCATTCTCCGTCGCCGGAGACCAATCTCCGTCGGAAATGTTCAGTTTCTTCCTAAGGGTGGAATAATATGTCTCCGGCGAGGTGAAAAGGTGGTGATATATGGAAGTTGGGTATGATGGCGGTTAATGGTGAATGCGGTATATTTCCGATAGACGGAAGTTGGTGTTTATGGAGATGTTTTGCTATGGCTGATCGGAATGCCATTAGTGCTGCTGGTGAATAAGTTTTGATTCTTGCATGTCCTTGGTTTGCTATTTATGCATGCCCTTGGTGAGCGCTTGAAAATTGCTTAAAATGTTTGTTCGATTTCGGGCCTGTTTGGAAATGAGCTGTTCGGCTCGGTCCGGTTTGAAAACGAACCAAGCACGAGCAAAGCCTCGCTGTTGGGAAAAACGACCACCTAGTCACGAACGGTAAACAAAAATGCGGAATTAATTTTCGTTTGGCTAACTTTTTCCCGAACCGAATGAACCAATGAGGATGCAAACAAATACGGTAATTAAAAGTAAAAGTGACACAATAAATTTTAGCGTGGAAAACCTCTCAAGGCGAGAGTAAAAACCACGAGACTACTAGAGCCGCTTCAAATCCACTATCACCAATAATGAGCAATACAAAAGTTCTTCTCTAGGTAAGACTAGAGGCATACACAAAACATCATATACTTGGTACAAACTAACATCAAGTATATGGAATAAAACAAAACATAAGAGATAACAGCAAATGAGAAAATACCGGTCACACGTCTCTTATCTTCTCAAAACACCAGAGGAATAAAGCAGTAAAACTTTCTCTCTATTCGTAATACTTTCTTTGATGTGCTTGTCGGCTGAAATATATATCACAACCACAAAACCTTATTAATATATATTGTTGATTCTTGTAGTCCACACAAAAAAGCCCACAGGCAAACACCAATTTTTGGTGGTAATGGGCCAAGACCATAACACCAACATTTTGGTGTAAGAACTCTACGGAAGAGTTTAAAAAACCAAACATATATATTTTCTTGGTTTTATATATATTACTAAATAATAATAATAGTAATAACCCATGTAAGATAAATATTTGTCGAGTTTTCTCATGGGCAAAATAACCCAACAAATCTCCCCCTTTTTGTTTATGAGAAAGAACTCACCACCCTGGCGAGGGAGCAACATATCTTCAACTTCTCCCTTGCCAAAGCTTTGGTCAACATATCGGAACAATTATCATCGGTATGAACTTTATCAAGTTCAAACAACTTGTCTTCAATAGCATCTCTAATCCAATGATACCTTACATCAATATGTTTTGTTCTCTTATGATACATAGAGTTCTTAGCAAGGTGAATACCACTTTGATTATCACAAAGAACCACGTAGCGTTGTTGCACAAAGCCAAGCTCTTGCATAAATCTTTTCAACCACAATAATTCTTTGCATGCTTCTGTTGCTGCCATATACTCTGCCTCGGTAGTAGACAAAGCAACACACTTTTGCAGTCTTGACTGCCATGACACGGCTCCCCCCTGCAAATAACATCAAATATCTAGAAGTGGATTTCATGTTGTCCTTATTTCCTGCCATATCAGAATCCGTGTAACCAACAAGCATCGGCTCCCCATTTCCAAATGTTATACCCAATTTGGAAGTACCTCGTAAATATCTAAGTATCCACTTAACTGCTTCCCAATGCTTCTTACCCGGATTTGACAAGAACCGACTAACAACACCAACTGCATGGGCAATATCAGGCCGTGTACGTACCATTGCATACATCAAGCTTCCAACTGCTGATGCATATGGAACACCATCCATCTCATTAATCTCTTTCTCAGAAGAAGGACAATATTTTTCAGTTAACTTAAAGTTGGGAGTAAGAGGTGTACTAACCACATTAACTTTAGACATCTTGAATCTGCTAAGCACCTTTTCAATGTATTGCTCTTGTGACATGTGCAACTTCTTTGAAGCTCTATCTCTAGTAATCCGAATGCCAAGAATATTCTTAGTTGGCCCCAAGTCTTTCATAGAAAACGACTTGCTTAATCTTTCTTCAGCTGGACAATTTTTTCCGCATTCTTGCCAACAATCAACATAT